>NC_082648.1:27589400-28286600 GCF_028023285.1 Balaenoptera ricei | reverse complement strand
TGACAAAATGTCAGGTGCTGGAGAATGAAGAAAAAGCACTGAGTTATTTGGAAGGCCATCTTAATTAAGGAACATTTTATGCTAGTGAAAAGGTGGGAATAAAGGATTTCAGAAAATATATACATTAAGTAAGGACAAGATATTCTAAAGCCTTTGTAATGTCAAAAGGGAGAGATATTGGTAATTTAATGGATGACAAATCATAAGGATAGCAAGATAATAAACCTTTAGGGAAGAGTGAGAGTGTCCTTGCTTTCAGCTTACCACTATGCCAATTCTATGTGTCACTCTTTCTCTTATGACTGACATCCATTTTGTTGAGTAAGGGCTCACAAGGTGGTGCCTGGCCAGCTTGCTGTATTCCTCACTACTTCCAAATCAACTCTCTCTACCTTTCAAAATTTAGAAATGCAGTGAACAATTCTCTCTCTCATGGGTCATCTTTCTACTGACTGGATTTGTGTGAGTAATGCTAATCCTGGGAACTGAATCTATTCCCAACTCAAAGGTACTACAAATCTGTGCTCAAACCTGACATTTGATCCTCTTGCAGGCACAAGAGCCACATATCTGCATAAACCAGAGTCCTAAAACATTCCCATAAGGTCATAAACAGAGCTGTCTGGTAATCTATTGTCTTTACTTATACATTCCAGGATTTTTTTTTTCCTGAGCTTATCTTTAGTACTTAGGCTATAGACACTTTATAAATAAATTTCTATTGTCCACAATAAGAGGCTTTCCAAAAGGGATCAAATTGATAATTGAATATGTAATTAAATATGGGAGAAATCTTAAATATGCATCATCCAAAATTATTTAAACCATTTTAAAATAAGAAAATCCTGTGAGAATTTCACAGAATACTAAAGGATAAAATAGTGCTTCTGATATGGACAATTTTTCCACCTTCCAGAGGCAACAACTATTACCAAGTTTCTTATGTGAATATATAGAAATATTCTATGCAAATATATTTGCCCAGTACTGTCCTGATTTATTCGTCAAATCCTCATAGCAACCAATGAGTACATATTTTTTTTTTGAAAAAAAATAAGTGATATTCCTTTCTCAGACAAGGAAACTGAGATGTAGAAAAATTAAGTAACTTGCTTACAGTCCCACATTTTAAAAGCAATAAAACCATAATTCTACCACAGAAAGCCCAGTTCCAGGTAACATGCACTTAACCACAAAGATCTACTGCCTATGCAACCCTTGTCATTTCATATTGGATACCATTATAAACATCACTTCATTTTACATTCAACAAGTGTAACAGATGAGAAACCAAATTAATTTTGCACATTTGTATGAGAATGCTTGCAAATGTTTTTCAAAGCCTATTGTTTTTGTCTACAAAATTATGTTAGAAATGAAAGAAACATTTTGTGTGTAAGGTTAGATATTAAATCTTTTATACAGTTACATTTTATCCCTTAGTTTAGACAGAGGACACAATATGGGAATTGAGTTCCTTTCTCCGCTAGCTCTCAATTATACTTTCATTGTAACCTTGTAAGGATGTGTTTGCTGCTAAATGCAATCAAGAATCTCACCAGAAAACAAAGAGTAGCAATGTTATGATCTAGTAACCAAAAAGGACAAAGAGTGTCTCTTATCATCCGATTACACAAAAGGTTAAGTTGCAATCCATTGCAGTCACCCATGACAGTGACAGTGCACCCTGGGGGAATTCAGGATGGGAAAAACAGGATGAAGCATTCTGTGTTTTGGTTATACAGTCCCCTAGATAGTTAAGAAGCACATCCAAGGAAGAGTTTCAATGACCCCAGGTTCTTGCACCTTACCATGCATACATAGAAAAGCACTAAAATCATTAACTTGAGATATCTGTTCTTTGTGATGATCAGTAATCTTTTACCAAGATGTATGTTTGACTGTATGTATTTCCAGTCAAAAAACTCATATATATATATATATATATATATATATATATATATATATATATACACACACACACACACACATACACATATGTACTTATATATAAGTATATAAGTATATGTGTGTATGTGTGTGTATACACACACATACACACACACACACACACACACACACATATATGTATATATATATATATATATACTGGCTCTTCCGCACCTCTTTGGAGCTGTCCCCCCAGAGCTACCGACAGGCTCTTTCCAGGGCTATAGTTCTCAGTAAGGCCCCTAAACTTTTATATTGTGTTTTTCCTTTAAGTCAACAGTCTCTAAACAGAAAATTTATATTTGCTTTACCATAGAAAAAAGATAGGACTGAAAAAAGGGGAAAGAATTTATTTCAATGTCACTACATTAATATTCTCTTATTTTAAAATTACTGTTATTTGAGATATATAGTACTCTACTCATAAACTTTCACATGAATTACTAATATGTGACTCCTTTGTCTACAGGGCTCTCCAGCTTGAAACACAAATGAAGTAATATTAACACCAATCCTCTAAATGATGAATACTCTGGGGCTCCATGTGCTAGTTTAGCATGAAATTAGCCCAAATATTACTGTTCTTTCTCCTCTGGTATTTCTCAAGGTGTCCATGGCAGTGTCCTACAGGAGATCCAATATCCTGGTGATGAGAGAGAGGAAGGGGGTGTTATATGAGTAATAGCATGGAGGTATAAAATAAAATGGAATATGCACAGAAATACAAAGAGTTTAAAAAAGAGAGATGGGGGAGCATAACACAATGAGATTGTCCTGTGACTAGATAGCAAAGAATATAGAAATTATAGTAATGATTAAATAAAGCACAAAACAAAAGAAGGAATTCTCAGAAGGAAATGCAGCCTTCCCAGGCCTCAGGTACTCATAGGGCAGTAGAGATTTAAATACTAACAACTGTGTAGAGTGACAGAGGAATGTTTCCATCAAGGGCAAGAGCTCACTGTGCCATTCTCGTGGGTGCTTCATACTCTCCAACCTAGTCTCATGCCAAATGTTTCATACATCTCCGTTACCTTACCCAAGACTCCAAAATCATGTCTCCTTTCTACCAAGTAGTTTTCTCATGGGAGATAAGCCCACAGCTTTCCTAAATTTTTACTGTTGGACTGAGTGAAGTCAAGGCCATTTTCCAGGCATAATATCCTTCAGCAGTTCAGAATTCAGACTTTACTGAAGTCAATTCCTAATCCTCCCCTAAACTGAAATTCCATATTCTCACAGTAACAACTCAGCAACAATTCAACTTACATATCAAGTATACTGGAACAAATATTGAACTATCCAAAGAGTGGAGGGGATTGTATCAGACAAATAAAGCAAAGCATATCACCTTCCTTTAACAATTGAATAATCTGGTTTTTTCAACCTTGTAGGAAATCACTCACCAATCAGTGTACTCACATTTACAGGTTTGACTTTGTTGGGAGGCAATTTTCCATGACATTTTTACATGTCTCATATGAGTTTTGTTCAGAAGTAATCCTGTAATGATGACTGTATTGAAAACAGACTTGAAAGATAGAAATAGTGTCTGCCTTTGGGGCAGAGAACATATTTGATTCCTGACCAAGATAATTAAGATAATTTTTCTGTGTGGAGGTGTGGGGTGAGTTGGGCATGTTTGTTAGCCACACCCCCTTCAAAGGATTAGGGCTTCCTAATCTCAGGTTTCCTCAGCTATGGCACAATCACACTGTGTGCAGCATCCATCTGGGCCTGCCTCTGCATTGTCACCACGGGACTTGGGGTGGAGGGCAAGGACAACCAATGCAAACATGAAAATCATGCTGCCTGCTGTGCCATGAGTAACAAAGTCCTTTGTCTTGGACCCAGGAATCTGGCTTCTGCCAGCATCTGTGAAACTGTGGCAAGCTAACTTGTTAGCTTGTAAAAGGGATGTCTCAGAACCTTCACAGTTCTTGACAGGCATTTTCTCTAATACAATTAATATTTGTCTTCTTTAAGTATCATCATGAACATCTTACAGATAAAACAAGTTCTACTTTAATCACTGTTTTCTTTTGGATGTTTGATTTGTCACTACTTCTAGCAGTTTCTCCTCAGACTTGCATTTTTATCCCTTCATGTACTACCCAAAAGCAATTATGAAAGCATCCTTTTTTTTGACAATGATAAGATGTTGTAGACATATGTTGAATATTCCTATCCTAAAGATAGAATCATCTATTGTCTAAAAGCTCTGATTCCATTGAAGAGTTTTGAAGACCAAAATCTAGACACCAAAGTGGGCAAGACGTAGTAGCATAGGAAAAATTTTTCACTTTTTTTCCTTAAGCTCATGAATTTATGCTGTAAAATTTCTTTTTACCTTGCTCTGAAATCAGAGCTTATTTTTTATTTATTTATTTATTAATTTATTTATTTATGGCTGTGTTGGGTCTTCGTTTCTGTGCGAGGGCTTTCTCTGGTTGTGGCAAGTGGGGGCCACTCTTCATCGCGGTGCGCGGGCCTCTCACCATCGCGGCCTCTCTTGTTGCGGAGCACAGGCTCCAGACGCGCAGGCTCAGTAATTGTGGCTCACGGGCCCAGTTGCTCCGCGGCATGTGGGATCTTCCCAGACCAGGCTCGAACCCGTGTCCCCTGCATCGGCAGGCAGACTCTCAACCACTGCACCACCAGGGAAGCCCGAGATCAGAGCTTATTAATTCAATATTTTTTCTCTTCACACTAGCTTTGATGCTACATATTGTCATGCTATACCATGTATTCAAATTACAATAGTCCACCTCTTTGGAAGTTTCTGTTTTCCTTTTCCTTTAAGGTCTTTGGATTGGCTTCAAAGTGCACAGATCCAGATGATACCTCAACTTCCCTGTATCATCCAGAGTTACATTTCAAACAATAAAGAGCTCCTTTCTATAAAAGGCAAAAGGAATTAAATGCTTCCAAATCATTTTAAGAGGTGGAGGGGCAGATTCTAGGATGGGTTTCTAGGAATAACTACTAGAACCACATCACAAAGGTCTGTCCAAGGAGCTGCTCTCAAGAAGAGTAGGAAGCTAAGGATATGGGAAACAGTGACTTACAACAGTTGCCTTCACAATCACACTGTCTTAGCTGTGACCTGGAGAGCAGGAAGCCACTGCCAATACTGTTTTCTGATAGAAGATATGACCTTAACTAGAATGAAGTAATTGCCATAGCAATGTCTGGAGACCTCTCCAGAGCAGTGCAGCACCTGCTCAAATCTGTAATGGACATCCACAGTGACACAGCCTCCCTCATTATACATTATACAGTTCCAAAATTAATCCTTGCACAAATGTATCTGATTGGCACCAATTAAACCACAACCAAAAAGAGAGCTATAAGAAAACCTTAGTGAGAAAGTATAGATTTCAGCCTTTTAATATAATACAAAAAGTAAAATAGAAAGTGATAAGAAAGATGTTGAGTGAATCACTCTATGGAATCCACCATGGTCCATCTTTCTGGCAACATCAACATGTATTATTCTTGACTATAGCAATAAATTCTCTGCTTAGAACTCCCTGTTACCCTATTTCCAATTTAAATCCAAAGTCATCAGAGTGGCTAACAAGTGACAATCTGACCAAGCTAGCCTCCTAGCAGTTCCTTTAATATGCCAGGCACACTCCCACCTCAGGACTTTGTTGCTCACTCTGCCTGGAATGTCTTCTCCTGATATTTGCATGGCTTCTTCTCTCATATTCTTCAGCATATTGTACTTCAAATGTCAGTCAGTCAGTGAGATCTTTCCTGAACAGCTTACTTAAATTGCATCCTCCTCAATCTCTCTCCCTCTATAATTCCTAATTCTTCTTTTCTACTCTAGATAGCACTCAGCATTATTCTAGCACACTATACATCCTTCTTATTTATGGTGTTTATTGTCTTCTCTCTCTACTAAAAAGTAGAACAAAAATTATATTTTTTTAACTATGATATTACAGTGCCTAGAACTGTATCTGGTAAGTGATCAATATTAAAAAATTAACAAATTAGTGAATAAGGGAATAAATAATAACCTGCTCCCACTATCCCTGTACCAATAAAAATAAAATTATTCTCCTCTCCTTTGGGGAAATGTAGTATCTTGTGAGTCACCATCCTTCTCTAATAGCTGTTCTTTGCTCCTCTATTTCAGTCACAATTTTATCTATTTTGAGATATTTTGAGCAATTAACTAAATAATAAACTTAACTACCATCAGCGTACCTTATATAAAATATGGGAAAAGATAAAAAAGAGAAACTGATTAATACTAATAAATATATAATAAATCAAGGACTAATGTAGATATCTTATAAAGTCTTTATTTTTGCAACTGAACAGTGATTATAATTAGTATTTATAACTTCATTATTCTGCAACTTATTCAATATTCCCTTTGACCTTACTAGGCACTTTGGTGGAACGAGTTTCGTTACTTGATATATAATCCTACTCCTCGTTCCTGGAGTGTTTGAATCTTAAGGGTCCTGCTCCCACGTGGTTGCTGTACCTCTCATTAAATTTTGCCACTATAGCTTGTAGGTACCTAGAGAATCCCCTGGATTTTAGACATGCACTTCTACACTCTTTATGTTCTAGACACCTTATATCCCCTTGATAAATAGGACTTATCACTTCCATCAATATAGTATGTCTAACAAAGAAGTGGCAATCTCAGCTTCCCAGTTCAGTGGATAATCTCTGTGTTTCCTTTGATGGAAGCATTCTTCCTTTAAGAACTAAGCCCCCCCAAACAGAAAAAAAATGGAGAGCACATATTTTTCAAGTGAATTATTCAGTGTAATAGTGAAAGATGCCAGTTTTACTTCTACCCCTTGATTCCCAGATCCATCTACTATGGTTTTAGAAGAATAAGTACTATATATTCTGTCATAATTCAGAGAATATATCATACTTTTGGAGAATAAGTTTTAGCTTTGCAAAGCATTTCTTCAATAGACCTTAATGTCTCCAAAAGGCTAATCTGTCATTTTCTCAGATCATAATTGGTAAACTGTAAGATGAATTAACATTATGAAAATCAGCCCATTATCTCTCTTATTTTTTCCCTGTACAATAATTTCTTTAAAACAGAAGTAAGATTGTATGGGATGTCATAATGGTGAATAAAGCATTCATTAAGTTCAGCAGAGATGTTGCACCTAGAGATTCATTAAGATGTTGCAGAGAGGAACATGGCAGGCAGGGAAAGCAAATCCATATTATAAACTATCTTCTTCCATCACATGTTCATAGGGAATTTTCCTTGGACTCTCAGATGTCTATTGAGAAGAAGGGACAGTGCAAGAGAAATGAATGTCAAAAATGTGAACAAATTTATCATGCAACTTATTTGTATTTCCAGGACCACCTTGAACTTGATCTCAATCTCATTTGTACTGCTACAACTTGATGTTGGATATTTGTTGGATATCTCCCATTCTGTAGCCAAATAACCCTATAAAATTCAGTTCATTTCAGAAAACTCATATCTGATGGTCATTTGGTATTCTCTACCAGGTATCCAAAGCAAGCCAAATCTAATTCACAAAAGCAAAATAGTTATTTGCCAAAGAGGTCATGGCTTTGCTTCAGAACCTTAAAAGACTGTCCAGTGAGGAAGCTTCCCATAGAACTTGGTAAGAAGCTCCATACAGCATCCCAATTAGCCACAGACACTCTGAACACTACTAGATGTGCTGGCTCCTCAGAGCCATAAAACAGAGATGAATTTTTATGGGGTGGATCACCAAACCTCTGTCATGTATGTGTGTTTTTTTTAAATTAATTAATTTATTTATTTATTTTTGTCTGTGTTGGGTCTTCATTTCTGTGTGAGGGCTTTCTCTAGTTGTGGCAAGTGGGGGCCACTCTTCATTGCCGTGCGCGGGCCTCTCTTGTTGCAGAGCACAGGCTCCAGTCGCGCAGGCTCAGTAGTTGTGGCTCACGGACCTAGTTGCTCCGTGGCATGTGGGAACTTCCCAGACCAGGGCTCGAACCCGTGTCCCCTGCATTGGCAGGCAGATTCTCAACCACTGCGCCACCAGGGAAGCCCCCATGTATGTGTTTTAATGAGCATCTAGTTACTTGATACTTTCTATTAGCTAAGTCCTGTAAGCATGATTCTATCATTGTAGTTAACCAGAGTGATGCCTTGTTGAATAGTGAGATGATTGAGTTCCCTCATGACTAAACTATGGCATAAAGCCAGAGACCTGAATCAAGATAGCAAAGGTATATTGCTGTCCCTGCCTGATGAAAGCATGCTGTTCTGGAATTCTGAGTTTGTTGGTAAAGAGAAATATAACATATTTCAATAGCTGCATATCAGGTACCAGAGTCTGTGTTTATTTGCTCCAGTAAAGAGACCACATCTGGAACAGCACTTGTAATTAGAGTTATCTGTTACTAAACTTAAAATTACTCACTATGCCAAAGTGACAAGTTAAATATGCATGTAGTCACTAATTACAAATAAATTACACAAACTAGAAAAATGTATTTATGTTGTTATAAGTCAAGATAATGGTTATCCTTGAGAGGATAACAACTAAAGCAAAAGAGAGCACTTTTGATGAGCATATTTAAAAATTGCAGTCTTCTCATTCTCCCACCCCACTCTCCATGGCACTTCTAATCCCCTTACTCTGTTTTAGTTACCTCTGTTATTATGTTTATTTTTTACGGTATTATCCCACTTACCTCACTGTAAGTTCTACAAGGGCAGCGATCCTAGTGGTCCAAAGAACTTAGAAAATTCCTAGACCATAATAAACACTTCATAAATCTTTTCTGAATAAATGCTTAATTTTCATTTTTGTTAAAAGGATCAAATTTTTTCCCTATGGAAATTTTAAAGATTTGCTTGTCATGTTTAATGTGCCCAGTTGTGAAGTTTTTCTTATTTATTCTGTTCACACTCTGATTTCTTATGTTTTTCTTTAGTTCCGAAAAATGCTTTAGCATTATTTAAATATTACCTCCCCCCCAAATCAGTCTTTACTTTGACAAGTGTATTTTTCATATCTAGTATTTCCAGTTAATTCTTCTTCATAACTACCTATTCTTATTCTTTATTTGTTATAGCTGCCCTTATTTCTCAGATGATGTATTATTGTTCTAGTCTCCTTCATTGTGTATGTTCCATTAGGAGTGCTTCCTTTGGCATGTTATTTCTTTGTTGTGTTTTTCTAACAGTACTTCTAGGAATCTCATGATTTTTACTATGAGCTCATTTTTATTTTCTGGAGTTTATTAAATGTCACCCCTTGGGATAGCTATAGTTTTGTGCCTGTTTTTAGTGGGACCCTGTATTGATCTGCCTTCTTATGTTTTTCCCACAACTTTCAGGATTTTATATGGGAAGGAAGCCAATCTGTGCTTATTCCATTCTTTTGATGGAAATAAATTTGTCTCCCAAACTGTTTCTTGCAGCTAGAAACCTACTTATTTCTTGATTCTATAGATAACCAGGTACCCTCCAACTCACCAAAAGCAATTTTTGTACCTGTCTCCTTATTGAACTGTGTAAGAATTTTCTTGAGTTTATATGCCAAAACAGTATTGTTAACTTAAAATGTATGTCTATACTGTGTTTACTTTGATTACATATTACCAGATAACTCTCTGGAATGGGCCCCTACACTATCTCATACAGCACATATAAGTTCCTATGTTTGTTTAACCCCATCAATATTTGATACTAACCAGGTTTTAAAACTTTGCATGTTTAATAGTTATATACTGATAATATTTTAGGTTTCATTTATTTGATTAGTAATGATTTTGAGCATCTTTAATACGCCCGTAGCCTTCCAGTATTCTTATATTTGCAAACCACATATACAACAAAGGACTAGTCCAGAATATATAAAGAACACTCAAAACTCAGCAGTAAAAAAAACAATCCAATTAGAAATTAGGCCAAAAACATGAAAATATATTTCACTGAAGTGGATATATAGATAAGAAATAAGCACATGAAAAGATGTTTAACTTCACTACCCATTGAGGAAATGCAGATTAAACCCAAAATGAGAGATCCCAATAGATAGATAAAATATAAAATAATAACAACACCACATGCTGGCAAGGATGAAGAGAAACTGGATCATATATATACATTCCTAGTGAGAATGTAAAATGGTACAGCCACTCTGAAAAAAATTTGGCAGTTTCTTATAAAACTCAACATACCTACCATAAAACTCAGCAGTCACATTCTTGGGCATTTATTCCAGAGAAATGAAAACTTACATTCACACAAAAACCTGTATATGAATGTTCATAACAGCTTTAATTGTAATAGCCAAAAACTGGAAACAAAGAAGATGCCCTTCGACAGGTGAATGGGTAAATAAATTGTGGTACATTCATAACATAGACTACTATTCGGCAATAGAAAGGAAGAAATTTTAATACATGCAACAACTTGAATGAATCTCCACGGAATTATGATGAATTAAAAAAAAATCCAAAAAAAATCACATACTATATGATTCCACTTATATAATATTCTTGAAATGACAAAATTATATAAATCAAAACAAATTAGTGATTGCCAAGGGCCAGGGAAGGGACATGGAAGGAGGTTAGTAAGTAAGTAATGAAACTCTCCTGTGTCTTGACTGTATCAATGTTTATATCCAGATTTTGATATTGTACTATAGTTTTGCAAATGTTACCACTGGGAGAAAGTGGGTAAAGGATACACGGGCTCTCTTTGTATTATTTTTTGTGAAAGTACATGAATCTATAATTATATGCAAATTAAAAGTTTAAGTAATAAAATAAGGGAAATATCTGAAAATTGTGAGAAATTAAAATATAAATATAGATGTGCCAGATCATGAAGAGGTAGGGTTGTGAAGATTAAGAAGTCAGGGAGCTAAAATGATAGCAAGCAGTGATCACAGATGGGGATTAATGTAATTTAAGATGATATAGTAGATGCAGCCCTGCCTGTTGGGGAGATGGTGGGTCTGACAGATCCTGGGAGTGACTATGGAAAATAAGGCTGCTAATTTCAGCAAGCCAAATAAATTTGGCATTAGTGTGTTGGATAGTTCATGTATATGGCACTGAAATTTGTCTAGGAGTCAATAAAATATGCAATAAGAAAAGGAAAACTATAAGTCACGTGGGAAGAATGTAAGGAATGCCCAGATATCCAGGAGGTCAGTAAAAAGTTACTCATAGCAGTTATGGCAGAGATAGGGGGTGGAGGCAGATAACCTAAGCCTCCAAACTGGAAGGAAGTTTTACATCATGTAGAGAAGCCATGATTCAGGATTGGAATTGGGAAGCTAGGGGAATTCTGGCCCTGCCCTCAACCCGAAAGCAAAGGGAATTTGGAGATTGTGCAGCCTTAGCCCAAGAGTTATAAGGAAGCAGCATACAGCAGGATTCCAAAGGAAAAGGGACTGTTTCATAGCTAAGAGTGTTTAGGGAATTTATTTGCATTAGACATTCCAAAGAGTTGAGTAAAAAGTTTCAGGTGTGAAGGCAGAACTGGGAGTAGGCTTAGAAACAAGAAGCACAGAACAGGAAGGTAGGGGCAAGATGGCGGAAGAGTAAGACGCGGAGATCACCTTCCTTCCCACAGATACAGCAGAAATACATCTACACGTGGAACTGCTCCTACAGAACACCCACTGAACGCTGGCAGAAGACGTCAGACCTCCCAAAAGGCAAGAAAATCCCCACGTACTTGGGTAGGGTAAAAGAAAAAAGAAATAACAGAGACAAAAGAATAGGGACGGGTCCTGCGCCAGTGGGAGGGAGCCGTGAAGGAGGAAAGGTTTCCAGGCACTAGGAAGCCCCTTTGCGGGCAGAGACTGCGGGTGGCAGAGGGGGGAAGTTTCGGAGCCGCGGAGTAGAGCGCAGCCACAGGGGTGCGGAGGGCAAAGCGGAGAGACTCCCGCACAGAGGCTCGGCGCCAACCAGCACTCACCAGCCCGAGAGGCTTGTCTGCTCACTCGCCGGGGCGGGCGGGGGCTGGGAGCTGAGGCTCGGGCTTTGGTGCGAGCCGGGAGGGAGTCCGGGAAAAAGTCTGCAGCTATCGAAGAGGCAAGAGACTTTTTCTTGCCTCTTTGTTTCGCGGCGCGCAAGGAGAGGGGATTCAGAGCGCTGCCTAAACGAAATCCAGAGACGGGTGCGAGCCGCGGCTATCAGCGCGGATCCCACAGCAACAGGGGTGCAGAGGGAAAAACGGAGAGATTCCCGCACAGAGGCTCAGCGCCGAGCAGCGCTCACCAGCCCGAGAGGCTTGTCTGCTCACCCGCTGGGGCAGGCGGGGCTGGGAGCTGAGGTGCGGGCTTCGGTCGGATCACAGGGAGAGGACTGGGGTTGGCAGCGTGAACACAGCCTGAAGGGGTTGGCGTGCCGCGGCGAGCCGGGAGGGAGCCGGAGAGGAGGTCTGCAGCCGCTGAAGAGGCAAGAGACTTTTTCTTGCCTCTTTGTTTCGCGGCGCGCAAGGAGAGGGGATTCAGAGCGCCGCCTAGACAAACTACAGAGGCGGGCGCGAGCCGCGGCTAACAGCGCGGACCCCAGAGACTGGTAGGAAACGCTAAGGCTGCTGCTGCCGCCACCAAGAAGCCTGTGTGCGAGCACAGGTCACTCCCCAAACCGCCCCTCCCGGGAGCCGGTGCAGCTCGCCACTGCCAGGCTCCCGTGATCCAGGGACAACTTCCCCGGGAGAACACACGGCGCGCCTCAGGCTGCTGCAACGACGCCTCTGATGCCGCAGGCTCGCCCCGCCTCCTCCGTACCGCTCCCTCCCCCAACCTGAGTGAGCCAGAGCCCCCGAAGCAGCTGCTCCTTTAACCCCGTTCTGTCTGGGCGAGGAACGGACGCCCTCAGGCAACGTACATGCAGAGGCGGGTCCAAATCCAAAGCTGAACACTGGGAGCTGTAAGAACAAAGAAGAGAAAGGGAAATCTCCCCCAGCAGCCTCAGAAGCAGCTGATTAAAGCTCCACAAACAACTTGATGTGCCTGCATCTGTTGAATACCTGAATAGACAACGAATCATCCCAAATTCAAAAGGTGGACTTTAGGAGCAGGATATATTAATTTCCCCTTTTCCTTTTTTTGTGAGTGTATATGTGTATGCTTCTGGGTGAGATTTTGTCTGTATAGCTTTGCTTTCACCATCAGTCCTAGGGTTAGGTCCGTCCATTTTTTTTTTTTTTTTTTACTTAAAAAAATTTTTTTTTCCTAATATATATTTTCTTAATAATTTTTTCCGTATTTTCTATTTTTAGAAATTAAAAAAATTTTTAATAAGTTTTTTCATATTTTTTATTTTAAAAAATTAAAATTTTTTTTTCTTAATAAATTTTTTTCTTAAAAATCTTTTTCTTATTTTTTACTATAAAAAATTAATAAATCTGTTTCTAAAAATTAAAAAAAAAATTTTTTCTGAATACATTTACTCTTAATAATTTTTTTCTTATTTTTTATTATAATAGCTTTATTTTATTTTATCCTCTTTTTATCTTTCTATTTTTTTCTCCCTTATATTCTGAGCTGTGTGGATGAAAGGCTCTTGGTGCTCCAGCCAGGCATCAGGGCTGTGCCTCTGAGGTGGGAGAGCCAACTTCAGGACACTGGTCCACAAGAGACCTACCAGCTCCACGTAATACCAAACAGCAAAAATCTCTCAGAGATCTCCATCTCAACATCAAGACCCAGCTTCACTCAACGACCAGCAAGCTACAGGGCTGGACACCCTATGCCAAACAAGTAGCAAGACAGGAACACAGCCCCATCCATTAGCAGGGAGGCTGCCTAAAATCATAAGGCCACAGACATCCCAAAACACACCACCAGACGTGGACGTGCCCACCAGAAAGACAAGATTCAACCTCATCCACCAGAACACAGGCAATAGTCCCCTCCACGAGGAAGCCTACACAACCCACTGAACCAACCTTACCCACTGGGGACAGATACCAAAAACAACGGGAACTACGAACCTGCAGCCTGTGAAAAGGAGACCCCAAACACAGTAAGATAAGCAAAATGAGATGACAGAAAAACACACAGCAGATGAAGGAGCAGGGTCAAAACACACCAGACCTAACAAATGAAGAGGAAATAGGTAGTCTACCTGAAAAAGAATTCAGAATAATGATAGTAAGGATGATCCAAAATCTTGGAAATAGAATAGACAAAATGCAAGAAACATTTAACAAGGACGTAGAAGAACTAAAGAGGAACCAAGCAATGATGAA
This sequence comes from Balaenoptera ricei, assembly GCF_028023285.1. NCBI lineage: Eukaryota > Metazoa > Chordata > Mammalia > Artiodactyla > Balaenopteridae > Balaenoptera > Balaenoptera ricei. Next base: position 28,272,418 of record NC_082648.1, on the reverse strand, counting down.
AAACACAATAAATGAAATTAAAAATACTCTAGATGGGATCAATAGCAGAATAACTGAGGCAGAAGAAAGGATAAGTGACCTGGAAGATAAAATGGTGGAAATAACTACTGCAGAGCAGGATAAAGAAAAAAGAATGAAAAGAACTGAGGACAGTCTCAGAGACCTCTGGGACAACATTAAACGCACCAACATTTGAATTATAGGGGTCCCAGAAGAAGAAGAGAAAAAGAAAGGGACTGAGAAAATATTTGAAGAGATTATAGTTGAAAACTTCCCTAATATGGGAAAGGAAATAGTTAATCAAGTCCAGGAAGCACAGAGAGTCCCATACAGGATAAACCCAAGGAGAAACATGCCAAGACACATATTAATCAAACTGTCAAAAATTAAATATAAAGAAAACATATTAAAAGCAGCAAGGGAAAAACAACAAATAACACACAAGGGAATCCCCATAAGGTTAACATCTGATCTTTCAGCAGAAACTCTGCAAGCCAGAAGGGAGTGGCAGGATATACTTAAAGTGATGAAGGAGAAAAACCTACAACCAAGGTTACTCTACCCAGCAAGGATCTCATTCAGATTTGATGGAGAAATTAAAACCTTTACAGACAAGCAAAAGCTGAGAGAGTTCAGCACCACCAAACCAGCTTTACAACAAATGCTAAAGGAACTTCTCTAGGCAGGAAACACAAGAGAAGGAAAACACCTACAATAACAAACCCAAAACATTTAAGAAAATGGGAATGGGAACATACATATCGATAATTACCTTGAATGTAAATGGATTAAATGCTCCCACCAAAAGACATAGACTGGCTGAATGGATACAAAAACAAGACCCATATATATGCTGTCTACAAGAGACCCACTTCAGACCTAGAGACACATACAGACTGAAAGTGAGGGGATGGAAAAAGATATTCCATGCAAATGGAAATCAAAAGAAAGCTGGAGTAGCAATTCTTATATCAGACAAAATATACTTTAAAATAAAGAATATTATAAGAGACAAAGAAGGACACTATATAATGATCAAGGGATCGATCCAAGAGGAAGGTATAACAATTGTAAATATTTATGCACCCAACATAGGAGCACCTCAATACATAAGGCAAATACTAACAGCCATAAAAGGGGAAATTGACAGCAACACAATCATAGTAGGGGACTTTAACACCCCACTTTCACCAATGGACAGATCCTCCAAAATGAAAATAAATAAGGAAACACAAGCTTTAAATGATACATTAAACAAGATGGACTTAATTGATATTTATAGGACATTCCACCCAAAAACAACAGAATACACATTTTGCTCAAGTGCTCATGGAACATTCTCCAGGATAGATCATATCTTGGGTCACAAATCAAGCCTTGGTAAATTTAAGAAAATTGAAATCGTATCAAGTATCTTTTCCGACCACAACGCTATGAGACTAGATATCAATTACAGGAAAAGATCTGTAAAAAATACAAACACATGGAGGCTACACAATACACTACTTAATAATGAAGTGATCACTGAAGAAATCAAAGGGGAAATCAAAAAATACCTAGAAACAAATGACAATGGAGATACGACGACCCAAAACCTATGGGACGCAGCAAAAGCAGTGCTAAGAGGGAAGTTTATAGCAATACAAGCCTACCTCAAGAAACAGGAAACATCTCGAATAAACAACCTAACCTTGCACCTAAAGCAATTAGAGAAAGAAGAACAAAAAAACCCCAAAGCCAGCAGAAGGAAAGAAATCATAAAGATCAGGTCAGAAATAAATGAAAAAGAAATGAAGGAAACAATAGTAAAAATCAATAAAACTAAAAGCTGGTTCTTTGAAAAGATAAACAAAATTGATAAACCATTAGCCAGACTCATCAAGAGAAAAAGGGAGAAGACTCAAATCAATAGAATTAGAAATGAAAAAGGAGAAGTAACCACTGACACTGCAGAAATACAAAAAATCATGAAAGATTACTACAAGCAACTCTACGCCAATAAAATGGACAACCTGGAAGAAATGGACAGAGTCTTAGAAATGCACAACCTGCCGAGACTGAACCAGGAAGAAATAGAAAATATGAACAGACCAATCACAAGCACTGAAATTGAAACTGTGATTAAAAACCTTCCAACAAACAAAAGCCCAGGACCAGATGGCTTCACAGGTGAATTCTATCAAACATTTAGAGAAGAGCTAACACCTATCCTTCTCAAACTCTTCCAAAATATTGCAGAGGGAGGAACACTCCCAAACTCATTCTACGAGGCCACCATCACCCTGATACCAAAACCAGACAAAGATGTCACAAAGAAAGAAAACTACAGGCCAATATCACTGATGAACATAGATGCAAAAATCCTCAACAAAATACTCGCAAACAGAATCCAACAGCACATTAAAAGGATCATACACCATGATCAAGTGGGGTTTATCCCAGGAATGCAAGGATTCTTCAATATACGTAAATCAATCAATGTGATACACCATATTAACAAATTGAAGGAGAAAAACCATATGATCATCTCAATAGGTGCAGAGAAAGCTTTCGACAAAATTCAACACCCATTTATGATAAAAGCCCTGCAGAAAGTAGGCATAGAGGGAACTTTCCTCAACATAATAAAGGCCATATATGACAAACCCACAGCCAACATTGTCCTCAAAGGTGAAAAACTGAAACCATTTCCACTAAGATCAGGAACAAGACAAGGTTGCCCACTCTCACCACTATTATTCAACATAGTTTTGGAAGTGTTAGCCACAGCAATCAGAGAAGACAAAGAAATAAAAGGAATCCAAATCGGAAAAGAAGAAGTAAAGCTGTCACTGTTTGCAGATGACATGATACTATACATAGAGAATCCTAAAGATGCTACCAGAAAACTCCTAGAGCTAATTAATGAATTTGGTAAAGTAGCAGGATACAAAATTAATGCACAGAAATCTCTTGCATTTCTATACACTAATGACGAAAAATCTGAAAGTGAAATTAAGAAAACACTCCCGTTTACCATTGCAACAAAAAGAATAAAATATCTAGGAATAAACCTACCTAAGGAGACAAAAGACCTGTATGCAGAAAATTATAAGACACTGATGAAAGAAATTAAAGATGATACAAATAGATGGAAAGATATACCATGTTCCTGGATTGGAAGAATCAACATTGTGAAAATGAGTCTACTACCCAAAGCAATCTACAGATTCAATGCAATCCCTATCAAACTACCACTGGCATTTTTCACAGAACTAGAACAAAAAATTTCACAATTTGTATGGAAACACAAAAGACCCCGAATAGCCAAAGCAATCTTGAGAACGAAAAATGGAGCTGGGGGAATCAGGCTCCCTGACTTCAGACTATATTACAAAGCTACAGTAATCAAGACAGTTTGGTACTGGCACAAAAACAGAAATATAGATCAATGGAACAGGATAGAAAGCCCAGAGATAAACCCACGCACATATGGTCACCTTATCTTTGATAAAGGAGGCAAGCATATACAGTGGAGAAAAGACAGCCTCTTCAATAAGTGGTGCTGGGAAAATTGGACAGGTACATGTAAAAGTATGAAATTAGAACACTCCCTGACACCATGCACAAAAATAAACTCAAAATGGATTAAAGACCTAAGTGTAAGACCAGACACTATCGAACTCTTAGAGGAAAACATAGGCAGAACACTCTATGACATACATCACAGCAAGATTCTTTTTGACCCAGCTCCCAGAGAAATGGAAATAAGAACACAAATCAACAAATGGGACCTAATGAAACTTAAAAGCTTTTGCACAGCAAAGGAAACCATAAACAAGACCAAAAGACAACCATCAGAATGGGAGAAAATATTTGCAAATGAAGCAACTGACAAAGGATTAATCTCCAAGATTTACAAGCAGCTCATGCAGCTCAATAACAAAAAAACGAACAACCCAATCCAAAAATGGGCAGAAGACCTAAATAGACATTTCTCCAAAGAAGATATACAGATGGCCAACAGACACATGAAAGAATGCTCAACATCATTAATCATTAGAGAAATGCAAATCAAAACTACAATGAGATATCATCTCACACCGGTCAGAATGGCCATCATCAAAAAATCTACAAACAATAAATGCTGGAGAGGGTGTGGAGGAAAGGGAACTCTCTTGCACTGTTGGTGGGAATGTAAATTGATACAGCCACTATGGAGAACAGTATGGAGGTTCCTTAAAAAACTACAAATAGAACTACCATACGACCCATCAATCCCACTATTGGGCATATACCCTGAGAAAACCATAGGTCAAAAAGAGTCATGTACCAAAATGTTCATTGCAGCTCTATTTACAATAGCCAGGACATGGAAGCAACCTAAATGTCCATCGACAGATGAATGGATAAAGAAGTTGTGGCACATATATACAATGGAATATTACTCAGCCATAAAAAGAAATGAAATGGAGGTATTTGTAATGAGGTGGATGGAGTTAGAGTCTGTCATACAGAGTGAAGTAAGTCAGAAAGAGAAAAACAAATACAGTATGCTAACACATATATACGGAATCTAAGGGGAAAAAAAGCCATGAAGAACCTAGTGGCAAGACGGGAATAAAGACACAGACCTACTAGAGAATGGACTTGAGGATATGGGGAGGGGGTGGGGTGAGATGTGACAGGGTGAGAGAGTGTCATGGACATATATACACTACCAAATGTAAAATAGCTAGCTAGTGGGAAGCAGCCGCATAGCACAGGGAGATCAGCTCGGTGCTTTGTGACCACCTAGAGGGGTGGGATGGGGAGGGTGGGAGGGAGGGAGATGCAAGAGGGAAGAGATATGGGAACATATTGTATATGTATAACTGATTAACTTTGTTATAAGGCAGAAGCTAACACACCATTGTAAGGCAATTATACTTCAAAAAAGATGTTTAAAAAAAAAAAAAAAAAGAAGCACAGAACATAGGAGAGCATTTGAGAAACCTACATTTCCCGTGACCACCAAAAGTCAGAGGGTTGCATGTGAGATATGGTGAAAATACCAGCCTACAGATTCACATAAAACTAACCTGCCCAGTCCATATGATAATGTTCATGTAGTGTTTAAGAATCTAGCAAGATAATTTTGTTACTCTTTGTCCTATGAAGCTGTTAAAATGAAAAAATAATCATTGAAATTTTAATATATAGTAAGAATAATAACATATATTTCCCAGTAATGGATAAAAGAGAACTAGAACTTGGAGCTCGCCTCTCCTTTGATTTTGAGAAAGAATCGACAGTCGAATATGGGGTAAATTTGTTCATGTAGAGAGTGTCCAATATTATGTATTGATCAGACATTTATGCTGTGATGCAACCCCATTTAAGGGTACAAACTAGAACAAGAAAATGTAGAGGCAACTTTCTCAAAGGGAGTTTGGGGATCTTTGAGAGAATACAGTGAATGATACCTCCTTTTCCACCCAAGTGCTAAATGAATGAAGACATAAGTAAAAGAATTATCAGTTAGAGAGCCCAACACATCACCTTTATTATTAATAAAACTGATGTTGGAGAATGTGACATATCTGTTGGCAAATGGCCTCACTACTACCAAATTTCCAAATTAGATGGACTTTATTTCACAAGCATAGGAACAGCCTCTCCACTGAGGAACATGGAAAACTTTGGGCATGAAGGTATAAAGGCTAACATGTGAAGTCAGAAGGCAACCTCACTCCCCAAGAAGGGATGAGGAGGAGTGTGGGGTACACATGCCCTACTTGCCTCCTCAAATCCGTCAGTCAAATTTGTTATGTCAAGCTTCTAAATGAAATATGTAAGGAGATGAACAGCTTCCATAAGCTAATAGGGTTGACCTTCCTTGGAAGGGGGTTGGAAAGAAGCATTTCCCCCACTCATATCTCAGGTCTTTATTCTCTTTCTTCATTGGGTTCAACCCAATGAAGTGTACAAAACTTATGACTTTCCCCTTAGGAATGAGATCAGCAATGAAACAGGCATGCTGTACATAATACCAACCAACATTTGGATACTTTCCTAGGGCCATGAGTGTGACACACAGTTTTTTCTCAGAAGCCTCTGAAATGGATATGAACAGAAAAATAATTTAATTAACTTCTAAGTCACTCTGTGCCCAAGGCCAAAAGCTTACTCTGTAGTCTAGTCCCCATCTCACCTTAAATTATGCATAGCCACATTATCCAATAGAATCTATTCAGGATTCTGCAATGAAATCAAATGACATCATTAAATCACTCTAAAAATGAATTCCAATATTACAGTTGCCTCAAATTTGCAAACAAACTACTCCTACTATGAAATTCTCAGGAAGAATTTAAAGTTCAAAAATGAAGTCTATTTGCAATTTAAAGTCCACAGATAGTAAAATCCAAATAAATTAAAGTCTTAAGCTGTGAGATAAAGTTCAAATGAATTATACACAGATTTCTCCCTTTGCAGATGTTAATTCTGATCAGTCTCACCCAGATGTTTTCAATGTCTTAGAGGAGTTGAATTGGAGCTCTTTTGAGGACCTGCAACCTAGACCATCTTTGACTGCAATAGACCTCTGAAGTTGCATCAATTCAATGTCACATCTCTCATGAAATTCCCTTTTACAGGAGAGGTTAATAGGAAAAAAGAGATTACCACAGCAGTGACCCATGTGCATGAAATTTAGGAAACAAAACATCCTTCAGAACCTTAAACCATTATTTCAGACTAGATCATTCTCCCAAAACCTAACACCTGAAATAACCATAGCCTGAGGCAGAAATTCAGTGGTTTCAACCTCAGGAAGTCAGGGAAAACAGTCTAGACCAGTTGTCGAGACCCATGACCCGCAAACCTAAAGTGATTTTGGAAAAATCTTTCAGAAAGAGGTTATGTTTCACAGATAAATTTATCATATCTGGAGAAAAACTAGCAGTTCTTTTGCTTTTTCAGAGAATGGCATTGGAGAAATTTCTTCCTTCTTACAAAGTTTAGCAATTTGTAATAGTAGCAGCTGTGGGAACTAGTTTTTATTTGAGATACCCTTCTCAAAGAGTATCTCATCCAAAATTCTTAATTTTCCAAAATTCTTAATTTTCATTCCTTTTGATACCCCAGTACTGAATTAAATGAAGCATGTGAGAAGGAAGTTTCAGCCCAGTGTCATATTGACTATTTCTGCATTGTTAAAGAATTATATCCTGCTGAAGAACTGCTTACATTTTTAACTGGATTTGTTTGGTTTCTTGTTGTTAAGTTGACTGAGTTCTTTATATATTTTGGATATTAACCTCTTATCCAATATATGGTTTACAAAATTTTTCTCCCATTCGGTGAATGGCTGTTTTTTCATTTTGTTGGTTGTTTCTTTAGCTATGTAGAAGCTTTCAAGTTTGATGTAGTCCCATTTGTTGATTTTTGCCTTTGTTGTTTGTGCTTTTGGTGTCATGTCAAAAAAAATCATTGCCAAGACCAATATTAATGAGCTATTCCTTATGTTTTCTTCTAGGAGTTTTATGGTATCAGGTTTTATGCTTAAGTCTTTGATCCATTTCAAGTTAATTTTTGTGAGAGGTGTGAGATAGGGGTCCAAATTCATTGTTCTGTAAGTGTTTCTCTAGTTTTCCCAGCACCAGTTTTTGCCCTGGCCACAACAGTTGAAAGTCAAATGTAGGCTCTGCATGGCTCACTATAAGCCTCTAACAGATAATAAAAAGATTATAACATTCCATATACTATAAGGCAAGGTTCTAAACATACTCCCCTGAACAAATTTTCCCCTCATCATTTCATTCCCCCAATGCTGTTTTGCTTATTTCTCAAAATTCTAGCCCTTGAATCTATTCCCTAAACTGAGGTCAGCACACTTATTTGTGTAAAGGGCCAGATAGTAAATATTTTAGAGAAGTAGCAAGATCAAGGATATTGTATAGATACGTATATAACATTTAAAGTATAATCATTTTATTTATTTATTTATGGCTGCGCTGGGTCAATATTTTAGAGAACTAGCAAGATCAAGGATATTGTATAGATATGTATATAACATTTAAAATATAATCATTTTATTTATTTATTTAGGGCTGTGCTGGGTCTTCGTTGCTGCAAGCAGGCTTTCTCTAGTTGCAATGAGTGGGGGCTACTCTTTGCTGCAGTGCATGGGGTTCTCATTGCAGTGGCTTGTCTTCTTGCAGAGTATGGGCTCTAGGCATGCGGGCTTCAGTAGTTGTGGCACACATGCTCAGTAGTTATGGTGCATGGGCCCAGTTGCTCCACGGCATGCGGGATCTTCCTGGACCAGGACTCGAACCCGTGTCCCCTGCACTGGCAGGCAGATTCTTAACCACTGCACCACCAGGGAAGTCCCAAAAATATAATCATTTTAAAATGTAAAAGCCATTCTTTGCTGATGAGCTGTACACAAACAGGCAGTATATTGGATTTGGGTTGCAGGATATAGTTTTCTGTTCCCTGCCCTAAAACACACCATCCTCATTATCTAAAATTCTATTAGCATACATTTTTAAACCCAATCAGAAAGTATATTAAATATTTCTTTAAAATGTTTCTGTTTATCATTTGTTTTTCCAGTTTCTCATCATCTATTCTAATCACGTTATTTCTTCTACATTAATTTAGTCACAGATTTAAATTACAAATGAGACCTTTCAGTTTTAAGTTCCAGCTTCTTTTCTCTGATATACTTTTAACAAAAAGCACTTTTTGTAAGCGTTCTGACAATGTAGGTACTAAACACTCTATTAGAAAACTTGCAGAAGTAATTAGTAAGTGCTCTGGTCCTAAGTCATAGGAAATTTATAATATATGGAAAATACCTTAATTTAAATAACAGGACTTTTTTTAATAGTGAAGTAACAAAATTAAGAGATAAGTGTATAATAATATAAATTTTTTTAATGTAAGAAAAGACTTCGATATTCAAATTTTGTCTCCTCAGTCTGAAACACCAAGCCCTCTGCCATAATTACTACCATCCAAGAGCTCCAAGTTCTTTCTAAAGACTACAGTTTTACATTATGACCTTTCTTTTCTTCATAGTGAACTCTCAGATATATTATCTTGAATGCAATTTTTTTAAACATTTAGTGTATAAAATTTAAGACAGACTTTTTTTTACTGTGTTAAAGAGCCTGACTCTATATTTGATGTTTGATTGCTTATAGTTTTCAAGCCTCAGTCTTCTCTACTCCCCTCTTGTGACACATTTGGGCATGCTGATTAAAAAAAACCAAAAAAACAAAAAAAAAAAACCTGGAGGTCCCTGGTTGGGCACAGATAGGGAAGTTCAAACCATGCAAACTTGCTCCCCTTCCAGTCCCCCCACAGACCACAATAAAATCCCAACCAAAGACTTCAGTTCGCCCTTCACTTAAGCTATTTGGGACCAAGTTGGGTGCCTGCTCTGCTCTCCCCTGAAAGCCTCATGTGCAAATAATAAGTCTTTTAATATTCATGATACATGTATTATATCATCAATCACAATGTCTGAACCACCTTTGGGTGTGTATATGAGGGGTGAGGGTGGCTGAACCTGCCATCCATGTGCCAACAGCAGTTATGCATCTGTCTATGATAATTCTGTCAGCCCACTCAGGGCCACCTTGTTAACAGATGTGTTCATTCATTCTCTTTCTAAGTTAGAATTTGGCATTTTCTTCTGTACTCAAACCTACATATATATCTGGTTCAAACTGAAATCTCAACTTTCTTTGGCCAATGAAAAGTGATCTTTTTCATTCGAAATAAGGTTATATGTTCTCCAGAGGCGTATACTGTTCCACTGCTCCCAAAATTCCCAAAAGAATCCCTGTACCCACTAATTTGCACCATTATCTCTGTGCCTTTGTTTAGACACATGGTTCTTAATTTCTATCCAGAGTCTAAATTCCACATAAGTTACCTATTTTTATAATTATCATATATATATAAATAGAGTCATTCTGACATAGGATTGCTCCATGATCCCATCACATATATAGACCCATTGCAATAGGGAGTTTTTCATCACATATTTACAATCTCATTTAACTCCATACATAGTGTTGGAACATTGATCTCTAATACTCTTGTAATTGGTAACTAGAGGGGTCATTATTTACAATTAATGTGCCGGCAGTCCTAATCATTCCATAGTCCCTGTCTCCATTATTTCCCCTTCACAAATGGGTTTAATTGTTAGGAAGCATGCAGAGAGCAACTTAATTTTCTCTCATTCTCTATTAAACTCATTCCATTAAAGAGTCCTTTCCATTCCTCTGAATGAAATTGCAGTGAATCTCCTAGCTTTTCTGTCACTCTTGATCTTGGAGAGACAACAGTGAGCAGTGGCTTGAATCGAGATCTTAGTTCTCTGCCCAGGAATTGAACCTGGGTAGCCTGGATGAAAACCTGGAATTCTAGCAACTAGACCAGCAAGGGCTAGAGGCTAGAAGCAAATTTTTCCCTGGCTCTTGCCTCTGTTTGAAAGCAAGAATGTTTCAAGGAGACATAAACTGTAAAAACAGGTGCAAAATTTATTATTAGAGACACAGCACAACAAATGGGAGAGCACACAGAGAAACAGTTTGTTTTTTTAAGACAGAAGCAAGGCAGAGATACACACCCAGAGAGAAAGTATGTGGGCATTCTTCCTAATGAGGAGGAGCACAGTAAAGAGGTGGTTAAATCATTTATATAGGACAGTTCTTCCAGGTCTTTTTTACCTTTGGCCTATTATCTTGTTTCTCTTTCCACACCTGACCTGCTATAGGACCCTCCGCAACATGTGTGCACAACTTTTTCCAAGATGGATTCCAGCCCAGATGCCTGGGGCAGGGCGGGGGCTTGGCATCTCCAATTATGATCTGACACCCCCTCCTTTTTGACCCCCAAGGAGCCTTTCTGCACATGTGTAGTGTCTCCCTTGTCCCAAGGATGGGAAATATGTGACTTCTTAATCTTTTAAACACGGTTTAGCCCCTCTCTGTTCCTGCCATAAGTGTTATCTTAAAGTGCCCAAAGTCCGGCTATTTACCCTCTTCTTGTTTTTTTCTATTTCAAAGTGCAAACAGGAGGCTGGTCATAAATATCTAGCCTGGAGTTCACTTGACTCCTACCTCAGGAAATGTAAACAGGAGGCTAGTTGTAAATGTCCGGCCTGGAGCCCATCTTTCTCCTGCTTCACTCTTACATAATAAGTAATACAGTTCTTGCCAATTATTATATTACTCCAAACTCAATCACCTGCTCCAGCCTACTTCAGTCTCAGAAGCCTGAAGTGAGGAACCCTGCTCTTGAGGTTTCCTCAGACCCATTAAGTTCCCAAAATATTAGTAGTCTTTTCCATTATTCACTTAAGACTCTCTTTGCTTCCTCTCTTTCAATGGCTTCTCTCTCTGCTGGAGTCATTTCACTATCCAGATGGCTCTCTTACATGAAGCCCCTTTAAATAGGATCCCACACTTCTGATGGGTCCACATTTCATACCCAGGAGATAGGTCTCTTTCCCTCACTATGAATTTCAGCTCATATCCAATGCAGCCCTTTTTCTCTGCCACCCGGTGAACATTTCTATGGATATCTCCTGGCAAAAGTCTGTATTCCACATCAAACTCTCTTTCTGCTTCACTAGGAGAAGACAATATCCTCTTCAACCTCTCTTAAGTAACGTAGATGTGGCTGATGGATGAAGTTTGGCGTCACGGTCACTCAGAAAGTATTATATATGTGATCTAGATTCTTTCTTCCCTTCATCACTTATAGTTATGTCTCTTCGGCTTTGGAGGTTTATAAGTAATCTCCGAGACAGCAGGAAAATTTGCATTTTCATGTAACATTGTGTTACTTTTGATAAAACAGAGTTAGAACAACTATTTAGAGGGCAGGATATTATGGAGGGAACTCATGAATAAAATAAATTTTTAAAAAACTCTGTGCTAGAAAAGAATCAAGGATGACAAGGTCTGCCTTCCTAACCCCAAATGAAAATGGGCCTATGGGAAAATCTTCCCTGGAGTGGTTTAGGATTCAAATCACAGGCTTTCTATAAAGCATAGTGGTTAAGATCTTGGTTCTGGAGTAAAATGAACTGGATCTGAATCCCCATTCTGTCATTTATTTCATGTGTGATTTTGGAAATTGTTTTATCTTTTAATATGCATTTTACTTAACTGAAAACTCACAAGATGCCTGGAAATAATTTTTCTAGTTATTCATAAAGTTTAATGGTTATGGGTTAAAATAATGTATTTCAATAGATGGATATTTTATATCTTATATTTTAGCTTCAGATTCCTTAAGATCAAATCTTCTTGTAATTTAAAATGAACTAGTTCTCTACTTAATGTGAAAATTTAAAGTTAGAGAACTTATAAGTTTTTATTTATAATGAGAGATTGATAAACTAATTTTTCATCTCATCTATATTGTCTTTGGTTCTCCCATTTATTAGTCTAAGAACAAAGAAAAGAAAATTTTATTCTAAAAACAATAGAGACTCTTGTAAATAATGCTTCTATAAACACGGGTGTACAGATGTCTCTTCAACATAGTGTTTTCATTTTCTTTGGCTATTTCCCAGAAGCGGAACTGCTGGATGATATGGTACCTCTATTTTCCATTTTTTTGAGGAACCTCAATACTATTTTCCATAGTAACTATACCAGTTTACAACCCCACCAACAGTGCTCAAGGGTTCCCTTTTCTCCACATCCTCACCAACATTTGTTAGTTCTTGTCTTTTTGATGATAGCCATTCTAACAGATGTGTTCATTGTGGTTTTGATTTGCATTTCCCTGATGATTAGTGATGAATAACACATTTTCATGTACCTATTGACCATCTGTATGCCCTCTTTAGAAAAATGTCTATTAAGATTTTCTGCCCATTTTTTAATTGGATTGTTTAAGTTTTTTCATTGAGTTGTATGAGTTCTTTATAAATTTTGGATACTAACTCCTTATCAGATATATGGTTTGTAAATATTTTCTCCATTCTGTAGGTAGTCTTTTTATTTTGTTGATCATTTCATTCATGGTGCAGAAGATTTTTAGTTTGATGCAGTCCCATTTGTTCATTTTTTATTTTGTTGCTTGTGCTTTAGGTGTCATATCCAAAAAAATCATTGCCAAGACCCATGTCAAGGAGCTGTTATCCTATGTTTTCTTCTAAGAGTTTTATGATAGCCTGTCTTACATTTAAGTCTTTAATCCATTTCAAGTTAATTTTTGTGAGTAATGTAAGAGAGGGGTCTAGTTTTATTCTTTTACTTGTGAATATCCAATTTTCCCAGCACCATTTATTGAAGAGACTATTTTTTTCTCCATTGATTGCTCTTGGTTCCTTTGTTGTGAATTAATTGTCCATATATGAAATTTATCCTTGACTTTACCTGAAATAATCACTTTAGGTAAGACATTCAGGTCAGTCTCATTGGTCCATATTGTTATGGATGATAGAATTGTCCTAGACTTCTTCCTTGCAGATCAAAGTAGAGTCTGTATAATTACAAACATGTCCTACTGCACTTGGATTAATACCTTGTACCAGTAGGAAAAGTTAATACATAAACTTCAAGTAAAAGCCACATGATTTTCTAAGGTCAGCTCTCTGGTTTATGCAATTTGTTCAGTAGATTATGTCTAGGACACTGAAAATATAGATGAGGTAAGTATGGCAGGATTCGGGGTCTGCCTGATCTTACTGACTGCAGTGTTGTTGATAGTAACATTAATTAAATGTCTTATGAGGAATATTGTATGTATTTGGTCAGATTAATCAAAGAAGCCAACATAGTGGCATATTCATAGGAAAATTCTTCACAAGTGAAAATGATATAGAAAAGAGGAGTAGATGTTTTAAGGAACTATTCTCCATGGATCTTCCACATCTGTGTACACTTTGCAAGAGAGACTGTCATTTTTTCTAGGCTACCTTTTCACAGCCTTGGAAGGTAAAGATAACATTTCCATGAAGAGCAAAGTGCAGGTTCCTAACAACCTTGGAAGATGGACACAATGTCTCCTTCCAGAACAAAGCGCAAGCATGTTTACTGTCCAGTACAGTACAAATAAAGTCCCTTTCAGAAGCAAAAGTCAGATAGGCCAGCTACCAATGATAAACGGTTTGGGTTTCCTAAACTCTCCTATAATGCAACCATGTATGCAGGCATCCATCTAGGTTTATTCAAATTGTGAGTCTTAGGGGCAAGTAGAATTGACACAGATATGCTGATGCTAATGCTAATTGCTCTTCCATAAGTAATAAAGTCATTTATTTCTGACCCATGAGTCTCACATCTTCTGCCTGCAGCCTTGAAACTGTAGGCTGTTACCAAGTAGAATAGTCTTAGGCCCTTCATGGTTGACAATGACATCTCCAGCTTAAAACATTTCAATGATTTCCTATGGCTCTTAAAATTTAACTTAAATGGTTTACCATGTCCTGTCAGGCCCATATCATCTGGCTCCTCTCTACCTCACAAAATGTCATTTATATTGTGCTACACAACTTTCCCTACCCCTTTCCCTTTTCCTTTTACTGACTCAATAGATTTTCCAAAATGTCACCATTTAATATTATATATATATATACACACACATATTAAGTTTCTGCCTTTATTATCACCTATCTATACTTTTTCAATACTTTCTTCTATGTCTCCCTGCCTCTCATATTGCTTCCTTTAAATCCATCCTCCACATAACTACTTGTTTGAGCTCCCTGTGACTCATATAACAACCACCACCACCCACCATTTCCATTACAACCCTTCAATGGCTCACCACAAGCCTGGATAAATCCAATTTTCTTAGCATGACCAAAAAATGCTCTCTAACCTGACCATGCATTCCAATACAGTCACAACTCTGGGTTTCCTTGTCCCAAACATTATGAATCACTAATACTCCACTTCCTATGAAAGGTGACATCTACATACATTGGCTCATACACTCAGTTCCCTTCTTTCTCTCCCTGTGTACTCTGGCCCTCATCGGCCTCGCCAGCCTCATCTCATACTCCTCTTTACCCTCCATCAACACGTTTCCGCCACAGTGATTTTTGTGGAGTCTCTAGGCCACAGAACCTTTAGCCACACTACTATCTCTGTTCTAAGACTCTCCTCACCTACCCCATCTTTTATTCTAAGGACCCGACTTCTATATTAATCTCACTTTTTCCAAGTCATCTGACCTACTAATTTAAATTTGGTAGGTCTGTTGCCTTCTAATAATAACCATTTTTCTTCTATCAGATTATATATCTTAAGCTCCCCCCCCTTTTTTTTTATACACATCACTTTATACATGTCAATCCCAATCGCCCAATTCAGCACACCACCAACCATCCCCACCCCACTGCAGTTTTCCCCCCTTGGTGTCCATATGTCCGTTCTCTACATCTGTGTCTCAACTTCTGCCCTGCAACCTGGTTCATCTGTACCATTTTTCTAGGTTCTACATACATGCATTAATATACGATATTTGTTTTTCTCTTTCTGACTTACTTCACTCTGTATGACAGTCTCTAGATCCATCCACTTCTCAACAAATGACTCAATTTCGTTCCTTTTTATGGCTGAGTAATGTTCTATTGTATATATGTACCACAACTTCTTTATCCATTCGTCTGCTGATGGGTATCTAGGTTGCTTCCATGACCTGGCTATTGTAAATAGTGCTGCAATGAACATTCGGGTGCATGTGTCTTTTGGAATTATGGTTTTCTCTCTGGGTATATGCCCAGTGGTGGGATTGCTGGGTCATATGGTAATTCTATTTTTAGTTTTTTAAGGAACCTCCATATTGTTCTCCATAGTGGCTGTATCAATTTACATTCCCACCAACACTGCAAGAGGGTTCCCTTTTCTCCACACCCTCTCCAGCATTTGTTGTTTCTAGATTTTCTGATGATGCCCATTCTAACTGGTGTGAGGTGATACCTCATTGTAGTTTTGATTTGCATTCTCTAATAATTAGTGATGTTGAGCATCTTTTCATGTGCTTCGTGACCGTCTGTATGTCTTCTTTGGAGAAATATCTATATAGGTCTTCTGCCCATTTTTGGATTGGGGTGTTTGTTTCTTTAATATTGAGCTGAATGAGCTGTTTATATATATTGGAGATTAATCCTTTGTCCGTTGATTCGTTTGCAAATATTTTCTCCCATTCTGAGGGTTGTCTTTTCGTCTTGTTTATGGTTTCCTTTGCTGTGAAAAAGCTTTGAAGTTTCATTAGGTCCCATTTGTTTATTTTTGTTTTTATTTCCATTACTCTAGGAGGTGGATCAAAAAAGATCTTGCTGTGATTTATGTCAAAGAGTGTTCTTCCTGAGGGAGGAGAGAAGATGGCGGAAGAGTAAGACGCGGAGATCACCTTCCTTCCCACAGATACAGTAGAAATACATCTACACGTGGAACTGCTCCTACAGAACACTCACTGAACGCTGGCAGAAAACGTCCGACCTCCAAAAAGGCAATAAACTCCCCCCGTACTTGGGTAGGGCAAAAGAAAAAAGAAATAACAGAGACAAAAGAATAGGGAAGGCACCTGTACCAGTGGGAGGGAGCTGTGAAGGAGGAAAGGTTTCCACGCACTAGGAAGCCCCTTCACGGGCAGAGACTGCGGGTGGCAGAGGGGGGAAGCTTAGGAGCCACAGAGGAGAGCGCAGCCACAGGGGTGCGGAGGGCAAAGCGGAGAGGTTCCCGCACAGAGAAGCGGTGCCAACCAGCACTCACCAGCCCGAGAGGCTTGTCTGCTCCCCCGCCGGGGTGGGCGGGGCTGGGAGCTGAGGCTCGGGCTTCGGTCGGATCGCAGGGAGAGGACTGGGGCTGGCGGCGTGAACACAGCCTGAAGGGGTTAGCGCACCAATGCTGGCTGGGAGGGAGACCGGGAAAAAGTCTGCAGCTGCCGAAGAGGCAAGAGACTTTTTCTTGCCTCTTTGTTTCGTGGCGCGCAAGGAGAGGGGATTCAGAGCGCCACCTAAACAAACTCCAGAGAAGGGCACGAGCCGCGGCGATCAGAGCGGACCCCAGAGACAGGCGTGAGACGCTGGGGCTGCTGCTGCCGCCTCCAAAAACCCTGTGTGTGAGCACAGGTCACTCTCCACACCGCCCCTCCCGGTAGCCTGTGCAGCCCGCCACTGCCAGGGTACCGTGATCCGGGGACAACTTCCCCGGGAGAACGCACTGCGCACCTCAGGCTGGTGCAACGTCACGCTGGCATCGGCGGCCGCAGGCTCGCCCCGCCTCCTCTGTACCCATCCCTCCCCCCGGCCTGGGTGAGCCACAGCCCCCAAAGCAGCTGCTCATTTAACCCCGTCCTGTCTGGGCGGGGAATAGACGCCCTCAGGCGACCTACACGCAGAGGCGGGTCCAAATCCAAAGCTGAACCCCAGGAGCTGTGCGAACAGGGAAGAGAAGGGGAAATCTCTCCCAGCAGCCTCAGAAGCAGCAGATTAAAACTCCACAAACAACTTGATGTGCCTGCATCTGTTGAATACCTGAATAGACAATGAATCATCCCAAAGTCAGGAGGTGGACTTTGGGAGCAGGATATATTAATTTTTCCCTTTTCCTTTTTTTTGTGAGTGTATATGTATATGCTTCTGGGTGAGATTTTGTCTGTATAGCTTTGCTTTACAATAGCTTTATTTTACTTCACTATATTATAGCCTCTTTCTTTCTTTCTTTCTATTTTTTCTCCCTTTTACTCTGAGCCATGTGGACGAAAGTCTCTTGGTGCTCCAGCCAGGCATTAGGGCCGTGCCTCTGAGGTGGGAGAGCCAACTTCAGGACACTGGTCCACAAGAGACCTGCCAGCTCCACGTAATACCAAATGGCAAAAATCTCTCAGAGATCTCCATCTCAACATCAAGACCCAGCTTCACTCAACGACCAGCAAGCTACAGTGCTGGACACCCTATGCCAAACAACTAGCAAGACAGGAACACAGCCCCATCCATTAGCAGAGAGGCTGCCTAAAATCATAATAAGACCACAGACACCCCAAAATACACCATCAGACGTGGACGTGCCCACCAGAAAGACAAGATCCAGCCTCATCCACCAGAGCTCAGGCACTAGTTCTCTCCACCAGGAAGCCTACACAAACCACTGAACCAACCTTAGCCACTGGGGACAGATACCAAAAACAACGGGAACTACAAACCTGCGGCCTGTGAAAAGGAGACCCCAAACACAGTAAGATAAGCAAAATGAGACGACAGAAAAACACACAGCAGATGAAGGAGCAGGGTCAAAACACACCAGACTTAACAAATGAAGAGGAAATAGGTAGTCTACCTGAAAAATAATTCAGAATAATGATAGTAAGGATGATCCAAAATCTTGGAAATAGAATAGACAAAATGCAAGAAACATTTAACAAGGACGTAGAAGAACTAAAGAGGAACCAAGCGATGATAAAAAACACAGTAAATGAAATTAAAAATACTCTAGATGGGATCAATAGCAGAATAACTGAGGCAGAAGAAAAGATAAGTGACCTGGAAGATAAAATGGTGGAAATAACTACTGCAGAGCAGGATAAAGAAAAAAGAATGAAAAGAACTGAGGACAGTCTCAGAGACCTCTGGGACAACATTAAACGCACCAACATTCGAATTATAGGGGTCCCAGAAGAAGAAGAGAAAAAGAAAGGGACTGAGAAAATATTTGAAGAGATTATAGTTGAAAACATCCCTAATATGGGAAAGGAAATAGTTAATCAAGTCCTGGAAGCACAGAGAGTCCCATACAGGATAAACCCAAGGAGAAACATGCCAAGACACATATTAATCAAACTGTCAAAAATTAAATATAAGGAAAACATATTAAAGGCAGCAAGGGAAAAACAACAAATAACACACAAGGGAATCCCCATAAGGTTAACATCTGATCTTTCAGCAGAAACTCTGCAAGCCAGAAAGGAGTGGCAGGATATACTTAAAGTGATGAAGGAGAAAAACCTACAACCAAGGTTACTCTACCCAGCAAGGATCTCATTCAGATTCGATGGAGAAATTAAAACCTTTACAGACAAGCAAAAGCTGAGAGAGTTCAGCACCACCAAACCAGCTTTACAACAAATGCTAAAGGAACTTCTCTAGGCAAGAAACACAAGAGAAGGAAAACACCTACAATGACAAACCCAAAACATTTAAGAAAATGGGAATAGGAACATACATATCGATAATTACCTTGAAGGTAAATGGATTAAATGCTCCCACCAAAAGACACAGGCTGGCTGAATGGATACAAAAACAAGATCCATATATATGCTGTCTACAAGAGACCCACTTCAGACCTAGAGACACATACAGACTGAAAGTGAGGGGATGGAAAAAGATATTCCATGCAAATGGAAATCAAAAGAAAGCTGGAGTAGCAATTCTAATATCAGACAAAATAGACTTTAAAATAAAGACTATGACAAGAGACAAAGAAGGACACTATATAATGATCAAGGGATCGATCCAAGAGGAAGGTAAAACAATTGTAAATATTTATGCACCCAACATAGGAGCACCTCAATACATAAGGCAAATGCTAACAGCCATAAAAGGGGAAATCGACAGCAACACAATCATAGTAGGGGACTTTAACACCCCACTTTCACCAATGGACAGATCCTCCAAAATGAAAATAAATAAGGAAACACAAGCTTTAAATGATACATTAAACAATATGGACTTAATTGATATTTATAGGACATTCCACCCAAAAACAACAGAATACACATTTTTCTCAAGTGCTCATGGAACACTCTCCAGGATAGATCATATCTTGGGTCACAAATCAAGCCTTGGTAAATTTAAGAAAATTGAAATCGTATCAAGTATCTTTTCCGACCACAAAGCTATGAGACTAGATATCAATTACAGGAAAAGATCTGTAAAAAATACAAACACATGGAGGCTAAACAATACACTACTTAATAACGAAGTGATCACTGAAGAAATCAAAGGCGAAATCAAAAAACACCTAGAGAAAAAAAATAAAAATAAAAAAAAAAAAAAAAAAAAAAAAAAAAAAAAAAAAACCACCTAGAAACAAATGACAATGGAGATACGATGACCCAAAACCTATGGGACGCAGCAAAAGCAGTGCTAAGAGGGAAGTTTATAGCAATACAAGCCTACCTCAAGAAACAGGAAACATATCGAATAAACAACCTAACCTTGCACATAAAGCAATTAGAGAAATAAGAACAAAAAAACCCCAAAGCCAGCAGAAGGAAAGAAATTATAAAGATCAGGTCAGAAATAAATGAAAAAGAAATGAAGGAAACAATGGCAAAAATCAATGAAACTAAAAGCTGGTTCTTTGAGAAGATAAACAAAATTGATAAACCATTAACCAGACTCATCAAGAGAAAAAGGGAGAAGACTCAGATCATTAGAATTAGAAATGAAAAAGGAGAAGTAACCACTGACACTGCAGAAATACAAAAGGTCATGAGAGATTACTACAAGCAACTCTATGCCAATAAAATGGACAACCTGGAAGAAATGGACAAATTCTTAGAAATGCACAAACTGCCGAGAATGAACCAGGAAGAAATAGAAAATATGAACAGACCAATCACAAGCACTGAAATTGAAATTGTGATTAAAAACCTTCCAACAAACAAAAGTCCAGGACCAGATGGCTTCACAGGTGAATTCTATCAAACATCTAGAGAAGAGCTAACACCTATCCTCAAACTCTTCCAAAATATTGCAGAGGGAGGAACACTCCCAAACTCATTCTACGAGGCCACCATCACCCTGATACCAAAACCAGACAAAGATGTCACAAAGAAAGAAAACTACAGGCCAATATCACTGATGAACATAGATGCAAAAATCCTCAACAAAATACTAGCAAACAGAATCCAACAGCACATTAAAAGGATCATACACCATGATCAAGTGGGGTTTATCCCAGGAATGCAAAGATTCTTCAATATACGCAAATCAATCAATGTGATACACCATATTAACAAATTGAAGGAGAAAAACCATATGATCATCTCAATAGGTGCAGAGAAAGCTTTCGACAAAATTCAACACCCATTTATGATAAAAGCCCTGCAGAAAGTAGGCATAGAGGGAACTTTCCTCAACATAATAAAGGCCATATATGACAAACCCACAGCCAACATTGTCCTCAATGGTGAAAAACTGAAACCATCTCCACTAAGATCAGAAACAAGACAAGGTTGCCCACTCTCACCACAGTTATTCAACATAGTTTTGGAAGTGTTAGCCACAGCAATCAGAGAAGACAAAGAAATAAAAGGAATCCAAATCGGAAAAGAAGAAATAAAGCTGTCACTATTTGCAGATGACATGATACTATACATAGAGAATCCTAAAGATGCTACCAGAAAACTCCTAGAGCTAATCAATGAATTTGGTAAAGTAGCAGGATACAAAATTAATGCACAGAAATCTCTTGCATTTCTATACACTAATAACGAAAAATCTGAAAGTGAAATTAAGAAAACACTCCCGTTTACCATTGCAACAAAAAGAATAAAATATCTAGGAATAAACCTACCTAAGGAGACAAAAGACCTGTACGCAGAAAATTATAAGACACTGATGAAAGAAATTAAAGATGATACCAACAGATGGAGAGATATACCATGTTCCTGGATTGGAAGAATCAACATTGTGAAAAGGACTCTACTACCCAAAGCAATCTACAGATTCAATGCAATCCCTATCAAACTACCACTGGCATTTTTCACAGAACTAGAACAAAAAATTTCACAATTTGTATGGAAACAGAAAAGACCCCGAATAGCCAAAGCAATCTTGAGAACGAAAAATGGAGTTGGGGGAATCAGGCTCCCTGACTTCAGACTATATTACAAAGCTTCAGTAATCAAGACAGTTTGGTACTGGCACAAAAACAGAAATATAGATCAATGGAACAGGATAGAAAGCCCAGAGATAAACCCACACACATATGGTCACCTTATCTTTGATAAAGGAGGCAAGCATATACAGTGGAGAAAAGACAGCCTCTTCAATAAGTGGTGCTGGGAAAATTGGACAGGTACATGTAAAAGTATGAAATTAGAACACTCCCTGACACCATGCACAAAAATAAACTCAAAATGGATTAAAGACCTAAGTGTAAGGGCAGACACTATCAAACTCTTAGAGGAAAACATATGCAGAACACTCTATGACATACATCACAGCAAGATTCTTTTTGACCCAGCTCCCAGAGAAATGGAAATAAGAACACAAATCAACAAATGGGACCTAATGAAACTTAAAAGCTTTTGCACAGCAAAGGAAACCATAAACAAGACCAAAAGACAACCATCAGAATGGGAGAAAATATTTGCAAATGAAGCAACTGACAAAGGATTAACCTCCAAAATTTACAAGCAGCTCAAAAACAGAAAAACAAACAACCCAATCCAAAAATGGGCAGAAGACCTAAATAGACATCTCCCCAAAGAAGATATACAGATTGCCAACAAACACATGAAAGAATGCTCAACATCATTAATCATTAGAGAAATGCAAATCAAAACTACAATGAGATATCATCTCACACCAGTCAGAGTGGCCATCATCAAAATATCTAGAAACAGTAAATGCTGGAGAGGGTGCGGAGAAAAGGGAACAGTCCTGCATTTTTGGTGGGAATGTAAACTGATACAGCCACTATGGAGAACAGTATGGAGGTTCCTTCAAAAACTAAAAATAGAACTACCATATGACCCAGCAATCCCACTACTGGGCATATACCCTGAGAAAACCATCATTCAAAAAGAGTCATGTACCAAAATGTTCATTGCAGCTCTATTTACAATAGCCAGGACATGGAAGCAACCTAAATGTCCATCATCGGATGAATGGATAAAGAAGATGTGGCACATATATACAATGGAATATTACTCAGCCATAAAAAGAAACGAAATTGAGTTATTTGTAGTGAGGTGGATGGAGTTAGAGTCTGTCATACAGAGTGAAGTAAGTCAGAAAGAGAAAAACAAATACCGTATGCTAACACATATATATGGAATCTAAGGCGGAAAAAAAAAAGGCCATGAAGAACCTAGTGGCAAGACGGGAATAAAGACACAGACCTACTAGAGAATGGACTTGAGGATATGGGGAGGGGGTGGGGTGAGATGTGACAGGGTAAGAGAGTGTCATGGACATGTATACACTACCAAATGTAAAATAGATAACTAGTGGGAAGCAGCCGCATAGCACAGGGAGATCAGCTCGGTGCTTTGTGACCACCTAGAGGGGTGGGATGGGGAGGGTGGGAGGGAGGGAGATGCAAGAGGGAAGAGAAATGGGAACATATTGTATATGTATAACTGATTCACTTTGTTATAAAGCAGAAGCTAACACACCATTGTAAGGCAATTATACGTCAATAAAGATGTTTAAAAAAAAAATAAAAAGAGTGTTCTTCCTATGTTTTCCTCTAAGAGTTTTATACTGTCCAGTCTTTCATTTAGGTCTCTAATCCATTTTGAGTTTATTTTTGTGTATGGTGTTAGGGAGTATTCTAATTTCATTCTTTTACATGTAGCTGTCCAGTTTTCCCAGCACCACTTCTTGAAGAGACTGTCTTTTCTCCATTGTATATCTTTGTCTCCTTTGTCATAGATTAGTTGACCATAGGTGCATGGGTTTATCTCTGGGCTCTCTATCTTGTTCCATTGATCTATGCTTCTGTTTTTGTGCCAGTACCATATTGTCTTGATTACTGTAGCTTTGTAGTATAGTCTGAAGTCAGGGAGTCTGATTCCTCCAGTTCCGTTTTTTTCCCTCAAGACTGCTTTGGCACTTCGGGGTCTTTTGTGTCTCCATACAAATTTTAAGATGATTTGTTCTAGCTCCATAAAAAATGCCATTGGCAATTTGATAGGGATTGCATTGAATCTGTAGTTTGCTTTGGGTAGTAGAGTCCTTTTCACAATGTTGATTCTTCCAATCCAGGAACATGGTATATGTCTCCATCTGTTGGTATCATCTTTAATTTCTTTCATCAGTATCTTATAATTTTCTGCATACAGGTTTTTTGTCTCCCTAGGTAGGTTTATTCCTAGGTATTTTATTCTTTTTGTTGCAATGGTAAATGGGAGTGTTTCCATAATTTCTCTTTCAGATTTTTCATCATTCGTGTATAGGAATGCAAGAGATTTCTGTGCATTAATTTTGTATCCTGCAACTTTACCATATTCATTAATTAGCTCTAGCAGTTTTCTGGTGTCATTTTTAGGATTTTCTATGTATAGTATCATGTCATCTGCAAACAGTGACAGTTTTACTTCTTCTTTTCCAATTTGTATTCCTTTTATTTACTTTTCTTCTTTGATTGCCATGGCTAGGACTTCCAGAACTATGTTGAATAATAGTGGTGAGAGTGGACATCCTTGTCTCGTTCCTGATCTTAGAGGAAATGCTTTCAGTTTTTCACCATTGAGAATGATGTTTGCTGTGGGTTTGTCATATATGGCCTTTATTATGTTGAGGTAGGTTCCCTCTATGCCCACTTTCTGGAGAGTTTTTGTCAGAAATGGGTGTTGAATTTTGTCAAAAGCTTTTTCTGCATCTACTGAGATGATCATATGGTTTTTATTCTTCAATTTGTTAATATGGTGTATCACATTGCTTGATTTGCGTATATTGAAGAATTCGTGCATCCCTGGGATAAATCCCAATTGATCGTGGTGTATGATCCTTTTAATGTGTTGTTGGATTCTGTTTGCTAGTATTTTGTTGAGGATTTTTGCATCTATATTCATCAGTGATATTGGTCTGTAATTTTCTTTCTTTGTGACATCTTTGTCTGGTTTTGGTATCAGGGGGATGGTGGCCTCGTAGAATGAGTTTTTGAGTGTTCCTTCCTCTGCAATTTTTTGGAAGAGTTTGAGAAGGATAGGTGTTAGCTCTTCTCTAAATGTTTGATAGAATTCACCTGTGAAGCCATCTGGTCCTGGACTTTTGTTTGTTGGAAGATTTTTAATCACAGTTTCAATTTCATTACTTGTGATTGGTCTGTTCATATTTTCTGTTTCAGTCTTGGAAGGTTATACCTTTCTAAGAATTTGTCCATTTCTTCCAGGTTGTCCATTTTATTGGCATAAAGTTGCTTGTAGTAGTCTCTTAGGATGCTTTGTATTTCTGCGGTGTCTGTTGTAACTTCTCCTTTTTCATTTCTGATTTTATTGATTTGAGTCCTCTCCCTCTTTTTCTTGATGAGTCTGGCTAATGGCTTATCAATTTTGTTTACCTTCTCAAAGAACCAGCTTTTAGTTTTATTGATCTTTGCTATTGTTTTCTTTGTTTCTATTTCATTTATTTCTGCTCTCATCTTTATGATTTCTTTCCTTCTGCTAACTTTGGGTTTTGTTTGTTCTTCTTTCTCTAGTTTCTTTAGGTGTAAGGTTAGATTGTTTACTTGAGATTTTTCTTGTTTCTTTAGGTAGGCTTGTATAGCTATAAACTTCCCTCTTACAACTGCTTTTGCTGTATCCCATAAGTTTTGGATCGTCGTGTTTTCATCGTCATTTATCTCTAGGTATTGTTTGATTTCCTCTTTGATTTCTTCAGTGATCTCTTGGTTATTTAGTAACGTATTGTTTAGCCTCCATGTGTTTGTGTTTTTTACGGTTTTTTCCCTGTAATTCATTTCTAATCTCATAACATTGTGGTCCGAAAAAATGCTTGATATGATTTCAATTTTCTTAAGTTTACTGAGGCTTGACTTGTGAACCAAAATGTGATCTATCCTGGAGACTGTTCCGTGCGCACTTGAGAAGAATGTATAATCTGCTGGTTTTGGATGGAATGTCCTATAAATACAAATTAAATCTTTCTGGTCTATTGTATCATTTAAAGCTTCTGTTTCCTTATTTATTTTCATTTTGGATGATCTGTCCATTGGTGTAAGTGAGGTGTTAAAGTCCCCCACTATTATTGTGATACTGTCGATTTCTTCTTTTAGAGCTGTTTGCAGTTGCCTTATGTATTGAGGTGCTCCTATGTTGGGTGCATATATATTTATAATTGTTATATCTTCTTCTTGGATTGATCCCTTGATCATTATGTAGTGTCCTTCCTTGTCCCTTGTAACAATCTTTATTTTAATTCTATTTTATCTTATATGAGTATAGCTACTCCAGCTTTCTTTTGATTTCCATTTGCATGGAATATCTTTTTCCATCCCCTCACTTTCAGTCTGTATGTGTCCCTAGGTCTAAAGTGGGTCTCTTGTAGACAGAATATATATGGGTCTTGTTTTTGTATCCATTCACAAGCCTGTGTCTTTTGGTTGGAGCATTTAATCCATTCACGTTTAAGGTAATTATCGATATGTGTATTCCTATGACCATTTTCTTAATTGTTTTGGGTCTGTTTTTGTAGGTCCTTTTCTTC
Organism: Balaenoptera ricei; assembly: GCF_028023285.1. NCBI lineage: Eukaryota > Metazoa > Chordata > Mammalia > Artiodactyla > Balaenopteridae > Balaenoptera > Balaenoptera ricei. Next base: position 28,246,026 of record NC_082648.1, on the reverse strand, counting down.
TCTTGTGTTTCCCACTTAGAGAAGTTCCTTTAGCATTTGCTGTAGAGCTGGTTTGGTGGTGCTGAATTCTCTTAGCTTTTGCTTGTCTGTAAAGCTTTTGATTTCTCCATGAAATCTAAATGAGATCCTTGCCGGGTAGGGTAATCTTGGTTGTAGGTTCTTCCCTTTCATCACTTTAAATATATCATGCCACTCCCTTCTGGCTTGTAGAGTTTCTGCTGAGAAATCAGCTGTTAACCTTTTGGGAGTTCCCTTGTATGTTATTTGTCTTTTTTCCCTTGCTGCTTTCAATAATTTTTCTTTGTCTTTAATATTTGCCACTTTGATTACTATATGTCTCGGCGTGTTTCTCCTTGGGTTTATCCTGTATGGGACTCTCTGCGTTTCCTGGACTTGGGTGGCTATTTCCTCTCCCATGTTAGGGAAGTTTTCGACTATAATCTCTTCAAATATTTTCTCTGGCCCTTTCTCTCTCTCTTCTCCTTCTGGGACCCCTATAATGTGAGTGTTGTTGCATTTAATGTTGTCCCAGAGGTCTCTTAGGCTGTCTTCATTTCTTTTCATTCTTTTTTCTTTAGTCTGTTCTGCAGCAGTGAATTCCACCATTTTGTCTTCCAGGTCACTTATCCGTTCTTCTGCCTCAGTTATTCTGCTATTGATTCCTTCTAGTGTAGTTTTCATTTCAGTTATTGTATTGGTCATCTCTCTTTGTTTGTTCTTTAATTCTTCTAGGTCTTTGTTAATCATTTCTTGCATCCTCTCAATCTTTGCCTCCATTCTTATTCCAAGGTCCTGGATCATCTTCACTATCATTATTCTGAATTCTTTTTCTGGAAGGTTGCCTATCTCCACTTCATTTAGTTGTTTTTCTGGGTTTTTTTTTTGTTCCTTCATCTGGTATATAGCCCTCTGCCTTTTCATCTTGTCTATCTTTCTGTAAATGTGGTTTTTGGGCCACAGGCTGCAGGATTGTAGTTTTTCTTGCTTCTGCTGTCTGCCCTCTGGTGGTTGAGGCTATCTAAGAGGCTTGATGTGAGGCCCTGGTGGTGGGTAGAGCTGACTGTTGCTGTGGCAGTCAGAGCTCTGTAAAGCTTTAATCCACTTGACTGTTGATGGGTGGGGCTGGGTTCCCTCCTTGTTGGTTGTTTTGCCTGAGGCAACCCAACACTGGAGCCTACCTGGGCTCTTTGGTGGGGTTAATGGCAGACTCTGGGAGGGCTCACGCCAAGGAGCACTTCCCAGAACCTCCGCTGCCAGTGTCCTTGTCCCCACGGTGAAACAGAGCCACCCCCCACCTCTGCAGGAGACCCCCCAACACCAGCAGGTAGGTCTGGTTCAGTCTCCCCCAGGGTCACTGCTCCTTCCCCTGGGTCCCGATGCGCACACTACTTTGTGTGTGCCCTCCAAGAGGGGGTCTCTGTTTCCCCAAGTCCTGTCGATGTCCTGCAATCACTTCCCACTAGGCTTCAAAGTCTGATTCTCTAGGAATTCCTCTTCCCATTGCCGGACCCCCAGGTTGGGAAGCCTGACGTGGGGCTCAGAACCTTCACTCCAGTGGGTGGACTTCTGTGGTATAAGTGTTCGCCAGTCTGTGAGTCACCCACCCAGCAGTTATGGGATTTGATTTTACTCTGATCGTGTCCCTCCTACCATCTCACTGTGGCTTCTCCTCTGTCCTTGGACGTGGGGTATCCTCCTTGGTGAAGTCCAGTGTCTTCCTGTTGATGATTGTCCAGCAGCCAGTTGTGATTCTGGTGCTCTTGCAAGAGGGAGTGAGAGCACATCCTTCTACTCCGCCATCTTGGTTAATCCTCCTCCCCTCCCCCCTTTTTTTGCTTGGTTCAGTCAGCTGCTTTTTCTTGACAAACATGACTGTGGCATTTCAGTCATGGGTATCAAGCACATTAATACTTTTGTTACTCAACATTGCCTATAATATCAAAAAGTTCTTTTGACAAGGGGGATGAGACAAAAAGCCAGACAGAAATTTGGCTTTGGTTTCCAGACATGCTAAAGAAGGATAAACACGCCTAATATAGAAGCCTTTGTTTATAAGGCAGTTTCTTCTGTATAAAATTAATAAACTAAGGGAGGATTCCTGAAGAGTTGGGAAGAAGATAGGGTGGGTGCAATAGTTTGATCCCAAATTCAGTGTGAGCACAGTTTCATTCTTGCTTATTTTTTCTTTGGGACTTTTTTTTAACTCCCAGGTAGATAATTTTATCCTCATTTGCCTTAGAGACACTCAAGATATTACAGAACCAGAGCTGTAATTTTTGCCTCTTTTGTGTTTGTTTTTAATGCACTGTTACTAACTCTAGTAACTTCTACAAGTTCTATTAAGGAAAGTTCAATGCCTGTGATGTTTACCACCAAATGCCCAGTACCTAAAGAGATGTCTGGCACAAAGAAGGCTCTCAATAAAGATTGACTAGCTGAATGAATAAATATTTGAACAATGAGATGGTATTATTTTTAGTCACATGTGGCAGGCCTATCCAATATCCATCCTGTACTCTACCTTACAAATAGAATTCTAATTGTATTGGAGGCATCAATACAATTTCCCTGTTTTTGCCTTTTCCTTTTCTTTTTCCCCTTCATCTTGCCTAGGATATTGCACTTAAGGATATTGGTAGATAGAACTAGAAGAAGCCTGAGTCCTTGATGTTATTGTTGAGCTACCATGCCTTGCATACATCCTGAGTGAACTAAGGTAAAGTCACACAGTTTTGAAATATACAGCCCAAGGGAACATTAGAATCCAGTCATACCTGCCTTTTATAAATGAGTAAAAAGGTCCAGAGAGATTACTTACTGAACATCTTATTGGTAGTAAAGAGTAGATGTAGGATTATAATTCAGCTTCCTCACTTTCAGGCCAGTGTTTGGTTATAACTTCTCTTACAGCCTATGGTTGTTGCTGTTGTTTTTTCTCAAGTAGAAGTATTGAAATTTCTGCATAGCATTTTCCAGAAAGATGACATATAGAAGGGAACCATCTTATCAGTAAAGGGACCAAGACATAGAGGAAGAAACTGACTTAATAAGATGAAAAGAAGTGGAGACAAAAGTAAAAATTATGGTGTCTTAAGAAGAAGCAGACTTTTTTCCCCCAGAACTCAATAGAAGATATTCAGGTCTGATTTAATGGAAATTTTTCTTTGGAAGAAAGGGAGTAAGCAATATTTACATGGTTGTATTGGTTTTAAAACTCTCTAATATATTTATAGACTAAAAATGGACTGTTCCTAATACAAACTACCAGTTTCTAAGCACATAACACCATTCCAATGATGTAATAGTGCTGGTAGATTTCCACCATAAAATATTGCAATTTCAATCATATGAGAAATGTTGATAATTTTTCCTGAAAAAAACTTCTAATATACCAGGCTTTGACATTGAATGTGAAATTACATTAGAGTCTTATAGCCCATCAGAGAGAATAAGAACACAAACCAGGTATAACAGTGTGGTTGGACTCAGAAAAAAGAAAATATCTCCTATTATATAGAAAAACAGAATGCCTCCACATAAGTGAAGTTCACAGTGATCTTACAATTGTATGGGATAATGGAGAAAGCTATTTTGGGTGTTATGTTTATGATATAATCTAGAACACCCGGAAATCAAGCACATAAACACAAAAAAACCCCACACATATGATCATGTCATGACCTACAATAGTGTCTTATATGGGGTGCCTTTTTTTAAATTTATTTTTGGCTGTGTTGTGTCTTCGTTTCTGTGCGAGGGCTTTCTCTAGTTGCGGCAAGCGGGGGCCACTCTTCATTGCGGTGCACGGGCCTCTCACTATCGCAGCCTCTCTTGTTACGGAGCACAGGCTCCAGACGCGCAGGCTCAGTAGTTGTGGCTCACGGGCCCAGTTGCTCCGCGGCATGTGGGATCATCCCAGACCAGGGCTCGAACCCATGTCCCCTGCATTGGCAGGCAGATTCTCAACCACTGTGCCACCAGGGAAGCCCCCGTGGGATGCCTTTTTAATAAATATTATTGAATAAAAGTTCTTACCCAATCAGGAATGTATAGGAAAAGAACATGTAGTTCCTTCATTAAGAATGAACATACCACATTCAGCTCATTTTTAAAATTCTAAGTAACCTCTATGTGAGTCCCTGTAATATTATATTAGTCAGGGTTTAGCTAGGAAATCAAATCAGGATTTGTAGGAAGCTACTACCACCACTGCCGAAAACTGCATTTATATGACCACTGTTGACTTGCAGCCAGGTGAACAAAACAGGAGCCAGGTTTTATCTTCTGCTGCAGGGGTCCACTCCAAAGGAGCCTACCCTGGTCAGCGCCTCCACAGCTATGGAAACCAAAAAAAATTTTAGCTCCTTTTCTCCTTCCAGTCTCAGACAGGATGCTTCCATTGGCAGAACCTAAATCTGAGCCCTGCTAGCAATGGAATTTTTATTCTAGCAACTGTATAGGTTATTTACCTATCTGAACAGCACACATTTTTAAGTATGTAATAAGGGAGGAAAATAGAGTCCTAAAACTGTTATCATAAAAAACTTATTCCCTATTGGAAAAAGAGATCATTACAAAAACTTTAACTTGTATATATATATATATATATATATATATATATATATATATACACACACACATACTTTATAATATTTCATATCTATATATTAAAAATGATATACAGTATATTAATATATATTGCATATTATGTCAAGCACTTTTCTAAATCCTTTAAATATTTTAACTAATTTAATCCTCACAAATCCGTATGTGATAAGCACTGTAATTATTATCATTTGCAGATGAAGAAAATGAAGCATAAAGAGATTAAATAGAATTTGCCCAATGTGTCAATTATATCTCAATAAAACTGGGAAAAAAATTTGCCCAAGTTCATATGGTTAGTAATTAGCAAAACTGGGATTTGGACCCACGTAGCTTGGCTCAAGTCCATATCCTTAACATGCTATGTTGCCTCTACTACCCAGTACCAGGACAGGAGGAGTAAGATGTGATGGCAGCAGATGGTGGAGGGGGCACTAATCTAACCTAAAGAACTTCAGGGAAGGCCTCCAGGAGAAAGTGATATTCTAGCAGAGGCCTTGAAGTTAACTAGGTAAAGTGGAGGGAGAGGTATGTCCTGGAAGAGATAGTATCTTCTGAGGCCATAGAAGGCCTGTCTGTACATACAAAATTAAGCAAAAACCAGTGTGGCAGGAGTGAAAAGAGTGCAGAGGGAAGTGGCAAGAAATGAACCTGGAAAGGAACCTGGGCTCCCTTTCACAAGCCAGGCATTACTTTAGGCACTTAACATATGCCTAGCTCTAACTCAAGAGTGTCTGAGGAGCTAGAGATTGCAGTTAAAAGGTGAATATTCTGACACACACTATCCCCAAACAACTACTCCTGCGCCAATGTAAACTTCAGCAGTATGCAGACCAGGTTGTATACAGACTAGTAGGCTATTAAACATTTTTCAGGTGATACTCCATATCTTACCATTAGAGATTGATTCCTCAGTATTAACACTATCACTTTTTTTCAATGTTATTGAGGTAAACTTAATATACAAAAAATTGCACACATTTAATGTATACATTTTGATGAGTTTGGACATATGCATACATCTGTGATGCCATCACCCCAAGATAATAAACATGTCCATCACTTCCAAAAGATTTGTGTCTCTTTGTTGTCAATGTGGGTGTGTTTTGGGGGAAGGTGGGGGTAAGAATACTTAGCATAAGATTTATCCTCCTAACAAGTTTTTAAGTGCACCAGGTTGTTAACTGTTGGCACCATGTTGTACAGCAGATCTCTAGAACTTATTCATCTTGTATGACTTTAAGTTTATACCCATTGAACAATTCAAATAGATTTGAAAATGTTAAATCACTAAGTTTTTAGTTCTTCATTATTTTTGGTGAATTAAAAGACATTGTTTTCTTTTGCTGACAACTAGCTACCATCACAGGAATGAAAAAATATAAATGCTGATGGGAAGAAATGGACAATTTTGAGCCTAAAGAAATGCTTGTTGGTGACATGAAGGCACTGGGTGCCCAAGGAGTAGACTGGCGTCCAGGAAGAAGCCTCAGAAAGGGAACCTGGGAAAAGGCTGAAAAAGAACTTAATTTGTAACTATATCAATAGCAATATCTGAGTTCATTTTCTAAAGCAAAACTTTTTTTAACAGATACAAATAAATGGTTCCTTGTTGTTCCTTTGTTTTTTTCTATTCCACAGATCTTTACCAAGGAACTCATTGTGTGCTGAAAACAGTGCAAAGCCCTAATGATAAAAAATAAATGACAGCCTCTGCCCTCAAGGAGAGAAAGGATTACAATAAGTGCTAAGATTCATAAGCACAAGAGGCTAGGAGAGCTCATGCCCAACCCAACCAAAGGAGAAAGGGGTCAGGGAGGCCTGCCCTGAGTTTGGAAAGCAGAAAAATTATTGGGGCAGTGGGAAGGAGATAAAATTAAAGACATAATCCTCATCCCTGAGAAGTTCATAGCCTAAAGAGGGTGCCAGGAGTGAATTCAGAAGTTTGGATGCATTGGTAATATAACAGGTAGGTACACTTGCTATCGAAGGTACATGAATATGAGCAGATGAGTGATGGATTGAGATGATTGCAGAAGATGGAAGCAAATGGTAAACAGGCCTTTGTCAAAGCAACAAAGAGAAACGTGGAGGGCACAGACTTAGTTCTGAACTATAGCACATCTGGGGGACAAAGAAGACAAAATGTTTGACTGGTGACATCTCAAAACTTATATCAGGATGAATCCCATTAGTTGAGAAAATAATCTTAAATTTGTTTGCTAATTATGATTTTCAACAAAATACTTGTCAGGAAGTAATTTTACTAAAAATCTTATAGAACTAACTAAAGATTGAGAGAATTAAAAAAAAAAATTGTTTCCTTCTATTAATGCTCTTAGCTCACAACTAATGAAATTAGAGGAATATTATATAATAAAGATATTCTTAAGCCTTCTGAACTTGCATTCTGCAATATAACTCTCAAAATGTTGATTTAATGTTTTGATTTTGACTAATTCCCTTCACACAGTTAATGAATTTATATTTGTCTAGTCCAGAAAACCAATCTTTTCTGCTCTTCCTTGCTCAAGAGTTTTATTTTATTCAATCTAATCTGTTGACTACAAACCCTGTAATTAATTGTAAAAGGGCTTTTCTTGGGTATTCATTGGCAGAACCTGAGAAAAAATCCAGGGAGACAAATGTAGGCAGAATTGTTCCTGTGGCAGTTTCTGCTTACTTACTATAAAGTTTATTTCTGCATGGTTTCCCTGTTTTGCTCACTTAAAGGCTGTATGTTTGTTTTGTATTGTTTTGGCTTTGGCTTTTTGCTAAAGGTCAGCAGAAATGGATATTTTTATTAGCGAGGGTTCAGTACCATGTGGCATAAACAACTAAGATTTATAATTTCATGAATTTGATTATGACAATGAAAAGAAATTGGAAGAAGGGGATCAATGGTGAGCAGTCAGTTCAGGCATTGGGAAACTTTCCAATGACAGGAAAGCCAAATGTGAAAGAACAGAGTTACAAGAAAGAGTGAAACCCAGCAGAACCCTGGGTACCCACCCCGCCAAGTACAAAGGCCCCTCCATGTCCCCTGCTTGTAGAAAAGCTGAAGTCTCACATGCCTCCCTGAGTCACAAAAGGGCAGGCACAAGCAGTTATTGATTAAGATAATAGAGTCACAGACTCAGTGTCTGATGCACATTCCTGAGCTGTTTTACAAATACAATAAGTGCCACCAGAGGGAAAAAGTTTACTGCATGATGACCAGACTGTAGCCATGACATAGCTGCCTCATCTTGAGCAGTACTGAATCTATGGCTAGCACACTTCCAATAACTGGCCTTAAGAGAATGGGATTAACACTATTGCTCATAATTATCTATATCTTTGTAGGCATCAAAATAATTGTAGCTTATTCTGATTGTATATGTAAGCAGGCAACTAAAACTGTCAGCAAAGAGATCCTTCAAACCCATGTTGATATCTTACACTCTAAGACTTTGACACCCTTTCTCAGCATGAAGCAGTTGCAGAAGACAGACCTTCACCCCTAATCACATAGAAATGGAATGATATCTGACAGGGGGGGATTTATAAACAACTCTTTGCAGGAAACTGCCCTCAGCAGGAAACTTCTTTGCCTTGTCACTTTAGCAAAGCTATATTGTAACTAACATTAAACTGGACACTCCCATGCCCTGCTCAACTGTGGCCCAAGCACACATTTCAAATCTTTTGATCACACAATACTTTGCCTAACCTGTTCTTTCCGTAGATCAAAGAAGTAGAAATGAAGAATAAGTAATTAATAGATGACCAGACTTCTTCCCTAGCTTCCCCTTCAGTAATCTCCCAAATAAACTGTGTTAGCAAACTGTGTGAACAAGATAGTATTTAAAGAAAGATCACAGGACGTCAACAAGCCTGCACACAGTGGGGGATGGTGACGACACTGATCCTCCATCTCAATGTTTGACTGAGATTACTTCCATTTTCCCTTAATAAATTTCATGGCCAAGCAGACGCTTGGGAGTTGGTATTTTGGGGACAGTGAGTCCACCATCTCTCCAGGTTGCCGGCATTCTGACTAAAGGCAACTTTCCTTTCTACAACAACTGCCTCTCTGATATTGATTTTCAAGTGGCGAGCAGCCGGACTTGAGTTCGGTAACAAAAGAAGAAATGTAAAATAATCTGGGCTGAGCACTGAGGGCTTCTTAGAAGTCCTTGCCTTTGACCTTACACCTTTATTTCTGATTAATAGTGGAAAATCTCCATTGATACTTCTAGGTGGAAACATGAATGCATGTCCACTCTGCTCCCCGCAAACCTGCTCCCTCTGCTGCCTTCCTAGGCAAGGGAATGGATTCACCCTTCTCTCAGAGCTACACTGCCTGCTTAGAAACTATGGAGACCTCACTAACAATTCCTTCAAGAGATTACCAAGCCTTAGTATGCTTGGTAATAAGGCCTCTTTTTCTGTCCTATATTACTCCCCGTTCTATTCCCAAAACCAGTACTTGAATTCAAGCCTTTAGTCTCTCTTACCAAACTTTTAACCAATCTGTCAGATTCTGAACTTTCTCATGCTAATCCATTCTACAGATTTTTAACATAATATTTTTCACAAATCACTACATTGATCATGTCACTCTCCTGTTCAAAACCTTTAGCCGTTCTCCTCCTTATTAACCTGCTAAATGCCAACTTCTCTGCTTGTATGTAAAGCCTTCCACAACATGGCTCAGACTAACTCTTCTAGGCTTTATTCTTTTATGTACTCATTGGCTCATCCAAATGAAATAACTCAAACTATTCCCTCTTGCTAAAATGTTCCTTCTGCTCTTCTCTCTCAAAATCTTCCCCTTGAGTCAAGGTCCATGAAGTCTGACATCCCTGCAGCTTTTTCGCTCCTCTGAGCAGTGGTAGCACTTTGTACGAACATCTCTCATGACATTTATCCCATTCTATCTTATTTTTAATTTATTTTTGTGTCTGTCTCTTTTCCTACAGGGTTTTATTAGATGAAACAGTGAGGATATGATTAGGAATGTGGGTTTAAATCTTCTGCTTCTTAATCCTTATGTGACCTAAGGCAATTATTGGGCTTCTTTAAGACTTAGTGCCCCTATCTGTAAAATGGAGGTGATAACAGTGTTTGCCTCATACAATTATTGTGAAGATTAAATAAATTAATACATGTGAAATACATGGAAGAGAGCCTGGTACATAATAAGAACTCAAAAGTCCCTAATTATTTTCAGTATTTTTTATCTTTATAACTCTCACAACATGAAGAGTGTAGCCTTGTATGCAACAGATGTTAAATAGACATTGTAGGAGGAATGGGAGAGATGGAGTCATTAAACTAATAAAACAGGATGGAAGGAAGGAAGGAAGGAAGGAAGGAAAAAAGATTAACATGAAGAAAACAGAAGTACATTCAAAGTTTTGTTAATGCTAAATTTGGACAGATACATTTCTATTGCAAAAAGAGGATTCCAGCCAGTCCAGATTCATTGTGCCCAATTCCTGGAGTATTTTTTTTTTAATATAATGAAAAGAAGCAGTATTTTATCTTGGTATAATGCATTACTTATACTAAGGACATTCACATACATTATTTCATATGTAGGACAGAAAGTGCTTAAGTACAAACTAAGGAGAGAGCCATGTACTGGCATTTCTCTGGGACTCTTCACTACTTCACTGGGAAAGTCCACTGAAAATACACACACACACACACACACACACACACACACACATACACACACACACACAGATGCTCAAAGAATCACAAGCACAGTCTAGCTCTCCAACCCCAGAAATCTCCCACCTACTTCATCATAATGTTCTGAGCTTATGCTAGTCAATGATGGTTCACAGCTCTGCAGTTGAAAACAACATGGTAATATGTCCTGAATAGATATATTCTTCTTATCCAAAAGCCCTTGGACAACTTAAGTTTCATACAAATAAACAAGTGACATTCTCAAACACAGCTTTCACAATGTGTAGGTGTAGCAGCATGTAAAAAATCTGCTTCAAATCAGTATTTAAAATGGCATGAGTGGAGCTCCAGTGGTGCAATCGGTTAGCGCACGGTACTTATATAAAATGGCATGAGTAAATGAGAATTATTGGAACTGTTAGGGTCAACTTACAATTTGGAAAGTTAACATTATGTATGCAGAAGAAATCGAACATTGTTGTTGTCAAAGAGAACATTAATAACACCAGAAAACTTTGAAAGATGAAGGAACCAAAACAATGGTGGGGAGGGGAATTTTGTAAATTATGACAAAAGGTTTTTAATGAAATTTTGAGACCAAAGGAATAAATCTAGAGTAAAATCATTTATCTCTTTAGAAATTTTCTGTATAATGTGATTATCTTAAATGGAGAGTCAATGCAATACTTGAGCTTTGGATTTTCACCCAGTGTATATCTAATCAGGTTATTTCTCTCTACTACATGAATGTTTAGAGAGACACAACAGACACAATATACCCCAAAGTAAACTAAACATTCAGACTCTTCCTCACCCCCCAAACCTGCTGTGGTCCACCTTCTTCCTGAAATGCTTCCTTCAGTTGTGCTTGTCCCAATGACCCTTCCCACCATCATGCATCTAGAAATTCCTTCTCTCTCAAGGCTTTGATCAAGACACATGACTTCCCTCACTACCCCCAAATACATTAACTCCTTTCCCTGCAAACCTATAGCACTTTTCAAGAAATTAAATAGCCCACCAAATATTATGACAATTTTTTCTGTCTGCCTTACCAACGTGTGGCAGAGGTTTCATTAAGGTTTCATTGTCCCCCTCACTGCCACTTCCCAGGAGATGCCCATCCCTGTGGCCACCTTCTTGGTCTATATAAATCCCAACCTTCAATTTCACTTCCAAATGTATGTCTTCCAGGAAGTCTTCTCTGAACCCCTGACCTGACTCAGATGCCACTCCTCAGTGCTACATATCTTTATCATAGCACTATTATATTGTACTGAAATGATTGATTTGTTTATAATCATTAGATTATACTCTCATTGTTCCATGTCCAGGACTGGATCACATTCTTCTTTATATCTGTAGTATCTAGCTTATTCTTCAGTATGTTGAGTAAACACCTAAATTCATGCCTTATTTCTCTGTCATAACTAATTCATTCTACTATCTTTCTTTTGGGAGAGGCATGGTAGATAGGGAAAAGAGTCATTCTGTAAGGTTATTCCCTTTGTAATAATTGCCTTTTGTTAATCACCTTTATTGCTTTTGTACATGATAATAATAGAATTTTCCCAGAGACAAGATGGCAGAGGATGACTTGAGCTCACCCGCTCTCACAAAAACACCAAAATCACAACTAACAGCTGAAAAACCATCAATAAAAAAAGTTCAAGCCTAGCAAAAAAGATATTCTACACCCAAAGACAAAGAGAAGTCACAATGAGATGGTAAGGGGGGCCCTTTCATGATATAATCGAATCCTATACCTGCCAAGTGGGTGACCCACAAACTGGAAAATAATTATATCACAGAGGTTCTCCCACAAGAGTGAAAGTTCTGAGCCCCAGGTCAGACTCCTGAGACTGTGGGTCTAGTGTCAGGAGGAGCCCCCAGAGCATTTGGTTTTGAAGGCCAGCAATGCTTGACTGCAGGAGATCCACAAGACTGGGGGAAACAGAGACTCCACTCTTGGAGGGTGCACACAAGGTTTCACATGCACTGGGACCCAGGGCAAAGCAGTGACTCCATAGGAACTGTGCCAGGCCTACCTGTGGGTCTTGGAGGTTCTCCGGGGGAGGCAGGAGTCAGCTGTGGCTGACTGTGGGGGCAAGGACACTGGTGGTGAAGACCCCAGGAAATATCCATTGGTGTGAGCTCTGAGGTCACCATTTTGGCACCAAGATGTGGCTCCACCAAACAGCCTGCAGGCTCCAGTGCTGGAATACCTTCAGCCAAACAACCAACAGGGTGGGAACACAGCCCCACCCATCAGTAGATGGCTGCCTAAACTCATCCTGACACCACAGCCACCTACAAACACACCCTTTGACATGGCCCTGCCCAACAGACACACAAGACCCATCTCCACCCACTAGTGGGCAGGCACCAGTCCCTCCCATCAGGAAGTCTGCACAAGCCCGTGGAACAACCTCACTCACCAGAGGGCAGACAAAAGGAGAAAGAACTACAATTCTGCAACCTGAGAAATGAAGACCACAAACACAAAAAGTTAGACAAAATGAGATGGCAGAGAAATATGTTCCAGATGAAGGACCAAGATAAAACCCCAGAAGAACAACCAAGTAAAGTGGAGATAGGCAACCTACTGAAAAAAAATTCAGAGTAATGATAGCAAAGATGATCCAAGATATAGGAAAAAGAATGGAGGCAAAGACCAAGAGGGTACAAGAAATGTTTTAAAAAGAGCTAGAATATTAGGGGCTTCCCTGGTGGCGCAGTGGTTGAGAATCTGCCTGCTAATGCAGGGAACACGGGTTCGAGCCCTGGTCTGGGAAGATCCCACATGCCGCGGAGCAACTAGGCCCGTGAGCCACAACTACTGAGCCTGCGCGTCTGGAGCCTGTGCTCCGCAACAAGAGAGGCCGCGATAGTGAGAGGCCCGCGCACCGCGATGAAGAGTGGCCCCCGCTTGCCGCAGCTAGAGGAAGCCCTCACACAGAAACGAAGACCCAACACAGCCATAAATAAATAAATAAATAAATAAAAATAATTAAATAATTTAAAAAAAAAAAAAAAAGAGCTAGAATATTTAAAGAACAAACAGAGATGAACAATACATTAACTGAAATGAAAAATACTCTAGAAGGAATCAGTAGCAGGATAAATGAAGCAGAAAAATGAATAAGTGGAAATCACTGCTAAGGAACAGAATAAAGAAAGATGAAAAAAAATGAAGACAGTCTAAGAGACATCTGGGTCAACAGTAAATGCACCAACATTCACATTATAGATGCTCCAGAAGGAGAAGAGAAATAGAAAGGGCCTGAGAAAATATGTAAAGAGAAAACAGCCGAAAATTTCCCTAACATGGAAAAGGAAACACACACTCAAGTCCAGGAAATGCAGAAAGTCCCATACAGGATAAACCCAAGGAAGAACACACCAAGACACGTATTAACCAAATTGGCAAAAATTAAAGACAAATAGAAAATATTAAAAGCAACAAGGGAAAAGCAACAAATAACATACAAGGGAATCCCCATAACATTATCACCTGATTCTTCAGCAGAAGCTCTGCAGGCCAGAAGAGAGTGGCATGATTTATTTAAACTGATGAAAGGGAAAAACTACAACCAAGAAAACTCTACCCAGCAAGGCTCTCATTCAGATTTTATGGAGAATACAAAAGCTTTACAGACAAGCAAAAGCTAAGAGAATTCAGCACCACCAAACCAGCTTTACAACAAAAGCTAAAGCAACTTCCATAGGAGAAGAGTAAAGGCCACAACTAGAAACAAGAGAATTATGACTGGGAAACCTCATTGGTAAAGGCAAACATACAGTAAAGGTAGGAAATCACCCACACACAAATATGATATTGAAACAAGCAATCATGAGAGGAGGAGAGGACAAATGCAGGATATTGGAAATGCATTTCAAATTAAGCAACTAGCAACTTAAAACAAATTTGTATATATTTAGACTGCTATATCAAAACCTCATGGTAACTGCAAACCAAAAATCTGCAATAGATACACACACAGAAAAGAAAAAGCAATCCAAATGCAACATTAAAGATAGTCATCAGATCACAAGAGAAGAGAACAACAGAGGAAGGGAAGAAAAAAACCTACAAAAACAAACCCAAAACAATGAACAAAATGGCAATAAGAACATACATATTGATAATTACCTAAATGTAAATGGATTAAGTGCCCCAACCAAAAGACATAGACTGGCTGAATGGATACAAAAACAAGACCAGTAGATAGGCTGTCTACAAGAGACCCACTTCAGATCTAGGGACACATACAGACTGAAAGTGAAGTGATGAAATGAGGTTTTCCAGGCAAATGAAAATCGAAAGAAAGCTGGAGTGGCTATACATCAGACAAAATGGACTTTAAAATAAAGACTGTTACAAGAGACAAACAAGAACACTACATATTGATCAAGGGATCAATCCAAGAAGAAGATATAACAATTATAAACATATATTCACTGAACATAGGAGTACCCCAACATATAAGGCAAATGCTATCAGCCATAAAAGGAGACATCAACAGTAACACAACAATAGTGGGGGAATTTAACACCCCACTTACATCAATGGACAGATCATCCAGATGGATAATCAATAAGAAAACACAGGACTTAAGTGACACATTGGATCTTATGAACTTAATTGATATTTATAGAACATTCCATCCAAAAGCGGCAGAACACATATTCTTCACAAGTGCACATGGACCATTCTCTGGGATAGATCACATGCTGGGCCAGAAAGCAAGCTTTGGTAAATTTAAGAAAATTGAAATCGTATCAGGCATCTTCTCTGACCATGGCACTATGAGATTAGAAAACAACTATAAGAAAAAATTGTACAACATACAAACACATGAAGGCTAAACAATATGCCACTAAACAACTATGGATCACTGAAGAAATCAAAAAGAAGCTCAGAAAATTCCTAGAGACAAGTGACAATGAAAACATACGATCCAAAACCTATGGATGCAGCAAAAGCAGTTCTAAGAAGGAAGTTTATAGCAATAAAACTTACCTCAGGAAACAAGAAAAACCTCAAATAAACGACCCAACCTTGCACCTAAAGCAATTAGAGAAAGAAGAACAGGCAAAACTCAAGGTTAGTAGAAGGAAAGAAATCATAAAGATCAGAGCAGAAATAAATGAAATAGAAAAGAAGAAAACATTAGAAAAGATCAAGGAAACTAAAAGCTAGTTCCTTGAGAAGATAAACAAAATTGATAATCCTTAACCAGACTCATCAAAGAAAAAAGGGGGGGGGGGGGAAGGCTCAATTCAATAAAATTAGAAATGAAAAAGGAAAAATTACAACGGACACCACAGAATCATAAGAGACTACTACAAGCACTATATGTCAATAAAATGGACAACCTAGAAGAAATGGACAAATTCTTAGAAAGGTACACTCTCCTAAGACTGAACCAAGAAGAAATAGAAAATATGAACAGACTGGTCACAAGTACTGAAATTGAAACTGTTATTAAAAAATAATAACACTTCCCTGGTGGCGCAGTGGTTAAGAATCTGCCTGCCAATGCAGGGAACATGGGTTCAAGCCCTGGTCCAGGAAGACCCACATGTCATGGAGCAACTAAGCCTGTGTACCACAACTACTGAGCCTGCGTGCCACAACTACTGAAGCCCGTGCTCCTAAAGCCAATGCTCCACAACAAAGAGAAGCCCGCGCACCACAACAAAGTGTAGCCCCCACTCACCACAACTATAGAAAGCCTGCACACAGCAACGAAAACACATCACAGCCTAAATTAAATAAATAAATAAATTTATTTATTTAAAATAAGAACTCCCAACAAACAAAGGTCCAGGACCAGATGGCTTCACAGGCAAATTCTATCAAGCATTTAAAGAAGAGTTAACACCTATCCTTCTCAAACTATTCCAAAAATTGCAGAGGAACACTCCCAAACTCATTCTGTGTGGCCAGAATCACCCTGATACCAAAACCAGGAAAAGATATCACAATAAAAGAAAATTATAAGCCAATATCACTGACGAACATAGACACAACAATCCTCAACAAAATATTAGCAAACCAAATCCAAAAATACGTTAAAAGGATCATACACTAGGATCAAATGGGATTTATCCCAGGGATGCAAAGATTCTTTCAATATCCACAAATCAATCAGTGTGATACACCACATTAAAAGTATTGAAGAATAAGAGCCATATGATCATCTCAATAGAGGCAGAAAAAGCTTTTGACAAAATTCAACACCAATTTATGATAAAAACTCTCCAGAAAGTGTGCATAGAGGGAATATACTTCAACATAATAGAGGCCATATATAAGAAACCCACAGCTAACATCATACTAAATGGTAAAAAGCTGAAAGCATTTCCTCTAAGATCAGGAACAAGGCCAGGATGTGCACTCTCACCACTTTTATTAAACATAGTTTGGAAGTTCTAGCCATGGCAATCAGTGAAAAAAAAGAGATAAAAAGAATCCAAATTGGAAGAGAAAATGTAAAAAAGTCACTGTTTGTGGATGACATGATACTATACATAGAAAATCCTAAAGATACTACCAGAAAATTACTAGAGCTGCTCAATGAGTTTGGTGAAGTTGCAGGATACAAAACAAATACACAGAAATCTCTTGCATTTCTATACACTAACAATGAAAGATCAGAAAGAGAAATTAAGGAAACAATCCCATTCACCATCACATTAAAAAGAAATAAATACCTAGGAATAAACCTACCTAAGGAGGCAAAAGACCTATACTCTGAAAACTACAAGATGCTGATTAAAGAAACCAAAGATGACACAAACAGATGGAAAGATATACAGTGTTCTTGTACTGAAAGAATCAATATTGTCAAAATGACTATATTGCTCAAGGCAATCTAGATTCAGTTGCAATAACTATTAAATTACCAATGGCATTTTTCAGAGACCTAGAACAAAAAAAAAATTCAATTTGTATGGAAATGCGAAAGACCCAAATAGGAAAGCAATCCTGAGGAAAAAAATGTAGTGGGAGGAATCAGGCGCTCTGACTTCAGACTATACTACAAAGTTACAGTAATCAAAACACTATGGTACTGGCACAAAAATAGAAACATTGATCAATGGAGCAGGATAGAAAGCCCAGAAATAAAACCACACAGCTATGGTCAATTAATCTGTGACAAAAGAGGCAAGAATATACAATGGAGAAAAGACAATTTCTTCAATAAGTGGTGCTGGGAAACTTGGACAGCTACAGGTAAAAAAATGAAATTAGAACATTTTTTAGCACCATACACAAAAATTAATGCAAAATGGATTAAAGACCTAAATGTGAGGCTGCACAATATAAAACTCTTAGAGGGAAAACAGGCAGAACACTCTTTGACATAAATTACAGCAATATCTTTTTGGATGAAAATAAAAACAAAAATAAACAAGTGAGACCTAATTAAACTTAAAAGCTTTTGCACAGCAAAGGAAACCACAAACCAAATGAAAAGACAACCCACAGAATGGGAGAAAATATTTGCACACAAAGTAACAAACAAGGGATTAATCTCCAAAATATACAAACAGCTCATGCAGCTCAATATCAACAAAACAAACAAACGCAATCAAAAAATGGGCAAGAGATCTAAATAGACATTTCTCCAAAGAAGACATACAGATGGCCAACATGCACATGAAAAGACGTTCAACATCACTAATTATTATAGAAATGCAAATCAAAACTACCATGAGTCATCACCTCACACTGGTCAGAATGTCCATCACCAAAAAGTCTGCAAACAGTAAATGCTGGTGAGGGTGTGGAGAAAAGGGAACTCTCCTACATTGTTGGTGGGAATGTAAATTGGTACAGCTATTATTGAAAACAGTATGGAGGTTCCTTAAAAACTAAAAATAGAGCTACCATGTGATCCAGTAATCCCACTCCTGGCCATGTATCAGGGGAGAAAACCATACTTTGAAACGACACATGCATCCCAGTGTTCATTGCAGCGCTATTTACAGTAGCCAAGTCATGGAGGCAACCTAAATTTCCATCAACAGAGGAATGGATAAAGAAGTTGTGGTACATATAAACAATGGAATATTACTCAGCCATAAAAAAAAATGACATAAAGTCATTTGCAGCAACATGGATGGACCTAAATATTTTCATACTAAGTGAAGTCAGTCAGATAGAGAAAGACAAATATCATATGATATCTATCACAGCATCAGCTCCCAGATTTTCTAGCCTGCCCTTCCTAATAGCTTG
Organism: Balaenoptera ricei; assembly: GCF_028023285.1. Taxonomy (NCBI): domain Eukaryota; kingdom Metazoa; phylum Chordata; class Mammalia; order Artiodactyla; family Balaenopteridae; genus Balaenoptera; species Balaenoptera ricei. The sequence goes on along the minus strand of NC_082648.1, from coordinate 28,227,488 downwards.
CCCTATGGGTTTCAAACTTGCCTAGCCATTGGCACAATACTGTAAGCCAATTTCCTCCCATGGATGATGGATAGACAGATAGATAGATGACAGATGAATAGATAGATGATAGATAGATAGATAGATAGAGAGATAGATAGATAGATAGATAGGTAGATAGATGATAGATAGATAGATAAAGGAGGGAGGGAGGAAGGAAAGGAGGAAAAAAGAATCCTACTGCACTCTTCAAAAGGCACAATCAGGAGCATAGAGGTAAAATCCATCCTCACCATTGGAAAAGTCCTCTGAAGGCTGAGAAAATTACTGCTTAAAAGACCATGTTTGCTCACATAAAATTAACTGCATGTAAAAGAACACCAGCTGTTGGTGGAAGGACTCTGTAATATATGCATGTAAATGACCTAAAAGATAATCAATCAGTTTTAAGCACACCAGGCCCAAGGAAGGCAAAGCCATCTTACAACAGTACTGGTCAGCTGAGATTTTTCTTTCTCCTCTTGCTATTTCTTCAACCCCCTCTCCACCTCCTGAAGAGTCCACAATTGCAGCTAGTAAACAGGAATGGTGCTAACTGAAAAGTAAAGGAGATTTCTGTACTTTCTTCTCTTGAAAGAGGATACCAACCTACAAGAGATCCAGATTGGAAAGAATAAAGAGTTCTACCATTGAATAATGTTGGAAGCCTAAAGTATTACAATTAGTGATTTAAGACTGTGTTTGAAACTTAAAGTAACTATCAAATTTTCTATACCTATTGTGTTTCACATGAATACTGTAACCACATTGAAGGGGGGAAGAAAGAAGGAACTAATCCAAGCAATTTATGAATGCAGTATTTCACTGAATACCCTCAGTCTTAAGTGTCATGGGTACATATGTAAATTTGTACATAATAATATAAGGCAAAATTTTGATGAAAAGCAAGATATTTGTATGGTCTTAAGTGTATCCCACAGATAGCTTATAAATTACTGGAGAAAAACTAGCAACTCTACAAAAGAGAAACTAAACAGCAACCTGACTTGTGATCAAAATAGACATTACCAGTAAGGACAATGTGCACCTCAGATGGGATACTCTGAGAAGGACACAAAATTATTTATGTAATATTTAGGCTTGGAATGTATATTTAAATATATTTGAGAAGAAACATCAGACAAACCCCAACTGAGAAACATTCTATTAATTTTTAAAAGGACTGTATTTTTTAATGCCAACATCATGAAAAATAGAGGAAACTGAAGACATTACACATTTAAGGAAAATAAAGAGATATAACCAAATATGATTCCTGCTCCCATACTAGATCATAGATTAGAAGGGATAAAAAGTTTTATACAGGTCATTATTGAACCAAATGTCAAATTGGAATATATGTGGTAAATTCAGTAAAAGTAATATATCAATGTTTAACTTGCTGAAGGTGATAAATATGCTGTACATTTGAGAACTGCACTGGGGCTATGTAAGAGCCTGTCCTACTGATAACTGTGATAATTATACTGGAGATATAAAAGGCCTTACTCTTAGGAAGTAGTCACTGAAGAATTTAAGAATAAAGGGCCACTATATGTTAATATTAAATTGTTCAAAAATATTATATAGATTGGTGAAGAAAGTAAATGATAAAATAAATGGGTTAAAATGTTAATAATGGGTGAAGCTGGGTAAATGGTATATGGGTGTTCTTTGTACTGTTGTTATTCTTGCAATTTTTCAGTAACTGGATGATTTTTTTTCTAATTAAATATTTTTTTAAAACTTCTTTTTTTCTTTTTTTTAAACATATTTATTGGAGTATAATCGCTTTACAATGTTGTGTTAGTTTCTGCTGTATAACAAAGTGAATCAGCTATATGTATACATATATCCCCATATCCCCTCAGTCTTACACCTCTCTGCCACCCTCTCTATCCCACGCCTCTAGGTGGTCACAAAGCACCAAGTTGATCTCCATGTGCGATGCAGCTGCTTCCCCCTAGCTAGCTATTTTACATTCGGTAGTGTATATATGTCAATGCCACTCTCTCACTTCATCCCAGCTTACCCTTCCCCACTCCCCATGTCCTGAAGTCCATTCTCTACATCTGCATCTTTATTCCTGTCCTGCCCCTAGAATCATCAGAACCATTTTTTTTTTAGATTCCATATATATGTGTTAGCATACGGTATTTGTTTTTCTCTTTCTGACTTACTTCACTCTGTATGACAGACTCTAGGTCCATCCACCTCACTACAAATAACAATTTCATTTCTTTTTATGGCTGAGTAATATTCCATTGTTTATATGTACCACAACTTCTTCATCCATTCCTCTGTTGCTTGGCTACTGTAAATAGTGCTGCAATGAACACTGGGATGCATGTATCTTTTCAAAGTATGGTTTTCTCCCCTGATACATGCCCAGGAGTGGGATTACTGGATCACATGGTAGCTCTATTTTTAGTTTTTAAGGAACCTCCATACTGTTCTCCATAGTGGCTGTATCAATTTACATTCCCACCAACAGTGCAAGAGTGTTCCCTTTTCTCCACACTCTCTCCAGCATTTTTTGTCTGTAGATTTTTTGATGATGACCATTCTAACTTTATTTCTTTTTCAGTAAAATTTTCAGAATGTAGCATTTTGATGTGGCTATGGTGCTATTAAAGTAAGCCTGAGCCTAAGAATTTAACTTACAATTAAAGTGTTCTGATTTGGAACCTCTCTGGTCTTCCCTATTGGAGTAAGTTATCCAACTAATGGAACTGAACTATGTGAGGGCAGTGGTGGTTGTCGGGATGCTGTTTAGCTAGTCATTGAAAGATGTCTTCTCACCTATGTGCATTTACTCTATCAACAGAAGATATAAATACAACTATGTTCCTTTGAGGTCTTTGAATGTTTAACTATAAAAAACAGTCTAATCTATATTAACATTAAACTAAATATACATAATTAAATTTGAATTCTACTACTCAGTTATCACTTAAGCAAGCTACGAAATCTCAATTTACATGTATCAATTTTCTCATTTTAAAAATGAGTTTGAATAAGATTATCATTAAGGTCTCTTAAATTAAATGCCTAAAACAATTAAATTAAATGCCTAAAGTGAGACCTGGATAGAGAAGAGAGGGACAATGGGGTGGACCAAAGGGTCTCTTTCTTTGAGAAAATTATACAATGACCTAAAAATATGTAATTTCAATTTTTCCTCCTTTTGTTTATGTTTATGGAAATTTTAATATTTAGCAATGAAGAGCTATTTGTGCCTTTTAATCAAGTTTTCTGGGGACTGTGGAGAAAAGGAAACATAAGAAGTAATCAATAGCCTCAGTAAGTATACAAAGGAACTGCACAAATTTTAGAAAAGACTTTTTGTTTAGAAGTTTTGAAAACTGATACTAAGTCCTATAATGCTATTATTGATAAGTGTGTGTTCTTTTCACAGAAAATAAGAGTGTATGAGAAATGACAAAAGATGTCAATAAAATACCAGAGGAATGGACAGAGGCATGAAAACTAATGCAATGGAGAAATCTGAAAACTAATTGCCAGTAGGCAGGTATGGATAGTGAATCATAGAGATAAAAAATTAGTTCATTAAAAAACAAGAAATTGCTGACACCCACATCTCAGAAAGTCAAAGTTCAGGTGGGACTGACAAAAGGAAGAACTACATAAAGGTCAAAGGACTACGTAAGGGGCATTTAGACCCATATACCCTTCTCCAGACTTAAGCAGCCAGATGACTAATTTTTCCCACACCAACAGAAGATAAGATATTTACACTCTGGAGAAGTTAAACGGAAAAAGCTATGGAGTCAGAAATACCAGTCACAGATTAATGAGAAGCAAAAAATGGGGTATACGTGTAAGTCTACCTAACAACTGATAAGACCCACACCTACTAGAAACCTTGTATGCCAACTAGAAATATATTCTGCAGGCAAGAGATTGAAGGAATCCTCTGGAGAGTGACCTGCCCCAGATGAAGATCTAGAGGGACTGACTTTGGAGGGACTCAAAAATTGTCCACCCTTGGGCTTCCCTGGTGGCGCAGTGGTTGAGAATCTGCCTGCCAATGCAGGGGACACGGGTTCGAGCCCTGGTCTGGGAAGATCCCACATACCGCGGAGCAACTAAGCCTGTGAGCCACAACTACTGAGCATGCGCATCTGGATATTGTGCTCCGCAATGGGAGGCCGCAACAGTGAGAGGCCCGCGCACCACGATGAAGAGTGGCCCCCACTTGCCACAACTTGAGAAAGCCCACGCACAGAAACAAAAACCCAACACAGCCAAAAATAAATAATAAATAAATTAATTAATAAATAATTAATTTAAAAAAAAATTGTCCACCCTGCAATGATGGTTGCCATAGACAAATGTCTTCCACACACATAGAGCTTCCAATCATCTTTTTGAAGTTTCTTTTAAATATAAAAGAAAGTCTAAGATGACTGACTATAAGGTAACTAGAAATTCAAGGAAAGTCGCTTATATGAAAGACATAGATAAAACAAATCTCTTATTTTTAGAGAAAAAAGGAATAAGAGAGGAACAGAAACAATGCAGAGAACAGAAAAAACTTTGAAAAAAATCTAATTAATATCTTCTGAGATATGAGCAATGGTATTGCATCCATTAAATAAAAATGGAAAACAAAACAAAAATCTCAGAATTCTCAAAATTTAAAAATATGATCTCTAAATTGAAAATTTCATAGAAGAATTAAAAGATAACATTGAAAAAAATCTTCCAGGAAATAGAACAAATACAAAATTTTGGAAAATAGAAAAGACAAATAGAAAAGTTAGAGAATAAATCATTGAGGTCCAACATCCCATAATAAGAGGTCCAGAAAAACAAACTAGGTAAAATAAAGAAGATGAATTTTTCAAATAATTAATTAAAGAAAATTGCTCAAATCATGTATTGAAAAGACCCACAAAGTACCCAAAACAATGAATGTAAAAGACATTTCAATGTGAAATTTTAAAACACTGGGAACAAATATAGGATCCTAAACCTTCTAGAGAGGGAAAAACAAAAACAGACTACATACAATAAAATGGAAATCAGAACGGTGTCAGGCAAGATGAAAATGGAAATTGAAAAAAATGTAAAAATGACTTTAAAATTCTTAGTGAAATGATATCCAAACTAGACTTCTGTACCTAACCCAACAATCAATCATGTCTGAGCACAGAATGAAGACATCTTCAGACATGCAAAATCTCAAAAAATTTTACCTCCTGGCACCAGGAAGCAGAGAATCTAATATACAAGATTTCTAGGATGATAGCAGAGGCAGGCATTATGTTTTCAGTAGGATAGCAGTTTTCAAGAACAAATAGTCCAAATTAGAACTGATAACAGATTAATAGATGATGGATATTTGAAACTAAAGATCATTTGATGTTTTGAATATTAAGGACACACTTCTGGTGGAGAAATTAGGGGTGTACTATGAGTGGTAAGTACAGTTAAGTAAATGCCCAAAACAATAATTATTAATTCCTTAAAAAAAAAAGGTAAACATTGTTCAAAGATGGAAATGTAATACATATCATACATACATCTTATATGGCTCAGGTGAAATTAACATTCATTTAGGAGGGAAGGGGACAGGGCACAACGTTTAAAAAAATGACATAGCCCAAGGACACGACATAAACTGATTAGAACAAAATAGGTCCAAGATGGTGGGATGAGTCCACTTCCACTAGACCTTAAGCCTCAGGATACCCTCATTGTAATACAACAGCAAGCTAAATGACACAACCACAGATGCCATAACACTTCCAAGACTGACCATTAAGGTTCAAAAGTAGGCTGTGACCTAATTTCTGGAAACCCCCACCTCTTCCCCAAAATAGCTGGAGTACTTCTCCCACTCATTAGGCTATGAAATTACCCACTCCTATAAAAACTGACAACCCCATACCCTGGGGCTGCTTTTGCCATCTGAGATGGCCCACAATCTGTCTGTGGAGTGCATTTCTCTCTAAATAAATCCACTTCTTACCTATCACTTTGTCTCGCACTGAATTCTTTCTGTGATGAGACATCAAGAACATGAGCTTCATTAAGTCCTGAGACCAGGTATGTGATCTCAGTTAAAAGACTGTGGGTTTAAGTCCCAATCTGAGTGTTTGGCTGGGCTTGAGTCCTGGCTCATAGGTTCATGTCCCAATCTGGGTTTTGGCTGGGTTCAAGTCCCAATCTGAGTTACACAGTTTCACTTATAATATAAAATCTAATTACCTTTTTTAATTGTGCAAGTGATCAGAGGGGAAGAGGGCTTAATCCTTATCTTCCTTACTTAGAAATCAATAAGTAATCTTTAGAACTGGAAAAAAAAATAGTAGCATGTGCATATTATTTAGAAACTAAAAGAACTAAAGAAATAACTAAAAACTATGAGGTAATTTCCTATGAAGAGGCAGAACCAGGGGCAGACAAGGCTGAAACAGAGGTCCTTTTGTTTCCATTAAAAGCCCATTGATTTTTTCAAAACTATGTGCACACAAATATTTAACCAAAAAAAGTTAAATAAAAAGGAAAAATGAAGAAAGTCTTTATTATTTAGTAGAACTTGAAAATTTATTTTTATTTTATTAAATATGATTGCATCTACCTACATTTGAATATATATATAAATTGTCTTCAGTCTACAGAAAAATGATATATGTACATAATGGATTTCCACAACCCTGGCACTTCCCAGGAATCCACAGCTCACAAGCTTGGAAGCATTATTTTAAATCTTAACTTGTAACACAGTGAGGTCTAACTGAAAAGAAGCCACAGTGATTGCTCACAGGAAAGAAGGTTATGAAACACACAATTTCTTATTTTTTGTGATTAAAGAAATATATTGTAAAAATAGTACTTCCCGGGGTGAAGGTAATATAACAAAATCTAGAGTAATGAAGGTGATGATTTTCAGAGTGTTTGAGTGACAAACATAAAGCCCTAAAATCAACCCAATCTTTTTCCATCCCATTTCCAAGAATAACGTAGAGTAGCTCAGAAACAAACAAATAAAAAATACACCAGGTGTTTTTTTTTTTTTTTTCCTTTATACAAAGAACAAACCCAAAAAATTACCTGCTCTGTAAAGTAGCTAATTATCTGTCGTGTTGCTAAGGCATCTAATTGCTTAGGTTATGCAACATAATGTTAGCTAATCCCCTTGGGAAAACAGTACAAACAGTTTTAAGACTAATATTCATCTTTTTCTTTTTCAAACTCACAATATAAAGATCACTAGTAAGAACATACCCATTCAAATGAAAAAACAAAACATCTTATTCTGCCATTCCTATTAGAGACTGTTGCTAAAGATATTAAGCCCAGAAAACACAAACACATTTTATATTGAGAAGACATGCTCCAGAATCTTTTGCTTTGAAAATTGCCCTGTAATTGGACTAGAGGTACAATGAATGTCTAGATTACATTTTTAGGGTCTCAGAAAACTTTTTTTTTTACATTTTCTACAGTCCTATTACAAATTTACTATTAAACGAGCATTTACTTAATACTCTCTTCATGCCAACTATTGTGGCCAAGCCTATGCCAATTTTACACTGATAAACAAGATTTTTTTTCCACCCTTGAAAAGCTCTCTGTCAAATAATGAAGAAAAATGCAGACCCATAATTGCAAGGTGTGGTATATTCACCCAGTAGAACAGTACTGCAATTAATTGAATAAATTATGGCTACATAGAACAACATGAATAAACCTAAGGGACATAATACTAAGAGAAAAATAAGTGGTAGAAGATCAACACAGTGTGATTCCATTTATATAAGACTCTAAAATATGCAAACTAAACAACCTATTGTTTAAGGATACAAACATAAATGACAAAACTATAAAGTAAGAACGATAAGCATAAAATTCACAAGTGATTTCCTCTGCACATAACCAAAAACTCTCTAAACTATATTTTCTCCCACTCAACAACCTACCAGGCCTACCTACAGAATCTAATTGATTTCTACCACTTTAGTCTCAGAAGTTTCACTGCCTCAAAGGTAAGAGCAATTTTCTCTTTTTTAAGTTAGATAGAGGATACGATAACATACAATGGTATTTGATTCATTATTTTTTCCATGCCTTCCAAATATTTTATAAATATTCTATAAACGATTTAAAAATTAATGGAAAATGTGAAAACATCATGAAATGATCAAGAAATTTAGTGCAATCTGGAATCAAAAGACATTGTTGCCACTTCCCCTGCTGCAGGCAACATTTTCTTCCATGGGAAGAAAACGGGTTTTGACCCATTGAGTCTTTGGCATCCTCTCAGCACTCACAGATCCTTCTCTCTTCTCCTGCTTTGCCACAGGCTGCCCTTCAAACCACTAATAATTCTGGAGACTCCAACTTGTGGCCATTTAACAGGTTGGCGCCCTCTCTTAAGTGGAATAAAATATCTCTGGAAATGTCATCATTTTGAGTGCCTAAAAAAAAGATAATCGTTCTTTTAATTAAACCTAAACCATGTGATGAATCAATTGAGAGCAAAAAAAGGATAATTTCTCAAGTCTTATACATTCAACCTGTAATAATTAAAACTAACTTTGCAATATAATTCTTCCATTGATAAGTGTTGGCAACAAAGTTTAACGTAAAATATGGGTTTGAAAGTAATTTCTCAATTAGATCTAGGCTTCCTGATGTTTTTATCTGTCTCTTGAGCACAACTTGTTTCCATTTGCCAAGATTAAAAAATGTAATGATAAATGTCTCCCCCAAAGGACTGCTGAATGAAATTAATATTAATGAAAATTACTATTAAATGTCAGCCTTGTTCTTATCCTGTGGTTTCAACACCTGTGAAAGTCCTACAGCTCTCATAGGCAGGCTCTCTGCAATTAATACTTCCTGGCACTAAAATCATTCCTTGAATCAAACCAAAGCTATTTTATAGCAAAATGACTCCAAAGAAACCCGAGAGAGAAGTTTTAGAGCAATTCAAATCCCCTAAAGTGAACACAGTGCAAATAATGAATTTCTTACATTGATTTGTTAGTTGCCAATTTGACCATATTAAAACAAAAACTAAAGAAACATATCTGTATCAGAGAAAATAGAATTAAGAGCCATTATGCTGCACGTACATATTATATATAATATACTAGGATGCAGCTTAAGAATGAAACTGAGACTTCAATATGAACAAAAGTGGGTGGATGTTTAAAGTCTCAAGTTCTTAAAATATCAGTAATAATTACATACTGGGTATCCTCGGATCATGGAAAAATATCATTCATTAAGTAGCATTAGCTCTTGTGGGTGAATTAAACGTGTTCTGTCCAACCCACTTCAGTGCATAGCTTCTTCCTACTGCTCACTTAAGTGGTTGTTTGGACACAATCAGTTTTTCCTGCAGATTGATGAAGCTTGCTAGGACAAAACTTGGAGATTTTTCTTGAAAAAAATAATGATACAAATATAATAGAAAGCAAAATTAGCTTTGTTTGCCTGTTGAATATATTGAGAAGCATAAGAAATGCTTTCGCCATAACACATCTCAAATAAAACTATAGGGGCTTCCCTGGTGGCGCAGTGGTTGAGAATCTGCCTGCCAATGCAGGGGACACGGGTTCGAGCCCTGGTCTGGGAAGATCCCACATGCCACGGAGCAACTGGGCCCGTGAGCCACAATTACTGAGCCTGCGCGTCTGGAGCCTGTGCTCCGCAACAAGAGAGGCCGCGATGGTGAGAGGCCCGCGCACCGCGATGAAGAGTGGTCTCCACTTGCCGCAACTAGAGAAAGCCCTCGCACAGAAACGAAGACTCAACACAGTCATAAATAAATAAATAAATAAATAAAAGAACGTGAATTTCTTTAAAAAAAAAAACAAAACAAAAAAAAACTATAGATCTGTTTTAAAAGTGCATCTTTTACATACAACTTTAAGATCAGAAGTGAAAATTGCTAAGGACCTGGTCCATACTATATTGCTTTGTAATTATGAGCAGTTGGGATTTTCTGTTTGAGTCTTGCAAAACCAAAACAGAACTATGGCAATGACCTTTTCAAATTGTAATTTCTTTAATGGTTTATTCTCTCTGCTTTACACAGATTTATTAGGGAACTAGATTATTCACTAGGTAGCTAGATTATGGGGGCAGGGCCTTAAAATGACACATTTGTAAGGAGTTGGCTAGGGCATCAACATTAGCTGAAAATTTGAGCAGGTTTTGCGAGTTGTTGAGTGTGTCTGCAGTAAGAAAACGACAGCCCCATCATGCCTTCCCACACTGTGTTTATCCAAGGAAGGAAGTACAAACTTGACATAGTTTGGAAGGTGAGTAAGGAAACGTGATTCTGCGCTGGAATGTCATTTTAATTATCTTCGGTCCTGTGTACGGGGACTCCGTGCCAGCCTAAGGTAATGAGGTACTGCACAATAGGCTCTGCAGTCAAGAAATATCACAAGCTCTTTTGATGGCTTCATAAACAAGTGTTGTATAGGTGGCTCAAGGAGATGGCCCTCCAAGCCAGCATGAAGAGAGCAGAGGCAGAGCAGAATAGAGGTTAAAGTTTCCTCAATTTAAGGGCTATCTCATAACATTTATGCCAACAGTGTAATGTTCAAAGCTCTCCATGGTCTGACCTCAGACTAAATCATCTGTCCTCTTAGACATGCTATGTGGCGTACGGTCCATTCTCATAAACTGTCACACTACACATGCCATAAACCCTGCACTATCCCAACTTAGTACTAATTGAAACAGTATGAGTTCAACTATGTGAAATAGACATGTAGAAAACAAACAATGAAAGGATATATACTAAATGTTAAAAAGTGATCACCTCTCAGAGTACTATGTTTCTTTTTTTGCCAAATATTATTAAATGAACATGGATTTTTGTTTCTTTTGTGAGCAGAAAACATTATTTGCAAGTCTTTCTCTGAACATAGAAACATGTTTTTCTTTCTGCCCACACATTCAAACATTTCATATCTTTTTCTAATAAATACTGTGCAAAATATAACAGAAAGCAGCAACTAAATTTTCTACTTTGTTTTTTATCTAACTATAATTATCTTTGTTATTTTTGACATGTAAATTATTTAGCAAGAATTATTTTTTTTCCCTTAGTGCAGGTTGTGGTGATGATGGAATGGGGTGAGGGTGGGGCAGAATCACATCTTCACAGAAAAGTCGGGTTTTTTTAATGTTTTGCCTGCTTCACTAAGAAAAATTCTATGATTCTAAGTTCATTCTGTATTCAGTCTGTTACCAATTTTACCTGACACTTTGCATGTAATATTTGAATATAGAAATATTCACAGTCAAGCTTGCTTGTCTGTTCTTGATTCATCTTTTCCATAAACCTTGTCCACACTCTACTAGAATTGAGTTAATTCAACTTTTTAAAGTTGTTAAAAGTCAGCTAGTAAAACCATCTGATGCTTAATAACATTATGTTTCATGGCATGTAATTATATTAACTTGCCTCCCACTCTGAAATTTTGCTGTTGACTATTTCTTCCATTTCTCTAGAAGAGTTACTTTGAAATTGTGATGTGTGACAGGTTTTAGAGTGTATGCCTTCATATTGTTAGGTTTTTTGGACAAATTTATTGATAAAATTGCTGGGGCAAACATATAGAAGCATTACATTGGGAGATGTGGCTTCTGTAGAATTCAGACTTTTGAATAGCAATTTATCCACCCATGATGCATTTATTTAGAGTTCATAAAAGGAAAATAAATGAATATCTGAGGCATAGTTTAACTTTCTCATCAAAGTCTAAAAATAAAACTCATAATACAGAGAAAAAGCACGTTGAATTATCTAGCTGGATATTTTTAAAAATTTAATATTTGTTGAGTTCTATTTTGTACTGAGCACAATGCAGTAACAATGGAGGCCTTTAAGGAAGTATGATGTGTGTTCTTCCCACATCACAAAGCAATTCTCTGACATCAGCTGGGGTATCCTACAATTCAACCCTTTTCTAACACTATCAGGAGATAGCATCAGATCCCGCAGGTTAATGGGTCAATCCTACAAGACTACCACACCCTCAACTTCACATGCCTATCACAAATCCAGACTATAAATTGGAGGTTCCCATGACCTCCACCTCAGGTTGGATTAATTTGCTAGAACAGCTCACAGAACACAGGAAAACTGTTTATTTACGAACACAGGATACGAACATTCAGATGGAAGAGATGCATAGGGTGATGTACCTGGGAAGGGGCATGAAGCTTCCATGCCCTCTTGTGGAGCACAACTATCCCAGCACTTCCACGTGTTCACTAATGTGGAAGCTTTCCAAACACTGTCCTTCTGAGTTTTTATGGAGGCTTCAATACATAGGCATGATTAATTAAATCATTTGGCCATTGGCAATCGATTCAACCTCTAGCCTCCCTGCCTTGGGTACAGAATGTAAGGGGATGTCAAAAAACTCAGTAATCAAGATAAATAATATTTACCTTGAAAATCCATGATAAAAAAATATCAAAATTTAAATCCTATTACATATATGTATATATATTATATACATTAATATATCATTATGCATTATATTATTTATACCTAGCACAGCTCCCTGTTTAATGAATGTGTCAATAGGATCACTTGGGAAGCAGGCAGCAAGGCAGAGTTAGAATTGCACATATACATATTTTATATATTGTTATATATTGTATATAGTTATACATATGTACTCTGATATATATATATATATGTATGTATGTATGTATGTATGTATATAAATATATCAGGAGAAATGCCTGAGAGAGGTACAAGATTAAGAGAGCAGTAGTTGGCAGGTAAAACCTCCAGATGGCAAAACAGGTCTGACACTTGTGAAAGGAGATGAGAAATGAAGGAAGCTTGGCAGGAAAAGCCTCAGCTCCGAGAAGTTCTCAGCCAGCCCAGGGCGGGGCTTAGCACAAAGACTTTTGTTAGAAGACATTGGGCAGGTGCCGTGAGCCTTGTAATACCACTGTGCTCAGTCATCACCTGGGGGTTGCCAGGAAGAACATGGCCTTAGATCTAAAGCTGAGACAGATCCTGAAAGAACTCACAGCTGGAAACTGTCAGCTAAGTAACTCCCAGCAGCAGTTTCTCTCTTAAAGGGATATCTGACTACCTCAATGACTACCATAAAGACTACCTAATGAAGTTAATAATAGAAATATGGAGGAAGAGCTGAAGTTGGTTAGTATTAAGGGCCTTTGTTTCACATTTATATTTCCACAAAAAAAATCTTAAAAAATGATCTGCCAATTAAATGGCTGTCACATGTATAATTGCATTGTGAAAACACATGCCTACTTGTATTAAAACTCTAAAGAAATCACAATGTTATATATTGGTCTCTGAGAAAAAGCCTTTAGAAGTAGGTTTGAATGAAATTGTATTGCTATTACTGAAATTCTTAATCAAGGAGAGAAATATATCTACACATAAGTGGTAATCCCTTATTTTATATATTCTTACCTTGATGTGCGGAAATAGACATAACTGCTCAATGTCTCTTAAAATGTATTATAACTGCTTTAAGTGGTAATGTAAAAAATGTAAGGACTAACCTGTTTTTTCCTAAGACAGTTCATTTAGATTAAGATATTTTCTCCCTGGAAATCAAATTTCATTAGCAGTAGATAGTCTTAAAGAAGCAAGACTGATTTTTCTTTGAAAACCCAAGCAGAACTTGTTCACAATTTTGACACATATTTAAATATTGTTTACATTTACTGTGTAGTTTATAACTTCTGGTTTGTTTTAAATATTTATGAGGTGCTAGAATAAATGTCAAAATTCTAATATAATTATTTCTCATTCTCACATGAGAGCTGTGAGTATCAGTTTTTTTTTTTTAAAACATCCACTTGCTATCTCCCTTCCTGCTTTTTTTTTTTTAAACGTGATGATCCATTTATTTATTTATTTATTTATTTATTTATTTATTTATTTATGGCTGTGTTGGGTCTTCGTTTCTGTGCGAGGGCTTTCTCTAGTTACAGCAAGTGGGGGCCACTCTTCATCGCAGTGCGCGGGCCTCTCACTATCGCAGTCTCTCTTGTTGCGGAGCACAAGCTCCAGACGCGCAGGCTCAGTAACTGTCGCTCCGTAGCATGTGGGATCTTCCCAGACTAGGGCTTGAACCCGTGTCCCCCGCATTGGCAGGCAGACTCTCAACCACTGCGCCACCAGGGAAGCCCTGTGAGTATCAGTTTTATTTGAGGACTTTCTGAGGACTGTAGCCCAGAGACAGCCTCTCAGATAGCTCTAAGGAAATACTCCAAAGAGTTAGGGGGTGAGGCCAATATGTATGTGCAATCAAGCATACATCTCAGTAGAAGGTCAGGAGGAACAGATATCTCAGTTAATGATTTTGTGCTTTTCTAAGTATGGGAAGATGCAAGAATCCAGATTCATAAAAAATTTCTCCTGAAATATTTCTAATTATACAAGGGCCTGTTTTGCCTGTTTCCTCAGAGCACAGAGTGCCTCATCCTGATTTTTGCCCTGAAATCCTTTCAGGGTATATTGTAGGTCAGTGACTGCAGTGACTAAGGACTTGATTCTTATAGAACTGGATGGTGGGCAACATTCTTTGTTTTACAAACTTATGGTAAATGTAATGAAGGAAAAAACTATTTTGAAATCCATTATTATATTTTTGTAAAATAAACCTAGGCATCAACATCCATTATATAATCTTTTATATGTAGGTTAAAATTTGAATAATGTAAGTGTTAGGGGAACCACTGACCAAAACCGCCCACCCTGGCCAGGCATCATAGTAACCGCCTGCATGAGTTATCTTACAACAGGAGGTCCTGGTAAGGAATGTGGAACTAACAAGCTACCACCAACTGGAAGAATTAAGGAAAGGTCAAAAGGAGAGAGGAGATGCCAATCCATATGGCCTACCAACCTCCCAGAATCCTTCTCACTGGAAATCATCTTGGCTGAGCGATGTGCGCACCACCAGGAAGGACCCTGAGTCAGAATGATTGGCCAGAAACAACCCGGAAACTAACCCCATTACCATAAAACCCAAGACTGCGAGCCATATGGCAGAGTGGTTCTTCTGGGTT
This sequence comes from Balaenoptera ricei, assembly GCF_028023285.1. NCBI lineage: Eukaryota > Metazoa > Chordata > Mammalia > Artiodactyla > Balaenopteridae > Balaenoptera > Balaenoptera ricei. The sequence continues at coordinate 28,212,398 of NC_082648.1, read as the reverse complement.
CCCTTACCCTGCTGCTCTCTGCCCAGGCGCCCCTTCCCGATAAAGTCTCTTGCTTTGTCAGCACATGTGTCTCCTCGGATAATTCATTTCTGAGTGTTAGACAGGAACCCACTCTCAGGCGCTGGAAGGGGGACCCCTTCCAGCAACATAAGGATAAAATAAATCCTGGATGAAAACATACCATGTTTTATAATATCGTTATTATAATATTTAAGTGAAGGAAACCTAAGTATGATACAAACTCAGGGAGCATAAAGAAAGACTTGACTACATAAAATTTGAAACCTCTATACCATAAATGAAGTTAAAATATTTTTTAAAAACTGGAAAAATGTATCATAAATTACAGATCTGAAAACAAGATCCTTAACATTTTTAAAAAACTCTTGTAAATCTTTACATAATTTAAAGAAAATTGTCTCAATACAAAAGCGAAACAATAGGTATTGTTGATTGAATTGCAATTCAGGAAACACAGTTTTGGGTAAAACCAAGAGTGTTCTGGGGAAGAGAAAGAGTCAAGAGCTTATAAAGGCAAAAGTCATGAGGCTGTACTCTGACACAAGAACGGAAATATTTGTCCTTAAGGGATAGGCTGTCCCAAATTACTTAGGATGTGTCCTCTGGGGAGCAGAATCTGCCACCCCAAAATGTGTCTTTTGGCATATTAATTTTTTTTTTTAAAGATTTGATGAAAGTTCATAATAATGCAGTTGACAAGAAAATTAGTTATTTCTGAGATATACATTTTAAAGTAATAACTAGGATTATTACTTATAACATTATACCAGAACATATAAGATTTTTAGAAATTTCATGTAATGTCTGAAACATTTATATTAACATATTTCCATACATATTTCCATACAAATACAAATATAAGATTTTTAGAAATTTCATGTAATGTCTGAAACATTTATATTAACATATTTCCATACAAATAACCCAATGAAAGTTTAGTATTAGTTGTTTTGTTTGTTTGTTTTTTTATACTGCAGGTTCTTATTAGGCATCAATTTTATACACATCAGTGTATACATGTCAATCCCAATCGCCCAATTCAGCACACCACCATCCCCACCCCACCGCAGTTTTCCCCCCTTGGTGTCCATATGTCCATTCTCTACATCTGTGTCTCAACTTCTGCCCTGCAAACTGGCTCATCTGTACCATTTTTCTAGGTTCCACATACATGCATTAATATACGATATTTGTTTTTCTCTTTCTGACTTACTTCACTCTGTATGACAGTCTCTAGATCCATCCACTTCTCAACAAATGACTCAATTTCGTTCCTTTTTATGGCTGAGTAATATTCCATTGTATATATGTACCACATCTTCTTTATCCATTCGTCTGTGGATGGGCATTTAGGATGCTTCCATGACCTGGCTATTGTAAATAGTGCTGCAATGAACATTCGGGTGCATGTGTCTTTCTGAATTACGGTTTTCTCTGGGTATATGCCCAGTAGTGGGATTGCTGGGTCATATGGTAATTCTATTTTTAGTTTTTTAAGGAACCTCCATATTGTTCTCCATATTGGCTGTATCAATTTACATTCCCACCAACAGTGCAAGAGGGTTCCCTTTGCTCCACACCCTCTCCAGCATTTGTTGTTTGTTGATTTTCTGATGATGCCCATTCTAACTGGTGTGAGGTGATACCTCATTGTAGTTTTGATTTGCATTTCTCTAATAATTAGTGATGTTGAGCATCTTTTCATGTGCTTCATGGCCGTCTGTATGTCTTCTTTGGAGAAATGTCTATTTAGGTCTTCTGCCCATTTTTTGATTGGGGTGTTTGTTTCTTTAATATTGAGCTGAATGAGCTGTTTATATATTTTGGAGATTAATCCTTTGTCAGTTGCTTCATTTGCAAATATTTTCTCCCATTCTGAGGGTTGTCTTTTCGTCTTGTTTATGATTTCCTTTGCTGTGCAAAAGCTTTGAAGTTTCATTAGGTCCCACTTGTTTATTATTGTTTTTATTTCCATTACTCTAGGAGGTGGATCAAAAAAGATCTTGCTGTGATTTATGTCAAAGAGTGTTCTTCCTATGTTTTCCTCTAAGAGTTTCATAGTGTCCAGTCTTATATTTAGGTCTCTAATCCATCTTGAGTTTGTTTTTGTATATGGTGTTAGGGAGTATTCTAATTTCATTCTTTTACATGTAGCTGTCCAGTTTTCCCAGCACCACTTATTGAAGAGACTGTCTTTTCTCCATTGTATATCTTTGCCTCCTTTGTCATAGATTAGTTGACCATAGGTGCGTGGGTTAATCTCTGGGCTTTCTGTCTTGTTCCATTGATCTATGTTTCTGTTTTTGTGCCAGTACCATATTGTCTTGATTACTGTAGCTTTGTAGTATAGTCTGAAGTCAGGGAGTCTGATGCCTCCAGCTCCGTTTTTTTCCCTCAAGACTGCTTTGGCTCTTCAGGGTCTTTTGTGTCTCCATACAAATTTTAAGATGATTTGTTCTAGCTCCGTAAAAAATGCCATTGGTAATTTGATAGGGATTGCATTGAATCTGTAGATTGCTTTGGGTAGTATACTCATTTTCACAATGTTGATTCTTCCAATCCAAGAACATGGTATATCTCTCCATCTGTTGGTATCATCTTTAATTTCTTTCATCAGTGTCTTATAGTTTTCTACATACAGGTCTTTTGTCTCCCTAGGTAGGTTTATTCCTAGGTATTTTATTCTTTTTGTTGCAATGGTAAATGGGAGTGTTTCCATAATTTCTCTTTCAGATTTTTCATCATTCGTGTATAGGAATGCAAGAGATTTCTGTGCATTAATTTTGTATCCTGCAACTTTACCGTATTCATTAATTAGCTCTAGCAGTTTTCTGGTGGCAGTTTTAGGATTCTCTATGTATAGTATCATGTCATCTGCAAACAGTGACAGCTTTACTTCTTCTTTTCCAATTTGTATTTCTTTTATTTCTTTTTCTTCTCTGATTGCCGTGGCTAGGACTTCCAGAACTATGTTGAATAATAGTGGTGAGAGTGTACATCCTTGTCTCATTCCTGATCTTGGAGAAAATGCTTTCAGTTTTTCACCATTGAGAATGATGTTTGCTGTGGGTTTGTCATATATGCCCTTTATTATGTTGAGGTAGGTGCCTTCTATGCCCACTTTCTGGAGAGTTTTTATCAGAAATGGGTGTTGAATTTTGTCAAAAGCTTTTTCTGCATATATTGAGATGATCATATGGTTTTTATTCTTCAATTTGTTAATATGGTGTATCACATTGATTGATTTGCATATATTGAAGAATCCTTGCATCCCTGGGATAAATCCCACTTGATCGTGGTGTATGATCCTTTTAATGTGTTGTTGGATTCTGTTTGCTAGTATTTTGTTGAGGATTTTTGCATCTATATTCATCAGTGATATTGGTCTGTAATTTTCTTTTTTTGTAACATCTTTGTCTGGTTTTGGTATCAGGGTGATGGTGGCCTCATAGAATGAGTTTGGGAGTGTTCCTTCCTCTGCAATTTTTTGGAAGAGTTTGAGAAGTATAGGTGTTAGCTCTTCTCTAAATGTTTGATAGAATTCACCTGTGAAGCCATCTGGTCCTGGACTTTTGTTTGTTGGAAGATTTTTAATCACAGTTTCAATTTCATTACTTGTGATTGGTCTGTTCATATTTTCTGTTTCTTCCTGGTTCAGTCTTGGAAGGTTATACCTTTCTATGAATTTGTCCATTTCTTCCAGGTTGTCCATTTTATTGGCATAGAGTTGCTTGTAGTAGTCTCTTAGGATGCTTTGTATTTCTGCGGTGTCTGTTGTAACTTCTCCTTTTTCATTTCTGATTTTATTGATTTGAGTCCTCTCCCTCTTTTTCTTGATGAGTCTGGCTAATGGCTTATCAATTTTGTTTATCTTCTCAAAGAACCAACTTTTAGTTTTATTGATCCTTGCTATTGTTTTCTTTGTTTCTATTTCATTTATTTCCTCCCTGATCTTTATGATTTCTTTCCTTCTGCTAACTTTGGGTTTTGTTTGTTCTTCTTTCTCTAGTTTCTTTAGGTGTAAGGTTAGATTGTTTACTTGAGATTTTTCTTGTTTCTTTAGGTAGGCTTGTATAGGTATAAACTTCCCTCTTAGAACTGCTTTTGCTGCATCCCATAGGTTTTGGGTTGTCATGTTTTCATTGTCATTTGTCTCCAGGTATTGTTTGATTTCCTCTTTGATTTCTTCAGTGATCTCTTGGTTATTTAGTAACGTATTGTTTAGCCTCCATGTGTTTGTGTTTTTTACGTTTTTTTCCCTGTAATTCATTTCTAATCTCATAGTGTTGTGGTCAGAAAAGATGCTTGATATGATTTCAATTTTCTTAAATTTGCTGAGGCTTGATTTGTGACCCAAGATATGATCTATCCTGGAGAATGTTCCATGCACACTTGAGAAGAAAGTGTAATCTGCTGTTTTTGGATGGAATGTCCTATAAATATCAATTAAATCTATCTGGTCTATTGTGTCATTTAAAGCTTCTGTTTCCTTATTTATTTTCATTTTGGATGATCTGTCCATTGGTGTAAGTGAGGTGTTAAAGTCCCCCACTATTATTGTGTTACTGTCGATTTCCTCTTTTATAGCTGTTTGCAGTTGCCTTATGTATTGAGGTGCTCCTATGTTGGGTGCATAAATATTTATAATTGTTATATCTTCTTCTTGGATTGATCCCTGGATCATTATTTAGTGTCCTTCCTTGTCTCTTGTAACATTCTTTATTTTAAAGTCTATTTTATCTGATATGAGTATTGCTACTCCAGCTTTCTTTTGATTTCCATTTGCATGGAATATCTTTTTCCATCCCCTCACTTTCAGTCTGTATGTGTCCCTAGGTCTAAAGTGGGTCTCTTGTAGACAGCATATATATGGGTCTTGTTTTTGTATCCATTCAGCCAGTCTATGTCTTTTGGTTGGGGCATTTAATCCATTCACGTTTAAGGTAATTATTGATATGTATGTTCCTATGACCATTTTCTTAATTGTTTTGGGTTTGTTTTTGTAGGTCCTTTTCTTCTCTTGTGTTTCTCACTTAGAGAAGTTCCTTTAGCATTTGTTGTAGAGCTGGTGTGGTGGTGCTGAATTCTCTTAGCTTTTGCTTGTCTGTAAAGCTTTTGATTTCTCCATCAAATCTAAATGAGATCCTTGCCGGGTAGAGTAATCTTGGTTGTAGGTTCTTCCCTTTCATCACTTTAAGTATATCATGCCACTCCCTTCTGGCTTGCAGAGTTTCTGCTGAGAAATCAGCTGTTAACCTTATGGGAGTTCCCTTGTATGTTATTTGTCATTTTTCCCTTGCTGCTTTCAATAATTTTTCTTTGTCTTTAATTTTTGCCACTTTGATTACTATGTGTCTCGGCGTGTTTCTCCTTGGGTTTATCCTGTATGGGACTCTCTGCGCTTCCTGGACTTGGATGGCTATTTCCTTTCCCATGTTAGGGAAGTTTTCGACTATAATCTCTTCAAATATTTTCTCTGGTCCTTTCTCTCTCTCTTCTCCTTCTGGGACCCCTATAATGCGAATGTTGTTGCGTTTAATGTTGTCCCAGAGGTCTCTTAGGTTGTCTTCATTTCTTTTCATTCTTTTTTCTTTAGTCTGTTCTGCAGCAGTGAATTCCACCATTCTGTCTTCCAGGTCACTTATCCGTTCTTCTGCCTCAGTTATTCTGCTATTGATTCCTTCTAGTGTAGTTTTCATTTCAGTTATTGTATTGGTCATCTCTCTTTGTTTGTTCTTTAATTCTTCTAGGTCTTTGTTAATCATTTCTTGCATCTTCTCAATCTTTGCCTCCATTCTTATTCCGAGGTTCTGGATCATCTTCACTATCATTATTCTGAATTCTTTTTCTGGAAGGTTGCCTATCTCCACTTCATTTAGTTGCTTTTCTGGGTTTTTTTCTTGTTCCTTCATCTGGTACATAGCCCTCTGCCTTTTCATCTTGTCTATCTTTCTGTAACTGTGGTTTTTGGTCCACAGGCTGCAGGATTGTAGTTTTTCTTGTTTCTGCTGTCTGCCCTCTGGTGGTTGAAGCTATCTCTGGCATATTAATTATTTTAAACTGGTTAATTTCTAAGAAACAGCAGACATGGGAGAAACTCTGAAAGCCAAGTAGGAGTTACCCTTTTATAAGAAACATGTGCATTTGTAAGGGAAATCTCCATTTGTAAGGGTGTCTCCCTCACTGTACCGGGAAGAGGAGGAAGACTAAATCTCTAGAAACTCTTATCAATGGAGAAGGCACTGACTTAAATCTGCAAGCTTACACTTATTTACTGTGCTTTTCCTGGTCACCTCCTATAACTGACTCTCTCCAAACTCTTTTGCCTTTAGCTGAGGATGGTATTTAAGGTGAGGGTTTTGGTCATTTTGGTGAGTTACTCATTTTTTCTAAGTCTTTCATATATATATTTAAATATTTGTTTGATTTTCTCCTGTTAATCTGTTTTATGTCAGTTTAATCTTAGGCCAGCCAGAATAACCTAAAAAGGTAGAGGAAATTTTCTTCTTCCTCAATAAATAGGCTATCATGAGTTATTTTAGGGTAAGGGTCTGATAAGTATTTTTAGTTTCTGGAACATTGGGAAGATGTTCTGGATGCTTGTGTTAAGACAATAAGTGGTCAAAAAGTCAGATTCTATCTGAGCTGAGATGCGTATGTCACATTTCCTCAGTGGCCTCCCGGTTCCAATTTAGAGAGCTCTCTTAGCAATACTGACTCCATTTTGACTTTCCAAATACAAATGGCAATAAACGTGAATATACAAACAACATCACAAATAATTTTAAATGCATATTTAAAGCAGTATAGTATGTGGCAACATGGATAGACCTAGAGATTATCATACTAAGTGAAGTAAGTCGGAAAGAGAAAGACAAATACATGATATCACTAATATGTGGAATCTAAAATATGACACAAATGAACTTATCTACAAAACAGACTCACAGACATAGAGAACAGACTGTGAAGGAGGAGTGGGCAAGTGATGTATTGGGAGTTTGGAATCAGCAGATGTAAATTATTATATATAGCACAGGAAACTATAGTCAATACCCTGTGATAAACCATAATGGAAAAGAATATGAAAAAGAATGTGTATATATATATATATATATATATATATATATATATATATATACATATATATGTATAACTGAATAACTTTGCTGTACAGCAGAAATTAACACAACTATATATCAACTATACTTGATTAAATATTTTTTTAAAAAAGCAGTATTTTTCCTAAAGAAATAAAAAGCCTAAAAGAATGATGATGCCAAGGGCTGATGAGGGTGAAATAAAAGTAAATCGGATATTCTTATACACTTTTGGTGAAAATGTAAGTTGATATTTCCTTTCTTGGAGACAATTTGCAATAGGTATAAATATAAAGTGTATATATTCTCTGATCCGATTGTTTTGTTCCCAGAAAATTTTCCTAAGTGCGAAATAAACTTCACATTTTATTCAAGACAAGGAAAATTTAAACATAAAAAACTTTCTCTGCTCTTTGACCTCCTTTCTCCCCTTTACTGTGCATTGTGTATCTACATTAAACCTCTCCTATCAGCAGAAATACCTGCTCAACCATAAAGAGCAACATTCTCCTAGCACCAGCAAGACAACTTCTTATAAGATAACATTTCTTCTTAATCTTGTAAGGGGCCAGGATGGTACTTAGATCTGGATTATGTAAACTGTCAATAATAGGTAATTTAATGTATAGCCCTGTGTCTCAAAAAAAACTTATATAACTGTGTTTTGACTTCTAACAGGCAGAACAATTCTCAGAGCTTTCTGAGATGCTATTCCTGGATCATAATCTTCAAATTTGGTTTGAATAAAGTTTTCCATTTCTTTCTTAGATGTACTGGTTAATTTTTCATTGAGAAGGAACATAAGGAACCATTAAAATGTGTGTGTGTGTGTATATATATATATATATATATATATATATATATATATATATATACACATATACACATATATAGGTCCATTGTCTGGAACTTGTACTCCCAGCCCTTCAATAGCAAACTGCTCTCACCTCAGGTCATAGGAGAAAGGATGTTGAGGGCAGGCCATGTTTCCCTTTACTACTTATGTCTTTTATTCTTTGAAGTACAATCACATTACATATACTACCTGGCAGGGTGGTATAAAGAAAACCACACCAGAGAAAGAAATTTAGAACTCTGTATAGTATAACATTTCTCTTAGCCCTGGGGGAAAGCTAAGTTTGATCTGAAGTCAAACTTTCATAGGATGTTCTCTCATGGTCACTGCCATGTCTTACCTGGCTCTCTAGGAATGCATAAATATGTGCATATATCATACCTAGATACATACACATATACATATATACCATACATACCATGCATACAAAATATACAAAATAAAAACCTAGTTCTTTTAGCTCTCTTACTGTTTGGGAGAGAAGTCCATCCTTCACCCACAGAAAGAATCTCCTTCCAGGTTCCACACCTTCTTCCCAACAATGACTTTCCCCAAGCATGAGTCATGCAGCAGAGAGTAATGTTCTAAGGATCTGAGTAGGGCAGTCAGTAACCACCTACAGAAGTCTGGTGAGGTGGAGAAGTTGAGGTTCTCCAAGTCAGGCAACAAGTGGCCTCCCAAACACTCTCCTTGGAGATCTGTCAATATAAGTTTCAGGCACAATTAATAATTCTCCTGTGTATTAAAGAAATGAAAGTTGATTATTTCACAGACACACACACACACACACACTCCCCTACTCAAGACAAATATTAATTTTCATGAACAGTCTAAAGTCTTAAAGTATAGAAAATTTTCTTAATTACACTCATAACTTTAAGGTACCTATTTCATGTATAAAGACAAATAACAATTCAAATTAAGAGGCTTAATTCTGACTTTTAAAACTAAGGGAAGAGATTTCTCCCCCTCCCTTTTCCTTAGATCATTTGCTTTAGAAAACTTATAATGTTAGTACTTTCTCCTCTCTTTGAAATATATATCAATTCTTTTGAAGACTAGACAGAATTTTGGGCAGCTTTATGACCCAGGAATGCCTTTTTCAAAGACTTGGTAACCATCTTTTTGAAATGTAAACATCAAGGGAAATAGCACCCCAGGGGAGAAACTGCCCCCAATTTTTATGGGATGGCAGGAGCCTAACCTCAGTGGGCACCTTTGCTCCAAGTTTCAGAACTATATCCTGTCATAAAGATATGAGAAGTTTGTTTTTCCTTTGAATAAAGCCAATCAGCTAACAGAGATGGCCACCCCAATTACCAGGTAAATCCAGGATGAACTATGTGTGACAAATTGTGCTGTGAAGTCCTCCTATTTGAGGACTAGTTATTGTTCATCTTGAGAACACGCATGTGATGGGTTGTATCTGCTTGGCTATATAAAAGGATAAGATTTCTTAATGTCTTTGTAATCTCTTATCACATTGCTTGTGATTTGCATCACATTCTGGGTTAATGTTTTATTCAGTAATAAAATGATTTTCTTTCCCTAGTACCTTTGTGGAGAGGTTTTCTGGGTTGGGGGAAATTATTACCTTTAATTATATTTCCCAAAAAAAGGAAGATAAATAAAATCATAATATTCACATTATTTTGCAGAGCAGTCCTAGATCACCTCCTGCTTTCAAACTTTGCCCTTTCAGATCTGCCAGGAATAGTAAATGGTCCAGGTGCTGAGTCATGCTCTCTTAAGAACTCCCTTAGCCAATGAAGGGACTGAAAGTTTGAAACTACTCCATCAGCACTTAGAAAGAGATATTGAAGAGAGGGATTTTATTCTTTCAATTTAACATTCAGTTAACTATTTTTCTCCTATTATATTGTCAAGCAAGATACCCCAGATACATTTGTTCACAATAAATTAAATAAATAAATAAATTACACTGCGTGATTATAGTATAATCTTTTATACATTAAATATAAATTCACATTCATATATATTGATATATGTTCATGATCACTTATATATTCATATTATTATAAACATTTTTTTTTCATTTCTGAAAGGTTATAAATCAAGCATTTAGTTGGATTGGGTAAAACCAGGAAAAAAACCTACAAAATTTCATCATTGTATTGATTGCAGCCTCAGTTTGCTGTACTTAACAAAAGCAGTGTTTATTCATTGACATTTCTGAATCGTTAAGGAAAAGGTGAATAGGAATCAGTAGCTTTGGGTCTCATGATGGAATCTGAACTCCAGGAACAGAACTTCAATTACCAAAAAAGACTAAGGTCAAAGCAGAACCACAATCCAAGGTAAAGGAGTTTTCAAGAACAGAAGGAATAAATCAGGAACCTTGTCACTAAACTACAATTAGCAAAACAAGATCTCTGAGTTATTAGCCTCAAGATCAAGTAATTTTCTGCATAACATACAGATCGGTTCCAGAATTTAGGACAAAGATATAGGCCTATATAAGATGGGTAAATGAGCACAGCTGTGAAGTTTTAAAGGCTGAAGAAGCAGGAAATAAAGCATGATAATAGTAAATCAAGAGGTGCATATAAAAAAGCTATAAAACAAATTCAATTACAGACATATCATGAAAATTTTTAATCCCATATTTTTGCCATGCATTGATTTTAGAAATCAAATGAGTTAAATTGCTGCACTCAGGAATTTATTTTTCTTTAAAATTATTAGTATTGTTATTTTTTAGTCAGCTATGCTTAAAATTTTAGAGTTCACTTTAATTTTCTTATCTCTCATATGCTAACTGCCAAATCCTTCTCTTCTCACGGGGATAACTGGGGGATCAACAGGACTAACCAACGGGGATCAGTTAGAGACAGAGAAGGGGTCACAGCTCACAGATATTTGTTCTCTACTATTGTTTTTTTCTTCTTGGAAGGAATTAAAGCACATATAGTTGGATCTCTTTTGTCTACCTAACATTTCAAACACTTTCTCTCTGCCCATTATTGATTGTTTTCTGCCTGTTTTGTAGTTTTTTGTTCTTTTCTTTCTCTTTTGCATCTTCCTTTGTGATTTGATGACTTTTTGTGGTGGTGTGTTTTAATTCATTTACCTTAATCTTTTGTGTATGTACTGCAGATTTTTCCTCTGTGGTTACCATGAGGCATACATAAAATGTTTTATAACATCACAACTTAACTTCAGTAGCATACAGAAACTCTACACTTCTCCCTCCTCTCACATTTTAGGTTATTAATGTTATGGTTTATATCTTTTTTATATTATGTATCCAATAAAAAATTATTGTAGATATAATTATTATTAATTCATTTATTTGTTTTAAGTTTTAAATTGGAGTTGAAAGTGGTTTACACACCACCATTACAATATTAGAAAATCTGACTATTTAACATATAAATATATATTTAACTATATATTTACCTTTACCCGTGAGTTTTACACATTCACATGAGTTTATGTTTTTAATTAAAGTCCTTTCATTTCAGCTAGAAGAACTCCCTTCAGCATTTTCGTAAGGCAGGTCTAGTGGTGATGAACTCGCTCAGCTTTTATTTGTTTGCGGAAATGTGAGCTAAAGGACTAATGATGCACATTTGATATATTTGATACAGTTAATTGTAGACTAAGACTAAAACAAGAATGGAGACATAGGTGGAAGAAAAGTATATAAACATTATGTATGGTAAGAGCAGAAAGAATGCAACTTTTAAAAAATGGAAAAAGAAGGCAGAAAGAAAAAGCAAAGTAAATAAGATTTATGATTATTATATGGGTAATAAGTTGGAGTCAACTTACCATTTAAAACTGACAAACCAGAGAGTGAAAGATGAAGTTTAAAAAGTAGGATTAAAAGAACTATTATAGAAGATTTTAATTCAATCCTTCTTAAACAACAAAATAAATTTTTTAAAAAAGAAAAAAGACTCCACTTAGAAAAGAAAAATTGTATATACAATATAATATACATGGTAAATGAAATACAAAGTAACACAGATAAAATGATAACATTTTGATGAGTTGATACCAAATCTGTCAGTCACATTAGAAAATGTAAATGGGCTTACCTTAATTATTCAAAGATTTTTAACTCAAAGAATAAAATCCAACTCTATTCTACCAATAAAGACACACCTAAAACAGAAGGATCCAAAAAGACAAAATATAAAAGAATAGGAAAGATTTACCATAACAGTAATAAAGTGCTTGTTATCCCCATATTAGACAACATAGAACTTGGGCCAAAAATCATTAATTGAAACTAAGATTATCTTATAATGGCTAATGGTACAGTTTACAATGAAGATACACAAAACCCAGCAGTCACCTATATAAAGACAAAAATACAGGGACTATAAGAAAAAATAGTACCATGTTAATAATAAAAGACTTTAACATACACTCAGTACAGGACAGATTAAATGGAACAGAAGATAAATAAATTAATATAAATATATAGAAGGGCTAAACTGAAGAAGCAATAAGGTTGACCTTATGAATATATGTTAAAACTGCAATATGCTTCTTTATGCACATGAAATATTCACAAAAATTATTTCATCAGCATTAAATTTCCTGAATTTAACAGCTGTGTTATGGTTATGAGAGTGAATATCTTTGTTCATAGGAAATATACACTCAAGTGTTAAAGGGCCTTATAAAGAAATGTGGAAAATGAGTAAACGGTACATGGGAGTTTTCTCTCTGACTCTTTCAACTGTCCTGCAAAGTTGACATTATTTAAAAAGAAAAAAAATTCAAAACTAGGACTGTTGTTTTGACAAGAGGCTTGCATTTGCTCAGTGGTTTGTTGCTGAAAAATGCATTGCCCCATCTTCTTCCAGGCTACAAAACACAAGACCCAGCAGCCAGCATGCCAAGACAACCAGACGCATTCTTCTCAAACCATTGCGTCAGTATTGGGAGGGTGAATTGTGTTGTGTTTTGTGTTTTATACTAAAACTTTTACATCTGCTTTAGTTTTCTGAACTTAGAGTGGGTGTCAACAATAGAATATGTCCAAGCCTAATGTCCATTTATCCAGTATTAATTATCTTTCCCTTAAAATGACCCTGCATGCAAGAGCCAAACCCCATGGTTTTATGACAAGAAGAGACAAGCTTCCATCCTCCTTTCTGGAAGGAGAGTTAAAGACTCTCTCATGGAGTGGAGAACACTGTGGACATTTAGTAAGTGTATCTTAATATGGGTGATGTTGCATGAAGCTTTTGTGATAAATAAGAGCCTCTAATGATCAACAGGCAGACCATAACCTTATGAGCATGCAGTAGAAGATACCATCCATTTCTAAGTTTCCAAGATCAAACTGCAGCTCTTGGAAAAGCAGCTAACCAAACAAGACACAGAAAACTAATCAAAATTTTAGTTTGAGAACATAGCACACAGGAGGACTGGAAGAAGTGTAGCTTTGGGAAATACAGGAGCCAAGCATAACTCACAAGAGTTACAGATTCAAAGCCTGATTATAAAGAAAGAATGATTAGAGAATGATATCAGACAAAGGCTTCCTGGGGGAGACTAATACTGAACCTGAATCAAAGGAGCAACTAAAGCTGCTTAAATGCTTCCTGTCAGAAAGTCTGGATGAATACCTACAGGAGTCAGAGGCTAGGGAGATGAAATACTAAAACATTTTCTCTAATTTTCTTTGAGAAAGCATTAATTTGAAAGGCAAATTGATTTCTAACACCTATACCTTCTAACTTAGAATGTAATTGAGTATGTTCTCAAATATTTAACATGTATTAGTCTTGATTTCCCAAGGATATCTTATATTTCTTTGCATGTCAACATAAATGATAGAAAAATACTAGAATAATAACAAATGCATTTTATTAAAGAAGCAACCTACAGATACAGCTCTCACTATATCCATAAACAAATATAATACAGAAAACTTTGAGTTGATTTAAAAAATCTCTATGTAAAAATGTTCTTATTTTCCACTAGAGACAAAAAACAAACTTACTTTCCTCTTAATAAATAGCTAAAGACTTATAGATTCCTTCCAGCCCTACCAGCCAGATAGCAATTGCCACTGTCAGAAATACTAAGCAGTGATTATACCTAATGTCATTTTGTTAGGAAATATGGAAAGTGGATGCCCCTTTAGTGCTAATAGTTACTATCTCCTGGTAAACACATTGGGCATGTTTCTAGAAAAATAGAAACAGCACTGTTTGTAGTATCAAGGAGCACTCTTGACTTAACTGAGTAACTTTAAGCATATCTTTTCACTGCCTCTCCCTTTGATCCCAGTTTCTTCATCTTTAAAATAAGGAGGGAGAACAAATATCTGAGGTGCCTTTCACCTGTGACTTTCTGAGATGCTTCCTAATGAGTGCAGATTGTCTATAAACAGAAGCTTCAGACCACAGATGAGACACAAAGGCCACCCTACATGTCTATAGCTGAAAATCATGGGGAAAAACTCATTTATGCTCCAGGTAAGAAAAGAGAGTACATTACAGATGACATTTTTACTGCTGCCATTCACTCTAAGTGATAATCGTAATCAGTGAAAGGAAGCAGTATATAAAGTAGTCCTCCCAAAGTAAAACTTACTATTTTTCAAAATAATTTAAATCACTAAAGCTTTTTAATCATGCACCTCATTAGTAACAACTTTTTAAACCTGTACCTCCAGTGTATAAGTATTTATTTATACATTATTCGTATCATACATTCACTACTATCAATTTGATTTTACTAAAACATCCTTTCCGAGACACACATAAATATAAATAAATGTTGTAACACTTTTACCACATCTCTCACTTTGAAGACCACTGTCTAAAGCAACAGTAGTGACTTGCTTTAGTTTTTCATTAGTAGGTCTCAGACTGGTCCATAATTCAACTTTTAATTCTCAAACTAAGGCACTATTTCATCTCCTATGTGGTTTTGAGGCTTGCTCAGATTAGAAGCATAGAAAGATTCACTTTGATTGGTAGTGTTTCTAGAAGGGGGGCCCTTCCAGGGCCTGAAAGTAGGCTCTTGTCTAACACTCGGAAATGAATTGTCCAAGGAGACACACATATTAACAAAGCAAAAGACTTTATCAGAAAACGGTTCTTTAGCAGAGAGCAGCAGGGTAAGGGAACTCAGAAGAACTGCTTTGCCACGTGGCTCGCAGTCTCAGGTTTTATGGTAATGGGTTGGTTTTCCAGTTGTCTCTGGCCAATCATCTTGCTTGTGCCCATATTTGTTCTGACTCAGGGTCCTTCCTGGTGGCACACACAGCTCTCAGCCAAGATGGATTCCAGTGTGAGGGTTTCTGGGATGTTGGCAGGACGTATTATGACATCTCCTCCTTCCTTTTGGCCCCTCCTGAATTCTCCCAGTTAGTTTTCAGCAGCAGCACCATTTTCTTTATCAGGACCCCCTGCTGTGAGACAACTCATGCAAGTGGTTATTAATGCACCTGGCCAAAGCAGGTGGTTTCAGTCAATGATTCCCTAACAGTAGGATGAAAATATTTGCACTTAATCAGCCACTAAAAGCAGAGCAAGCCTTCCTCAATTCTCCAGTTAATTACATATTATACAGAGAATTTTGTTGTTTTTTAGTTCTCTTTTACTTTCTTAGAATTGGATGACTCTTGACATACAAGTTCAAGAAGGCAGAGTCAATTTTTCTAGACAAATCTTCATGGATTATAGAGACAAATTTTGCAAATCATCAAGAACAAACCAATGGCCAATCACATTCTCTCTGTAAATTCTGTCACTCCTAGAACCCCTTCATTTCTACAGGATCATAAATTCATGGAAGGCAGACATTGTTTCTTTTCCCTTATCTGTAATGACAGTCTATGTCCCGTAACATTTTCTGCTTTGTAGAACAGACTAGTTTATGGCAAAACTATGAAGGGAAAATTCTGTGTTTAGTAGCCCAGTGACCTTGCAAATGTCCATCCCCCACCATAGCCTAGTCCACTTTGGTGATTCTACCTTTTTTCCTTTAAGTGCTCAAACAGTGCCACTCTTGGAAAACAATACTTTTCTTTCATGGGAGTATTTGCATTTTAAGCTTTATCTTTAATGGAAGAGTGTGGATGTTGTTTTGGGGGGCTGGGGAACAGGGTGAGTTCAAGCATTACTAGAAAAAAATGTGGAATATTTTGGATGGAAATAAAGTTCTTTGTGCCTAAGAAATTATACCAAATGTATGGTCACCTACATGATAAGCCAGCCCAGACTCAATGCAGGATGGTGGATAAATGGTATTGACAAAAGCCAGTCCATATTTTAAAGCTCCCCAGATGATTCTGTTGATGAAAAAAGTAAACAAGAGTCAATCTAAGAAAGAAATAGAAAACTTTATTTGAGCCAACCTGAGGATTATAACCTGGGAGACAGTCTTTTAGAAAGCTCTGAAGACTGTTCCACCCATTAGAGGTCAAAGCAGAGTTATGTAAATTTTTCAAACAAAAGGCTATACATCAAATGACATATCAACAATTTATACAATCCAGATCTGCATGTATAAAGTGAGTGGTGGGTCATCGTGACCCCTTACAAGATTAAGAAGGAAGGTTATCTCCTAAGGAGTTATCAAGTGGTGGGTCATCCTGATCTTTCACAAGATTAAGAAGGAATGTAATCTCCTTCCAATTAATGCAGATGCACAATACACACTAAAGGGGAGGGAAGAGACCCAAATGGGCAGAGATAATATTTACATTTAAATTTTTCTTGTCTTGCCATAAAACATGAATTTTATTTCATCAATTCTAATGTGCAATAAAGATGGAGAAACTCTAATTTATAAAAGAGGATTTTATACTTTATTGTAAATTAGAATCACCAAAAAAGCTTGTTTTTTTTGTTGTTGTTTGTTTGTTTTTAATGTAATTATTTGGAAAAACACCCATAGATTCTTATTTGGTAGATCTGGGTTAGAATGTGGTATGTGCATTTGAATCAGATCTGCAGTTGACACTTATTTCCATAGTTTGGGAAACAGAATTTTAAAACACATCCAAAGAAATAAAAGTAAAACAAAAAGTAAGTGTCATTGTTTAATAACGTTAAATCTGAGCACATCTTGAGCTATGTTTATTCACTCTTGTTGGTTTGGTGACATGTAAATTGTGTGCGTAGGGTAAGAGTTACGGAAAACTAATAAATGAAACAGGAAAACACATTAAAATTATGATGATTCTATGAGGTGTGCTCTATGTAAATATGTGAAACATGGCGTGAAATTTGTAGACTAGCTAGGGCTGTTTATTTTAATTGAGGTATACTAATATAACAATATTGTAAGCTACTGCCATAAGAAATGCATATTTATTCATATGCTTGTTTGCTTTCCTGTAGAATTCTCTAATGTTTACTAATAGCTTCATAGCAAAGAAAGTTCTACACATAATCCCTACATCCATCAGGTTGTTCCAGCATGAATCTTTTGATGTCTAGCAAACATAAAAAATATATACATTCATATAATCCATATGCCTATCAAAACACAGATTAATTTCAAAACCCCAGAAATTTGCCTAATGCTCCTTCTGGCTCCATCCCAGCTCTGCACACCTTAATAGGTAACCATATTTCTGATTTCTTTCAGCATAGATTAATTTTGCCTATTCCAGAACCTCATACATAAGGAATCATTGGTAGATATTCTTTTTGTCTGACTTTTTTCACTCAGTGTGTCTAAAATTCATCCACATTGTTGAATATATCAGCAGTTCTTTTTTTTTTTTTTCTATGCAGTGGTTCTTTATGAGAATATACCACAAATTATTTATCCATTCTCCTGTTGATGGACATGTGAATTAAATCTAGTTTTTATCTATTATGAATTAAGCTGCTATGAACATTCTTGACCAGTCTTCTTATAAACATATTTCTTTATTTCTCTTGGATAAATACCTAGGAGTCAAATTGCTGGGTCCTAGGGTAAGAATATATTTAACCTCATAAAACTTCCAAACTATTTTTGAAAGTAGTTGTATCATTTTACACTCTGACCAGCAATACCTGAGAGTTTCAGTTGCTCTACATTCTAAACAACGGTTAGTATTGTTAGTATTTCTAATGTTAGCCTTTCCAGGGGGTTTGTAGTGATACCTCATTATTATTTCCATCTGCATTTTTATTCTAAATAACTATGTTGCGCTACGTCTTGTGTGTTAAGTGACCATTCATGTATCTTTTTTGAAGTGTCTGTTAAAACCTTTTGATTTTTTATTGGATTATCTATTAATGATTTGTAAAAGTTATTTTTATATTATGAGTAAAATCTTATGTTAAATATACATATTGTAAATATTTTCTCCAAAATATCCAAATACACGGCTTGCCTATTTATTTTGTAATGGTAAGAAGCAGTTTTTAATTTGATAAAGCCTAACTTAAAATTTTACAGTTTCTTATCTTATGCTTTTTATAACCTAAGAAATATTTTCCTACTCCAAGATCATGAAAATATTCAACTTTATTTTCTTTTCAGAACTTTATAATTTTGTATATTTATATTTAATATCATTTCAACTTAAAGTTTTGTATGGTGGTTTGGTAGGGTAGTTAATGTTTTTACTCCATAGCGTCCAGTTGTTTTAACACTATTTATTGAAAAGACTATTGTTTCTCCATTAAATTGCTTCTGCATCTTTTTTCTAAAGTCAATTGATCTTATAAATGTGACTCTAATTTTGGACTCTTCATTTTATTCCATTTATATATGTCTATTCTTAAGCTAATAATACACTGTCTTGATAATTGTTCCTTTATACTGTCTTGATATCAGAGATTTGAAATCCTTAGGTTTGGTCATTTGGGGTCCTTTGCATTTCCATATAAATTTCAGAACCAGGTTGTCAATTTCTACAAAAAATACCTGTAGATATTTGGACTAATATTGGATGAATCTATATAAATTGGAAAACTGACATCTTAATATTACTGTATATTTAATCCATAAGCATGGTATACCTCTCCATTTATTTAAGTTTTGTTTAGTTTCTCTCAGGAATATTTTTGCATTCTTCACCATAGAGGTATTGTACATGTTTTATTAAATTTATCTCTAAGAATTTTCAAAGATCATGGTATTTAATTATATTTTCCAATAGTTTTTTCTTTGTATACAGTAATACAGTTGATTTTTTGTATATTGAACTTGTATTTTTGCAAACTTACTAAATTCACTTACTAAAATCCTAGAGAAAATAGGATTTCTCTAGGATTTTTCTATAAACACAAATTATGCCATCCATAAAGTAAGACAGTCCTACTTCCTTTATTTTTCAAATTCCAATGCCTCATTAAATTGATCAGACCTCCAGAAAAATAAGTAGAGGTGGTGAGAAGAAACCCTTGTCCTCTTCCACATCTCAAAAGGAAAGTGTTCAATCTTTCATCACTACGTATAGGTTAAGAGAAGGCTATTTGCCATTGCTTGTATTGAGTTTAGGAAGTTTTCTTCAATTCCTACATTTTGGGGAATTTTCATCACGAGAAAATGCTGAATTTGTCAAATGCTTTTTCTACATCTATTCATATAAGCATGTGATGTTTCTCCTTTATTCTCTTAATGTAGTAAATTACATTGATTAATTTTTAATTTTAAAACCAACTTTGTATTCTTGGAATCAAACTACTTGACCCTAATAAATTATACTACTCATATATTTCTGCATTTAATTTGCAAATATTTTGGCAGGGATTTTTATATGTATATTGGTAATGGATATTAGTCTGTAGTTTTGTTTTCTTATAAATTCTTTGTAAAACTTTCATAGCAGGGATATACTGGCCTTGTAAAAAATGAGTGGGAATATGTTCCTTCCTCCTCTATTTCTGAAAAGAGTTTGTGTTTGACTGATTCTTTTCTTCTTAAATGATTGGGAGAATTCACTAGTAAAATTATTTGTATCTCGAGTTTCCTTTGTGAAAATGTATTAATTACAAATTCAATTTCTTTAACATTTAAAGATATTGAGATTTTTTGTTTCTTTATGTGTCAGGTCTGGTAATGTATATATTTCAAAGAACTTCTCCATTTTATCAGATATGTCAAATTTATTGGCATAAAGTTGTTACAATGTGCTCTTGTTGTACTATTTTACTACCTGTAGGATCTGAGGTAATAAATTCTCTTTCATTCCTGATATTGCAATCTATTTTCTCTCCCTATTTTTTTTTTTTTTGATTAGTCTAACTAGTGGCTTAGCAATTTTGTTTAGTTAAATATATATATATATATATATATATATATATATACATACATATATATTTATTTGTCATTTTTCTATTTCAATGTTTTCTACTCTTATCATACTAGTTATTTCCTTCTATTTATTTTGGATTTAATTTGCTTATCTTCTAGGTTCTTAAAGTAGAAATATAGATCATTTACTTCCAATCAGTTTTTTTTTCCAGTATAAGCATTTTTGAGCTGTACATTTCTCTTTAAGTATTGCTATAGCTGCATCCCACAAATTTTAATATGCTCTGTTTTAATTATCATTCAGTTTGAAATATTTCCTAATTTTCCTCATATTTTTTTCACCCTGAAGGTTGTTTAGAAGTATAATTCTTGAATTCCATATGTTATGGAATTATCCAGATATCCTATTGTTATTAATTTCTAATTTAATTCTTTTCTAATCTATGCTTTGTTTAATTTCAATATTTTGTTACTTACTGATAATTTTATGTACAATCATTTAGACTATATGTTCCATTTGTACTTTAAAAGAATATGTATTTTGAAGTTGCTATATGTAATTCTCTCTAGACATCAATTAGATTCAGGTGGTTATAGTGTTTTTCAAATCTATATAGTTACTAAATTTCTGTCTACATGGTCTATCAATTACTGTGAGAGGATTGTTAAAATATCCTATTGTGATGGTTAATTTGTTTAGTTAATTCATTTAGATTTTGTTTCATGAATTTTGTTGCTGTTTTTTCTCCTATTTACATTTAGTGAAATTATTGATATTGTTAGGTTTAAGCCTATCATCTTACTACTTCCTTTTGATACTTCCTTTTCTGTTGTTATTTTTCTTCCTTTTCACCTTTCTCATATTATTTTTGATTAATCAAATGTATTTTAGTGTTCCACTTTATTTCTTATTCATTTTATTTTTTATATTGGATTCTTACCTCTATCTCATTTTATTATTATCTTTTTTTTTTTTTTTTAAACTGTAATACCTTAGTGCGAGGGACTTGATTCAGGGGCCAGCAGACTTTTTTTTTTTTTTTTTGGCTGTGTTGGGTCTTCGTTTCTGTGTGAGGGCTTTCTCTAGTTGTGGCAAGTGGGGGCCACTCTTCATCGTGGTGCGTGGGTCTCTCACTATCATGGCCTCTCTTGTTGCGGAGCACAGGCTCCAGACACACAGGCTCAGTAGTTGTGGCTCACGGGCCCAGATGCTCTGTGGCATGTGGGATCTTCCCAGACCAGGGCTCGAACCCGTATCCCCTGCATTAGCAGGCAGATTCTCAACCACTGTGCCACCAGGGAAGCCCTATTATTATCTTAGTGTTTATTCTAGGACTAACATTTTGCATTCTTATTTTGTCAGGGACTAGAATCAATACTTTCCCTCTTCACACATCACACTTCACATCTGATATTTCACAGTTCCTAATTCACCTTTCCCCTTCCCTCATCATATCTGTCCAAGAAATAAAGATTAGTGGTTGAGTCTCACAAAGTTAGAGGACCTTGAGAATGTTGATTCTTTCCACTTCGAACTGGTATTTCTGATTGCTGCTAGAGCGAATTACCACAAACTTCAAGGCTTAAGCAACACAAACTTAATATCTTATAATTTTGGAAGTCTAGAGTGTGAAGTCGGGAGGAGGAAGCAAGATGGCAGTGTAAGAGGACATGGAGCTGACATCCCTCCATGAATACATCAAAAATACATCTATATATGAAAAATTCTTACTGAAAAACTAACTGGAAACTGGCAGGAGGACTTCTGTACAACCAAGACTGTAATAAAGATACACATGTAATCAGGTAGGAAGGGAAAAAAAGCAATTGAGTGGGGACCTGTGCCCCTGGGTGGTGACTCAGAGGAAAAGGGATGTTACATGGGTGGACACTTGCCTTGGGGAGTAGGCAGCTTGAACCACAGACTAGATGCCTAAGTCCTGTGGTCCTACTCAAGGAAGACAAGCCTCTTTAACTGGTTAGAGGATGGCTGGGAGAGACAGAAGGGCTGTGGGAAGCCTGGACTTTCCAGATGAGGAGTTCATGCATACTGGCTTGCCCCTGAGGCAGGGCAGCAGCAGTCATTGCTGGGATTTATTCAAGCAGCTCCTCAGAAATAGTCCGACCTCTGATGGTTGCTGTTCCACCATAGTTCACACCCCAATACATGATGAGAGTCCACATGGGCCCTGCTTTCCCTGTGGAGCAGCTTCCAAACAGTACCAAAGAGGTGGAAACTGGGGTCAGAGATCAGCTGTGAGGGACAAAGGGGATTTGCACCTGAGGTGCTGCGGAAGCCTGCACAGGCAGCTCAACAAAGCTCTATCTATACATGAGCTCCATTTGCTTCAACACTCCCCCCACCTCTTGGGCAAGAGTCCAGTAGAGGGAGAGGAGAAAAGACACTCTTAAAGGGACCAGAGCCAGTTCAGAACCAACCTCAGAGCTTCTGTTCCAGCAACTTGTGATCAGACCCTGTTCCTGACAGGGTGGTGACGGCCACTGAGCAAACGGGAAGTCCTGCCTCACACATGGCACCAGCTGTAGCCCCACTATCTCCCACACCATGTCCTATCAAGGTGATAGCTACCAGCACACCCTGAGGAAAGACATGAATGGCATCAGCATCAAATCCAGATAGTCCACCAAAGGCATTGGGTACACACAGTTTTTCTAGGGATGCTCCCACATAAGAACACCCATTCAGGAATCTAAAGAAAAAAAAAAAAAGGTTCTGATGAACCTAGGTGCAGGACAGGAATAAAGACACAGTGGTAAAGAATGGACTTGAGGACACGGGGAGGGGGAAGGATAAGCTGGGATGAAGTGAAAGAGTAGCCTTGACATATATACACTACCAAATGTAAAATAGATAGCTAGTGGGAAGCAGCTGCATAGCATAGACAGGGAGATCAGCTCTGTGCTTTGTGACTACCTAGAGGGGTGGGATAGGGAGGGTGGGAGGGAGGCACAAGAGAGATGGGATATGGGGTTATATGTATATATATAACTGATTTGCTATGTTTTACAGCAGAAACTAACACAACATTGTAAGGCAATTATATGCCAATAAAGATGTTAAAATTAATTAATTAATTAAAAAAAAACACCCATTCAGGAGCACAATAGGTAACTGTTTCACCTAAATTCATAAAGGCAGAGAAAGTTAAGCAAAATGAGAAGGCAGAGGAAGAACTTTCAATTGAAAAAGCAAAAGAAAACCCCTAAAAAAAGTAAATAATGAAACAGAAGTAAACAATTTACCAGATAAAGAATTCAAAACATTGGTAATAAAAATGTTAACTGAATTGGGGAAAAAAATTGATGTAATCAGGGAATACTTTAACAAGACTAGAAAATATAAAAAAGACCCAATCAGAAATTAAGAATTCAATAGCAGAAAAAATAAAATAAAAAACACACTAGAAAGAATGAATACCAAACTAGGTGATACAGAAGAACACAAAAGTAATCTGGAAGACAGAAAAATGTAAATTACCCAACCAGAATAGCAAAAAGAAAAACAAATTTTAACAATTGAAAGCAATTTAAGAGCTCTCTGGGATAATACTAAGCATACAAACATTCATATTATAGGATTCCCAGAAGAAGAACAGAGAGAGAAGGGGGCTGAAAACGTATCTGAAGAAATTGTGGCTGAAAACTTCCCAAACCTAAAGAAGGAAACAGAAATTCAGGTACAGGAAGCACAGAGGGTACCAAACAAGATGAACCTAAATAGACCCACAACAAGAAATATCATAATTAGAATGGCAAAAGTTAAACATAAAGAGAGAATTCTAAACATAGCAAGACAAAAAGAAAGAATCATATACTAAGGAATCCCCATAAGTCTATCAGCTGATTTCTCTGCAGAAACTTTACAGGCCAGAAAGGAGTGGCACAATATATTCAAAGTGAGGAAAGGGGGAAACCTGAAACCTAAGATACTCTACCCAGCAAAATTATCCTTTAAAATAGAAGGAGAGATAAAGAACTCAGACAAGCAAAAACTAAAAAGTTTCATCAATGCTAAACCTGCCCTAAAAGAAATGTTGAAGGGTCTTGTCTAAGTGGAGAAGAAGTAAGAGTCTATAGGAAAGGGGAAAATCCACTAGGAAAGACAAATATATAGCAAGGACTGAGAATCAAAAACTTAAATAAGCCATAAAGTGTGAAGATTAAAAAAACAAAAGTTGTAAAAGCAACTATAAATACAATAAACAGTTAAGGGATAAACATGAAGATGTAAAATATAACAACAAAAACATGAAATATGGGGGAGGGGTATAAAAATGTAGGTTTTTTAGAAGATATTTGAACATAAATGACTGCCAGTTTAAGACAAGAAATTATATTTATAGGTCAACATTTATGAATCCCATGGTAACCACAAATCAAAAATCTGCAATATACACAAAAAGTAAAAAGAAAGAACACACATATTACAAAAAAAAAAAAGTATCAAACCACAAGAGAAGAAACAAAAGAAGAAATGAACAGAGAAGCACTATAAGAACTGGAAAACAAGTAATGAAGTGGCAATAAGTATATACCTATCAATAGTTAATGTCAGTGGACTAAACGTCTCAATCAAAAGACATAGGTTGGCTGATTGGATTAAAAAACATGACCCTTCTACACACTGCCAACAGGAAACTCACTTCAGAGTTAGAGAAACACACAACTGAAAGTGAGGGGATGGAAAAAATTATTGCATACAAATGGAAATGACAAGAACATAGGAGTAGCAAGATACATACTACACTTTAAACTATACTTTAAAACAAAGGCTATAACAAAAAAAAGAAGGGCATTATATAATAATAAAAGGTTCAGTATGAGAGAAGATATTACACTTGTTAACATATACTCACCCAATACAGGAACAACTAAATATATAAAGCAAATACTAACAGACACAAAAAGAGAAGTTGACGATAATACAATAAGAGCAGGAAATTTTAACACCCCACTTACATCAGTAGACAGATCATCCAGACAAAAAAATCAATAAGGCAACAGTGGTCTTAAATGACACAATATTCAACATAATAAAGACCATGGATGACAAATCCACAGCTAACATCATACTCAACAATGAAAAGGTGAAAGCCTTTCCTCTACAATCAGGAACAAGACAAGGATGCCCACTCACATCACTTCTAGTTAACATAGTACTAGGAGTCCTAGACACAGCAATCAGACAAGAAAAAGAAAAATGGTATCCAAGTTGTAAGAGAAAAAATAAAACTGTCACTGTTTGCAGATGACATGATACTTTATATAGAAAACCCTAAAGTCTCCACTCAAAAACTATTAGAATAAATGAATTCAGCAAAGTTGTAGCATACAAGATTAATATACAGAAATCTGTTGTTTTTCTATACACTAATTATGAACTAACAGAAAGAGGAAGCCAGAAAACAATCCCATGTAAAATCACATCAAAAAGAATAAAATTCCTAGAAATGAACTTAACCAAGGAGGTGAAATACCTGTACTCTGAAAACTACAAAACACTGATGAAAGGAACTGAAGAAGATACAAATAAATGGAAAGATAGCCTATGCTCTTGGATTGGAAAAATTAGTGTTGTTAAAATGGCCATATTACACAAAGCAATCTATAGATTTACTGCAAACCCTATCAAAACACCCATGACATTTTTCACAGAACTAGAATAAATAATCCTACAATTATATGGAACCACAAAAGAACCCAAATTGCCAACTCAATCTTGGGGAAAAGAACAAAGCTGGAGGTATCACTCTCCAAGACTTCAGACTATTCTACAAAGCTACAGTAATCAGAGCAGCATGGTACTAGAACAAAACCAGCCACATAGATAAATGGAACAGAGAGCCCAGAAATAAACCCACACACCTATGGTCAATTAATCTATGACAAAAGAAGCAAGAATATACAATGGAAAAAAGACAGTCTCTTCAATAAATTGTGCTGGGAAAACCAAACAGTGACATGTACAACATGAGATTAGAACATTTCCTCATATCATATACAAAACTAAATAAAGACCTAAATGTAAGACCTGACTATAAAATTTCTAGAAGAAACATAGGCTTTACACTCTGACAAAATATGCAACAATATTTTTTTGGATCTGTCTCCAAAGCAAAAGAAATAAAAGCAAAAATTAACAAATTGAACCTAATTAAACTTAAAAGCCTTTGCACAGCAAAAGAAACAATTGACAAAAGGAAGAGTCAACCTATGGAATTGGAGAAAATATTTGCAAATGATATGACCGATAAGGGGTTAATACCCAAAATATATAAATAGCTTATACAATTCAATATCAAAAAAAAAACCCAATCAAAAAATGAGAAGACCTAAATAGACATTTTTTCCAAACAATACATGCAGATCCCTACCACATACATGAAAAGATGCTCAATATCACTAATTATTAGGGAAATGCAAATCAAAACAATGAGATATCACCTCAAACCTGTCAGAATGGCTATCATCATCAAAAAGTCTACAAATAGCAAATGTTGGAGAGGATGTAGGGAAAAGGGAATACTCCTACACTGTTGGTGGGAATGTAAATTGGTGCAGTCACTATGGAAAAATGTATGGAGTTTCCTCAAAAAACTAAAAATAGAAGTACCATATGATTCAGCAATTCCACTGCTGGGTATATACCCAGAAAAAAGCAAAAATGCTAATTCACAAAGATACAGGCACCCCAATGTTCATTACAACACTGTTTACAATAGCAAAGACATGGAAGCAACCCAGTTGTCCATCAACAGATGATTAGATTTAGAAGATGTCTCATATATGTATATATATGTGTATATATATGTATGTATATGTATATATATGTGTATATATATATATATATATACACATTGTGTATATATACACAATGTGTATATATATATACACATTGTGTATATATATATATACAATGGAATATTATTCAGCCATAAAAAGAATGAAATATTGTCATTTTCAGCAATGTAGACGGACCTTTAGAATATTATGCTTAGTGAAATAAGTCAGACAGAGAAAGACAAATACTGTATGAAATCACATGTGTATAATCTAAAAAGTAATGCAAATGAAAGTATATAGCAAAACAGAAACAGACTCACAGTTATAGAAAACAAACTAGTGATTATCATGGAGAGAGGGAAGGGGAGAAGGACAAATCAGTGGTAGGGGATGAAGAGATACGAACTACTATATACAAAATAGATAAGCAACAAGGGTATATATATATCATATAGCACAGGGAATTATAGCCATTATCTTGTAATAACATTCATGGAGTATAATCTTTAAAAACAGTGAATCACTATGCTGTACACTTCAAACTAATATAATATTGTAAATCAACTATATTTCAATCAAAAAAAAAAGTGTGAGGTTTGTTTTACTGTTCTAAAATCAAAGTGTTAGGCCTGCATTCCTTTTGGTGGTTCTAGAGAAGAATCTATTTCCTTGCCTTTTCCAGCTTCTATAGACCAACTAGTTCTGCAGTTTGTGGTCCTTTCCTACATCTTGAGAGTCAACAATCTTCTGTCCTCTCTAATTTCTGCTTCCATCCTTATACCTTTCTCTCTGCTTTCTGATCCTCCTGTCTCCCTCTGATAAGGACATCGGGCCCACCCACATAATCCAAGATGATCTCCCTATCTCAAGATCCTTAACTAAATCACATTTGCAAAGTCTCTTTTATCATATAGGGTTACATATCCACAGGTTCTGTGGATTATGATGTGGATATGATTGGGAGACCATTATTCAGCTTACCACATACTTTACATCCCTCACTTCACAAATTTGATAAATTCACATATTAATGGTATACTTCCATTTATTCACCTACTCAATTTTTGTGTAACTGCTGTCATCACCTTTACCTCTATATTGTTAGAAACATTATTTTTACAGTGTTATTATTTTTGCTTTAAACAATTATTTTCAAGTAAATTATAAGAATAAGGAACACATATTCTTTTACATTTATCCACATATTTACCATTTTTGGTTCTCTTTATTCCTTCATTTAGATATGAATTTTGGACTGTTATCATTTCCCTTTAACATGAAGGACATCCTTTAGCAAATGTAATTTTTTTCAACCCCAAATGATTTAAAAGCTAAAACATAACTTTCATAGAATAAACCTTTTGTATGAGACAGGCTCTAGGTTACCCAACAATTACTGTGGTATTTCCAGATAGAGATGACTTAACAGAAAGTTCCTATAGGCATTTCTTTCAATTTGCAGAACACTGTGTTTAAGCATTACCAATTAAAATTTTTTTCGCACATTGTTTTTCTGATACATAAAAAGCAGTATATTTGGGAGCAACTGTTTTTATTTTCTTGTTCCAAGACATTATGTTGCAAGTGGTAGAAAACCAGTACGAAAAAGAAACAAGGAAGGTGAAAAAGATATAAGATGCACCCATGCAGAGTACTCAGCTTGGGCTGATGGCTGTATTTTTTTATCTATTAATCCAATTTTTCTGGTTTTGTGTGTGTGTTGCTTGGTTATAATTGTATACTTTGTGTATTCAACACGAAACCAACTGGCTGAACAAGTTGTTCTCCACCAGTCTAAAAAGAGGTTCATGCCATTAGAATTAAAATTTCTAATTAAAAATGCTTATTAGACTTCTTATTTGAAAATTTTACCTTTGTCATTAAAGGTCCATATGAGGATTAAGAGATTTAAGACAATTTAATTTTTCTTCATTGCAAAAGCAAACATAAATACTGCAAGAATAAAAGAATGGCTAACAAGCAGGTAAAGATATTTCCCACTAATTCTGTATCATCAGATTATGTAGTGATAAAAAACAGATGTCAACCAGATATAACTTGGTTTGTGATGCCTCTGATGGAACATGTCCCCATATTTTACAGAGGAGAGAAAACTATGTGCAAAAATACTTCCTCTCACCAAATTTCATCATGATGGTCTATAATAATCTCTATTTCCCTAGTAGATGAAAACCTATCCAATGTAAAATAACTCTGGAAATGCTAATGACACAACAAATTGACAGACAGCTACTAAGAACAAGGCTAGCTGGTAATATAGGAGAGTCCTAAAGCTGAAAAAAGGGAAGCAGTTTAGAGTCATGATTATTAAATACGTCTAGCATATCAAAAACCCTGAGACCATTTTTTAAAAATGTTTATCCTTCCAGCCAGCTTCCTTCTTTTTTTTACCTCCAACAAAGTTGAAATGCCCTGGGAGAGTGAGCATTTACAAACTTTAGCACACTTCAGAATCGCCTGAAGGACTTGTTAAAATGCAGATTACCTGACACCACCCCAAGAGTTTCTTACTCAACAGGTTTGAGGTGGAGTCTAAGAATTTGCATGTTATACAAATTCACAGGTGATATTGATTCTACTGGTCCAAGAAACTAGGAATGCAAAAGAGTAGTGATTTCATCCAAGTTAGGGTCTCAACATACATCAGAAAAGAGGAAACTACCTGATGTGAGATAAACCCAGTAGAAAAATCTTGGACCAGAGAATAGTCACTGTGGGGGATATTCCCACACAAAATGGAAGTGTTTCTGAAAATAAAACTTAGTAAAAAGTTACATAATTTCTGCCAGAGGCAAATGAAATCATAAGATCTGGGATTCAGCTGTCTTTAGGCAAAAGAGTTCTCATTAGAAGATACCTAGTAATAAATAATTAATATTCCCTTGGGAAATAGTGGAAGTTAGCCAACATACCTGAGAATAAACATGAAAGGGTACAGTAGAAACCTGATCATTGTGTACACTTATTACCTTGTGGAATATTGAAAGTCACCACTGAGTTGCCTTTTGTTTCAGATAACTAGGAAGACATCAGAAGATGAAACCTCATAACACCACCCAAAACCAGGTAATTGATCAGAATTCAGTAATTGCAAAGTTAACAGGAAAGAAAGAGAGACAGAGGGACAAAGAATACAATTTAAAAATGGGTAGAGGAAGCAGACAATAAAAAGAAATAAAAGACATCCAGTTTGGAAAGGAAGAAGTAAAACTGTTACCTTTTGCAGATGACTTGATACCATACATAGAAAATTTAAAGATGGACATGAATTGGTACAGCCACTATGGAAAACAGTATGGAGGTTCTTCAAAAAATGAAATATAGAACTACCATATGATCCAGCAGTTCCAATTCTGCAAAATCACTTTGTCAAAGAGATATGACAGGTTCACCTCCATGTTTATTGCAGCATTAGTTACAATAGCCAAGACATAGAAACAACCTAAGTGTCCACTGACAAATGAATGGGTAGTGAAAATGGATAAAAGAAAAATTTATATAATACTATGCAACCATCAAAAAGAAGGAAATCCTGCCATTTGTGACAACATGGATGAATGTTGAGGGCAGTATGCTAATTAAAATGTCAGACAGAGAAAGACAAATACTGCTTTATCTCACTTGTATGAGGAATCTAAAATAATCAAACTCACAGAAGCAGAGGTTAAATTTGTGGTTACCAGAGGTGGGGGCTCGGGGGCTGGGAGAAATTGTGAATGTAGTCAAAAGTTACATATTTCCAGTTATAAGAAAAATAATTTGGGGGCATGTAATATACAACATGATAACTATGGTCATACTGTATTGTATATTTGAAAGTTGCTAAAAGAGTAAATCTTAAAAGTTCTCATCACAAGAAAAAAATGTGTGGCTATATGAGGTGATGGATGTTAACTAAACTTGTTGTGGTAATCATTTTGCAATACATACATATATCAAATCATTGGGTTGGACATACACCCTAAACTTATGCAATGTTATGTCAATTATATCTCACTAAAACTAGAAAAAAATAATTTAAAAATGATACATTCTGGATTTAACTTTGAAAATTTCTAACCATGTGAAGTCTATTCAAATATTTTATTCTGAGCCTTTGTTGGCTTATCTGCAAAACCTGAGGATCTAATTAAAAACAAATAAGCAAACCTTTTGGCAACTTTTTGCAAACTTGAGTTGCTAATGTTATTATAAACTTGTATAAGAGCATCATGTTTATTGGTTGAAAATAAACTGGAAAAGAAAACAAAGATCCTACTACAATGAAAGAAATGGAAGGAAGGAAGGAATGGAGGGAAGGAGGGAGGGAGGAAAGTACTAGACAGAAGGAAGCTAATGTGAAATTGCTGATGAACAGGGGCTAGACTAACCAAAGTAGAACATCTGGCTCTCACTACCATTTAAAGTATGAATCTAAAGACCATGAGTCTCTGCTGCCCTAATTTCAGCATTCTTTTATTGGTAAATTTTAGGGAGGACAATGAAGGATTAAAAACATCTGAAGCCCTGACTCAGCCCCTGCCCAAAATGTCTACAGTTGGAAAGATAGATTGGGGAATTACACATATAGATGTCAGTTCTAAGGAGTGTATGCTACATGGTTCTCTGATTTGGAGAGGTGTGGTGTCAAAAACAAAAGAGCCAAAGGGCCCCCCATGGGATTCTCAGCAACTTGGCTTCTGCCACAGTTTATTGAAGCAATCATCAAATTTACCCACACTTAGAAGACTATTTTGACACATTTTACAAGTGATGGCTATGTCAAAATTGTGTGCAAAAATAAGTGCCCAAGTGTGTGGTAGTGGCAGTGGCAGAAACAAGAGAGGGTCACACAGCTTTGGAAGGCACCAAAATGTTTAGAAAAAGGCAACTGTTCCTTTAGTTCACAGAGGTTGATTTTGAGACAGTCAAGGTCCTGGACTTCTCTTTCCACAAGCCCTCAGTGATGGTGACAATTGGAAAAATGGCAATACGTAAGATTATGTATGAGACATGTAGTGGAACATTACAGCTTGGAATGTGCAGTCCCCAAAAATAAAGAGTGGTACATGAGGGCAAATTTGGAAGCCATGTGGTAGCAGTGAATACTGGAAGTTATGGCATTTTGTTCATCTCATCTGTTCAGATAGTGAAGGTAGATCATCTTATTTTAGGCCAGAAAAGCTAAAACAAATGAAAGACTGTTGGATACTGAGCCAGGAGGTAACCCAATTATCTCCCTTCCAGCTGTAGAATGAGTAGGGAATTGATTCAGCCAAGTAGACAGAAGGGCACCCAAGGCAATTCATTGGAACGCTCTGCAAAAACACTGCCTTGGCAAATTCTCATGCTCAATAGATTTGTTATTGAGGATGAGTAAAACAAAAACATACCAAATGATACAGATAGGGAAAAGAGAACCAAAATAGAAAATGTATAGAAGATTTTAGAAAAGTATTTGGCATTCTCAATTGAATCAGCAAATATATAGCTTCCTTGAAACAGGAACAGAAAGCCCTGAGGAAAGAAAATGAAAATCATGCAGCATTAGATAAATAGGAGATGGATGAGAAGCAGGGTTATAACATGGTAGAAACACTTTCTTTGACTGAACTGTATGGCTAGTCACGTCTTTCTAATATGTGTGAAATCTGTTTTTAAAATATAAATAAAATATTATTTCTGAAATCAGCTAATCAAATAGTTGAGTCAGCTCTAAGATTTTTCTCAAATTTTCTGTGCAAACTTTCAATTTTTGATTTTCAAGTGTTTGGGGGAAAAGTCTGTTACAGATTTCTCTTTGATAAAAGACTGTCGGCAGAGAAAACCAAGAGAGAATAAGACCTTTTCCCAGGTCCTCATTCTGCCAGTTTTGTAAAGCAGTATAAAGTCACTCTGCAGCTCTTAGAGATAAGGTGGTGAGCAGGCCTTGGAAAGGCTCACCATATGCTCCTCCATGCAGACCTGCATTTGTTCTTCAGCTACTGTCTGTGGAAGGTATAAATCTTAGCAAGATTAATGGATCTTGTTAGTAGATATGGGCCTTTTCTACTACTGATCATATAACTGTTTGGGATTTTTTTACAATTTTTTTTTGCCTTAGGGACTTGCAAGTTTTGTATGTGGGGGTGGATAGTGTGAAGGAGGCTAAATATTTACCAGTTTAAGCAGTGGCCACTGGATTCTTTGTCTTATATCTTCTAGGTCCAAAATAATAATTCATGAGTTTATTAAAGTTTTCCCCCAAAAACCTACCGCACAGAAATTATAAATGCAGTAATGAAATTAAAAACTTCAAAAGAGTGAACAAAGAATAAAATTAATACTGCAAAAAATTTTTAATTGTTCCACAGAGGGCAAATTTTGTGAGTTCTCCCATAAATAGTAAAACTAACAGAAAGAAAACACAATGAGGCTTAACTGTGATAATCCCAGAACATGGGTCTAAATAATGCATCAGATTATTGAAGAAAAAAAGGTAACAATAAAAAACTGAACAGAAGAAAAATTCCTGTGATGAAATTTCTATATTAAGTGCAGAATGAGAGAAATCACTGAATTCCAGTCAAATTTAATTTTAAAAGACCAAATTTCAAAGTATACTGGCAATTTTGTATCTCTAAATAAAGAAAATTCTATGTGTATTCAAGCCAAAAAAATAACACACACACATACAAACAAAAGAGTCAAACTTGTATCCAATTTATCCTTTGCAAAGAAGTCAATATAACATCTGTAGAATTTTTAAATGGTAAGATTGTGATTAAAAATTTTATATCCAACCAAATTGGCCTTAAATTTTTTTTTTTTGGTCGAACTTTTTTTTTTTTTAAGATCTACTATTTATTTATTTATTTATTTTATTTATTTTTGGCTGCATCGGGTCTTAGTTGCAGCACATGGGATCTTTGTTGAGGCATGCGGGATCTTTCATTGCGGTGTGCAGGCTTCTCTCTAGCTGTGGCATGCAGATTTTCTCTCTCTAGTTGTGGCACGCAGGCTCGAG
Source organism: Balaenoptera ricei (assembly GCF_028023285.1). Taxonomy (NCBI): domain Eukaryota; kingdom Metazoa; phylum Chordata; class Mammalia; order Artiodactyla; family Balaenopteridae; genus Balaenoptera; species Balaenoptera ricei. Next base: position 28,178,413 of record NC_082648.1, on the reverse strand, counting down.
GGTGCGTGTGCTCTATAGTTTACAGCACGCAGGCTCTCTAGTTGAGGCACGCAGGCTCAGTAGGTGTGGTTAACGGGCTTAGTTACCCCGTGGCAGGTGGCATCCTAGTTCCCTGACCAGGGATCAAACCCACATTCCCCCACATTGTAAGGTGGATTCTTCACCACTGAACCACCAGGGAAGTCCCTGTTGAACTATTAATAAGTGTATCATATATTTGACTCTGTTCATCAAACACACATTAGTTTATCACACACTAGTTCATTGGGAGTTAAAAATGGATCAGATATGTTCCTTGACCTTCAAAACGTTCCCCCTGATTGCATAGGGTGTCATGGACACGTGGAAGGCACGAGGTGGTGGGGAGGAGAGGGAGGTGCATTGGCAGGATGTGGGTGATAAGATGAGTCTTTCCTTTCCACAATCAATACCAGGGAAGTAGAACCAGGAGAGGAGTTGGGGGCGGGGTTGTCACGTGGGACACATGGCTAAACTCAGACATGGTGTGATGCAGCGATGATTCTGCAATGGCAAAGCAACTGGGCAAAGAGAGGCAAAGTGTGTGTGTGTGTGTGTGCACGTGCATGCACGTGCACATCCAGTGTTCTGAAGTGAGGGAGAGGGAATCTCTGGAATCACCCAGTTGGAGGGGGGCGGGTGGGAGGGAAAAGGGCAGGTGCAAGGGGCAGCGTAGATTAATGTCATGCAGTCAGGGACTGGCAGCCCAGGACCGGAGCCTCGTAGCAGATGGGAAGGCACATGGTCTGGCTCCGTGGTTCTCCCACGGTGGCTTCTGAGGTTGTGCCAAGAACTTCTTGATGGACTCCCACAGGACTGGTATTGGCCTTCAGTGGAAAGAATGGCTCCCCCTTTAAGTGAGTGAACTCTATCCTCTTCCAGAGTGCATTTCCAAAATCAAATGGTGATGAACTAAAGCTTTATTTTATTTTCTCCTTAACAAGTAGGTTCCTTAGACAGGACACCTGAAGCAGGGAATAACAGGCAACATCATTACATTCTATGTCCACGATGGCGTCATACTCATTTAACTCCAGTCCATTCAGCTTGTATTGCACTGGCTGTGAACAGGTGACCCGCGTCATCATTTTCCATTCCTTCCGGTGCCTGGAGTCCCATTTTAGCGTGTGTGTGATTTAGAAGAAGGGCATCTAAGCAGAAGGCTTTACCTGCAGCAAATGTTTCAAAAAGAAGGTGTGAGACATAGAGAACAAACTTATGGTTACCAAAGGGGAAGAGGGGGGAGAGATAAATTAGGAGAGTGGGATTAGCAGATACACACTACTAAATATAAAATAGATAAACAGCAAGGTTCTACTGTATAGCACAGGGAACTATATTCAATATCTTGTAATAAACTATAATGGAAGTATATAGTTATAAGATATATATACAACTGAATCACTGTGCTGTACACCTGAAACTAACACAACATTGTAAATCAACTATTCTTCAATAAAAATAAATAAATACAAAATGAAAGTGTGAGCAAGGCAACTTCTCAGTGTTCAGCAACAAATTCAGTCCAAATACCTAGGTAGCTGTAACCCACATCACCTTTTCCCTAGAATAAGAGACAGTAGGATAAAAAGTCCCCCTCTGAGTAGCCAGGGCTCCAACTGTCCTTCAAATCCTCCTGCAATTCCATCAAGATTATCATCCCATGGGTGGCAGCAGGGACTTTTAGTAACCCATTTAGTAATCCATTTTTGCATCCAGGAATCTCTCTTTAGGACAATCACTTTCATTTCATTGCTATTCAGTTCCAGACACAGAAACGTAAGGAAGGAAATTCAGAAATATAATCGGAGGGACAAAGAAAGCAAGCAATGGAACAGAATACTTTCTGAAAGTTACATGGACTTTGTGGAATTTCCTTTCTTAATAATCCTCAGGATCATCAAAAATAGGTTGCCCAGCTGCCCTTTTGGGTCCTGCAAAGTTCTTGGTCTTGTACCCCTCCTAACTTGAACACCAAGCTGGGCAGGTGGGAGCCCTCAGGACAGGGGTCCCTTACGGGGCAGCTGCACAGAAGCTTCAGGAGTTCAGGGTTGCCAGCCTCCCTTATCTGGTTGCCAGGTTTCCGGAGTGCTAGAATAGTAAACAGTTGTTTCTCAGAAACAGAGATGGGGTTATCCACAGTCTCACATGTTAAATTTAATGAAGCTCTTTCCTAACAACCCAGATCAGTGATTTTCAACCTGGCTGGTGGTGAGACAAGATCCATCTCCAGGGGGTTGGGGGAAGGAGCCAGCACATGTACTTTGAGAAAGCTCCCCAGGTGACTCTGTATCCCACATGCAAACCCCAATACCTCTTCAGAAAACCACTGGCACAGATCTTGGATGCTGGTAGAGGGCCATTCTAGCTTTTTCTGCAATTTGCCCACAATGCTCCTGACATTTCAGAGTTAACCTCTGAAGCACTTAGGGAAGATGACATAAGCCTGCCTCCCCAATGCTGCCCTGTGAACTTTCTCACACTTAGGTGAGCATAGCTAAGGAGGCTGAATAGCATACAGAGAATGAGGTGGGTATAATTAAATATTGACAACAGCTTACTGAATGTCTTAGGTTTGTTCCTTGGAGCTGCCAAAGATTTCAAATGTAAATTTGGATGTCATCAATCACGGCTTCCATAATCCCTGAAGAACAGGGATGGTTGCACAGCCTGGAGCAAAGGACTGACGGTGGAGGCAGATGCATCCTTCTACTGTCCCATCTCAGACACATCTTCCTGCTCCATATCCTTCTCTTGTGCCACGAGCTTGGGAGGGAAGCTTCCTTCTTGCAGAGATGCCTTTGCCACTCCCATCCTTTCATGAGTGTACAGTCATGTTTTCTCGACCTTATATGACATGTGATAATGAAACAGATTGCAGGAGCCGATAGGAGAATCCAGCTGTCTTCTCATGTAAGTGGAATCATACAGTATTTGTCCTTTTGTGTCTGGCTTCCATCACTTAATGTTTTCAAGATTCATCTGTGTTGTATCAGAATTTCATTCCTTTTTAAGGCTGAATAATATTCCAGTGTAAGTACATACCACAGAATTTCTCAGTTTTTATACCTGCTTGCAGCCAGTATGGCCATATGTCTGAGTTCTCACCAATGAGACCTGAACAACTCCAGTGAGGCCTCTGAGGGAAGAGAGCTGGTCCCCTTGCCGCTCGCCAAGGGCTTTCACCTCCCTTCATTCAGTTGGCTAATCCATTCAGCTTTCACTCTTGCTTCTTCTCACCTGTATGTGTACTCTGCTGTCCAACCACATAAAGAAATTGGTGATACAGAAAGGGATGGCAAGGGTCTCCTGAATTTCAGACCACGCAAGTACCAGCTTTCAGTGCTCTTCAGTGCCTTCCCAAATTCAAGTCGAGATTTATCTAGGCACTAGGGACTTCCCTGGTGGTCCAGTGGTCAAGACTCTGCATTCCCAATGCAGAGGACATGGGTTCGATCCCTGGCCAGATGTGGGGAACTAAGATCCTGCATGCCGCACGGCACGGCCTGATTTAGCTGCCTCATGGTGTGTTTATATTTTGTAAATATCTTCTCTCTCCAACTAAATTTTAGCCTTGTATGGAAGAAAATACACTGTGTCCTCTTTGTAAATCCCAACATGTAACACAATCCCTGCATGCAAGGAACGCTCCATCAATAAGGTAGCTGTCCTTACCATAACAATTAACAGCCTCCCCTTTCACTTTCAGATGTATCCCAGTTTCGACAACAAATTTTCTGGTCAGTCTATGAATAAGTGATTGTGGATGATGATCATGGTGTAGAAGCATCCTTCATGCTGGATTTTATCTGGATTCTTTTCCCATTTTCCTTTCCTTTCTCCATGTCATGGCCAGAGTTTTGATGTTTCTTTCTCTGTGTTCATGCAGGTAGTCTGAGTGCTCTGACACTGACTTCCCTCATGAAGTTAAGGCTTTGTAAGATCAAGTGACTGATGCACAGCAAGCTGAATGCTGAGATGCAAAGGTCTGCAGCAGAGAAAATGATTATTCATGAGGCAACCAAGCGAGGAGAGAGGAGAACAAATATCAAATAGTCCTCCCCCAAGGCACAGAGCTCAGATTATTTATGGGATAAGGAGCAGGATGGGCTGAGGCGGCGGGAGCATGGGGAAAGGTGAATGTAAAATCTTGTATTTTCATACTTAAAAAAAATTCTCAATAATACAAGAACTCAGAAAATATACCATATGACCATCACAAAAAAGTTTAGTTTAGTTGACCAAAAAATGAACCAAGCATAAATGCTGTAGAATTAAAGGTCATCACCTATAGATGGCCTAGAGGTACATGAAAAGATGCTCAACATCACTAATTATTAGAGAAATGCAAATCAAAACTACAATGAAGTATCACCTCACACAGGTCAGAATGGCCATCATTAAAAAAATCTACAAACAATAAATGCTGGAGAGGATGCAGAAAAAAGGGAACCCTCTTGCATTGTCTGTGGGAATGTAAATTGATATAACCACTGTGGAGAAGAGCATGGAGGTTCCTTAAAAAATTAAAAATAGAACTACCATATGACCCAGCAATCCCACTCCTGGGCATATACCCAGAGAAAACCACAATTCAAAAAAGACACATGCTCCCCAATGTTCATTGCAGCACTGTTTACATTAGCCAGGTCATGGAAGCAACCTAAATGTCCATCAACAGACAAATGGATAAAGAAGATATGGTACATATAAACAATGGAATATTACTCAGTCAGCCATAAAAAGAAATGAAACTGAGTTATTTGTAGTGAAGTGGATGGACCTAGAAACTGTCATACAGAGTGAAATAAGTCAGAAAGAGAGAAACAAATACCGTATGCTAACACATATATATGAAATCTAGAAAAATCATACAGATGAACTGGTTTGCAAGGCAGAAATAGAGACATAGATGTAGAGAACACATGTATGGACACCAAGGGGGGAAGGGGGGGGAGGTGGGGTGAATTGGGAGATTGAGATTGACATATATATACTAATATGTATAAAATAGATAACTAATGAGAACCTGCTGTATAGCACAGGGAAATCTACTTCACCTCACTGTACAGTAGAAACTAACACAACATTGTATAACTATACCCCCCAAAAAAAAAATTTAAAAAAACTAAAAATAGGACTACCATATGACCCAGCAATCCTACTACTGGGCATATGCCCAGAGAAAACCATAATTCAAAAAGACATATGTACCCCAATGTTCATTTCAGCACTATTTACAATAGCCAGGACATGGAAACAACCTAAATGTCCATTGACAGTTGAATGGATAAAGAAGATATGGTACATATATATAATGGAATATTAATCAGCCATAAAAAGAAATGAAATTGAGTCATTTGTAGAGATGAAGATGGACCTAGAGTCTGTCATACAGAGTGAAGTAAGTCAGAAAAAGAAAAACAAATGTCATATATTAACACATATATGTGGAATGTAGAAAAATGGTACAGATGAACATATCTGCAGGGCAGGAATAAAAAGGCAGACATAAAGAATGGATGTGTGGACATGGGGGGGAAGGGGAGAGTGGGATGAATTGGGAGATTAGGTTTGACATAAATACACTACCATGTGTAAAACAGGTAGCTAGTGGGAACCTGCTGTATAGCACAGGGAGCTCAGCTCAGTAATCTGTGATGACCTAGATGCGTGGGATGGGAGAAGGGAGGGGGGTCCAAAAGAGAGGAGATATATGTATACATATAGTTGATTCACTTCCCTGTACAGCAGAAACTAACACAATATTGTAAAGCAATTATACTCCAATTAAAATAAATAAATAAACAATAATTTTACAAAAAGAAATCATCACCTAAAAATAAACTAGAAATACTTGTCTGATCATTATTATAGACCAAAAAGGATACTGTTGGAAGAATAGTATGATTTATTGTAAAAGCAAAAAATGTAGAAGTCATGAGAGCTGGCACTGAACCTCATCTCCACCAGTATCCACAGGCAGATTTTCCTGTGATCTTTAGTTTCTTTAATTTTGCTGAAATGTTAGACATAAAATAATAGAATGCATGTTGAGACTTTATAAAGTATTATTTAAAATAAAATGAGTTTTTGTCACTCACTTATGGGCTCACAAATTTCCAGCAGAATAAATACTGTTTTGTGTTGATTAACTATAATCATATTGAATTTCTCCCCATGCTACAGCTAAAAAATAATTGTATTTGAAATAACATTATTTTATTGGTGAAAAGGATATTACTCATAAAAACTAAAAACGTAGAGAAAGAAAACCTGAAGGAAATAAGAACATACGTTGATAAATCAAACTCTTGATCTTTGCTCTAAATCCACTTCCCTTGCAATCTTTCTCATCTTGGTAAATTGCAATTTCACTTTTCTGGTTGTTCAGACCAAACCTTTAGGCATACTAATTGACTTCTCTTAATCCTCTGGATACCTTGTTGGTTCCATCATCAGTACACAGCTAATATCCAAGCACTTCTCAGTACCCCCAAGCTACAACCCCAGTCAAGAGCCATAAAATTGGTTTCTCTGTCTTCATCCTTACCCTGTGTCTGTTCTCACAGAGCAACCAAGGTGATCCTTTAAAAAGTTAACTCATTAAATCTCTCCTCTGCTTAAACCCCTCAAATGCTTGTCAATTAACTCACCTCAGTAAAAGCCTTGCTATAGGGCCTTTGTACTTACTGTTTGCTCTCCCTAGAAAGCTCTTGCTCCAGGCTTACACTTGGCTCTCTCCCTCAACTCCTTCAATTCTTTGCTCAAATATCAGTTTTTAAGTAAGGTTTCCCTCAAAGCTCTATTTTAATATGTACTCTTTCCCCACGCTCTCCCATTCTTCCTTCCTGGCTTTTCTTTTTTCCCATAGCACATATTACATCCTTTAAAACACCACATATTTTACTTTTTTTCTCTGTCTTTTTCCAGTAGAATGAAAGCTCCATGAGGGCATGGATTTTTCTGTTTTACAACTCTAGCACTTAGAGGAGTGCCAATAATAGATGCTTCACAACTCTAGCACTTAGAGGAGTGCCAATAATAGATGCTTCACAAATATTTGTTGAAAATAAATAGCTTCAGCATAGTCTCCATTTTAGCACAATGGACATGAATTACTTATATAATAAAGAAAGTTAAACTAAGCATAAAGAAAGTCATATATGTGTAAATAATTATCTTTATCAAAACATTAGGAATAAAATAGAAAAAAAATCTAAGAAAATATTAGCAGGTCCAGAGAATTTAATGTATCAAGGTTTAGCCCCCAACTATTCACTTGTTATCTTGAAATATGAGTGATTTTTCAACTGTTGTCTATGAAGCTGTCCTTTTCAGACACACTTTTTGACAAATGTAAATTTTAAAAGTTTATCTGATGTTTAAAGTAAAAGTATAAAAATTAAGGTCATTTTAGTTGGAAAAGAATAAGATGATAAAATAAAAATTCTACAACTAGCAAACAAGCCAGTGACCCACCTTTTTTTTTTATGGATTAAAGAAGCTGTTAATAATGTCAGTTTTATAGTAGCAATAACCCACAGAGTGTAAGAGCTTTAGGATGAAAACAGCACAAAATTAAATTAGTTTCCTTGGTATTTGATTTAAAGTGAGAAAACTTTGTTTACAGAGGAAGGCTTTTAATTTGTCTTTTCACTTACCATTTGTCTTTCCTTAGCAAAGATGACCCAGGGGCTGAGGTTGCCCTTAAAAGTTAATTTGGTTTTTCCTTACCATCAATTAGTCACACATGCATGTGGTAAAACAAGCAAAGGAACATTGAGTTTTCATACAAATCAAAACAGGAAAATTGGTTTATTTTTCAGTTGTGGAACTCACTGAGGAACTGATTACCTGGTGTGGGTTTGGTCAAATGCTGTATTCCTTAGCTGATGCTCAAAGTACTAAAAATCCTCCGGTGGGAACATATTGTCTCTTCCCTTAGTTCTAGCCTTCAGACCCTGTTTTGCACCAATTGCCACTCTCTGGCTGGTTGCCCACCTCAGAGAAATCCCTGGCCATGAAACCCACTCCTTTTCATCTCACCATGATGCCATTTCTATCCACTTAGTGGATCTGTTCTCATGACTAACACTGCAGGTGAATATTTACTAATGCTGAGGTTGCATGGGGTCTGATAAATATCAACTCTCTGCTCTGCCTATGTTATAATTTCAAGTTAGACCAAAAATTGTTAAGTATCTCCCGTTGAGTGTGAACTGTACAGTGACTTGTTTCCAACAATCACATTATGGAAAAAAGGAGTGGAAGGAGTAACTTTACAGTTTTGCTAAACTTGGAAAACACTACCTTGGCCAGGTTATCAAGGTTTATATCATCAGTGATAAGTCATGTTGATAGCATGCACCCCAGTCTGGTGTGATGAGGGCAGCACTTCACCTCTATGGTATTCTTCCTCAAACCCATAATCTTTTTCTAACTATGAGAGAAACAGCATACACATTCAAACTGACCATTCTATTTGGTTGGACAAAAAGTTCATTCGGGTTTTTCCATAACATCTTATATACAAAATATTCAACCACCTCAAAACTATAAAAGTTATAAAAAACAAAGGTCTAATTGTTCTAGACCAATTGATGATAAATTTGATCCTGGAACAATAAAAGGGCATTAGAGAAAAAAACTAATGAAATCTAAATTAAGCCTAGAATGTAGTTACTAATTATCTACCAATGTTTGTTTCTTAGTTGTGACAAAATTACCATGGTAATATAAAAATGTTAAGAATGGGGAAACTGTGTCAGGTTATAGGAACTATCTATACTACCTGTCCAACTCTTCTGTAAATCTAAAACTATTTGAATAGTCATACAGAGTGAAGTAAGTCAGAAAGAGAAAAATAAATACTTTATGGGACTTGAGGATACAGAGAGGGGGAAGGGTAAGCTGGAACTAAGTGAGAGAGTGGCATGGACTTATATATACTACCAAATGTAAAATAGATAGCTAGTGGGAAGCAGCCACATAGCACAGGGAGATCAGCTTGGTGCTTTGTGACCACCTAGAGGTGTGGGATAGGGAGGGTGGGAGGAAGATGCAAGAGGGAGGAGATATGGGGATATATGTACATGTATAGCTGATTCACTTTGTTATAAAACAGAAACTAACACACCATTGTAAAGCAATTATACTCCAATAAAGATGTTAAAAACAAAAAACAAAAAAAAACACCACACTTGCAGTTAGAGACAGCAATAAGTATTTCCAGACTCTAAGTGGAATTTTTTTTTTTTTTTTGCCTTCTCTATAGGGGAAATGTTATTTGTTTCCTCCACAGAATTATTCTGATTGTAGTCTTCCTTGTAAATGGACATTAAAAATAAATGCTATTTAGCATGGAGCTGAACATTAAAAAAAAAGTCAATAAAATGAAAATCAAAATAATCCTTTTATTACTGATAGAGCCTAGGTTGTATGAGATGGCTTAAGTGTGAGGTGATATAGAATTTTTAATTACAAGACCAAAATAGGCAGACTTGTCAGAGTTAAAGAGTTACACAGGACACTGCAGGCTTCCCCAGGTGGGGCCTGATGCTTTAAACAGCTTAGAGGAGCAGAACAGAATGGGTACAATTTACAGGTAACTGGTTTTCAAAAACAGTAAAAGGATGGATGTGTGCATGCCTGGTTCCTCTCCCAAAATCATCAAGGGTAAGTCGTTGTTCCAGCTCTAGAGAAGAGTGAAAAGGTAAAGATAGATCCAGAGTATAAATCTAATGGAGCTGCCTGGAAGGAAACAGGAATAGGGAATAAGTGCCCCTTCTAACATTTCCCCAGTTTTTAATCTCTTAGCCATTTGAACTTAACAATAATGATGATGGTCCTGCAAGGTATAATTATCTCATTTTTAAGGAGAAGATGAGAATTTTCTTTGCTTCCACCTTCATGAAGCTATGGTCAATGTAATGTCTTGTTATGATCAACCTGATTTGTAGTGTTGATTTTGCCTCCAAAATGTACTGAAATACTTCCAAGCAGCACCTCAATCAAAAAAAAATCTGAGGGCTTCCCTGGTGGCGCAGTGGTTGGGAATCTGCCTGCCAATGCAGGGGACATGGGTTCGAGCCCTGGTCTGGGAAGATCCCACATGCCGTGGAGCGGCTGGGCCCGTGAGCCATAATTGCTGAGCCTGTGCGTCTGGAACCTGTGCTCCGCAGCAAGAGAGGCCACGATAGTGAGAGGCCCGCACACCGCGATGAAGAGTGGCCCCCACTTGCCGCAATTAGAGAAAGCCCTTGCACAGAAACGAAGACCCAACACAGCCATAAATAAATTAATTAAATAAAATAAAATTAAAAATCTGAGACTACTCTCTCCAATATTGAAAACTCCCTCCCTATTCTATTTCTCATCCCATAAATTGTCCATGTTACCCATAAAAGCCTAACAGAGGGACTTCCAGTTTCAGTTCCAACCTGTAAAGATCTTGGAAGTCGTCAAAACTGTTCTTATAACAGGAATAAGCTGAACAGTTGAAAATCAATGACTTTTCTTAACTAATTTGAGAATTGAGGTCACACAGAAAATCACCACCCTGAAATCTAGAGACACAGATGAATCCAAGATTCATAGATGAGATATGCAGACTAGACCAGACCTATAACATACTAGGGACACAGATAATTCTCACAAATTGTTGGAGACTGAAGAGCATGGATTACTGTAACAGTGAGAAAATCCTGGGGGCTTTACCACCAAGAATCCAGCTATGCATAGTGAAGAGTAGAGCAAGATTCTTTCTGGGTCTGGCTAGGAAAGAAAAGATAATCATTATAAAACACACTCAGTCCATTTTCCCTAACAAAGGACAATGCTCCAGTCAGAAAGACTTTCCCATAGTCTTATTTCACCTGAAGGTAAGGCATTTCTACCACTGTATTCCCCTCTAGCCTTTCTGTCTCACTGAAGAGAGGGAAATGGCTATAAAACACCCGTGAAGACCCAGGAACACAGTCCCACTAAAAATGGAGATTTAACCAAAAGATTACAAAATGTTTCTCTTCTTCCATGACTTTTCACCACATTTACGGGGCTCCAATATAATAACAATGGATTACAGCTGAAAGAGCCACAAGACACAGAGTCTCTCTGAAGAGGAACCTTAGGGAAGCCCAAAGTCAACAGGAAAGACAAATAGAAGGACACTAGAGGAATTGAAAGCCTCTGGCACCTAGAGCTACAGCAAAAATTAAACACAACCAAACTCCTAGTCAGATTAACATAAAACCTCACACTAATGGCCTATTTACCTGTTCGTATCACCCAACATATCATGTCTATCTTCCAACAAAAAATTACATAGCTTGTTAAAAGGCCAGAAAAAAGCACAGTCTAAAGAGGAAGCAAGCAGTAAAACTAGACTGAAGTATGACACAGATGTTTGAATTATTAGAAAGATAATTTAAAATAACTATGATTAATATTTAAAGGGCTTCAATGAAAAAAAGTAGGCAACATGTAAGAACAGATGTGTACTGTAAGTAGAGAGATGGAAATTCCAGTAAAGATTCAAAAGCAAATACTAGAAATCAAAAGCACTGTAATAAAAATTAAAAATGCTTTTGATGGATTCATTGGTAGACTGAGCAAGGCTGAGGCAAGAAATCAGTGTGCTTGAAGATAATCAAAAGAAACTTCCCAAATTGAAATGCAAAGAAATAGAATGAAAAGGAAAAGAAAAGAAACTGAACACAACGACAAAGAACTGCAAGACAATTTTAAAAGGAGTAACATAGGTGTGATTGGAATACCAGAAAAAGAGAGAACGTAGCAGAGGAAATATTTGAAGTAGTAATGAGAATTTTCCAAAATTACTGACAGAAAACAAACCACAGATCCAGGAAATTCAGAGAACACCAAGCAACAAAATTATCAAAAACCTACACCTAGGCATTTCATATTAAAACCTCCGAAAACCAAGATAAAGAAAAAAATCTTAAGTGAAGCCAGAAGAAAAATATGATCCATGGATCCATGAAAGAAATAATTGATAAGTTGCATTTTGATAAAGTTAAATATTTCTCCTCTGTGAAAGGCAACATCAAGAGAATGAGAAGATAAGCTATAGATTGGGAGAAAATATTTGCAAAAACATGTGATGAAGAACTTTGTATATCCAAAGTATACAAAGAAACCTTAAAACTAGCAATAAGAAAACAAATAACCTGATTAAAAAATGGGCAAAAGATCTGAACAGGCACCTCACCAAAGAAGATAAACAGATGGCAAATAAGCATATGAAAAGATGCTCAACATCATGACATCAGAGAAATGCAAATTAAAATAAAAAAGAGATACTACTACATACTTATTAGAATGGCAAAAATCCAGAACACTGACAATACCAAATGCCAACAAGGATTTGGAGCAAGAGGAATTCTCATTTATGGCTCGTGGGAATGCAAAAATGGTACAGCCACTTTGGAAGACAGCATGGCAGTTTCTAAACGTAACTAAACATTTTCTTACCATACAAGCCAACAGTCACACTCATTGGTACTTATCCAAATGAGCTGAACACTTATGCCCACACAAAAATCTGTACAAGGATATTTATGACAGCTTTATTCACAATTGCCAAAACTTAGAAGCAACTAAGACATCCTTCAGTAGGTGAATGGGTAAACTATCTACATGAAATATTATTCAGCACTAAAATGAAATGAGCTTTAATGCCATGAAAAGACATGGAGGGATTTTAAATGCATATGACTAAGTAAAAGATGTCAATCTGAAAAGGCTACATGCTTTATGATTCCAACTATATGACATTCTGAAAAAGGTAAAAGTATGGAAACAATAAAAAGATCAGTGGTTGCCAGGAGCTGAGGGGAGAGAGGGATGACTATGTAGATTGTAGACGATTTTTAAGGCAGTAAAAGTATTCTGTATGATACATAATGATGGAAACATGTCATTATACGTTTGTTCAAACCCATAGAATATACAATGCCAAGAGTGAACCCTCATGTAAACTATGGACTTTGAGTAATTAAGATTGTGTCCTTGTAAGTTCATAAGTTGTGACAAATCTATATCTCTGATCAAAAATGTTGACAATAAGAGAGGTTGTGCATGCATAGGGACAGGGCATATATAGGAAATAAATGTACCTTCTACCTAATTTTGCTCTGAACCTAAAACTGCTCTAAAAAATAAATTCTATTTTATCAATAACGTCTATATATTTTTTAAATACAATATATTGTCTTTGTTAGAAAAAAGTATTTGTTTTATCCTGTCAGGTTGCCAACCAGTCTGCCAGATATCTGGAGTCTATAAACACCAGATATCTTGAACTATAAACTTAAACATTTTTGGGATTAAATACCTGCCCTCCTTTTACTTCCTCTTTCAATTCTAGTTGACATTTGTTTTCCTATGATATCCATCTAACATTTGTCTTAAGATGTCCCATCTTGAGAAAGATGAAATCAGTAACTTCTGGATGTGTGAAAAGAAATCATTGCTCACAGAATCTTTTCTGCTTTCATTCTCCTGAGGTGGATAATACCACCCATCAGGCAATCTTTTCCCTATAATCTACCCCTCCCCTGTTACAACCCTTTATTAAGGCTGTAACGCCTACCTGGATCTATTGAGTCACTCTTGGTGCTCCATGTATACATCCAGGTAGTTTAAGGTCAAAATGCAACAACCTGCACACTAAGACCCACTTATTCAGTATCTTCTGAGACTTTCACTCTTACTTAAGGTACTTAATATTGAAGAGTGACTACTCAATCCCCATTCTATATTTATTTTAATTGGAGAAGTTGGAAAGCTACAATCTACACTCACCAAACTCACATGCAGCTGGAATTCTTAATGCAAATTATGTTCTACCAATTAGATGAACTCTTGTGAGACTAAATAAATAAACATAAGGCAGAGGTCATCTTCCTATGGCTCTTAGCCAGTGTTTCTTGCAAAAAAAAGACTTTGGAAATGTGTGGCTTTCTTGGATAGAATTTCAGTGTCTATTTTCCAGTCTCCTGAGTATGAAAAGCAGTGTGGTAGTGGCAATAGATTCTTGCTATAATATAAGTTTAAGTGTTATATCAGAGGTAGTATCTTTCTCAGTGGATCAGCCCTATATTGTCTTGTAAATTTTTTCAGGAGGTCTCAACACCTATATATTTCATCAATTCTAAAATCTTTCTTTTCCTATTTTTACCTTTCTGAATTTGGGGTGCATACATCATGTAATCAGTGGCATTACTATAATCACTATTAACCATGCAACATTCATGACACCATTTAAAAAAATTCTTCCATTGACAACTTCTCTTAAGATCAAGAAAACACCAGCATCAACACACCTTAGCGTAATTTCAATTATAAATCCCATGATACTTAAGGTTCGTAGAGTATCCTGTGTCTTCTGCACTAAACCATCATAGAAGAGTAGGTGAGACTCATGAACCATGTGCTCAGGGTCTTATGAATATTGGCCTATCCCTATAAGCTGAAGAGTTTTTGGAAAAACCATATTAAGTTGCAGTGTCTTGCCATTGTGAAAATCCAGTATGACTAAAGCTACCTGCCTAGGTTAGAACAGTTAAAAGTGGGCCCTTGACTGTAAAATCCAGCCACATGGAATAATATAAACCATGGCAAAGTTCAAAAATCCAGTTTGAAGAAGCAACATCAAACTAAAAATAACCTAGTCAATGTCATTTTGCTCATCAAAAGTCAGGTTTCACCTTTCTGTCAATATTTTTGACGTCTTCACTAGAATTTGGTGATTTAAGGGGTCTAATAAATAGCATCCATTTTCCCTGTCCACGTTCCAAATAATTTGAAAAATAAGATCCAGAAATTTTTAAACAGATACATAAAGATCAAGATATCAACATTATTAATAAAGTTTTGATAAAACATCACTTAGGCATGTAGCAGAAATGGTCTTCCTTATACTAAAACCCAGAATAGACAGATTTACCATTCACCACAGGCAGCATTGAACAACCTCATTCCTTCACACATGGTGCTCTGCCCCTTAAACAGGCAGCATGAAATGTGTTTTCTCCAGGCCACAGCCTCCCAAGAGTAGGGAAGAAAGATGAGGTGAGTTCACATGCCCATTTTTACTCCAAATCCCAACAACATTCACAAAATAAGAAACGAAGGGAAAAAGTGATAAATAACAAAAACCCAACCTACAGTCTCAAAGAGGCTTTGTTCTAGAAACTAATCATAAAGACAGGGACTTTGTTTTTATTTATGCTATGTTCTTGGCACCTAAACCACTTCCTGGCACTTAGTGAAGCTCAGTATTATTAGTTGAATACTTTTAATATGAAAGCAAAAAAAGGTAGATTCATGTTAGCCTCTTACATTTTTTCCTAAAATTAGGCTAAAAACTCAGAATAAGTAAGAAAATTGTTTAATCATGTCATTTTCCTCAAGAAAAATATCACCAGCAAATAGCATTATTTACCCAGAGGAGGTGCACTCAGCTCACCTCCTCTTCTATCCCTTACTTCTGCCTGCTGCCAATAAGCATCATCGAGCCAAAGAGGATCCAAAGGATTTCATGGAGCCTTCTTCTGGCCCAAAGCATTCCCATATGCTTCTGCCTGACCAATAGTCCCAGACTCATTGCAAATTTAGCCACTTCAAATGTATAATTAAACAGATTGATCACAAACAAGAATGAAAAACATGCAAATGAAAAGGAATTAGAAATAAAGACTCTCGTTGCACAACCTCTAAAGGAACTGAAGAAATTATAATGCTAAGCCTTTATCTGTATAAACTACACTACAAATCTCCCATTATTAGGTCTGTCCTAAAAAGTTGATATATCCAGAAAAGATAAAATCTCTAATTCAAAAAGATACATGCACCTCAATCTTCATAGCAGCACTATTTACAATAGCCAAAACATGTAAGTAACCTAAGTGGTGTCCATTGACAGATGAATGGATAAAGAAGATGTGTGGTGTATATGTATTATATATATATATATATATATATATATATATATATATATATATATATATATATATATATATATATATACACACACAATGGAATATACTCAGCCATAAAAAAATGAAATAATACCATTTGCAGCAACATGGATGGACCTAGAGATTATCGTACTAAGTGAAGTAAGTCAGACAGAGAAAGACAAATATATGATATCACTTATATGTGGAATCTTAAAAAATGATACAAATGAACTTATTTATAAAACAGAAACGGATTCACAGACATAGAAAACAAACTTATGGTTACCAAAGGGGAAAGGGGGGCAGCGATAAATTAGGAGTTTGGGATTAACAGATACATATACTATATTTAAAATAAATAAACAGCAAAGACCTACTGTATAGCACAGGGAACTATATTCAGTGTCTTGTAATAACCTATAATGGAAAAGAATCTGAAAATAAAGAATATATATATTCAGTATATATGTATATACATATATATATACTGAATCACTTTGCTGTACACCTGAAACTAACACAACATTATAAATCAACTATACTTCAAATTTTTTTAAAAGTAGATGATAATCACATTGTCTGCAATGCTGCTAGGTTATAATTAAACATTAAAGGTCTCTACATACAGGCCCTGGATGGGGAGATTATCTTCTACAGGAACAAACAGTGTAAACTCTTCTCTCTTTTTGAAAGTTATTTTGCCAATTGTCAGCTAAAATTTAGTTTAAAAATTAAAGATAACTTAATCTAAAATGTTGCTATGGCATTTGCCCAGGTGGATGTGTGAATAAGGTGAAGACAAAATGAAACTGGAAAACATAACATTGGGCTTCTTGCTTTGCTTTAGTTTAGTTTTGTTATTGTTGTTTTAACTGTTTGTGGAAGATCTGATTAAATTCTGAAGTCATATTGAAGTAAAAAGTAATACTACATCTACCTATTAAGCATAATTAATATTGAAATTCTACATATTTGCTATCAAATGTCCAACGCACAATTTGGTTAGCTGTGTTCATGTGTCTAACATCTCTCCCCATATTCTTTAATTTGGAACACACATCGCTATATTTTTGTTTATCTTTTTTACTTTGTATTAGACTGGAAAGTTCTAAAAGATTAGGATGTCTTTTTTTTTTTTTTTTTTTTTTGCCTGATTATATATAGCATGACATATAGTACCTGCTTATATATTGGGTTGGCCAAAAAGTTTGTTCAGGTTTTTCCATTAGATGTTACGGAAAAACCCAAATGAACATTTTGGGCAACCCAACAAGAATTTAATAAGTAATATCTATATTCTACAAACATTTCAAGGTAATTAAGAGTTTGAAAAGTTTTAATCTTCTACATAATTAAGTTTCTCAACTTACAGTACACTTTAGTTAATACTTGAGAACTTCTTCATTGCCTATACAACATAAAAATCTATAAGTCCTATTACAAATCAAAAAATTAGTACTTCTAATTTTAGTGTATTTAAACTTAAAATGTTAAAACTTTAGTGGACTTTTAAAGGTAATCTAAAGACTTTATAACACTGTACTGAGTAGATGACTATCTATTATTTAAAATGACGAGGAAAAATGAGTTAAGGATCTCCAAAGTACTCAATTTAAGGTTCACAAGACATACAGAAAAGTCTCCCTAAATATCCAACCCAGAAAGCCATCTTGAACTCCAGGCCTATAGTTGTAATTGCCCCCTGAATCTCTCCCCAAACCAACATGTCTGCAATGCTTTCACTAAAATACAATCCCCTATAATCTTCAAAATCAACCTGGCTCCCAGAAACAAGGTCAGGATAGGGTCATTGAAGATAAAGGTACAGGCCTCATATATGTAAAATTATCTACCCTCATATAGCTCACAACCACTTGAGACCTTATTAAGGGTCACAGTACCAGACTTTTCAGGCTGTCTGACACTCAATCCAAAACCGAATTCACAATCCCTTTCTCAATTCACTAGAAATTGGACAGGCCCTTGCACATGCTCAGGTCTGTCCATGGACATGTGGCAAGAATAAATTCATACACAACACAGGTAGAATTTCCAGGTTTCCCAAACATCATAGTTTTTGCCTCTTTCTAGTTCCTTTCTCAGGCTAATTTCCTAAGGTCACATGCAGACTCAGGACAGCTGGGCAGTAATGATATAGGGGAAGGAGTCTTCCAGCATAATAACATGCAATTTACTACATATTATATTTCTGCTGCATCACAGCTGATCTGGAAAACCTAAATACATCTATTGCTTTGGTGATTGTGAGTTCATGTAGTTTATTTTGCCTTAAGCAACACAATAGATGGGAAATTCAACTCATATTATCTGGAGGTTTAGGATAAGCTTTTGAAAAAAGGTCTCCTAAAGAGCAGTGGATCAAAACACTCTCCCTCAAAAGTGCTCCTTTTCCTGTGCTCCCTAAATTGATAAAAGACACCACCCAGTTTCCCAATCTGGAAAGCTGCAAGGTATCTGAAATTACTACCTCTCTCTTACATATGCATATGATTAAGGATAAAAGTTCACTAGAGGTAATTTCCTAAATAACTGTAAAATTCATTTCCTCACTACCATCACCAGCACTTCTGCCTCTCTGGTCTGAGTTGCTTCAACAGACTGATAACAGGCTAACATCCTTTCCTTCAGCCATTCTAAGCTACTTGCATTTCCTCAAATATACCACACTCACATTTGTTTAGACTGAACTACCCCACACTCCCTCTCACTGAACTTAAAGTTCCTTTAACACTTAAACTAAGATTAAACCTTCCAGCAAGACCCTTTAAAAATTCTAAGACTCTCCCAACAAGACCCAAACCCAATACCAAATTTATGTTATGGATGACTCCCTCTTCAGACTTTCCACCAGCCTTGCTTCTGTGGACTGGTATGGTGAACCATTCCTCTTAAGTATTTTTTAAATCCTGATATAGGGGCTTATATAACTGTGCTTACATAATAGTTTTAGATATGTCATATTGTTATACAATACTCTTATTTCTCAGACTATGATTTGCAAGCTACAGATTAGGTTTTGAATATTACTGATATTTATTTTAACTTATAACTTACTTAACGAACTGCAAGATTGAAGAAGAATATGAGATGCAGTATATCACTATGTAAGAATATGTCTCTCCTGAAAGCTTGGTGCCAGTATGATTACTCTTTCTGCTACCAATGCTGCTGATGAGTCCCGCCTTCTGCTTTTGCTGCATCCAATATTCCTGCAACTCCCAGTGGTCTTTGCTACTAACTTCAGCCTTAGACAGCAAAGCCGAACTCTGCCTCTCCCATCCAGGACACTGCACACTAGATCTGAGATTAAAATGTCTCAAAACTCTGGTCCTTTCCCCATCTTGAGGACACTCATATTTTTTCCCTGTATCAAGATATCTTTTCTTTTTCTTTCCTAGCTCTTGTCTCTTTTCTTTATTTCTAGTGGTCCTTCTCTTACCAAAATCTAAATAGAAGTCATCTTCTGAGATCCTAGTAAATTAAGGGCAAGGAAATAATATGTCTGGTTCCTTTGATTCTTGCACAGCAGCTAAAACAAAACAAGATCAGAATGTCACAGTTTTCTCTTCCACATAGACTGGCAGGTTATAGTCATTTTTTGAATACACACTATGCTCAAGCAAAGTACTACATACCTGTCCAGTAAAAAACATGGAGATCTTGAGCCAGGGCACAGGAAAGTGATATTGGAGGTTTTCTCTCTTTATCATGCAATTCTTAGATTTGAAAGGACAGGAATTTTAATCAATACATTCAAAGCACATCAGGCATAATTAAGTCAGTCTCATTTTATTTAAGATTTGGAATTGTTGTTATTCTCCAATGACATTTTACAAGAAATTAATTAAACACATTTGAGATTCTGATTTATTTAGAATTAATAACTCCTTTCAATGGCATAACACTTTTATTTTATCAAAAGGGTCTGTGACAAAAATGAAAATATCCTCTCTACCGTGAGGGAGTAAAAACATCTTTGAAGGAGCTGCCAATGCAGTTACGGTATCTGTCTATCAAGAAGGAGATGACATTTGGGGTGAGCCATAGGCAAACATCCTAAGTAGATGACATGTGCCATCTAGCATTTTTAGCTTTCCTGATTTAGGGCTTTTAACCTTTCTGGTGACCTCTTCAGGCACCCAAGATACTTAAGCTTTATCCAATCACCCTACATCTCCTGTCAAAACTTTCAGGAAATGTCCCAATGTTATGAATTCATCTACACTCAAGTATAAATGATTGATGCCATTTAAATTGGAAAGTACCTGCAGTTATTGATTTTCATGTCTGACAGATGGGTGGATAAGGATTATGTCTGGACAGAAGGACTACTCAGCCCCTTGATAATAACACTGAAGTGTCCATGACAAAAGCATTTCAAGTGAAATGTCTATTTGTATATGTTTTGGAAAAGGTCCAAGGTGGCTTAGTATCTACTAAAAAGTCTCACCTAGAAAAACTACAGTCATAGCCAAATGAGATTATATACATAAAAACATTTTTAAGTTAATATAATAGGGTATGTACTGATACTAAGTCTTATTCTATTACCATTACCTGAATACTTTATTTATTCCTTACTATAGACTTATGAGATAAGTACTATCATTCCTATTTCACAAATGAAATAATAGAGGCAATGAGAAGTTAAGTAGTTTTCCTAAGGTCAAATATCAAGAAAGTTGTCCTGTTTGTAAACTATGACCTTTCATTAACATAATTATCAATGGTATTCTCATAGCTTGTGGGATGAAGGATGGGAAATAAGAAAAAATAATACTTTACATTGTATGTTGTGTTACTTATTTAAGAAAAAGTACAAGGAGCACAATTATTGTAGCTAATATTTGGTAAGCCTTTCCTATGACCCAAGTAGCCTTGTGAGAGCCGAATGTGTGTCACCTCCTTTATTTCTCCCAACCTTCCTGGAAATAGGTCCTGTTACCTCTCTTCAATTAACAGATAAGAAAACCAAGGTTTACAAGACACACAGACAGGGTCACAGAGACGCAACCCCCAACCTCCAGTGGGCTGCACCAGCCCTGAGTTCTCCCACTGGCTGCACAGCCAACTGGACAGAAAGCCTGGCACAACAATCCAAAACCTATTGGATGCAGCAAAATCAGTTCCAAGAGGAAAGTTTATATTGATACAAGCTTACTTTCAGAAACAAGAAAAATCTCAAATAAACAACCTAACATTACACCTAAAGGAACAAAAGAAGAACAGACAAAACCCAAAGTTTGGACAAGGAAAGAAATTATAAAGATCAGAGCAGAAATAAATGAAGTAGAGGCAAAAAATTAGAATAGGTCAATGAAACAAAGAGCTAGTTCTTTGAAAAGATAAAATTATCCAGACTCATCAAGAAAAAAAAAGAGAGAGAGAGAGGGGACCCAAATAAATAACATCAGAAATGATAAAGTAGAAGTTACAACAGACACTACAGAAATAAAAAAGATCACAAGAGACTACTATGAACAACTATTTGCCAATAAAATGGACAACATAGAAGAAATGGACAAACTCTTAGAAATGTACTATCTCCCAAAACTGAACCAGGAAGAAATAGAAAATATGAACACACCATTGCCAGGAATGAAATTGAATCAGTAATTTAAAAATTCCAAACAAAGTCCAAGACCAGGTGGCTTCACAGGTGAATTCTACCAAATATTTAGACAAGAATTAACACCTGTCCTTCTCAAACTACTCCAAAAAATTGTAGAGGAAGTATCACTTCTGAATTCATTCTATAAGGCCAGCCTCAACCTGATACCAAAACCAGACAAAGATATCACAAAAAAAGGAAATGACAGGCCAATGTTACTGATGAACATAGACACAAAAATCTTCAACAAAATATTAGCAAACCAAATCCAACAATACATTAAAATGATCATGCACCATGATCGAGTGGGATTTATTCCAGTAATGCAAGGATTTTTGAATATCTGCAAGTCAATCAATGTGATACCCCACATTAAAAAAATGAAGAATAAAAATCATATGATCATATCAATAGATGCAAAAAAAGATTTTAACAAAATTCAATATCCATTTATGATAAAAACTCTTAGGAAAGTGGGCATAGAGGGAATATATCTTAACATAATAAAGGCCATATATGACAAACTCACAGCTAACATCATACTCAATGTTGAAAAGCTAAAACTATTTCCTCTAAGATCAGGAACAAGACAAGAATGCCCACTCTTGCCACTTTTATTCAACATAATATCGGTAGTCCTAGCCACAGCAACTGGACAAGATAAAGAAATAAAAGGAATCCAAATTGGAATGGAAGAAGTAAAACTGTCACTTTTTGCAGTTGACATGATACTATACATAGAAAATCCTAAAGATGCCACCAGAAAATTACTACAGCTCATCAATGAATTCAGTAAAGTTGCAGGATACAAAATCAATGCACAGAAATCTGTTTCATTTCTATGCACTAATGATGAAGTATCAGAAAGAGAAATTAAGGAAACAATCTCATTTACCATCACATCATAAAGAATAAAATACATAGGAATAAACCTACCTAAGGAGGTAAAAGACCTGTACTCAGAAAACTATGACACTAATGAAAGAAATTGAAGGTGACACAAACAGATGGAAGGATATACCATGTTCATGGATTAGAAGAATTAATACTGTTAAAATAAACATACTGTCCAAAGCAATCTACAGATTGCTATCCCTATCAAAATGCCAAGGGTATTTTTTTTTAATTATTTATTTATTTATTTATGGCTGTGTTGGGTCTTCGTTTCTGTGTGAGGACTGTCTCTAGTTGCGGCAAGTGGGGGACACTCTTCATCGCGGTGCGTGGGCCTCTCATTATCGCGGCCCCTCCCGTTGCGGAGCACAGGCTCCAGACGCGCAGGCTCAGTAGTTGCGGCTCACGGGCCTAGTTGCTCCGCGGCATGTGGGATCTTCCCAGACCAGGGCTCAAACCCGTGTCCCCTGCATTGGCAGGCAGATTCTCAACCACTGCGCCACCAGGGAAGCCCCCAAGGGTATTTTTTACAGAACTAGGTAGGACAAACAATTTTTAAATTTGTATGAAAACACAAAATACCACAAATAGCTAAATAATAAAAAATA
The DNA here is from genome assembly GCF_028023285.1 of Balaenoptera ricei. NCBI lineage: Eukaryota > Metazoa > Chordata > Mammalia > Artiodactyla > Balaenopteridae > Balaenoptera > Balaenoptera ricei. The sequence goes on along the minus strand of NC_082648.1, from coordinate 28,155,275 downwards.
AAATTTAACAAAGGAGAACAGAGTTGGAAGAATCATGCTCTCTGACTGCAGACTATACTCCAAAGCTACAGTAATCAGTAGTCTTGTAGTATACAGCATGGTACTGGCACAAAAACAGACACACAGATCAATGAAACAGAATAGAGAGCCCAGAAATAAACCCAGGCACTTATGGTCAATTAATCTACAACAAATGAGGCAAGAATATATAATGGAGAAAAAGACAGTCTCTTCAATAAGTGGTACTGGGAAAACTGGACAGATACATGTAAAACAATGAGATTAGAACATTCCCTCGCACCATATTCAGAAATAACTCAAAATGGATTAAACACCTAAATGTAAGACTGGAAAACATAAAAGTTTCTTAGAAGAAAACATATGCAGAACACTCTTTGACATGAATAGTAGCAAAAATTTTTTGGATCTTTCTTCTAAAGGGAAGGAAATAAAAGCAACAACAACAACAAAACCTAATTAGACTTAAAAGCTTTTAGAGAGTAAATGAATTCACTGGCAAAATGAAAAGGTAATCTACTGAATGAGAGAAAGTATTTGCTAACAATATGACTGATAAGGGGTTAATATCCAAAATATATAAACAGCTCATGCAACTCAACATCTAAAAAACAAACAACCTGATTTAAAAATGAGCAGAACTATTCACAATAGTCAGGATGTGAAAGCAACATAAGTGTCCATCAACAGATGAATGGATAAAGAAGATGTGGCACATACATACAATGGAATATTACTCAGCCATAAAAAGAAACAAAACTGAGTTATTCGTAGTGATGTGGATGGACCTAGAGTGTGTCATACAGAGTGAAGTAAGTCAGAAAGAGAAAAACAAATACCATATGCTAACACATATATATGGAATTAAAAAAAAAAAAGGTCTGATGAAACTAGGGGCAGGACAGAAATAAAGACACAGACGTAGGGAATGGACTTGAGGACACAAGGGTTGGGGTAAGTGTGAGCTGAGACAAAGTGAGAGAGTGGCATTGACATATATACACTACCAAATGTAAAATAGATAGCTAGTGGGAAGCAGCTGCATAGCACAGTGAGATCAACTCTGAGTTTTGTGACCACCTAGAGGAGTGGGATAGGAAGGGTGGGAAGGAGGCACAAGAGGGAGAGGATATGGGGGTATATGTATACATATAGCTGATTCACTTTGTTATACAGCAGAAACTAACACAACATTGTAAACCAATTATACTCCAATAAAGATGTTAAAAGGCAGAAGACCTGAATAGACACTGTTCTAAAGAAGACATACAGACGGCCAACAGGCACATGAAAAAAATGTTCAACATCATTAATCATCAGAGAAATGCAAATTAAAACCACGAGATATCACCTCACACCTGTCAGAATGGCTATTCCCAAAAAAGAACACAAGTAACAAATGTTGGTGAGGATGTGAAGAAAAGGAAACCCTCGTACACTGTTGGTGGGATTGTAAATTGGTGCAGCCACTGTGGAAAACAATATGGAGATTTCTCAAAAAACTAAAAATAGAACTGCCATATGACCCAGCAATTCCACTCCTATATATATATCTGAAAGAAACAAAAAGACTAATTCAAAAAGATACATGCACCCTGATGTTCATAGCAGCATTATTTACAATTGCCAAGATATGGAAGCAACCTAAGCATCCATAAATGGATGAATGGATAAAGAAGATGTGGTGTATATATACAATGGAATACTACTCAGCCATTAAAAAAATAAAATTTTGCCCTTTGCACCAACATGGATGGACTTGGAAGGCATTATGCTACATGAAATAAGTCTGACAGGGAAAAACAAATATTGTATGACATCACATAGGTGGAATCTAAAAAATACAACAAACTAGTGAATATAACAAAAATGAAGTAGACTCACAGATATAGAGAACCAACTAGTGGTTACCAGAGAGGAGAAGGAAGGGGGAGAGGCAAAATAGGTTTAGGGGATTAAGAGGTACAAACTATTACTTTTAAAATAAATAAGCTACAATGACGCATTGTACAACACAGGAAATATAGCCAATATTTTATAATATCCATAAATAGAGTATAACCTTTAAAAATTGTTAATCACTATGTTGCACACCTGTAACTTATGTAATATTGCACACCAACAATATCTCAATTAAAAAAGTAAAAATAAAAAAGATTACATATTGACATACTGGATAAGTTGTTTATAGCCAGAGCTGGTATAATGAAATTCACAATAACTGATCATGCACTCTAATAAAGAAAATGGTTCTTTAACACAGAGATTCAACCAACATAATGCTTATCCCCTTGGAGTGAAAACTCTTTTGTACTCACGGTAGGAAAGAGGTATATTTTGTCTAATTATATGTTAACGGTATTCTAAAGAATCAATGTTTTATGAAGTTCCAAATAAAATCCTTACTCGTTTAGCCTTTTAGAAATAATCAATTAAATTAGCCTTATGATAGATTTAAGAGATTTCCTAACCTAGCAACTCAACTGCCCATGATGTTATAGCAGTTGATGCTTAGATTGTAAAATTTCCTAAATAACTCCCCTCTCATATACCCAATGTTCCTGCTCCAATAAGCCAAAGTTTCAAAGACAGGTCTATGTCTTTTCACTCAGACTTGGTTATCACCTCGCTTCTTCACACATATAATCCAAATCAATCACATCCATTTATCTAAACCAATCCTTAGCCAGAGACTAGACCATCAGAGAAAAAGAGTTTGGTAGTAATACTGGCAGAAGCATTTGCCATATTTGCCAATTAGTCTGAAGAATTATAGTAGCTGTAGGCTTATTCAGCTGACATGCAAGAATTTCACTCAATACTAGTCAGACAGAGAAAGACAAGTATCATATGACATCGCTTATATGTGGAATCTAAAAAAAAAAAAAAAAGGTACAAATGAACTTATTTACAAAACAGAAATACAGTCACAGATGTAGAAAACAAACTTATGATTAGCAAGGGGGGACAGGGGAGGGATAAATTGGGAGATTGGGGTTGATATATACATACTACTATATATAAAATACATAACTAATAAGAACCTACTGTATAGCATAGGAAGCTCTACTCAGTACTCTGTAATAACCTATATGGGAAAATAATCTAACAAAGAGTATATACATACATATACATATGTATAAGTATAACTGATTCACTTTGCTGTACAGCAGAAATTAACACAACATTGCAAATCACCTATACACCAATAAGAATTAATTTTAAAAAACACTAATTAGAAGAGTATATTAACCATTATCTTACTTTATTATTCTGAAAAAAAACTAATAATTTTGAAACATTTCTGAATATTTTAGCTTACAAAAATGAAATCTACAGCACCTAGAAAAATGATAGGCACAAAGCAGTTGCTCAGTAAATATTTGAAAACCTTGAATTATATCAATCACATTAATTTGTGCAGAAATTACAAACTTTGTCTCATCCTTTAGAAAAATTATTCTTCAGAGCAAACCATTAGCATATCCGGGACTCACTAGTTTTTTGTTTGGTTTTCTTTTGTTTGTTTGTTTGTTTTAACATCTTTATTGGAGTATAATTATATTACAATGTTGTGTTAGTTCCTGCTGTATAACAAAGTCAATCACTTATATGCATACATATATACCCATATCCCCTCCCTCTTGCGTCTCCCTCCCACACTCCCTATCCCACCCCTCTTGGTGATCAAAAAGCACCAAGCTGATCTCCCTGTGGAATGCAGCTGCTTCCCACTTGCTATGTATTATACATTTGGTAGTGTATATATGTTATGCCACTCTCTCACTTAGTCCCAGCTTACCCTTACCCCTTCCCATGTACTTCAGTCCATTCTCTACATCTGCGTCTTTATTCCTGTACTGCCCCTAGGTTCTTCAGAACCTTTTTTTTTTTTTAAGATTCAATACATATGTGTTAGCATACGGTATTTGTTTTTCTCTTTCTGAATAACTTCACTCTGAATGACAGACTCTAGGTCCATCCACCTCACTACAAATAATTCAATTTCATTTCTTTTTATGGGTGAGTAATATTCCATTGTATATATGTGCCACATCTTCTTTATCCATTGATCTGTCGATGGACACTTAGGTTGCTTCCATGTCCTGGCTATTGTAAATAGTGCTGCAATGAACATTGTGGTACATGTCTGTATTTGAATTATGGTTTTCTCAGGGTATATGCCCAGTAGTGGGGTTGCTGGGTCACACAGTAGTTCTATTTTTAGTTTTTTAAGGAACCTCCATACTGTTCTCCATAGTGGCTGTATCAGTTTACATTCCCACCAACAGTGCAAGAGGGTTCCCTTTTCTCCACACCTCTTCAGCATTAATTGTTTGTAGATTTTTTGATGATAGCCATTCTGACCGTTGTGAGATGATACCTCATTGCAGTTTTGATTTGCATTTCTCTAATGATTAGTGATGTTGAGCATCCTTTCATGTGTTTGTTGGCAATCTGTATATCTTCTTTGGAGAAATGTCTATTTAGGTCTTCTGCCCATTTTTGGATTGGGTGGTTTGTTTTTTCTGATATTGAGCTGCATGTGCTGCTTGTATATTTTGGAGATTAATCCTCTGTCAGTTGCTTGGGTTGCAAATATTTTTTCCTATTCTGAGGGTTGTCTTTTCATCTTGTTTATGGTTTCCTTTGCTGTGCAGAAGTTTTTAAGTTTCATTAGGTCCCATTTGTTTATTTTTGTTTTTATTTCCATGTCTCTAGGAGGTGGGTGAAAAAGGATCTTGCTGTGATTTATGTCATAGAGTTCTCTGCCTAAGTTTTCCTCTAAGAGTTTTATAGTGTGTGGACTTATATTTAGGTCTTTAATCAATTTAGAGTTTATTTTTGTGTGTGGTGTTAGGAAGTGTTCTAATTTCTTTCTTTTACATGTAGCAGTCTAGTTTTCCCAGCATCACTTATTGAAGAGGCTGTCTTTTCTCCAATGTATATTCTTGCCTCCTTTATCAAAGATAAGTTGACCATAAGTTCATGGGTATATCTCTTGTCTTTCTATCCTATTTCATTGATCTATATTTCTGTTTTTGTGCCAGTACCATACAGTCTTGATTACTGTAGCTTTGTAATATAGTCTAAAGTCAGGGAACCTGATTCCTCCAGCTCCATTTTTCTTTCTCAGGATTGCTTTGGCTATTCGGTGTCTTTTGTGTTTCCATACAAATTGTGAAATTTTTTGTTCTAGTTCTGTGAAAAATACGGTTGGTAGTTTGATAGGGATTGCACTTAATCTGTAGTTTGCTTTGGGTAGTATAGTCATTTACACAACATTGATTCTTCCAATCCAAGAAAATGGTATTTCTCTCCATCTGTTTGTATCATCTTTAATTTCTTTCACATTGTCTTAAAGTTTTCTGCATACAGTTCTTTTGTCTCCTTAGGTAGGTTTATTTCTAGGTATTTTATTCTTTTTGTTGCAATGGTAAATGGGAGTGTTTCCTTAATTTTGCTTTCAGATTTTTCATCATTAGTGTATAGGAATGCAAGAGATTTCTGTACATTAATTTTGTATCCTGCTACCTTACCAAATCCATTGATTAGCTCTAGTAGTTTTCTGGTAGCATCTTTAGGATTCTCTATGTATTGTATCATGTCATCTGCAAACAGTGACTGGTTTCCTTCTTTTCTTATTTGGATTCCTTCATTTTTTTTTTCTTCTCTGATTGCCATGGCTAAAACTTCAAAAACTATGTTGAATAATAGTGGTGAGAGTGGGCAACCATGTCTTGTTCCTGATCTTAGAGGAAATGGTTTCAGTTTTTCACCATTCAGAACACTGTTGGCTGTGGGTTTGTCATATATGGCCTTTATTATGTTGAGGTAGGTTCCCTCTATGCCCACATTCTGGAAAGTTTTTACCATAAATGGGTGTTGAATTTTGTCGAAAGCTTTTTCTGCATCTATTGAGATGATCATAGGGTTTTTCTCCTTCAATTTGTTAATATGCTGTAACACATTGATGGATTGGTGTATATTGAAGAATCCTTCCATTCTTGGAGTAACCCCACTTGATCATGCTGTATGATCCCTTTAATGTGCTGATGGATTCTGTTTGCTAGTATTCTGTAGAGGATTTTTGCATCTATGTTCATCAGTGATATTGGCCTGTAGTTTTCTTTTTTTGTGACATCTGTGTCTGGTTTTTGTATCAGGGTGATGGTGGCCTCGTAGAATGTGTTTGGGAGTGTTCCTCCCTCTGCTATATTTTGGAAGAGTTTGAGAAGCATAGGTGTTAACTCTTCTGTAATTGTTTGCTAGAATTTGCCTGTGAAGCCACTTGGTCCTGGGCTTTTGTTTGTTGGAAAATTTTTAATCACAGTTTTAATTTCAGTGATGGTGATTGGTCTGTTTACATTTTTTATTTCTTCCTGGTTCAGTCTCAGTAAGTCGTGCTTTTCTAAGCATTTTTCCATTTCTTATAGGCTGTCCATTTTATTAGCAAATAGTTGCTTAAAGTAATCTCTCATGATTCTTTGTATTTCTCCAGTGTCAGCTGTTGCTTCTCCTTTTTCATTTCTAATTCTGTTGATTTGTGTCTTCCCCCTTTTTTTCTTGATGAGTCTGGCTAATGGTTTATCAACTTTGTTTATCTTCTCATAAAACCAGCTTTTAGTTTTATTGATCTTTGCTATCATTTCCTTCATTTCTTTTTCATTTATTTCTGATCTGATCTTTACGATTTATTTCATTCTGCTAAATGTGGGGTTTTGTTGTTGTTGTTGTTCCTCTTTGTCTAATTGCTTTAGGTTTAAGATTAGGTTGTTTATTTGAGATGTTTCCTGTTTCTTGAGGTAGGCTTGTATTGCTATAAACTTCCCTCTAGAACTGCTTTGGCTGCATCCCATAGGTTTTGGGTGGTCCTGTTTTCATTGTCATTTGTTTCTAGGTATTTTTTAAAATTATTTATTTATTTATTTATTTATTTTTGGCTGTGTTGGGTCTTCATTTCTGTGCGAGGGCTTTCTCTAGTTGTGGCAAGCGGGGGCCACTCTTCATCGCGGCCTCTATTGTTGTGGAGCACAGGCTCCAGTCACGCAGGCTCAGTAGTTGTGGCTCACGGGCCTAGTTGCTCCGTGGCATGTGGGATCCTCCCAGACCAGGGCTCGAACTCGTGTCCCCTGCATTGGCAGGCAGATTCTCAACCACTGCACCACCAGGGAAGCCCATGTTTCTAGGTATTTTTTAATTTCCTCTTTGATTTCTTCAGTGATCTCTTGGTTATTTAATAGTGTATTATTTAGCCTCCATGTGTTTGTATTTTTTAGTTTTTTTCTTGTAACTGATATCTAATCTCATAGCATTGTGGTCGGAAAAGATTCTTGATACGATTTCAATTTTCTTATGTTTACCAAGGCTCGAATTGTGACCCAAGATGTGATCTATCCTGTAGAATGTTCCATGAGCACTTGAGAAGAAAGTATATTCTGTTTTTTTTGGATAGAATGTCCTATAAATATCAATTAAATCTGTCTTGTTTAAAGTGTCATTTAAAGCTGTGTTTCCTTATTTATTTTCATTTTGGTTGATCTGTCCATTGGTGAAAGCATGGTGTTAAATTTCCCTACTATTATTGTGCTACTGTCAATTTCTCCTTTTATGGCTGCTATCATTTGCTGTATGTATTGAGGTGCTCCTATGTGGGGTGCATAAATATTTACAATTGTTATATCTTCTTCTTGGATTGATCCCTTGATCATTATGTAGTGTCCTTCTTTATCTCTTGTAGTAGTCTTTATTTTATAGTCTACTTTGTCTGATATGAGTATTGCTACTCCAGCTTTCTTTTGATTTCCATTTGCATGGAATATCTTTTTCCATCCCCTCACTTTCAGTGTGTATGTGTCCCTAGGTCTGAAGTGTGTCCCTTGTAGACAGCATATATACAGGTCTTGTTTTTGTATCCATTCAGCCAGTCTATGTCTTTGGTTGGAGCATTTAATCCATTTACATTTAAGGTAATTATCAATATTTTTGTTCCTATTACCATTTTCTTAATTATTTTGGGATTGTTTCTATATGTCTTTTCCTTGTCTTGTGTTTCCTGCCTAGAGAAGTTCCTTTAGCATTTGTTGTAAAGCTCGTTTGGTGGTGCTGAATTCTCTTAGCTTTTGCTTCTCTGTAAAAGTTTTAATTTCTCTGTCGAATCTGAATGAGATCATTGCTAGGTAGAGTAATCTTGGTTGTAGGTTTTTTCCCTTTCATCACTTTAAATATGTCCTGTCACTCCCTTCTGGCTTGCAGAGTTTTTGCCGAAAGATCAGTTGTTAACATTATGGATTCCCTTGTATGTTATTTGTTGCTTTTCCCTTGCTGCTTTTATATTTTTTCTTTGTCTTTAATTTTTGATAGTTTGATTAATATGTGTCGTGGTGTGTTTCTCCTGTGATTTACCCTGTATGGGACTCTCTGTGTTTCTTGGATTTGATTGACTATTTCCTTTCACATATTAGGGAAATTTTCAACTATAGTCTCTTCAAATATTTTCGCAGACCCATTCTTTTTCTCTTCTTCTTCTGGGACCCCTATAATTCGAATGTTGGTGCATTTAATGTTGTCCCAGAGGTCTCTGAGACTGTCTTCAATTCTTTTCATTCTTTTCTCTTTATTCTGCTCTGTGGCAGATATTTCCTCTATTGTATCTTCCAGGTCACTTATCCGTTCTTCTGCCGCAGTTATTCTGTTATTGATTCCTTCTAGAGTATTTTTAATTTCATTTATTGTGTTGTTCACCATTGTTTGTTTGCTCTTTAGTTCTTCTAGGTCTTTGTTAAACGTTTCTTGTATTTTCTCTATTCTATTTCTGAGATTTTGGATCATGTTTACTCTCATTATTCTGAATTCTTTTTCAGTAGATTGCCTCTTCATTTCTTTGGTCTGGTGGGTTTTTGCCTTGCTACTTCATCTGCTTCATATTTCTCTTTCTTCTCATTTTTTTAAACTTACTGTGGTTGGGGTCATCTTTTGGCAGGCTGCAGGTTCTTAGTTCCTGCTGGTTTTCATGTCTGCCCCCAGGTTGGTTCAGTGGCTTGTGTAGGCTTCCTGGTGGGAAGGACTGGGGCCTGTATTCTGGTAGGTGGGGCTGCATCTTGTCTTTTTAGAGGGCAGGGTTGCATCTGGTGGTGTGTTTTGAGGTGTCTATGAACTAGGTATGACTTTAGGTAGCCTCTCTCCTAAGGGGTGGGGTTGTGTTCCCATCTTGCTATTTGTTTGGTGTGGGGTGTCCAGCACTGTAGCTTGCTGGCTGTTGGGTGGAGCTGGATCTTATTGTTGAGATGTAGATTTCTGCGAGAGCTCTCACGAATTAATATTACATGGGGCCAGGAGGTCTCTGATGGCCCAGTGTCCTAGACTTGTTTCTCCCACCTTGGAGGCTCAGGCACGACACCCAGCTGTAGCACCAAGACCCTGCTGGCCACATGGCTTGGAAGAAAAGGAAGAAAAAAAACACAAACAGGTAGAACCCCAAAACAAATGGCAAAGGCAAAACTAAACAGACAAAATCACACAAAGAAACATACACATATACACAGTCTTTAAAAAAAAAAGAAAAACTAGCAACCAAAACAAAACAACAACAACTAAAAAAAGAAACCTAAAAAAAAAAAAAAAAGGGACAGACAGAACCCGAGGACAAATGGTAAAAGCACACCCAAACAGACAAAATCGCACAAGGAAACATACACACACGTGCTCACAAAAAGAGAAAAGAGGGGAAAAAAACAAAAAAAATAAGGAATAGAGCAACCAAACTAATAAACAAATCCACCAATAGCAAGCACTAAAAACTAAACTAAGATAAGCATAAAACCAAAAACAAATCAGACACAGAAAGCAAACCCCCAGTCTACCGTTGCTCTCATCGCCCACTGCCTCAATTTTGGGAACATTCATGGTCTATTCAGGTATTCCACAGATGCAGAGTTTATCAAGTTGATTGTGGAGATTTAATCTGCTGCTCCTGAGGCTGCAGGGAGAAATTTCCCTTTCTCTTCTTTGTTCACACACCTCCTGGGGTTCAGCTTTGGGTTTTGCCCCACCTCTGCTTGTAGGCCAACCTCAGGCATCTGTTCCTCACCCAGACAGGAAAAGGTTAAAGCAGCAGCTGATTAGAACTCTTTTGCTCACTCAGGCTGGGGAGGGGAGGGGTATGGTAGTCATAATTGGAATGCAGGGTGAGCCCGTGTTGGCAGAGGCCAGCATGACATTGCAACAGCCTGAGAAACACTGTGTGTTCTCCCAGGGAAGTTGTCCCTGGATCACGGGACCCTGGCAGTGCCCAGCTGCACAGGCTCCCGGGGAGGTGTAGGTAGTGACCTGCAGTTTCACACAGGATTCTTGGTGGCAGTGGTAGCAGCGTTAGTGTCCCATACCCGCCCCTTGGGTCCAAGCTGATAGCCGTGACTCATGCCCGTCTCTGGAGCTCACTTAAGCAGTGCTCTGCCATCTGTGGGCACACGGAGCAGGAATTCCCTCTCCTCGAGCACCCTGAAACAATGGTTTTTTGCCTCTCTGGCAGGTCCAGACATTTTCCCAGATTCTCTCCCAGCTAGCTGTGGTGCACTAGCCCCCTTCAGGCTGTGTTCACTCAGCCAACCCCAGTCCTCTCCCTGGGATCTGACTTCCGAAGCCCCAGCTCCCACCCACCACAGTGTGTGAGCAGACAAGCCTCTCAGGCTGGTGACTACTGGTTGGCACCGATCCTTTGTGCAGGAATCTCTCCGCTTTGCCCTTTGCACCCCTGTTGCCATGCTCTCCTCTGTGGCTCTGAAGCTTTCCCCTGCCCCCCATCCCTGCCAGTGAAGTGCTTCCTAGTGTGTGGAAACTTTTCCTCCTTCACAGCTCCCTCCCAGAGGTGCCAGTCCCATCCCTATTCTTTTGTCTCTGTTTTTTCTTTTTTCTTTTGCCCTACCCAGGTACATGGGGATTTTCTTGCCTTTTGGGAAGTCTGAGGTCTTCCATCAGCATTCAGTAGGTGTTCTGTAGGAGTTGGTCCACATGTAGATGTATTTTTGATGTATTTGTGGGGAGGAAGGTGATCTCCACGTCTTACTCCTCCACCATCCTGAAGGTCTCCCAACTCACTAGTTTTGGATACCAGTAAATAATGTGTTGTTGGCAAGAATTCTTTTTGTGCATGAGTGCACTAGTACTATAGGTTTTTTTTAACTTTTTAATTAATGGTAATGTAAAATATAGTTCATATATTTTAAGTGAATATCTTCATAAATATTTCAAACATAAATACACAATGTAGCCACCACCAAATTAAGGTATTATAGAACATTATTAGCATCCCTAGTAGAATTCCTCCAACCCATTCCTAATCAGTCACCTCCACAAGGGAAACCACTCTCTTCTATAACCACAGATTAGGTTTGCCTTTTAAAATTTTATATTAAAGGAATTATAGAGTATGTATTGCTATGTGTCTGGCTTCTTCTATTGAATGTTATGTTTTGTGAGATTCATTCATGTTGTTATATGTGTAGCAGTAGTTTGTTAATTTCCATTGCTAGACAAGATTTCATTTATATATATGTATATACAAATATATACATGTATACAGTTGACCCTTGAAAAACATGTGTTTGAACTCTTCAGGTTCAGGTATATATAGAAATTTTTTCAACAAAATATACAAAAATACACGTGTAGAACATCATGTACAAAACTCGTGTTGAAGTGGATAACCTATCTTTACATAGGCATAAGTTAAGTGATATTTGATATATCAATAAAATTAACAATGTGTTCATTTTCTTACAGTTTTATAACTTTTCTTTCTAAGAATTACATTAGAGAAAATGCATATCAGTCTATCATCACAGGTAGATAGGGGTTTTTTAATGTAAAATTTTTCTAATACTGTATTATGAATATGACAGTAATACTGTATGTCATAAACATTTATAATGATTCATTCATTAGTGTATAGCCTAAGCTCCTGTGAAGCAATTGTATTGATTACACTAGGCTTCTATAAAGCAATCATACCACTGCTTCGTTATCAGTGCATGAATAGTCATACCTATAAATAAATATAAATTTCTTTTTCACATTATCTTTTCATATTTGATGTCTAGTGTTAGTAATACATATAACATCTACAGTGTTTTGTATCATAAAAGACCATACTGATGTAGGTATTCACAGACACATTCATCTTGTAAACAGACGAATGTAAATTTAAATGGTATCAATAAATTAATTACAGTACTGTAAATGTATTTTCTCTTCCTTAAGATTTTCTTAATAACATTTTCTTTTCTCTATCTTACTTTATTTTAAGAATACAGGATATGATGCATATAACATACAAAATATGGGTTATGTTATTGGTAAGGCTTCTGGCCAACTGTAGGCTAAGTAGCTAAGTTTTGGGAGAGTCAAAAATTATACACAGATTTTTGACTGGCCAAGGGTCAGTGCCCCTAACCCTCATGTTAAAAGCAGAAGTTTTTAATTTTAATACAATTCAATTTATAAACCTTTTTCTTTATGATTAGTACTTTTTGTTTCCTGTTTAAGAAATATTTTCTTACCCCAAAGTCCTAAAAATATTCAACTACGTTATCCTCTAAACATTTTATTGTTTTATTTGGGATGTATACGATCTATAACTCACTGGCAATTGATCATGTATATAGTGTGAAATGGGGTCACATTTAATTGTTTTATATGGTTATCAGATTAATTCATTATGATTTGTTTAAAAGTGTCTTCTTCTCCACTGTCCATGTCCATGAAAAAATAATTTTTTCAATAAATAAAAAATAAAAATCAATTCAAATAGTAAGCAGTAAGAATTCACTCCAAATATCAAATAAACAGTAAATTAGCTGCTTTTAAATTTCATGTCTGCTGTAATACTCTATCTGGAAATATTTGTAATATATTGAAAAAATATTAAACATTTAAATTGATGAACAATAATTGTCCTGGATATAAATGAAGAGGGAATTTGAAGATATTACCAGAAGGGCAAGTTGTAAATCAACTCTATCTCTAATTTAAATTCCTCTTTCTTTTAAATCACAAAAACTTGACATTTGTATTTCCTCAAAAGAGGGTGAAGACATTTGTTGTTCAGACAATTATATTTCATTTTTAGGCCACTAATCAAATAGCAAACCATTTAAATAAACAGAATAAATATTTTCATACAGTTTACAAAACAAGATTTTTCAAGGCAAAGTTTTACTGGCAATGGATAGTGTTTCATCTCCTTTAATATCTCTCTATGTTGTTCTTTTTCAGCATTTTGAGGGGGTTAAAGCATTAAAAATCTAACCCTCTAATATCCTAAATAAGAAATTATGAAAAAAGCATGTTCTTTGTAAATAAAGATTATTGAAGAAATGGTAGGATGATGACCATTTGATTTATGTGAAATATATATCAGCTATTTAGAATCACAGCAGATACTTCCATAGTATTTACCTTATACCAACCACTATACTAAATATTTTGCATTTGTATATGTATAATTTCAACAGCAATCCTATAAAGGAAGTAATCCTATGAAGTAAGTAATAGTAGCATCCTCATTTTACAGATAAGGATACTGAGGCAAAGAGATGTTAACTGTCTTACCAAGGTCACACAGCTAGTAGGTTGGTGGATCCAAGATTTAAACCTTTGTATAATGGCTGTTCAGTTAACTAATATGCTATGCAACCACTTTGTGACAGCCTGCAACTATTTTAACAAAATGAGTGACAAGGCTGCTAAACATGTGTGTTGTATTTCAGATGCATTTATTCTAACTTATTCTGTCTCCTGGTTTTCCTTGACTGTCAACTGTCTGTAAGCACAGAACTTAACTGCTCAAAAACAATGACAAGTTTCTTCTGCACTATGCCTGTTTGTGTACTCATGACAGAGAACAGTCCATCACTCCAAGATGACTATTTTTCTTCCCAAACAGCAGGTAACCTCATGACTGGCTTGTTCGTATTTGTATAGTTCTAGATTCTTCTTCCTTCCAGATGCATGGCACTAGTTTGGGTTGGGAATAACCCTAGGATATCTACTCTAAACTCAAGCCAACTCCTGAACATAGAAGATAATTCAATCTGAAGTTAGATTCAGTGAGAATGTATTTGGGATCATTCTGTTCTTCCTTTTGAAAAGAACCATGAGAAACATAAGACAGTGGTTTGAAACATGGACTCCGGAGCCAGGCTGCTCTATTCAAAGCCCAGCTTCACAAGGTGGACAAGTCACTTAACCTCTATCCATCTCAGTTTCCTCTCCTGTAAAATAGAGATGATAATACAGCAACTACTTCCTAAGGTTGCTATGAGAATTATGAGTTAATACACACAAAACACTCAGAAGATAGATTATATGAGCTATATAAATAAAATAAACATGACAGCCATCTATGACGTTATAGAGGCAATTAATACCAAACCTCTGTCAGACACCTACTATGTCCCTAGGCCAGTACATGAGGACATCCCTGACCCAGGGGATGTCAAAGTTTTTAGTTAATGCTTTATTGTTATGCTTTCAGATTTCACAAAAACATTGTGGGTCTCATAAGTATTTTTACAATTTTGCCCAAAATATATTTGCCTCATAGTGTTCGTTGATATTCTTTTATCTACTTCAACTTTTCAAAATACTTATTTTAGTGGGTTCTCACAGGTACTGTTTACTATCTATTTATCTTTTTTACTTACTTCTTCCCAGTGAAAGCCTGATTTTATTCAGATATCCCACCTTACCCACTCAGCCATGAGTTTTCAGAAAGTTGAAACATTCCCAATTCCTAGGCTTGGACTGATCTTATTTTATCTAAATTTATGATCTCAGGACATTTCCATGGAATATGTTATTGATCCAAGCATGGGTAAGTGACAAAACTTGGTGGATTTATGTTTCAGGGTTGGAAGAGGTGTATTTTTTTTCACTCTTCTGTGCTGCACAAGAAAAAGACAGCATATAGCCCAAAATGACACAGGGGTCATCTTACTACCATAAAGGAGGAATTAGCATTAGGATGAAGCTGGTTCTGGAGACAGCTTAGCAGGGAGATCAAAAGATCCTGGATTCTTGCCGACATCATTTAGTCACTAATCCATATTATGATCTGGGGCACTCCTTATTTCTGGATTGCCATATTATATATGATAATAAACTTGCTCATGCTTTAAACTAGGTTAATGCAAGGTTTTCTGTTATGTGCAGTTGAAAATTTCTTACCTAAAACTCATATAAATATATTATCTGCTTAATTGAAAACACACACACAATCTGTCCTTTTAAAGTGACATGATACTTAATAATAAACAAAGGAGGATAATAAAAATGAAATCATTTTCTGAAAGAATTCCATGCTTGGAGAAAGAATTTTTTAAATGTGGCTTTGAAAATTTACTGTTAATATGATTTTGTTGGCAGAAACAATGGGTCTCCTAAAAATAATCCTATTGTACAATGTTATGAACGTGGCAAAAATAATTTTCTATTCTAAATCTTCAGAGGCTTTCTTCAGAAGAAATTGAGTTTCAAACACAATACACATTCATTAAAATTTTGAAAATGTAAAACATTCAGTTTGAAAGAGAAACTAATAAATATTAGAGAAAAATTGAAATTTACTAAGTGAAATTTAAGAAAACTGTTTCCAAAATTGGCGGAATTTACAACAGATTACTATTAATGTCATAATTTTTTGTAATTTTTACATTTTATTTATTTATTTTTGGCTGCGTTCGGTCTTCATTGCTGTGCGCGGGCTTTCTCTAGTTGCAGTGAGTGGGGGTTACTCTTCACTGCGGTGCACGGGTTTCTCATTGCGGTGGCTTCTCTTGTTGCAGAGCGCGAGCTCTAGGTGCACAGGCTCAGTAGTTGTGGCACACGGGCTTAGTTGCTCCACGGCATGTGGGATCTTCCCGGACCAGGGATCGAACCTGTGTCCCTTGCATTGGCAGGCGGATTCTTAACCACTGCACCACCAGGGAAGCCCTAATGTCATTATTTAATGACTGAGATGACTATTTTTAATCAGCCTTAGTTAAAATATTCAGGGCAAACAAACATGTTCATCTACAACAAACCTCTGTGTATTTTAACCACAAGAGTTAGTCTTAATAAGAATTGACAAGTTCGATCAAGGCAAGATTATGACATTAGAAAGAGTCAGTTAATTTAGAAGTTGAGAGCACAACAGGCTTCAAAATTAAACCAACTCAGGTTCAAAACTCTGCTCTACTATGTAGCCTTGTTAACCTTGTTCAATGTGGCATTTTAAAAATTTGTTTCCTCTTCTGGAAAATGTGGATAATAACTATTTATATGCTTTTTTAAAGATTAAGTTATGTCTTATATGTAACTGTGCTTAGCAACAACCTATGGTAGCTATTTTTTTTTTATTTTTATAAAAGAAAAATAATTGCTGTGACATACAAGGTCCAGATTGCAGTTGAGTTGATATAATTTATTTTAAAAATCACCTACCCAAAGGATTTTCTCAGGAGACTTAAAAACTTGAAGCAATTCCTCTTGTCATCTGGAGTTGGGAATACATCCTGTCAACTCACTAGGGAAATGTACTGAAAGTTCATTCAGAATTTTCACAACCATGAATATAACAAGTAAGCAATAGCTTACTTTCCTGTTGGTTAAGGTGACTGGGAAAATCACAACTACAATGCATGCCAGAGATGTTTGGTACAAAATTTTTAGATTTGTGGTCCTTTTGGTTTCTGCTTGTGTTCACTACAATGGTTTAGAGGCAAGAATTACTAAAACTTTCCAGGTAAGTTATTTTCAGCAATCACAATTTCACATCCCTAGGCTCTGTACATATTTAGAAATTTAATAAAGAAATAGAAAATTTTACTTCCCTGAAACAAGATGTTTTGTTCACATTATAATGATAAGTGACTTAAGTATACAGTTATGTCATTATTTTTCCTCTTTTCTTTACAAATACTTTTTCAAAATTCCCTGCATGAATTGGCTGGTGACAAGACAATAGTTCATTTACAAAAAGGAGGGTTAGGGTAAAAACCCTGAGGACATGTAGAGGATGGGCAAGGAGGCAGTCAGCAGGGAGCCTAGTGAGTAATGGGGAGTGGTAAGGATAATGGAGAGGCAACCTGCCAAATCACACAAGGAATAGCTAGCCAAGAAAGCCATGGCTTTGAATTTCAAAGTGGAATGGAAAGTCAATGGAGTGTTATGTGAGAAAATTTTATTATCTGATTTACGTTTTTAAAATATTCTAGCTGCAGTGTTGACAATAGGCATAAAATCAAATAATATGCTTATATCCTATTTCTTGATCTTTCAACTCCATTTAATATTTACTGAACTATAAAATGGAAGACAAGGAATTTACTTCTTGACTGCCTTCCAATTTTGTTAGTTATAATTTCATTTTTATTTATTTACTTCTTATCTTTGTAAATTTAAATAATTTACTTAATATATTTAACCTCTATTTCTTGATCCTTCAGTTTTATATTCCAGTTTATTCTTTTTAAAACTTTAGGGACTTAGAAAGAAATGATACATGTCCATCATAAAACTTTTAAGAAATCTAAAAGTAAAAAGAATGTAAAAAGAATTCTGTACTATAGGATAGTACAGAAATAACTATCTTTATTTTGGGGGGGTAGGGGGGAGAAGGAAGGGTTTATTACTTGCAGAAAGTAAAGAGAACACCTGGAATATTTCCCAAAGCACTGTCTCGCTGAACGACATAATTGGGGAAATTTTTTTTAAGCCTACTTTTTTTAATTAATTAATTAATTTATTTATTTATTTATTTTTGGCTGTGTTGGGTCTTCGTTTCTGTGTGAGGGCTTTATCTAGTTGTGGCAAGCAGGGGCCACTCTTCATCGCGGTGCGCGGGCCTCTCACTATCGCGGCCTCTCTTGTTGCGGAGCACAAGCTCCAGACGCGCAGGCTCAGTAGTTGTGGCTCACGGGCCCAGATGCTCCGTGGCACGTGGGATCTTCCCAGACCAGGGCTCGAACCCGTGTCCCCTGCATTAGCAGGCAGATTCTCAACCACTGCGCCACCAGGGAAGCCCCCGAATTGGGGAAATTTTAAGCTAAGAGTGCATGCATGTTCATGGAGGGGCGTAAGCAAAGGAGAACTCAGCACAGAATTGAGGCAAAGGTTGACAGTGTCCAGGCTCTAGCTGATTGAAGTCATAAGGGTCAGAAAAGGTCAGCATCATCATTCCTTAGTTTCCAGTTAATCTGGTGGTTGAGTGCTCAAGGGGGTTTGAATTCTGCAAAACAGCTCAAGAATGTGCTTTGGGCTAATCTTTACCTTTGAAACAGAACTGGGAGTCTTTACAACTGATATATTATATCTGATACGGTTATGTTTTCTCCCTGGCCTGGTAATAGCTGTTTTTACCTTCTTTTATTCCCTTAAAATTATGAACTACTGAGACCTATTCTTCTGCAAGCACTGTGGTTATGCTTAGATAGCAAAATGACTTAGGCTTAAAATGGCTTCTCTTATATTAAGAAAGTTATATCTGGTTCTTTTCCTCTGGAGATCCCCTACCCTATCTGCTTACAGACAACAACCCCAGTGGGTCTTAAGGTTTTGGACTTGCTCAGGACGTATTATCCCTATACTATTTCCTATTTCTCCCATTTGTGTTTTTTAAATTGTCTTCTTTTTTTTTTTTAATAAATTTATTTATTTATTTATTTTTGACTGCATTGGGTCTACGCTGCTGTGCACAGGCTTTCTCTAGTTGCGGCGAGCAGGGGCTACTCTTCGTTGTGATGTGCAGGCTTCTCATTGCAGTGGCTTCACTTGTTGTGGACCACAGGCTCTACGTGCACGGGCTCAGTAGTTGTGGCTCACGGGCTCTACAGCGCAGGCTCAGTAGCTGTGGCACACAGGCTTTGTTGCTCCACAGCATGTGGGAACTTCTCGGACCAGGGCTCAAACCTGTGTCCGCTGCATTGGCAGGTGGATTCACCACTTCACGAGCAGGGATGTCCTAAATTATTTTCTTATTTCTTGAAATAAATTTGACATATAACATTGACTAAGTTTAAGGTATACAACAAACATGTTGATTTGATACATTTATAGATATATATTTTAACACTTTTATTGCAGTATAATAGCTTTACAATGGTGGGTTAGTTTCTTCTGTATAACAAAGTGAATCAGCTATATGTATACATATATCCTCATATCCCCTCCCTCTTGCTACTCCCTCCTACCCTCCCTCTCCTATCTCTCTAGGTGGAAACAAAGGAACGAGCAGATCTCCCTGTGCTATGCAGCTGCTTCCCACTAGCTATCTATTTTACAATTGGTAGTGTATATATGTCAATGCCACTCTCTCACTTCGTCCCAGCTTACCCTTCCCCCTCTCCCTGTCCTCAAGTCCATTATCTATGTCTGCATCTTTATTCCTGTCCTGCCCTTAGGTTCATCAGAACCATTTTTTTTTAGATTCCATATATATGTGTTAGCATATGATATTTGTTTTTCTCTTTCTGACTTACTTCACTGTGTATGACAGACTTTAGGTCCATCCACCTCACTACAAATAACTCAATTTCGTTTCTTTTTATGGCTGAGTAATATTCCATTGTATATATGTGCCACATCTTCTTTATCCATTCATCTGTCAATGGACACTTAGGTTGCTTCCATATCCTGACTATTGTAAATATTTCTGCAATGAACATTGTGGTATACATGTTCTTTTTTTTTTTTTAACATCTTTATTGGAGTATAATTGCTTTACAATGGTGTGTTAGTTTCTGCTTTATAACAAAGTGAATCAGTTATACATATACATATGTTCCCATATCTCTTCCCTCTTGCATCTCCCTCCCTATCCCACCCATCTAGGTGGTCACAAAGCACAGAGCTGATCTCCCTGTGCTATGCAGGCGCTTCCCACTAGCTAGCTATTTTATGTTTGGTAGTGTATATATGTTCATGCCACTCTCTCACTTTGTCACATCTTACCCTTCCCCCTCCCCATATCCTCAAGTCCATTCTCTAGTAGGTCTGTGTCTTTATTCCCATCTTGCCACTAGGTTCTTCATGACCTTTTTTTTTTTGCCCTTAGATTCCATATATATGTGTTAGCATACTGTATTTGTTTTTCTCTTTCTGACTTACTTCACTCTGTATGACAGACTCTAACTCCATCCACCTCACTACAAATAACTCCATTTCGTTTCTTTTTATGGCTGAGTAATATTCCATTGTATATATGTGCCACATCTTCTTTATCCATTCATCTGTCAATGGACAGTTAGGTTGCTTCCATGTCCTGGCTATTGTAAATAGTTCTGCAATAAACATTGTGGTATATGTGTCCTTTTGAATTATGGTTTTTCTCAGGGTATATGCCCAGTAGTGGGATTGCTTGGTAGTATGGTAGTTCTATTTTTAGTTTTTTAAGGAACCTCCATACTGTTCTCCATAGTGGCTGTATCAAATTACATTCCCACCAACAGTACAAGAGGGTTCCCTTTTCTCCACACCCTCTCTGGCATTTATTGTTTGTAGACTTTTTGATGACAGCCATTCTGACTGGTGTGAGGTGATACCTCATTGTGGTTTTGCATTTGGCATTTGCATTTCTCTAATGATTAGTTATGTTGAGCATCCTTTCATGTGTTTGTGGCAATCTGTATACCTTCTTTGGAGAAATGTCTATTTATGTTTTCTACCTATTTTTGGGTTGGGTTGTTTATTTTTTTTTGATATTGAGCTGCATGAGCTCCTTGTATATTTTGGAGTTTAATCTTTGTCAGGTACCTGGTTTGCAAATATTTTCTCCCAATCTCAGTGTTGTCTTTTCATCTTGTTTATGGGTTCCTTTGCTGCACAATGAAAGTTTCATTAGGACCCATTTGTTTATTTTTGTTATTATTTCCATTTCTCTAGGAAGTGGGACAAAAAGGATCTTGCTGTGATTTATGTCATAGAGTGTTCTGCTTATGTTTTCCTCAAAGAGTTTTACAGTGTCTGGCCTTAAATTTAGGTCTTTAATCAGTTTGGAGGGTTTTTTTGTGTATGGTGTTAGGGAGCCTTCTAATTTCACTCTTTTACATGTAGCTGTCCAGTTTTCCCAGAACCACTTATTAAAGAGGCTGTCTTTTCTCCATTGTATATTCTTCCCTCCTTTATCAAAAATAAGGTGACCATATGTGCGTGGGTTTATCTCTGTGCTTTCTATCCTATTCCATTGATCTATATTTCTGTTTTTGTGCCAGTACCATACAGTCTTTATTACTGTAGCTTTGTAGTATAGTCTGAAGTCAGGGAGCCTGATTCTTCCAGCTACGTTTTTCTTTCTCAAGATTGATTTGGTTATTCCGGGTCTTTTGTGTTGCCATAGAAATTGTGAAATATTTTGTTCTAGTTCTATGGAAAATACCATTGGCAGTTTGATAGGGATTGCATTGAATCTGTAGATTGCTTTGGGTAGTAGAGTCATTTTCACAATGTTGATTCTTCCAATCCAAGAACATGACATATCTCTCCAGCTGTTTGCATCACCTTTAATTTCTTTCCTCAGTGTCTTATAGTTTTCTGCATACAGGTCTTTTGTCTCCTTAGGTAGGTTTCTTCCTATGTATTTTATTCTTTTTGTTGCAATGGTAAATGGGAGGGTTTCCATAATTTCTCTTTCAGATTTTTCATCATTAGTGTATAGGAATGCAAGATATTTCTGTACATTAATTTTATATCCTGCTACTCTACCAGATTCTTTGATTAGCTCTAGTAGTTTTCTGGTGGCATCTTTAGGATTCTCTATGTGTTGTATCATGTCATCTGAAAACAGTGACAGTGTTACATCTTCTTTTCCAATTTGGATTCCATTTCTTTCTTTTCCTTCTCTAATTACTGTGGCTAAAACTTCCAAAACTATGTTGAATAATAGTGCTGAGAGTGGGAAACCTTATCTTGTTCCTGATCTTAGAAGAAATGGTTTCAGTTTTTCACCATTGAGAATGATGTTTACTGTGGGTTTGTCATATATGGCCTTTATTATGTTGAGGTAAGTTCCCTCTAAGCCTACTTTCTGGAGGGTTTTTATCATAAATTGGTGTTGAATTTTATCGAAAACTTTTTCTGCATATATTGAGATGATTATATGGTTTTTCTCCTTCAGTTTGTTAATATGGTTTATCACATTGATTGATTTGCCTATATTGAAGAACGCTTGCATTCCTGGGATAAATCCCACTTGATCATGGTGTATGATCTTTTTAATGTACTGTTGGATTCTGTTTGCTAGTATTTTGTTGAGGATTTTTGCGTCTATGTTCATCAGTGATATTGGTCTGTAGTTTTCTTTTTTTTGTGACGTCTTTGTCTGGTTTTGGTATCAGGGTGATGGTGTCCTTGTAGAATGAGCTTGGGAGTGTTCCTCCCTCTGCTATATTTTGGAAGAGTTTGAGAAGGATAGATGTTAGCTCTTCTCTAAATGTTTGCTAGAATTTGCCTGTGAAGCCATCTGGCCCTGCGCTTTTGATTGTTGGAAGACTTTTAATCACAGTTTCAATTTCAATGCTTGTGATTGGTCTGCTTATATTTTCTATTTCTTCCTGGTTCAGTCTTGGAAGGTTGTGCTTTTCTAAGAATTTGTCCATATCTTCCAGGTTGTCCATTTTACTGGCATATATTTTCTTGTAGTAATCTCTCATGATCCTTTGTATTTCTGCAGGGTCAGTTGTTACTTCTTTTTCACTTTTAATTCTATTGATTTGAGTCTTCTCCCTTTTTTTCTTGATGAGTCTGTCTAATGGTTTATCAATTTTGTTTATCTTCTCAAAGAAGCAGCTTTTAGTTTTATTGATCTTTGCTATTGTTTTCTTCGTTGTTGTTTTTTTTTTTTCATTTATTTCTGACCTGATCTTTATGATTTCTTTCCTTCTGCTAAATATGGGGTTTTTTTGTTCTTCTTTCTCTAATTGCTTTAGGTGTAAGGTTAGGTTGTTTATTTGAGATGTTTCTTGTTTCTTGAATTAGGATTGTATTGCTATATACTTCCCTCTTAAAACTGCTTTTGCTGCATCCCATGCGTCTTGGGTCTTTATGTTTTCATTGTCATTTGTTTCTAGGAATTTTTTTATTTCCCCTTTGATTTATTCAGTGATCACTTGGTTATTTATTAGTGTATTGTTTAGCCTCCATGTGTTTGTATTTTTTACAGATTTTTTCCTGTAATTGATATCTAGTCTTAAAGCATTGTGGTTGTAAAAGATACTTAACATGATTTCAATTTTCCTAAATTTACCAAGGCTTGATTTGTGACCCAAGATATGATCCATCCTGGAGAATGTTCCATGAGCACTTGAGATGAAAGTGTATTTTGTTGTTTTGGGATGGAATGTCCTATAAATATCAATTAAGTCCACCTTGTTTAATGTATCATTTAAAGCTTGTGTTTCCTTATTTATTTTCATTTTGGATGATCTGTCCATTGGTGAAAGTGGGGTGTTAAAGTCCCCTACTATGATTTTGTTGCTGTCGATTTCCCCTTTTATGGCTGTTGGCATTTGCCTTATGTATAGAGGTGTTCCTATGTTAGGTGAATAAATATTTACAGTTGTTATATCTTCCTCTTGGATTGATCCCTTGATCATTATGTAGTGTCCTTCTTTGTATCTTGTAGTAGTCTTTATTTTAAAGTGTATTTTTTCTGATATGAGAATTGCTACTCCAGCTTTCTTTTCATTTCCATTTGCATGGAATATCTTTTCTATCCCCTCACTTTCAGTCTGTATGTGTCCCTAGGTCTGGAGTGGGTCTCTTGTAGGCAGCATATATACAGGTCTTGTTTTTGTACCCATTCAGCCAGTTTATGTCTTTTGGTTGGAGCATTTAATCCATTTACATTTAAGGCAGTTATCAATATGCATGTTCCTATTACCTTTTTGTCAATTGCTTGGGTTTCTTATTGTAGGTCTATTCCTTCTCTTGTCTTTCCCACCTAGAGAAGTTCCTTTGGCTTTTGTTGTAAAGCTGGTTTGGTGGTGTTGAATTCTCTAAGGTTTGTTTGTCTGTAAAGTGTTTAATTTCTCCATCGAATCTGAATGAGATCCTTGCTGGGTAGAGTAATATTGGTTGTAAAGTTTTCCCTTTCATCACTTTAAATATGTCCTGCCATTCCCTTTTTGCTTGCAGAGTTTCTGCTGAAAGATCAGCTGTTAACCTTAGGGGGATTCCCTTGTATGTTATTTGTTGTTTTCCCTTGCTGCTTTTAATATTTTTTCTGTGTATTTAATTTTTGATAGTTTGATTAATATGTGCCTTGGTGTGTTTCTCCTTCCTGCACTTGATTGACTATTTCATTTCCCATATTAGGGAAGCTTTCATCTATAATCTCTTCAAATATTTTCTCAGTCCGTTTCTTTTTCTCTTCTTCTCCTGGGACCCCTATAATTCAAATGTTGGTGCATTTAATGTTGTTCCAGAGGTCTCTGAGACTGTCCTCAATTCTTTTCATTTTTTTTCTTTATTCTGCCCTTTGGTAGTTATTTCCACTATTTTATCTTCCATGTCATTTATCCGTTATTCCACCTCAGTTATTCTGCTATTGATTCCTTCTAGAGAATTTTTAATTTCATTTATTGTGTTGTTCATCATTGTTTCTTTGCTCTTTAGTTCTTCTATGTCCTTGTTAAATGTTTCTTGTATTTTCTCAGACTTTTTCCAAGATTTTGGATCATCTTTACTATCATTACTCTGAATTCTTTTTCAGGTGCACTGCCTATTTCCTCTTCATTTGTTTGGTCTAATGGGTTTTTACCTTGCTCGTTCATCTTCTGTGTTTCTCTGTCTTCTCATTTTGCTTAACTTACTGTGTTTGGGGGTCTCCTTTTCACAGGCTGCAGGTTCATAATTCCCATTGTTTTTGATGTCTGCCCCCAGTAGGTAAGGTTTGTTCAGTGGGTTGCGTAGGCTTCCTGGTGGAGGGGACTGGTGCCTGTGTTCTGGCAGTTGAGACTGGATCTTGTGTTTTTGTTGGACAGGACCACGTCTGGTGGTGTGTTTTGGGGTGTCTGTGACCTTATTATGATTTTATGCAGCCTCTCTGCTAATGGGTGGGGTTGTGTTCCTGTCTCGCTAGTTGTTTGGCATAGGGTGTCCAGCATTCTAGCTTGCTGATCATTGAGTGGAGCTGAGTCTTAGCGTTGAGATAGATATCTCTGGGAGAGCTTTTGCTGTTTGATATTATGTGGGCCCAGGAGGTCTCTGGTGGACCAATGTCCTTAACTCAGCTCTCCCACCTCACCTGACACCCAGCCCGAGCACCAAGACCCTGTCAGCCACACAGCTCAGAAGAGAAGGGAGAAAAAAAAAGAAAGAAAGAAAGAAGAAAATAAAGTAAAATTAAATTAAAAAGTTATTAAAATAAAAAATAAAAAATATTATTTAGAATAAAAATATTTTAAAAAGAAAGAAAGAAGAGAGCAACCTAACCTAAAAACAGATCCACCAGTGATAACAGGTGCTAAAAACTATACAAAAGAAAATAATAATAATAACCAAAAACGAACAGACAGAACCCTAAGACAAATGGTAAAAGCAAAGCTATACAGAGAAAATCATACAAAGAAGCATACACATACACACTCACAAAAAGAGAAAAAGGAAAGAAAAAAATATATATATATAAAAATGTAGAGAGCAACCAAATCAATTAACAAATCAACCAATGATAATAAGCTCTAAATACTAAACTAAGATTAACATAAAACCAGAAACAAATTAGATATAGAAAGCAAACCCCAAGTCTACAGTTGGTCCCAAAGTCCACCACCTCAACTTTGGGATGATTCATTGCTTATTCAGGTATTCCACAGTTGCAGGGTACATCAAGTTGATTGTGGAGATTTAATCCACTGTTCCTGAGGCTGCTGGGAGAAATTTCCTTTTCTCTTCTTGGTTCACACAGCTCCTGGTGTTCGGCTTTGGATTTGGCCCCGCCTCTGCATGTAGGTCGCCTGAGGGCATTTGTTCCCTGCCCAGACAGGACGTGGTTAACATAGCAGCTGATTAGGGGACTCTGGCTTACTCAGGCTGGGGAGAAGCAAGGGTATGAAATGCGGGGTGGGGCTGCAGCGGCAGAGGCCAGCATGATGTTGCAACAGTCTGAGGTGCGCCGTATGTTCTCCCGGAGATGTTGTCCCTGGATCATGGGACCCTGGCAGTGACAGGCTGCACAGGCTCTCAGGAGCAGAGGTGTGGATAGTGACCTGTGCTTGCACTCAGTCTTCTTGGTGACAGCAGCAGCAGTGTTAGTGCTCCATACCCATCTCTAGTGTCCATGCTGATAGCTGGGCTCACGCCCATCTCTGGAGCTTGTTTAGAAGGTGCTCTGAATCCCCTTTCCTTGTGCATCCTAAAACAATGGTCTGTTGCCTCTTCAGCAGCTCCAGACTTTTTCTCAGACTCCCTCCCAGCTAGCTGTGGTGCACTAGCCCCCTTCAGGCTGTGTTCATACAGCCAACCCCTGTCCTCTCCCTGGGATCTGACCTCCAAAGCCCTAGCCTCAGCACCCAGGCCCCACCCGCCCTGGCAGGTGAGCAGACAAGCCCCTCAGGCTGGTAAGCACTGGTCGGCACTGACCCTCTATGTGGGAATCTCTACGCTTTGCTCTCTGCACCACTGTTGCTGTGCTCTTCTCCATGGCTCCGAAGCTTTCTCCCTCACCCACCCCCCATCTCCACCAGTGAAGGGGCTTCCTAGTGTGTGGAAACTTTTCCTCCTTCACAGCTCCCTCCCAGAGGTGCAGGTCCCATCCCTATTCTTTTGTCTCTGTTTTTTCTTTTTTTTTTTACCCTACCCTGGTACATGGAGAGTTTCTTGCCTTTTGGGAAGTCTGGGGTCTTCTGCCAACATTCAGTAGGTGTTCTGTAGGGATTGTTCCACATGCAGATGTATTTTTGATGTATTTGTAGGGAGGAAGTTGATCTCCATGTCTTACTCCTCTGCCATCTTTAAGGTCCCAGAAATAACTATCTTTAAATTTGGTAAATATTATTCTAGACACATCCTTATATGAACACATACTAAAAGAAAATGGGAAGAAAACTTTAGACACCTTGGATTTTTAATAAAAACATAACTTTTAGTTTTACTTAAATTTAACTGAAGGAAATGGGAGGAATAAAGTTAAATACAAGGAATTTCTAAATTTTACGTAGGTGTTTCTCCCCCCACATCAGATATAGTAGCTCACAAAAATTGCTCTAAAATTAAAAAAAAAAAAAAAGGTTTACATATATTTCCCCATTCCTGCCTTAGTCTTTATTTGACCACTTCCTTTTTGAGATTGTGTCATGGAGTGGTTTATAGGCTGGTTTAGAAGAGCTAACACATTTTGTTGAATATTTTTCTGTAATTTCTAGACTAATGATATCTAAAGTCTCTTCCATTCAGCCATTGCTAGTTTATTGCTCACCCTGATTACTCTGTCATTGAAAACACTTAATGAATAGTCAATCTAAAAAAGAAATGAAAAATTTATTCTAGCCAACCCTAGAATTATAACCTGGGAGAGAGTCTTTCAGAAAGCTCTGAGGACTTCTTTGTTCCTTAAAGGTCAAAGCATACTTATATAAGTTTTTGAGATAAAAGGTTATACATCAGAGTAACACACTGACAGTTTATGTAATACAAGGCAAGTGGTGGGTCATCGTGACCCCTTATAGGATTGAGAAATAAATGTTATCTCCTAAGGGGTTACCTTGCTGTGTCTAGGAGGAAATTCCTTTCTTGGGTGAGTAGGGTGAATATGTCTTCTAAGGGGCTCTAACTAATATATAATGTAGATGCACAACACACACTAAAGAGCAGGGTATAGTGGCTCAAATGGTCAGAGAGAGAATTTTATGTTTAAAATTTTTCTTGTCTTGCTTTAAAAATAAATATTTTATCAATTGTCACCAATGAAAATCTTTGGATAGGACTGTGTCAGAAAGAACTATTGTTTTTGCAAGAATTGAACAACTATGTTGCTGTGAATTGTGCCTCATGCTGCATGAGATTCAATCTTTTAATAAGATACAGTATTAAATATTTAAATCTATATTAATTTGTACTAAGTTGTGTATTACTTCCTAAAAGTTCTTAAATTTTTGTCTACAAGTCTTTAAGTTGTGTGTCACCATTATTATAGAACAAAACTCAGAAGAGCCACACTTTCTATTTATTTGTATTCCAACACAGTGGAGTACATTTTGCTGCTGCACCTATGGGAGCATCAGAGCACAAAACGAAAAAGTACAGTTAAGTAATTTATCCCAAAATGAACATCCAGGTGAGTATGATCCACATCAAGAAAAAGAGTATTGACAGAACCCTAGATAACCTCTCCTACCCCATCACCAATTCCCCTCTTGCCCTGTGAATGAAACCAATATCTGGAGTTTCATGGTTTTTATCTTTAATTTGTTTTTTAGCTTTAATATGTATCTCTAAACCAAATAGTTTCATTTTGCCTGGTTTTTTGACTTTCACATAAATGAAATCATACAGTATGTATCACTTTGTATATGACGTTTTTAATTTAACATTACAATCAGCTCGGTGCTTTTCAGTGATCTAGAGGGGTGAGATAGGGAAGATGGGAAGGAGGCTCAGGAGGGAGCCTCAATAGGGAGGGGATATAGGGACATGTGTATGCATATGGCTGTTTCGCTTTGTTATGCAACAAAAACTAACACAGTATTGTGAAGCAATTATACTCCAATAAAGATCTATTTTTTAAAAAATCTGTGTTTTTAAAGAGCAAATATTTGTTCATTTTCATTGCTGTACATTTCATTGCATGAATATACCAAAATTTGTTCATCAGTTCTATTATTAATGGACACTAGGAGTTTTCTAGATTAGATTTTTTGTATTATGAATAATGGTGATATGAACACTCTCATACATGTTTTTTGGTACACATATATATGCATTTCTATTGGGTATATACCTGAGAGTGAAATCCCTAGGTAACAGAATATACATTAATTTAACTTTAGGAGATAATGCTAAACGGTTTCTAAATTGGTTACACAACTTTACATTCCCATCAGCACTAAAGGAATTCCCTTTGTTCCACATAGTCACCAACACTTTGTATTGACAGTCTTTAATTTTGCCATTCTATAATAGTAGTTGTATATTAGTATCACATCAAGATTTTTACTTGCATTTCTCTTATTTTGAGAGATCTTGACTATCTTTTCATCTGTGTATTGGCCATTATATATCCTCCTTTGAGCAGTTCTTGTTTATGTCCCTGGCACACTTTTCTACTGAGTTATTTTTCTTGGTGACTTTTAAGAGTTTTTTACATATTTGAGATATGAGCCCCTTGTTGGTTATATATTTTCACAAATATGTTTTGTCCATTCTGATACTTGCCTTTTTACTTTTGTGATAATGTTTGATAAATAGAAGTTCTTAGTATTAAGGTAGTCAAATTTATCAATCTTTTTCTTTGGCTTGAGTGCTTTTTATTTTCCGTGTAAAGTTTTTCCCTATCCCAAGATCTTGAGGAAAATTACGTTTATAATTTTCTAAAGGCTTTATGTTTCACTTTTTACCTTTATTTTTACAATCCACCACCAGCACTTGGTTATTTTGCATATAGTGTTAGATAAAGTCAAATGTTTTCAACTATGTGTATTCAGTGATGTTGTCCCATTGAAACTGAGCAGGATTCTGTGAGGCTTTCCCAGGGACAGAACCCCTCCCCCATGTTCCCTGCTTACTGGTGATTAGAAGAAAATTGTGGGAATATACTGTGGCCTCCTAGGCCCTCTGTGAGTAGAGAAAGAAAAAAAAACAAGCCCTAGCAGCTGATGATTGGATGTTGTGTTAGTTTCTACTGTACAACAAAGTGAAGTTCCCTGTGCTATACAGCAGGTTCTTATTAGTTATCTATTTTAAACATATTAGTGTATATATGTTAATCCAATCTCCCAATTATATATACTTTATAAAGTATAATTTTATTTTCTGTTTTTTACAAGTACAGAAAAATAAATGGATTTCCATATCATGAAATTATAGCTGGCAAACTTCCTAAACTTCTTATTAATTCTAATTATATATCCATACCTGGTTTTGGATTCTCTATTTACATAGTAATACTAATCAGTAATGACAGTTTTTATTTCTTTCTCTTTTTCTTACTTCTAATTTTTCTTCTTTTTTCCTTTTCCTTTTTTTTTTTTTTTTTTTTTTCCTTACTACCTTGGTTAAAACTTCTGCTACAATTTGAATAGAGATAAGATGGCAGGTATCCTTGTCTTGCTACCAATTGCAAAGGAAAGTATTTCAAGCTGTCACCATCAAATATGATGTTCACTGTAGATAGATATACGTTAACAAAATGTCTTACGTCTTAAGACTGTTCTATAAATGGATGTTGGATTTTACAAATGTTATTTCTTCATCTGTTGAGATGATCATATGGTATTTCTCCTTCATTCTCTTAATTTGGAAATCTCAGTGATGGATTTTTTTCAATGTTAAACACAGCTTGCATTTTTAGAATAACTTTCTTTATATATACACACACATGCTTACACATAACATACTACACACATACACATAACTTTCTCTCTCTACATATACATATATGCATACACACACACACACACACACCACATATATAACTCCTGAATTCATTTTGTTATGTCTTTTCTTTATTTAGGATTTCTTCATTGACTTTCTTGCGTGAGATAGTTCTGCAATTTTCCTTCTTTTATATTCTTGTCAGACTCTGATATCAAGATTATTCTGGTGATATAAAATGCATTGGGGAATATTTCCTTTTTTTCTATTCTTTAGAAGAGATTGTGCAAGACTTTAAATATTTGGTAGATTTCATTTTTTAAGCTTTATCAGTATAAAGCTGTGGGAATTGTGTTTAATAACTATGGATTATATTTTAGATTTAATTTCTTTAACATTATGATACTATTTAGATTTTTAAATTTCTTCTTTTATCAGTATTGTTAGCATAAATTTTTAGGAATTTATATATATAATCAAAATTTTCAAATGTACTGCTATGAAGTTCTGATTTTAATATCCTCTTTTGCTCTTTTTAATGTCTGCAGGATCTTTAGTGATATTTTCTTTCACATTCCTGACATCAGTTATTTATGCTTTCTTTCTCCTTCTCCTCTCTCTCTCTCTCTGTCTTGGAACAATCATACCACTTTCAGATTTGTTAATACTCTTTGTTGTGTGTTAATTTTTGTTTAATTAATTTCTACTCTTCATTATTTTCTGCTCTTACCGTCTTTGATTTAATTTTTCATGCTTTTTTTTCTTCTTTAGTTCAACCTTCCTTCTTTTGAACATATTATTTTAAAGTTACATTTTTCCCTCTAAGCAGGGCATTAGCTATATCCTGCAAGTTTTATTAGGTATTATTTTATTGTCATTTAGCTTAAAATGTTACCTGGTTTCTATTATGATTCTTTCTTTGTCCAACAAATTATTTGGAAATGTATTTCTTATTTTAGAAACATGGAGATTTTTTAATAATCTTTTTGTTACTAACTTCTAGCATAATGGCAATGTGGCAATTAATAATAAATATGGTTTTAATTTTTTGACTTTGGCTTTATGTCCTGGCATTTAGCCAATGTTTTTAAATATTCAGTATTTTATTCTTCATTTGATAGGTCTAAAATCAGACTTTATTGGTCTTCTTCTATTGTTCACCATTTCTGCTTATTTTCTTTTTGTGCTGTCTTATTTTACTTTCTAAATTAAGCTTTATTGTGAACAGGTTTTATTTGCAAAATTGTTTGTGAAAATAACATTTTGAGGACTAAGATGATGTAATTTTCTTCTAAGGAGGATTTATGTTTGCTTCTGCCAGGCACCTGGGCCACAAGCAAACTAAGGTCTCCTCAATCCAGTTCCCCAGAATTGAGATAAATCTAAACTGAGCCATCTGAGAGAACCATGGCTACTTCTTGTTTATCTTTACTGAGGCCATTCAAAGCAAGGAGTTTTGCAAGGTCCCCAGGGGCCCTGAACACCAGTTGCAGGCCACCCAGCTCAGTGAGACTGTCACAGCCTATAGGTCTTTCATCCACCTCCTGCAGAGTCTACAAAGAACCCAGAGGAAAAGGAACTACAAATGCTCGTCTCACCTTTTGGTTTTCTGTCCTCTGTTTCTAGCCCATTCATTCTGTGCTATTCTGTTTGTTTTCCAAAGGCTTTAAATAGGTTTTTTATTGAAATGCATTTGTCATATAACATTGCATAAGTTTAAGTTGTACATATGTTAATTTGATACATTTACATGTTGCAGTATGATTGCCATTGTAGTGTTAACTAACAGCTCTATCAGTCACATAATTATTATTTATTTGGGGGTTTGGAATATTAAAGATTTACTCTCTTAGCAAGTTTGATGTTTATAATACAATATTGTTGTCTATAATCACTATACTGTGCATTAGATCTCCAGGACTTATTTATCTATTAGTTGCAAGTTTGCACCCTTAAACTACCTCTCTCCTATTCCCCCACAACCCGGCCCCTAGTAACCACAATTCTATTCTCTGTTTTTACAAGTTTGGCTTTCTTAGATTCCACATATAAGCAATATTATACAGTATTTGTCTTTCTCTGTCTGACTTATCTCACTTAGTATAATGTCCTCAAGGTTCATCTCTGCTGTCACAGATGACAGGATTTCCTTCTTTACCATAGCTGAATAATATTCGTGTGTGTGTGTGTGAGTGTATCTTCTTTATCCATTCATCCATTAACAGGCACTTAGGTTGTTTCCATATCCTTGTTATTGTGAATAATGCTGCAACAAACAACGGAGTACATACATCTCTTCAATATCCTGTTTTCATTACCTTTGGATATATACCCAGAAGTAGGATTGCTGGATCATATGGTAGTTCTATTTCTATTTCTTTAGGAAACTCTATACTGTTTTTTATAATAGTTCTACCAGTTTACATTTCCACAAACAGTGCACAAGGGTTCCCTTTTCTCTATGTCCTTTCCAACACTTATTATCCCTTGTCTTCTTGATAATAGTCATTCTAACAGTTGTGAGGTGATATCTCATTGTGGGTTTTGTTTTAATTTAAGTATAGTTGATTTACAATGTTGTGTTAGTTTCAGGTGTACAGCAAAGTGGTTCGGTTAATTTATATATATACACATATATTTATATTAAAAATAATATATATATTCTTTTTTCAGATTCTTTCCCCTTATAGGTAATTACAAAATATTAAATATAGTTCCTTGTGCTATACAGTAGGTCTTTGTTGGTTATCTGTTTTATATATATTAGTGTTATATATATATGTTAATCCCAAACTTCTAATTTCAGTGTGGTTTTGATTTGCATTTCCCTGATGATAAGTGATGGTGAGCACATTTTCATATACTTGTTTGCTATCTGTTTTGTCTTCTTTGGAAAAAAGTCTATTTAGCTCCTCTGCCCATCTGTAAATTGGATTGTTTGAGGTTTTTATTGCTATTGAGTTGTTTGAGTTTTTTATATATTTCGGATATTAATCCCTTCTTAAATATGCTGTTTGGAAATATTTTCTCCCATTCTGTAGGTTGCCTTTTCACTTCGTTGATTGTTTCTCTTGCTATGCAGTGGCTCTTAAGTTTGATCTAGTCCTGCTTGTTGATTTTTGCTTTTGTTGTTTGTGCTTTTTGGTATCATATCCAAAAAATCATTGCCAGGACTAATATCAAGGAGTTTCTTACATGTTTTCTTCTAGGAGTTTTACAATATCAGGTCATATGTCTAAGTCTACAGAGTTTCTAAATAATTAATTTCCCCAGACTTATTTGTTTCCTTTGGCAGATGAATGGTCTGAATTGTGCAAGCTGTCACTACTAAAGTTAGAATTCAAGTTAAGCCTTTAATTTTCTTTTAATTTTAGAGCTGTAAAAGTTACTCGCCTTTCATCATTACCTTATAAAATAAAATTATATTGATAGGGAAGGCATATAGAACTCACAGTGAAGTCCAATATAATTCAAATGTAACACTAAATGATTTTGTCTGGTTATTAATAAGATGCCAAATATAATTTGTGGCTGGGACATCCATATTGCTAAAGTTTTAAACCTCTTCTTCTTACTAAAAACCCAGCTTAGCAAGTGAGTAAAGAATATTCTGCTTCAGATTTTCTAGTATAATTACTGTTAAGGACTATAATCATTAAGTATAATTAGCATCAAGTGGAATTTTACACAAAAATGGTAACATAATTACAGATTTAGGCTGTCTGATGCTACAAAATAGAAGTTTAAAATTTCAAGCAAATTCTGTATTGTAGTTAATACATATTCATAAGCATACAGTATATTGCACATAAACCCAAATGAGATTATAAAGTGCACATAGAAGATCTATTTTTATCTCCTCCAAGATATCAAATTCTTTTAAATTTTATTTGTTATAAGTCACATTCTGCTTTCCATAATATATCATAGATTCCATTAAATTTAAAAAAGATAAGGATACAGAAAATAACAGTTTATCTCACAAATAATTTTTTTAAAAAGTCATTTTTATTTGTTCCTATGTCCTTCCCACAAAACAACAAAAACCTCACCAAACACAACAAAAATAATGAAAGACAGAGAAAATAATCCATATCAATAAATTAACTCTTTCAATTCCAAAGCTCATAGAATGAAGTTCACCAGCCAAACACCATGAAATCTAGACCAGTAAGAGGACACGTGTTAAGATGAACTGTGCCTACTGTGGCTCTAGCTGGTACAGAATTTCCCCCCAAGTGAGTACCTCAGTCTAGAAAAGTTTAATCTATGACTCTAATTAGAACATCAAAATCTATAGGATAGATGGGCAGCAGGAGAAAAGATGGTGATCTTATAAAGATTTAATTTTTAAAAATATTCATACACCATTAAATGTCAAGGGTCAAATCATGCTGTTACATTATATCTATTATTTACCCCCTAGACACAAGTAGAGCAAAAATCACCAGAAGTGAATTAGTGATTAGGAGAAAGAAAGGGCAAAATCTAGCAGATTACAATACAGCAAGCTTGTGCCCTTAGGGACTTTGTTCTGAGACATACCAACTTCCTAGAAAAACTGATATACCCCAGATAAAAAAGTAATAAAATGACAGATTTGATGAAAGGCTCTTCAAGGACACAAATGGTAACTGCATATAGTCATAGATCTCCTCCCTCCTCATATCTCGTCTCCTGCTCTCATTCCATTCTTCCAGTAAGCAATTCCATTTGAGGATGGTTTATAATTAGAAAGAAACCAATACAAAATATGCACAAATTCTGGGGGGAAATGAAAAGAGGCAAATGAGGAACACAAACCAAATGGAAATTTACCCATTGAAACATGTGAAAAGTCAGGCAAAGAATTTCTATTCTCACAAAGAAATTACAGCTCTGAACTCATTCTTTAAAAAAAAAAAGAGGGCAATGAGCAGGTTCAAAGAAGAGGTGAAAAGGGAGCTTGGGAGCTTAGGAGCTCAGAACAGAAAAGGGAAGAGAAAAATAGCACAGTTGAGATAAACGCTAGATTAGTGTCCAAACACACACACACACACACACACACACACACACACACACACACAATTGAAAACACACATTCAGGAACATAGTAAATAGGATTTTGCAGTTCCTATGCATCAGTGGTATGTTTTTCTTAAAAAAAGAACTGAACAAATAGAAAAATTATTCAAATCCAAAATAGAAGAAAACCATCTTGAAATGATGGCTTTAGTTTGCAGATCAAAGAAGTGTGTCATGTTCCAGGAAAAATCAGTGCAGTAAGATCAGCACTGAGACATAACCTCAGGATGTTACTGAACTACAAGGACACAGGAAAAATCATACAGATATCCAGGTAAAACAAAAATCCACATGCTAGGTTGACCTCAGGCTATCTATAGAAGCATTCTTGCTAGATGATAGTGTAATAATATAGTCAAATTTTAAAAGGAAGAAAGGATGACCCTAGAATTTTATACCTAGACAAGTATTAATTATTAGTATATTTAATCCACAGACCTTACTTGGACATCTCCAGTTCCAATATACTTTTTTAATTGCAAAAGAAAATCCCAGATCATGTACTGTACAGTTGTCCTTTGAACACAGGTTTGAATTGTGTGGGTCCAGTTTTCTGTGGATTTTTTTTAATAGTAAATACTACAGTACTACACAGTCTCGGTTGGTAGAATTCGTAGATGTGGAATCATGTATACGAAGGAACAGTGGATACAGAGGAACCATGGATACTGAAGGCTAACTATAAATTATTCTGAAATTTTCAACTGCATAGAAAGTTGGCACCCCTAATCCCCACATTATTCAAGAGTCAAATGTATTTTATTGTCACAAATCTTTAGTTTCCTTTAATCTGGAACAGTACCACCATCTTTTTTTTTTCCTTTGTTTTTGTATTTCTTCATATTGCCTTTTTTTAAGAAAAATTCTCTAAATTGCTGTTGGTTCAAAAACTGACCCCTATTCATGAAGGGTGAGGAGAGAAGGAAGAAAAAGACAGATGGCTCCAGATTGGTAGGTGACAGGTTTAATAAGCAAGAAAACTTACATGTGGGCAGCTGCAAGACAAGTAGGTCTCTGTCCCCACACACCAGAATCTTAAAAGTTTATATAGAGACCTTAACTGAATTCAGTTACATATACTGTTTAGATGGTCTCGACGACACCTTACTCTTTCAAGATTATGCTCTTGAAACAGCTCCTAGTGTGGGAATGATGGGTGGAATATACATTCCAAGGACAGAGGAGGAAATGAAGAGGCTTTGATTGCCAGGTCCAGCTCTGGAGTCAACCAGCAGGCCCATTTGCTCAATGATCTCCTCCAACAATTGGGTATGTCTGATGTTTCCTCATAATTATACTTAGGTTATGTATATTTGACAGGAATACCATAGACACCATCTTAACCAAGTGATCAAATTAAAATCACTAGTAATGGGACAAACGGACATAATGTTTCTCTTCATGTAATGAATGGAGAATAATAAACCCAAATTTTGAAGTCAATATATCTGATATAAAATAGAAATATATTCTTGATTATGCTTTTTTAAAATAAAGAAGTATACAGAGTAAAAATAAACTTCCTGTCATACTATCATCTCAGCCCCCAAGTTTTTCCTCAAAGGAAAGTGCTGTTAATGTTTTCGTGGATATTCCTAACATCTCTTTCTGTGAGTTTACATATATATAAAATGTATACAGACAGTCCCTGACTTTCAGTGGTTCAACTTATAATTTTTCAACTTTACAATGGTGTGAAGCGATATGCATTCAACAGAAGCCATACTTCAAATTTTGAATTTTAATTTTTTTCCTGGGCTAGCAATACATGGTACAATAATCTCTCATAATGCTGGGCAGCAGCAGCCAGGCAGCCAGCCACAGCTCCCAGTGAGCCACATGATCACGAAGGTAAGCAATCCATACATTTACAACCATTCTGTACCCGTACAGTAGTCAATTAACCATAAGAAATATTCAACACTTTATAATAATATAGGCTTTGTGTTAGATTTTTCCCCACTGTAAGCTAATGTAAGTGTTCTGAGCACATTTAAGGTAGGCTAGGCTAAGCTATAATGTTCAATAGATTAGATGTACTAAGTGCATTTTTGACTTATGATGGATTTATCAGGACATAACTCTGTGATGAGTCAAGTAAGATCTGTATTTGGGTTGTTTTATTGTTGGGTGAGGGGTAAAGTTGTATAAACACAATAAAACTGCATATTTTATCTTATAGTTCACTTTATTCACTTAATATACTTTACAATGCTTTTCATGAGAGCTCACAGATAGCTCATTTTTTTATCTGATGATGAATACTCCATGGTATTAATGAAGCATTATTTATTTAACAATTCTTAAATTGATGGACACCTAGATTGCTTCCAACTTTTTACTATTCCAAACAATGCTGTAAAAGCACTCTTTTACATGTACCTTCATGAACATGTACAAATATTTCTATGAATGGGTACCTAGGAATGAAAAACTTGAAAGATGACATTTTGATTTTTTTATAAGTCCTGCCAATTACCGTTTAAATTGACTGACCATTTTATGTTTCTACTAACTGTATAAAGAGAATCTGTTTCCTCTATATCTTTGTCAATACTTAATATTAACAACAATTTTTAATATTTGTTCATCTATTGGGAAAAAATCTTATTATTGATTGCCAAAGAGGTTGTGTGTCTTTTCATATATTTATTGGTCATTTTTATAATTCTATGAATTGCCTATTTGTATCCTTTATACACTTTCATTGTGCACATTTTTTCTTATTTATTTGTAAACTGCTCTTTATGTTTCTTTTCACATTAATCATATATGATACTTAGGTTACCAATATATGTTTTCCCAGGTATAGATGGTCTTTTATTCAACTGCACTTTATACTAGATCACTGGAAGAAACTTGAAAAATCAAAAGTCCCATTGTCTTGATTTGACCCAAGGAAAAGTTAAGACTACAAAGAGAGGCATATTAACTTATTCTAAATCACACAACTAAGGTGTTAGTATTATATGAGGATGACAGAATAAGTGTAGGAGAGTGGAAAAAAGAAATTTGGAATTTATATTTTTGTCAAAAGACCTGGGTTGGAGCCCAATCTGAGCTAATAATGGACTGCTTTTGGATCTACTATTGGGCAAGGACTTTATATTCCCTGAAAAGAGAATTGAATTTGGAATCCAAAGGCATAGTTTCAATGCTTGGCTCTACCATATACTAGCTATGTGTACTTGTCACTGTTCAAATTCCTCATTTGTAAAATAAGAATACAAGCAGATGTCGTGCATATTTCAAATCAGTGATGTGAAAACCAAATGTCATAAATATGAAAGAGCTTTCTGCCTTTAAAATATAACACAAATAAAGTTAAAATCAGAGTGACTTTTGGTAATACAAGGTAACCTCTTACCCCCCCAAATAAACCACTTTCTCCCAGTTATCAGTTCTAATGAAACAGAGAAAACAATGTTTTAATGCTGTATTCAAGATAATAGAGATTTCTATTACACAGACATTCTCATGCCTCCCTGTCATTAATCTTCACAAATCCAACATTAGTTTTTCGATAAGCCACATACTCTTTGAGTTACTCTAAATTTCTATCATTTCTTATTTCCTTTACATTTCAATTTACTTGGTTTAGAACTTGAAATTAAAATGCTCAAATTTATTTTTACTGCCTAAGATAGAAAAATGTTAAAGACCATGCTTTATGGCATTGATAATTCAATTTTGAATCTTCTTATGAAAAGAATTTCCTCAACTTGTAGAAGTTAATTGTTATTTTATATGAACTATGAACACAGCTATTGTCATAGCAAGTTGTCATTATATTTATCATAATTGACTAAGAATTTGCTTTTAGGTGATTTGAGTCCATTTTAAAATACTTTTCAATATAATCATTTCATCTTCTCAGAGAAAGATGTATAAATGAAACATTATTACCAAGTGCATGTAAGGTCATTTAGCACCTTTCTGCAGAAAAATTATGCAGGTGTTCAGAACATGCTTGTCCAAGACATGTCCCACTTTGGCACGTGGATTATTTTGAGCTAAAGACAATGGAAACCCTATAGGCTCAAGAGAAACTACTGCTCCTCTCTTAACTACCTAAAAGAATTTAAATTGGGGATTTTTTTCCCAGAATAAGAGATAATTATTTTCAGAGATAAATTTTATCTAAGCTGACCCCATCTATATGACAGGGCAAATATCTAATCACCAAATGTCAGTTCTTCTTATTGTCCTGTGGATGACCCTTCTGTCCTTGGAAGCCCTGGATACCTATCACATTCCATAGCTTAGGATGGCCATATATACCTCATTTTACCTTTCTGTCTCTGAACCTCTCGTGTATGTGGGATCACTGATCCTCTCATGTACGTGGGGTTCCCATACATATGAAATTAAATTTGATTCTCTTCTATTAATCTGTTTATGTCATTTTAATTTTTTGACCAGCAAAAGAACCAGAAAGAAGGGAAGGGGGAAGAGAAAATTTCCCCTTCGCAACAGTTTCAAGAGGAATATAAGAACATTAATAGAGTATCCCTCACTTTGATGAAACTATGGATTGAATTTCACTCTCACCTATATCATTTCTTTTGGCCTCAGAACAATGCGCATTAATGGAGGTTAAGGACTTAGTGTTAACATAGTTGCTGAAAACAATTCAAATGCAGTAACATTCAGAGGACTTTTTATTTATTTTTTTTTTTTTGATTTTTTTTTTTTTAATGATTAGCACCTTTAATTATTATTTATTTATTTATTCATCCATTTGGCTGTGTTGGGTCTTCGTTTCCGTGCGAGGGCTCTCTCCAGCTGTGGCAAGCGGGGGCCACTCTTCATCGCCGTGCGCGGGCCTCTCACTATCGTGGCCTCTCGTTGCGGAGAACAGGCTCCAGACGCGCAGGCTCAGTAGTTGTGGCTCACGGGCCTAGTTGCTCTGCGGCATGTGGGATCTTCCCAGACCAGGGCTCGAACCCGTGTCCCCTGCACCGGCAGGCAGACTCTCAACCACTGCGCCACCAGGGAAGCCCCAGAGGACTTTTTAAATGCAAAGATTTTTTTTTCTTTTACAATAGAAAAATTGATTTCTTAAATATCTTGGATATTTTCATGCTAATATTTTTTTGGAAAACATGAATGGTGGGGAGTGATAGCTTATTAATTGCAATTAGCCAAACATGAATAATCTAAATGTTCTCAATTTTAGTTTAACAATACTAAAAAGATAAAAGAATTTGGTGCAATAAACATGTTAAGGAAATTGCATATCATAGACTAAACAAGACAAGCAGCATGCACTGACTTAGTTAGAAGCACATGTAAATGTTCCCAAGAGCTTGAAAACCCTGGTTTCCTTATTAGAGACCTTGTACCTCAGAAGAATACATAAATGAAACAATTTATAAATTAAGATAAAACATTAAAGTCCTATAGTTTAAAGTTTTCCTTGATACTTATTTGCTTTACATACATATTTGCTTACTCTTTGATAATAACTCTTCTCTATAATTTTACCATATCTATTCTTTTCACATAATTCAGGCCATTTCTCCTGCTCACTAGTATTTCAAAGGTGTTAGAGAAGATAGCAGTTAAAATTATAAGTGTATCTTACTTTCGTGTGTGTGTGTGTGCACGCACACACGTATATATTCTAAGTTGAATTATTTAATTTTACTTTTATAAGTAATAAAAATAATAACATTATTTTTATGATAATTGCAAACAAATTCTAATGTCTTTATGAAAAACAAGATGTCCATATTCTTAACGACTGAACCAGTTTTAAGGTTGGTGTTGAAAAAACTGACTTTTATCTTAGTATATTAATATATTATAACTAAATTTG
Source organism: Balaenoptera ricei (assembly GCF_028023285.1). Taxonomy (NCBI): domain Eukaryota; kingdom Metazoa; phylum Chordata; class Mammalia; order Artiodactyla; family Balaenopteridae; genus Balaenoptera; species Balaenoptera ricei. The sequence goes on along the minus strand of NC_082648.1, from coordinate 28,113,808 downwards.
CTGATTTCAGTCCATATCACCAGAGTAAGAGTGTTTTCTATATGCAAGAAAAGATTTTTTGTCTATGGGAGGGAAGCCTTTTCTCTCCCAACAATGTTAATTTTGCTTCCCTAGAGCTTTCTCTTCACATCTAGACCCCCTTTGCTCTGAGACCTTTTACAGTAGCAGAAATGAACTTGACCTAAAGGCACACCTATAGATTTTTGTTATATAGTCTGCTCTCCCTCCTTTTCCCTCTTTCTAAAGTCTTCAAAATGGATGCTACAACCATCCACAGCCTTTATCATTTCTGATGTGGCTTGAACTTTGGACAGCAGAAGATCAGTTGAGTGGTTCTTGCTTGCCAGTGACTGAAAAAGCTGTGAGGGTTGATAAAAGATGAGAATATTTTCTTTGGGGTAATGAGGTGTTTACAATGAACTGTAAAACTGAAGCATTAAAGTTTTCAAAGTAATTTGCGGAGAATAGACCACATTCCATTCAACCAGCAAGGTCCTTTGGACTGCATTCCAGGATGAAAGGAAAACCTGACCCAAGGGTGAATGCACAGGAAAAAACGTGTGGACTATTATTACCACAGGTTATCACCTGTGGTCAAATGTCAAATGTCATTTGACTATAACTGAATTGTATCATGTTACTAGCATTCATATAAGAAGGTTGCATTGCTACTAACATTGGGGCAAAAAAAAAAAAGCAAATTAGTTTGGACACTACTAGAGGGGGGAAATCACATTTGGGGCACGAGGATTAGAGAGAAACTGAAACTTATACTCCAAAATTAGAGTGTATTCACCCAGTGACCACAATCCAGGGGAGAATCCTGCACTTGGGGGAGATACATATCTAGGCAAAAATGAGCACAAAAGCTAGGACAAATTCTCCTAAGGGGCATCTAGAAAGGAATCCCTTGTACCCTTATTTAGAAGCAAGAGGTGATGAAGAAACTATTTTTCCCCCGAAGTGACCTTTTTCAGACACTTTTGGGGGGGGGGTCTGAATTTTTTTTGCCATCCTTCTCTGTTGACTATCCACCCCACCTCACCTCCATCTGACTACGTTGTTTGTGCTGAGAAATCCCAAGACATGTTGGTCTAATTCACAGATATATCCCTGGGTACCTTGCAATTATTGCTCCATAAATTTTTTTGAAGAAATGTTTATAAATGTGTCAATAAAAATTGTTCCAAGGTTAAATTCATTAGATGAAACCTAGGTAAAAGCAAGTGAAACAAATTTCTTTATGGAAGGATTCCTACTGCCAATTGTGAACCTCCAAGAGAAGTTCATTGTTTACTTTTTTTCAGACTTTTTTCACTACTTTCACAGTCCACCTGTTATAATCTACTCAGTGTTCCATGTTCCCTTTCACCAGAAACATCAATTGACCAATGGACTGGGACAGCTCCTTTGGCAAAAATGCCTTTAAAGTAAAATCAGGAAATCCATTTGGCTACCACAGCCCAGATAGACCTACCTTCATGAGAACCCAAAATCATTTTATCCCTTTGTTGACCATGCAAATTTCTAACTTTGCAATTTATATTTTGCATATATATATATATTTATATATCACCATGTCACCAATAATTATGATTATGAGAGGTTAAAGATCTCTCCCTTATATATCAATAAACTGGCATTTTGATTTACGAATTTATCTTTTGTGAATTTGACCAACATGAAACTGAACCCTCCTAGATAAAATCATGACCAATCAGTTGTCTGGTGCTGGAAGACTGAAGCACAAAGCCTCAGTCAAAGTACAACATGACTGAACAGCCCCCTGGCTGATATGACTTTACCTATAATTCCAGAAAAATTTTAAAGTAGCTGCATAAAATCATCATAGAACTCAAAAATATATCACAGAACATTGCTATTTGTATCCCTATAGGTCTCTGCTGAGAATGGTCCTTTGTCTGGATAAAAATACTAATCAGTGATAAATTAATGCATGCATTCTTTCATTTATTTACCAAATGTGTATTGAGAACTTTCTCCGTGTCATGTTTGTTCTGGTGTTAGAGATACACTGATGAATAAGAGAGTTCCTGCTCTCAAGTTGCTCAGAGACCAGAGAAGTCAGACCAAAATATGAAATAAAATTAAATTAAGATTAAAATGCCCTCCATAATACAGTAAGTGTTATGATAAAATTTGTTTATGGTACTGAGGAACACATAGAGAGACATCTCTTGAAGTCAGGGAGAATAGAATCTTAGAAGTACTAACCCTTGCTGAGCCACGAATGGTATGGATGGATATCACAGCATCCTTCAGTGTTGCAAAATACATATTAATTACCTATCAAATATAGAATTCCTCCTAAATAATGGAACAAAGTATAATCACCAGCAAGAAAGCACTACTTTAAACTAACTTCTCTCAAGGGTGCATTGAAGTTCAGCTGAAAGTGGAGAAGTTTAAGTGTGTGAGCACCTCTGGGATTTGTGCCCTGGTTATTTTTAAGGTGTTCTGTGAGCTTTCTATTTATTAAACTACACATAGTGAAACAGTTTGCCTGGATTATGTTAGCATGGTTACTAGCAGAAAGATGTTTGTAGAGTTAACATGTAATATCATTTGAAGATTCTAATTCTCACAGAGAAAACATGTTTTTACTTGGCATCCCTTATGTAAGAAACCATAAAAAATTTTTGTTCTAGAATTTAGCACCAAGAAAAAACGTCTTTCCAGACAAATTCAGATTTGACTTTTAATATACAAAAATTATGATTCATCTCATGTTTCTTCCCTTTTGTAGTGAGAGAACAGATAAATGGAGGGTTCAGTTGTTGTTATGACTATCTCCCCATAGATCCCAGAAGAAATATTTTTCTTCTTCTAAATTATTTCTGATCATACTTGACATTTGATTAAGTCATTTATTCTTTTACATATTCAAACACCACAAACCATTAAAAATGTTTTTGAAGTTAAAAACATTCTAAGTTATTAATCTATAAGTAAATGGACAGATGAATAAATGGATAGGCAAGTGGTTTCAGAAATAAATAGATAGATCCTCAAATATAGTCAATGTTAGTGCTGTATTATGCTTTTCTACATGTTTTAATCAACAAAAATATTAATTATTACTAAAATAATTAATAAAGTATATTCTATACCCAAGAATGTGTTTAGTTTTTAATAGTTCATACAAATCACCAGGATATACATATTTACATATTTTAATCACAGCACTAATGAGCTAAATTTTTTATTGCACTTAGAATGGTACCTGGCATACAGAAAATGCTACTACATATGTGCTTCTTACATAAATTGTCCTAAAAAATATTACAAATAGTTGTTAAAACTTGAGAATTACCAAGAAGTTTAATTATAACAGTGTACAACAGATGATAGCTAGACTTCCATGGTGATTATTTTGTAGTGTATAGAAATAGCAAATCAACTATGTTGTACACCTGAAACTAATATAATACTGTAAATCAATATACTTTAATTTAAAAAGAGAGAGAGAGAAATATAGTGTTTGGAAAGAGTCTAGTAGTTTAATTTTTGTCTCATATATGTAACATATCGTGCAAAAATCTGTAAAGGTACATAATACCAACTTAAGTGTATAGAATATTAGGTGAGCTTCAAAGTAAAGAAATATTGTTCTTTATTCTTTAAGGTTAAGTAATTGAAATATTCAACAACACTGGTAATGTTTCATTAAAAAATTATGATAAAAATGTAAGGCTCACTTTTCTTCAGTAAATTAATAATTTGTCAATAGAAGTATCTGTTTACAAATGTACATATTTACCCCTTATTCACTACCTCTTAATTGCTATTACTCCACTTTCTTTTTCTGTAACAACTTTCACTTTTTTAATATCCTTATATGCTATTAGAAAAGCAACACACATACAAACACACACAAAAAAGTAAAGAATTTACTACCAACTTCATTATGAGTCATATATAAAGCTTGTGCTGAGTCATATACTTGTATTTACCTGTCATATACTTGTATACACATAACATATACCTGTTATGTATAAGTTGGTAAATATCCTTTGTAATTTGCAGAATAAAATTTACATTTTATGTATTTTGCATATATATATATATAAATCTCTGCATGTTTAACTGAGAAAAATACAAGTATTCCAAGAAAAAAATGGTAAATATTATTTAATACTTCCTAAAATCCTTCAAATAATATTTAAATAAAGCATCATTGTCTCTTTTGTGTTGTAATATTAACATTTAAAACAAATGTGCTTCAGAATAGAACTAACATCAGTAGAACACTTCCCAAGAGAAGTTGCAAAACACCTCTTACTAAGTCTGAAATATTAAAAAAAACTGGTTCATTCTGACTACCAGGTATTAGTACAGAGCCAGTACACAATGTGCAACAGCATATATATATTGATATTATTAATACATAAGTAGGTTCATAATTTTACCAAATAACTGGGCACTCTTGAAACTCAAAGTAAATGTGGGACAAGCAAAAAGATGACACAAAGTCTCTCAGGCTCTGGATATAATAGCTGTTATACTAGGAGCCTGAGGGTGAAAAAGCAGAAAGGAATCAATATTCTTCAGAGAGTATTCTCCAAATTCTTCCATCTTAAGGGACAGCTATAGGCATGATAACATTTGACTAAAGAAGAGATTAAAGAAGTGGTTTTATAAAAAATTGAAGTGTGATTTCTCTGAGTCTCATTCATGGAATGCAGGGGCAGAATCATTGTCAAAGTTAGACCCAAAGGAGCTCTCTATAATTCATTAAAAAGAAACACCTCCTAGGGGTCTAACGGGCAATGAGAACTCTGAGCTCCAGTTAGAAACTAGAAGAGGCTAGAAACCCAGTTGGTATCAAGTTTTATCCCAATGGATTACAAGGATATTAGCAATATACTTGCCTACACACAGGAACTAGATTCTAACAATGAAGCATATAGCTGGAGCAGAATCTAAAAGAGGTCCTTTTATTTAGTGTCTGTAACATCTTCCAAATCCAGGTAAGTTATTTAGCCTTAAATTTGAACCTAGTTTTATATATATTATACACTGTGGAGTACAGTATACATTTTGGTATACATAATACACTTGGATAGTACACACCTATGTGAAAAGTTCTGTACTTTTAAAACTGACAGTGATAACAAATCCAACTTCAGGTGTCATATATGAAATGGGAAAGTTACTATCAAAGCACGGGGAACGAAATTCTCAACTGTATCCTCCTTAGCCTAACAACAACTTCTAATCTTCTGTTTGATAACCAGGCTTCTGTTTAAGCCAAATGTGAATAGATCTCTTCTCTACCACTGATTAGCTGTAATGGGACCTGTTTCCTCATCTATAACATGGAAATAATAAGAATATCTACCCCACAGGAGTAGTTTGTAGAGTTTAAAGAAGGACAATTTGTATAAAACGTTTATTAGCATGCCCTAGAAACAAGGACTGTCCAATAGAAATATAATGTTAGCTATAAATGCAAACCACATAAGTAATAGTACATATTCTAGTACCTACATTTTTTAAACGATTAAAAGGAAATTAATTTTAATTATATATTTTATTAATCTAATATATCCAAAATATTATCATTTTAGCAATCAATATAAAAGTTATTAATGAAATATTTTATATTTTTTCCTACAATATCTTTTAAATCTGATGAATTTTTTATATTTGAGTACATCTCAGTTTAGTTTTGCCCCATTTCAGTACTCAATAGCCACATGTGACTAGTGACTACTGTATTGAACAAGGCAGATCTAGGATGTAGTTAACACTCAACAAATATTTATTAGTGTTAATTATTGTAGTAGTACTTGAATTACTATTACTATTACTATATTCTTACAATAATCCTAAGCAGTGTTTATAACTATTTATATGTTGGGGCTCAGTGCAGGTCACTCCAAAATATGCCACAATGGCATATTGATTGTTTTGAATTAAATTTACTGGAGAAAGAGCCAACACAAGAGGGACACTCTGGCCCTCCTTTCTGTCTCCCTGAAAGCAGGAAATAAATCTCCCATGCGAAGCCTGTATTCCCTGTATCTGGAGGTAGAAGGACACCCTTACCATAAAAGATAGGAAATTCAGGTGGAAAATCCTGTATAAACAAATCTTGTTACTTTAATTTACTACCCCAAGTCCAAATTCTGTTTAGATTCTTCACTAATTGAGCGCCCAAAACCTAAGTTTCTTTGTCCTTGTCAATTCCTCACAAATTCACTGTTTCTTTGTCTAAAAAAGTATAAAAGCTACCTGTTTTGGCCACTCCTTAGGTCCCATTTCTATAAGAACTAAAATTTGCGCCTTTTTCTCCTGTTAATCTGTCTTGTGTTAATTTAATATTAGTCCAACCACAAGAACTCAAGAAGAGTAGAAGGGGAAAGTTTTCCTTCCCTGATGCATAGAATTTAAAATCTCTTGCTAATTTTCAAAATATGAAAGTCTCCAGTGATGTTACAAAAACGAATAAAAAAATAAAAGCAGATATGCATCTTAATATGTTAGGAAAAATTACAGAAGAAAATTTTCGAAGAGCACAGCAAATGTTCCAAAGGGGAAAAAACTGTATGGACATGAGGAAAATTTCAGATAGATTATATATTTCAAGAAAAGGTTTTTTTAAAAAGCAGGATTTAAGGCTGTAAAACATAGGTTTAAATTTTCACTATAGCAAACATAGTGGGAATTTTTAACTAAAAACCCTGTTTGCTTATTATCCAAAAAATCCAGATAAATGTAAAAGCCTTAGTAAGGCAACTTAGATATACAGTTTTGAATTAAGCAAAATCAGAGTTGTACAAGACCTTCTAGAACAACATTATTTTATAAGTCAGGGAGCTTCTTTGAGGAATAAAATTTAGCCTGAAGTTGTAAAGGTACATGTAGGCCTTGTTACCAGATTGCAAGGGAGGAACTTCCCAGGACACTGAGCCTTCCTAGGGCTGGTTGAGTCCACTTCCCTGACTCCACAATGCAATCTCTCTCTCACCCCAATCTCCTTCTGGCAAACTCCTAATTATGCTTCAGGTATCAACCTAGCCTTTCCTTCCTTTGGGAAGTTTTCCCTGACCCTGAAAGACCCTGATATATGTCTATGGCACACTCTTTTACCTTTTTGGTATTTCTTACCACAATGTATTTCAGTTCCAAGGATATGTGTTGATTCCTTTTTTTTCCTTGAAACTCCTTTTTTTTTTTTTTTTTTTTTTACTTGTTTACTTTCTGTCTCTGAGGAATATTATAATTTCCTATGCTTTCAACTATCTATGCATATAGATTATAAATATATATCTAAAACCTGCTAGAATTCTCCACTTTAAAGTGCACAAAACTAAAATTATCATCCTACCCTTTCAAAACCTACTCCTCCTCCTGACTTCTCGTTTTTTTTTTAATAGCCTCACTGTTCTCTTGGTTATGAAGGAAATCTTAAATTCATTTTTGGTTCTTCCTTTCCCTATACCATCCAGACTAAATATAGGCCCTGTAGGGAAGCAAAATTTGCCACCGCAAAATGTCTCTTTGGCATAAGGATTATTGCAAGCTGAAAACAAGCAAGACCCAAAAGACTCAGGAAGAAACTTTGATCTTCCTACTAACTGCCTAAAAAAATTTAGACAAAGGGCCTGTTCCTGGAATAGAGCTATCACTAGAGATACTGCGAAGAATATGGGCTAGGTGTGATGGGGGAAACTCAGCAGGGCCTAGAGATCAGAGTGGACTCTGTCCCACTGTCTCTGCATGGCCCTACAAATATTTACTTACCAAACATTTGCTTTTCCATCTCCTTGTGAATTGCCTTCCTCCCTTTTGAAGTCCCAAACCACTACCCCAACATCCTCTTTTGTCTTTAGCTGAAGATATTTAAGGTGAGGGCTATGGCCATTTTGGTGTGTTAGCTTTCCTAGGTCTCTCCCATGTATACATGTTATTAAACTTTTGCTGGATTATCTCCTGTTAATCTGTTTCATGTTATAGCTGAATATAAAGTTAAAAATTTAGCAACTAACCTTCTTTTAACTCATGCATTAAATCGAATAATGTACACATGCTGTTTCTCTCTGCTAACTATGCCAATAAGTTCTATCCCGTTTTGCTAGTTCTTCTTGAGTCACAGGTGCATAGGATCAAGTGGTCAGCAGAAAAACAACTAGAACATCTTGACAAGAGGCAGACAGCCACAATGGCCATGAATCATGAAAATATCAAAACAAGTGGCACCGTCCCAGCGAGGTCTCAGTCCTGCAACCCACACTCTCAAAATTCTCCTTAAATAGACCTGCCCTCTTTCAGAGAGTAGGATGGTACTTTTCAAGACATTAGTCTGCTACCCTCCTCATTTGCTGGAAAATTAATAAATTTCTTTCCTTTACCCTCATAACCTTGTTCTCATTATTCTCATCTGGCATCAGGGACACGGAATGAATTTTCAGTTACAAATTAGTGAGTCAGCCAGGAGACACCTCGGCACTGCAGTGGTGTGCGTCCCTCTACCGACCTCCAACGTTGGAGCAGGGAGGGGCCATGTCAGGTTGCGCTTTGAACCCTTGCCAGCAGGAGTGCTACCTCCCAGGGAGAGATTGAGGGTCAGGTAGGCCCCATGTAGCTCCATGGAACTTCTGTCTCTCTCCCTAAATAGGGCACTGTCTCCTGCAGCTTGAACCTTCTTTGAGGAAAAGGAAACAGATTTTGGAAGAGTCGTGACATCTTGGCCATTTGGGTAAGTCCCCCAGTGTGCACACTGAGACCCTTAATTCCACACTTTTAGGGAAGGTTGTGAACCTTCCAGCCCCTTACAGGGCACTTGTGACACTGTTGGTGTGGACGTCATAGTTGAGTGGGACTAAGGAATCCAGGGAAGTCTTTCTCTTTTGTTCTTTTTTGAGTTTTGAAAGGTTCCCATTTGTTTAGCTAGCCTTGGTTTTGATATATTTGGGGTTTGGTTCCTTTGTTGTTGCTCTTTTGTCATTTGTCTACTTTTAAACATGGGAGACAACATTTCAATTCCATCTGAAAGTCTCTTGGGAAGAATTCTGGCCAAATGACCAACTTATAGCTATAAGCCTATGTCTAAAAGGAAAATGTGAAATTAGAGCTCTATTCCATTTTGTAGTTGTTTCTTAGGGTGTACTTTACACAACTGGGAGATTTTTAGTATGCTCCTAGAAAGAGAAAGAAAGATTTTTTAAAATACTGCATGGTCACAATGTTCTTTAGACTCCAGAGAAAAATGGCCAAGATGAAGTTTTTCATTCCAAAACTGTTTCTTTTTGCATACGGAGTTAGAGAAAGCTGGCTTGATAAAATACATTTTTTTCAGAATTCTGATCCTGTAAGAAGAAAAATATGCCTAGGAAAAGCTTGAAATTAACTCTTATCATGTCATTGAAATACAAACACAGCCCACCTTACCTGAGATGTCACCCTTCGGTTAATAAGTAGAACTTCAAGCCAAGGGGGAGAAAAGGACAAAGAGGTTATTATGTCTCAGTATGTGTCTTTGTCTTTGGATAATATTGCTGAGGTTAATTTGTAAATAAGCTCTATTTATTTGGCTTAAAGAAAAGTAAGTGCTTACAAATCAAACATTTCTAAACACAAGAGAAACTAAGATAACTAAATTTCAGGTTCACGTGATCTGGGGAATATTCAGTATTAAATTAATACCTAGTATTAAAGTCAGTTTAAGTTTGTTTAAATATGTTAATTAATACAGGCATATCTTTAGAAACATCAACATTAAATATAGTAATTTTATTGTACCTGGGTCTACCGAAAGTCAATAAGTTCATACTATCTCTGTTGCAATATTTGCCAGCAAGAAAATTAACTTGGTATGGGATAAAAACTTTGAGTGAACACTTTGGAAATAATTGTGTTTTAGAAATGTCTACTTAAAAATAGTTTTTCCAGATTTTTGGTAACTCGAAATTTTAGAGTTTTGTTAAATTTGGTTAATTGATGAAACCTCATTGAATGTCTAAATTATTTTTAAGATAAAATACTGGAACACTGATTGCTGAATAAATCTAAATTTACCTACTTTTTTCTTCTTACAAGAGGGAAACTAAAGATGTTTGGGTTTATTAACCATGCATTTTGTACCACATACTAGAGGAATTATGCTATGAGAAAAATGTATGTTTTTGGAGATTATGAAATATATTCTTAAGTTTGCTAATCAGGAAATGCTGATATCACAACTAATTAAGATACTTGTTTCTTGGTTTTGTTAAGGTTTCTAAGGATTAAATAATTATTATATGTAACTAAAGCTACTAAAATAATAAGGGAAACATTTCAGTGTGTAAAGAAAGTAGGATATGTGTTGTCAGTAATAGAAGATATGAAGACTGGAAATATATTTGTTGGGGGGAAAAAAGGAGAATAATTTTGTCCTGGAGCTGGTAGTTTATGGATTAAAAAATAAGGAACAAGTTAATATGGATACATAAAGTTATAAAACGTTTACAGAAAAGAACCTTGAAAAAAGGAATTTTATATGGTCAGGATTGATTAAGATTAGATTGAATTTAATTAAATTAATGAATTTTGTTATTAACAGTAAGCTGATACAAGACTAGAATTTGGTTTTCTCTCTGTGTTAAAAAAACAAAGGTTTCTTGGAATGCTGCTTTTGATAACAGATTTTGTAAATCTCTTTGCCTTTAAGTGATACTTATTTGCTTTTGAAATCTTTTATTACTTTGGTTGAGAAAATAACTATTGTTTCAAAATGACCTATGATTCTATTGACCAAATGTTTTGAAACTTTTTGATATTTTTGACAAACTTCCCAAATGTCAAATTCTAATTAAGGTCTTTCTGACCTCCAGCTAACATTGAGGTGTTTCAGAGGACCCCTGAGGCACCTCAGAAAAACTATTAAACTAACTAGGATTATTTGGTAGGTTAAATTACAAGGGAAGCATTGTCAAATAAAAGATAACATTAAGCCTTCTTAATGTTATGTCTCTGTATATATATATTATGGGTGTTACAGAAATTATATCAAGTTCCTGGAAATCTTATATGACCCGACATAAAATGTTATCTGTAATCAAAACTGAGGCTCATACTGAACCTGAGTATTAGGGAAATGTCCTAACTGACTTTCATGCAAAGCCAACAACAACAGAATCTGTAAAGGTTATGGCAAACATAAATAAAGTCCATTCTGCTTCTACAAAAATTTAACACCTCATTTTCAGACCTTTGCCATCCTGATGTCTTTGTAGCATGGCAACAGTCTGATCCTAAATCAGAGAAATTAAGATGGGTAAACAATAGCTGTGAGTTAAACAGTCAGGGCTATGGGAAATCCAAGATGGCCATTTGGTTCTTCCTGGCTCCCTGGTAAACCCCATTTTTTATTTGATGTGTTAAAGCCATCCCTTGCTGTAAGACTGATGCCCTCACAATGAAAAAGCAAAAAGGGTTAGAAAATGTGTTTTCCACTTAGGGTATACTTTCTACAATCTTAATTTGACTATATTTGGTAAAAATAAGGATAATTTTAGAGAGAAAAGATTATGTTTCAATAGATATTAATTCTAGTTTTGTTAATTAAGGTCAGTGTTTACTGTCTAAAACTCACTTCCCAAATAGCATTTTGTTCCTATGTTACATTATTGTAAAGTTTGAGTTATTAAGAAGATATTCTAAGCTTGTTTCTGATGCTGATCAGTGTAATTTATCTTTTAATGAAAATTAGGTGCCCCTTGATCTATAACCAAGGGATTATACATACTGGAAAAAATATCATTTAAAGGACTGTCTCCAACCTAAGTGAAAGACTTCTTATCAGGTGTTCTTAAGTGCCTCAAGCACAAAGAAACTGAGGGGAATTAACTCTTAAATTTATATTTGCCACTTAAGAAGGGGCTCTGCATTGGACTGTCTATAAAAAAAGACTGCTGACACCAAATGACACTCACACCAGGATGAGAAGACAACAGCACGGGTAGGCAACTGACCCAAGAATCTGGACCTGGACTGTAAGAACCATCCAACTAATTTAGTTGAACTGTTCACAAAATGTTTGTCTTCCTATCAAAATGGAAAGCTATTGCTTTACTTCTAACCATATTTTTAACCCCAATGTTCAGGATGAAAAGAAAATTCTCTAGTGATATTGTCAAAGTATAACTATTCATGACATGCATCACTGCTTACTTTGAGTATACTGCTAAAAGCACATGTACAGTGTTTGAAAGACAATTTGGTATAATCGATAAAATGTATAGCCTATAAAGTGTTTTCCTGTCACCATACCTCCCTGTACTTGCTTCTCATATCTGATTAGTTTTCCCCCAATGTGGAGAACTAGGCAAAGGTATAAAGAAAAAGTAAGCCTAGCACCTAGGGACATGAATGGACTTGGAGTAGGCAGCTCAACCACTCTAACAACAATGGAAAAGTATATTGATTATCAATACTTTCTAAGGAGTGATTTGCATCTAAAAGGGGAAAATGATGGAGGAAATTTTCACATATTGAGGTATGGGGAAGTCTTTCCGGCTTATACATTATTTTGAAATTTAGGCTAACCAAAACAGCCTGTTTTTGGCCTATTAAACATACTTTGTATATCTGCTTTAACCATTCAAAAAAATACATTTAAAAATCAAAGTTGAGGAGGAGCTTCAAGATGGCGGAAGAGTAAGATGCGGATATCACCTTCCTTCCCACAGATACATCAGAAATACATCTACATGTGGAACAACTCCTACAGAACACCTACTGAATGCCGGCAGAAGACCTCAGACTTCCCAAAAGGCAAGAAACTCCCCATGTACCTGGGTAGGGCAAAAGGAAAAAGAAAAAACAGAGACAAAAGAATAGGGATGGGACCTGCACCAGTGGGAAGGAGCTGTGAAGGAGGAAAAGTTTCCACAGACGAGGAAGCCCCTTCATGGGCAGAGACTGCAGGTGGCAGAGGGGGGAAGCTTCAGAGCCACAGAAGAGAGCGCAGCCACAGGTGTGCAAAGGGCAAAGCAGAGAGATTCCCGCACAGAGGATCAGTGCCAAGCAGCACTCACCAGCCCGAGAGGCTTGTCTGCTCACCCGCCAGGGCGGGTGGGGGCTGGGAGCTGAGGCTTGGGATTCGGAGGTCAGATCCCAGGGAGAGGACTGGGGTTGGCAGCGTGAACACAGCCTAAATGGGGCTACTGTGGCACAGATAGCCGGGAGGGAGTCCAGGAAAAAGTCTGGAACTGCCGAAGAGACCAGACTTTTTCTTGCCTCTTTGTTTCCTGGTGTGCGAGAAGAGGGGATTAAGAGCACCACTTAAAGGTGCACCAGAGATGGGCATGAGCAGTGGCTATCAGCGCGGACCCCAGAGACGGGCATGAGACGCTAAGGATGCTGGTGCCACCACCAAGAAACCTGTGTGCAAGCACAGGTCACTCTCCACACCGCCCCTCCCGGGAGCCTGTGCAGCCCACCACTGCCAGGGTCCCGTGATCCAAGGACAACTTCCATGGGAGAACGGATGACACGCCTCAGGTTGGTGCAACATCACGCCAGCCTCTGCCACTGCAGGCTCACTCCGCATTCCGTACCCCTCCCTCCCCCTGACCTGAGTGAGCCAGAGCCCCCGAATCAGCTGCTCCTTTAACCCCGTCCTGTCTGAGCGAAGAACAGATGCCCTCAGGCAACCTACACGCAGAGGTGGGTCCAAATCCAAAGCTGAACCACAGGAGCTGTGCGAACAAAGAAGACAAAGGGAAATTTCTCATAGCAGCCTCAGGAGCAGCGGATTAAAGCTCCACAATCAACTTGATGTACCTGCATCTGTGGAATACCTGAATAGACAACAAATCATTCCAAATTGAGGAGGTGGACTTTGGGAGCAAAGATATATTTTTTATTCCCCTTTTGCACTTTTTGTGAGTGTCTATGTGTATGCTTCTGTGTGTGATTTTGTCTGTATAGCTTTGCTTTTACCATTTATCCTAGGGTTCTGTCCATCCGTTTTTTGTTTGTTTGTTTATTTTTACTTTAAAATTTTTTTTTCTTAATAATTATTTTTTCTTTTAATAAATTTATCTTCTTTTATTTTACTTTATTTAATTTTATCATCTTTCTTTCTTTCTTTCTATTTTTTTCTCCCTTTTATTCTGACTCATGTGGATGAAAGGCTCTTGGTGCTCCAGCCAGGCATCAGGGCTGTGCCTCTGAGGTGGGAGAGCCAACTTCAGGACACTGGTCCACAAGAGACCTCCCAGCTCCACATAATATCCAATGGCGAAAATCTCCCAGAGATCTCCATCTCAACATCAAGACCCAGCTTCACTCAACGACCAGCAATCTACAGTGCTGAACACCCTATGCCAAACTACGAGAAAGACAGGAACACACCCTCATCCATTAGCAGAGAGGCTGCCTAAAATCATAATAAGGCCACAGACACCCCAAAACACACCACCAGACGTGGACGTGCCCACCAGAAAGACAAGATCCAGCCTCATCCACCAGAACACAGGCACCAGTCCCCTCCACCAGGAAGTCTACACAACCCACTGAACCAACCTTAGCCACTTGGGACAGACAACAAAAACAACGGGAACAACGAACTGCAGCCTGTGAAAAGGAGACCCAAAACACAGTAAGTTAAGCAAAATGAAAAGAGAGAAAAACACAGCAGATGAAGGAGCAAGGTAAAAATCCACCAGACCTAACAAATGAAGAGGAAATAGGCAGTCTACCTGACAAAGAATTCAGAATAATGATAGTAAAGATGATCCAAAATCTTGGAAATACAATAGAGAAAATAAAAGAAACGTTTAACAAGGACCTAGAAGAACTAAAGAGCAAACAAACAATGATGAACAACACAATAAATGAAATTAAAAATTCTCTAGAAGGAATCAATAGCAGAATAACTGAGGCAGAATAACGGATAAATGACATGGAAGGTAAAATAGTGGAAATAAATACTGCAGAGCAGAAAAAACAAGAAAGAATGAAAAGAACTTAGGACAGTTTCAGAGACCTCTGGGACAACATTAAATGCACCAACATTCGAACTATAGGGGTCCCAGAAGAAGAAGAGAAAAAGAAAGGGAATGAGAAAATATTTGAAGAGATTATAGTTGAAAACTTCCCTAATATGGGAAAAGAAATAGTTAATCAAGTCCAGGAGGCACAGAGAGTCCCATACAGGATAAATCCAAGGAGAAACACACCCAGCACATATTAATCAAACTATCAAAAATTAAAAACAAAGAAAACGTATTAAAAGCAACAAGGGACAAATAGCAAATGACACACAGCAGAATCCCCATAAGGTTAGCAGCTGATCTCTCAGCAGAAACTCTGCAAGCCAGAAGGGAGTGGTAGGACATATTTAAAGTGATGAAGGAGAAAAACCTACAACAAAGATTACTCTACCCAACAAGGATCTCATTCAGATTTGATGGAGAAATTAAAAACTTTATAGACAGGCAAAAGCTAAGAGAATTCAGGACCACCAAACCAGCTTTACAACAAATGTTAAAGGAACTTCTCTAGGCAGGAAACACAAGAGAAGGAAAAGACCTACAATAACAAACCCAAACATTTAAGAAAATGGAAATAGGAACATACATATTGATAATTACCTTAAATGTAAATCGATTAAATGCTCCAACCAAAGGACATAGACTGGCTGAATGGATACAAAAACAAGACCCATATATATGTTGTCTACAAGAGATCCACTTCAGACCTAGAGACACATACAGACTGAAAGTGAGGGGATGGAAAAAGATATTCCATGCAAATGGAAATCAAAAGAAAGCTGGAGTAACAATTCTCATATCAGACAAAATAGACTTTAAAATAAACACTATTACAAGAGACAAAGAAGGACACTACATAATGATCAAGGGATCAATCCAAGAAGAAGATATAACAATTGTAAATATTTATGCACCCAACATAGGAGCACCTCAATACATAAGGCAAATACTAACAGCCATAAAAGGGGAAATTGACAGCAACACAATCATAGTAGGGGACTTTAACACCCCACTTTCACCAATGGACAGATCATCCAAAATGAAAATAAATAAGGAAACACAAGCTTTAAATGATACATTAAACAAGATGGACTTAATTGATATTTATAGGACATTCCATCCAAAAACAACAGAATACACTTTCTTCTCATGTGCTCCTGGAACATTCTCCAGGATAGATCATATCTTGGGTCAAAAATCAAGCCTCAGTAAATTTAAGAAAATTGAAATCATATCAAGAATCTTTTATGAACACAATGCTATGAGACCAGATATCAATTACAGGAGAAAATCGGTGAAAAATAGAAACACACGGAGGCTAAACAATACAGTATTAAATAACCAAAAGATCACTGAAGAAATCAGAGAGGAAATCAAAAAATACCTAGAAACAAATGACAATGAAAACACAACGACCCAAAACCTAAGGAATGCAGCAAAGCAGCTCTAAGAGGGAAGTTTAGAGCAATAAAATCCTACCTTAAGAAACAAGAAACATCTCAAATGAACAACCTAACCTTACACCTAAAGCAATTAGAGAAAGAAGAACAAAAAAACCTGAAAGTTAGCAGAAGGAAAGAAATCATAAAGATCAGATCAGAAATGAATGAAAAAGAAATGAAGGAAACGATAGCAAAGATCAATAAAACTAAAAGCTGGTTCTTTGAGAAGATAAACAAAATTGATAAACCAATAGCCAGACTCATCAAGAAAAAAAGGGAGAAGACTCAAATCAATAGAATTAGAAATGAAAATGGAGAAGTAACTACTGACACTGCAGAAATACAAAGGATCATGAGAGATTACTACAAGCAACTCTATGCCTATAAAATGGACAACCTGGGAGAAATGGACAAATTCTTAGAAATGCACAACGTTCCGAGACTGAACCAGGAAGAAATAGAAAATATGAACAGACCAATCACAAGCACTGAAATTGAAACTGTGATTAAAAATCTTCCAACAAACAAAAGCCCAGGACCAGATGGCTTCACAGGTGAATTCTATCAAACAGTTAGAGAAGAGCTAACACCTATTCTTCTCACTCTTCCAAAATATAGCAGAGGGAGGAACACTCCCAAACTGATTCTAAAAGGCCACGATCACTCTGATACCAAAACCAAACAAAGATGTCACAATGAAAGAACACTACAGGCCAATATCACTGATGAACATAGATACAAAAATCCTCAACAAAATACTAGCAAACAGAATCCAACAGCACATTAAAAGGATCATATATTATGATCAAGTGGGGTATATCCCAGGAATGCAAGGATTCTTCAATATACGCAAATCAATGAATGTGATACACCATATTAACATATTGAAGGAGAAAAAGTATATGATCATCTCAATCGATGCAGATAAAGCTTTTCACAAAATTCAACACCCATTTATGATAAAAATTCTCCAGAAAGTAGGCATAGAGGAAACTTTCCTCAACATAATAAAGGCCATATAAGACAAACCCACAGCCAACGTGGTCCTCAATGGTGAAAAACTGAAACCATTTCCACTAATATCAGGAACAAGACAAGGTTGTCCACTCTCACCAATATTATTCAACATAGTTTTGGAAGTTTTAGCCACAGCAATCAGAAAAGAAATAGAAATAAAAGGAATCCAAACCAGAAAAGAAGAATAAAGCTGTCACTGTTTGCAGATGACATGATACTATACATAGAGAATCCTAAAGATGCTACCAGAAAACTACTAGACCTAATCAATGAATTTGGTAAATTAGCAGGATACAAAATTAATGCACAGAAATCTCTTGCATTCCTATACACTAATGATGAAAAATCTGAAAGTGAAATTAAGAAAACACTCCCATTTACCATTGCAACAAAAAGAATAAAATATCTAGAAATACACCTACCTAAGGAGACAAGAGACCTGTATGCAGAAAATTATAAGACACTGAGGAAAGAAATTAAAGATGATACAAATAGATGGAGAGATATACCATGTTCCTGGATTGGAAGAATCAACATTGTGAAAATGACTCTACTACCCAAGCAATCTACAAATTCAATGCAATCCATATCAAACTACCACTGGCATTTTTCACAGAACTAGAACAAAAAGTTTCACAATTTGTATGCAAACACAAAAGACCCCGAATAGCCAAAGCAATCTTGAGAACGAAAAATGGAACAGGAGGAATCAGGCTCCCTGACTTCAGACTATATTACAAAGCTACAGTAATCAAGACAGTATGGTATTGCCACAAAAATAGAAATGTAGATCAATGGAACAGGATAGAAAGCCCAGAGATAACCCCACGCACATATGGTCACCTTATCTTTGATAAAGGAGGCAAGCATATACAGTGGAGAAAAGACAGCCTCTTCAATAAGTGGTGCTGGGAAAATTGGACAGGTACATGTAAAAGTATGAAATTAGAACACTCCCTAACACTATACACAAAAATAAACTCAAAATGGATTAAAGACCTAAATGTAAGGCCAGACACTATCAAACTCTTAGAGGAAAACATAAGCAGAACACTCTATGACATAAATCACAGCAAGATCCTTTTTGACCCAGCTCCTAGAGAAATGGAAATAAAAACAAAAATAAGCAAATGGGACCTAATGAAACGTAAAAGCCTTTGCACAGCAAAGGAAACCATAAACAAGACCAAAAGACAACCCTCAGGATGGGAGAAAATATTTGCAAATGAAGCAACTGACAATGGACTAATCTCCAAATTATAAGCAGCTCATGCAGTTCAATATCAAAAAAACAACGCAATCCAAAAATGAGCAGAAGACCTAATAGACATTTCTCCAAAGAAGATATACAGATTGCCAACAAACACATGAAAGAATGCTCAACATCATTAATCATTAGAGAAATGCAATTCAAAACTACAATGAGATATTATCTCACACCAGTCAGAATGGCCATCATCAAAAAATCTACAAACAATAAATGCTGGAGAGGGTGTGGAGAAAAGGGAACCCTCTTGCTCTGTTGGTGGGAATGTAAATTGATACAGCCACTATGGTGAGCAGTATAGAGGTTCCTTAAAAAACTAAAAATGGAACTACCATACGACCTAGCAATCCCACTACTGGGCATATACCCTGAGAAAACCATAATTCAAAAAGAGTTATGTACCAAAATATTCATTGCAGCTCTATTTACAATAGCCAGGACATGGAAGCAACTTAAGTGTCTGTCAACAGTTGAATGGATAAAGAAGATGTGGCACATATATACAATGGAATATTACTCAGCCATAAAAAGAAACGAAATTGAGTCATTTGTAGTGAGGTGGATGGACCTAGTGTCTGTCCTACAGAGTGAAGTAAGTCAGAAAGAGAAAAACAAATACCATATGTTAACACATATATATGGAATGTAAGAAGAAAAAAAAAGTCTTGAAGAACCTAGGGGCAAGCCGGGAATAAAGACACAGACCTACTAGAGAATGGATTTGAGGATATGGGGAGGGGAAGGCTAAGCTGTGACAAAGTGACAAAGTGGCATGGACATATATACACTACCAAAAGTAAAATAGATAGCTAGGGGGGCTCGGGGCAAGATGGTGGAAGACTAAGACACGGAGATCACCTTCCTTCCCACAGATACATTAGAAATACATCTACATGTGGAACTGCTCCTACAGAACACCCACTGAACGCTGGCAGAAAATGTCAGACCTCCCAAAAGGCCAGAAACTCCCCACGTACTTGGGTAGGGTAAAAGAAAAAAGAAATAACAGAGACCAAAGAATAGGGATGGGACCTGCACCAGTGGGAGGGAGCCATGAAGGAGGAAAGGTTTCTACACACTAGGAAGCCCCTTCACAGGCAGAGACTGCGGGTGGCAGAAGGGGGAAGCTTCGGCGCCACGGAGGAGAGAGCAGCCACAGGTATGCGGAAGAAAGCGGAGAGATTCCCGCACAGAGGATCAGTGCCGAGCAGCAATCACCAGCCCGAGAGGCTTGTCTGCTCACCCGCTGGGGTGGGCGGGGGCTGGGAGCTGAGGCTCGGGCTTCAGAGGCCAGATTGCAGGGAGAGGACTGGGGTTGGCGGCATGAACACAGCCTGAAGGAGTTAGCGCACCACAGCTAGCCGGGAGGGAGTCCGGGAAAAAGTCTGCAGCTGCCAAAGAGGCAACAGACTTTTTCTTGCGTCTTTGTTTCGTGGTGCGCAAGGAGAGGGGATTCAGAGCGCCGCCTAAATGAACTCCAGAGACGGGTGCCAGCTACAGCTATCACCACGGACCCCAGAGACGGACATGAGACACTAAGGCTGCTGCTGCCGCCACCAAAAAGCCTGTGTGCGAGCACAGGTCACTCTCCACACTGCCCCTCCCGGGAGCCGGTGCAGCCCGCCATGGCCAGGCTCCTGTGATCCAGGGACAACTTCCCCAGGAGAACGCACGGCGCGCCTCAGGCTGCTGCAATGTAATGCCGGCCTCTGCCACTGCAGGCTCGCCCCGCATCCGTATCCTTCCCTCCCCCACGCCCGAGTGAGCCAGACCCCCCGAAGCAGCTGCTCCTTTAACCCCGTCCTGTCTGGGCAGGGAACAGATGCCCTCAGGTGACCTACACACAGAGGCGGGTCCAAATCCAAAGCTGAACCCCGGGAGCTGTGCGAACAAAGAAGAGAAAAGGAAATCTCTCCCAGCAGCCTCAGAAGCAGCAGATTAAAACTCCACAAACAACTTGATGTGGCTGCATCTGTGGAATACCTGAATAAACAATGAATCATCCCAAATTCAGGAGGTGGACTTTGGGAGCAGGATACATTAATTTTTCCCCTTTTCCTTTTTCTGTGAGTGTATATGTGTATGCTTCTGGGTGAGATTTTGTCTATATAGCTTTGCTTTATAATAGCTTTATTTTATTTTATTTTATCCTCTTTCTTTCTTTCTTTCTTTCTTTCTATTTTTTCTCTCTTTTACTCTGAGCTGTGTGGATGAAAGGCTCTTGGTGCTCCAGCCAGGCATCAGGGCTGTGCCTCTGAGGTGGGAGAGCCAACTTCAGGACACTGGTCCACAAGAGACCTCCCAGGTCCACGTAATACCAAATGGCGAAAATCTCCCAGAGATCTCCATCTCAACATCAAGACCCAGCTTCACTCAACGACCAGCAAGCTACAGTGCTGGACACCCTATGCCAAACAACTAGCAAGAGAGGAACACAGCCCCATCCGTTAGCAGAGAGGCTGCCTAAAATCATAATAAGGCCACAGACACCCCAAAACACACCACCAGACGTGGACGTGCCCACCAGAAAGACAAGATCCAGCCTCATCCACCAGAACACAGGCACTAGTCCCCTCCACCAGGAAGACTACACAACCCACTGAACCAACCTTAGCCACTGGGGACAGATACCAAAAACAATGGGGACTACGAACCTGCAGCCTGCAAAAAGGAGACCCCAAACACAGTAAGATAAGCAAAATGAGAAGACAGAAAAACACACAACAGATGAAAGAGCAGGGTCAAAACACACCAGACCTAACAAATGAAGAGGAAATAGGTAGTCTACCTGAAAAAGAATTCAGAATAATGATAGTAAAGATGATCCAAAATCTTGGAAATACAATAGACAAAATGCAAGAAACATTTAACAAGGACCTAGAAGAACTAAAGAGGAACCAAGCAACGATGAAGAACACAATAAATGAAATTAAAAATACTCTAGAAGGGATCAAAAGCAGAATAACTGAGGCAGAAGAATGGATAAGTGACCTGGAAAATAAAATAGTGAAAATAAGTACTGCAGAGCAGAATAAAGAAAAAAGAATGAAAAGAACTTAGGACAGTCTCAGAGACCTCTGGGACAACATTAAATGCACCAACATTCGAATTATACATTTTTCTCAAGTGCTCATGGAACATTCTCCAGGATAGATCATATCTTGGGTCACAAATCAAGCCTTGGTAAATTTAAGAAAATTGAAATCTGATCAACTATCTTTTCTGACCACAACGCTATGAGACAAGATATCAATTACAGGAAAAGATCTGTAAAAAATACAAACACATGGAGGCTACACAATACACTACTTAATAACGAAGTGATCACTGAAGAAATCAAAGGGGAAATCAAAAAATACCTAGAAACAAATGACAATGGAGACATGACGACCCAAAACCTATGGGATGCAGCAAAAGCAGTGCTAAGAGGGAAGTTTATAGCAATACAAGCGTACCTCAAGAAACAGGAAACATCTCGAATAAACATCCTAACCTTGCACCTAAAGCAATTAGAGAAAGAAGAACAAAAAAACCCCAAAGCTACAGAAGGAAAGAAATCATAAAGATCAGATCAAAAATAAATGAAAAACAAATGAAGGAGACAATAGTGAAGATCAATAAAACTAAAAGCTGCTTCTTTGAGAAGATAAACAAAATTGATAAACCATTAGCCAGACTCATCAAGAGAAAAAGGGAGAAGATTCAAACCAATAGAATTAGAAATGAAAAAGGAGAAGTAATTACTGACACTGTAGAAATACAAACGATCATGAGAGATTACTACAAGCAACTCTACGCTAATAAAATGGACAACCTGGAAGAAATGCACAGATTCTTAGAAATGCACAAACTGCTGAGACTGAACTAGGAAGAAATAGAAAATATGAACAGACCAATCACAAGCACTGAAATTGAAACTGTGATTAAAAACCTTCCAACAAACAAAAGCCCAGGACCAGATGGCTTCACAGGCGAATTCTATCAAACATTTAGAGAAGAGCTAACACCTATCCTTCTCAAACTCTTCCTAAATATTGCAGAGGGAGGAACACTCCCAAACTCATTTTATGAGGCCACCATCACCCTGATACCAAAACCAGACAAAGATGTCACAAAGAAAGAAAACTACAGGCCAATATCATAGATGAACATAGGTGCAAAAATCCTCAACAAAATACTAACAAACAGAATCCAACAGCACATTAAAAGGATCATACACCATGATCAAGTGGGGTTTATCCCAGGAATGCAAGGATTCTTCAATATACGCAAATCAATCAACGTGATACAACATATTAAAAAATTGAAGGAGAAAAACCATATGATCATCTCAATAGATGCAGAGAAAGCTTTCGACAAAATTCAACACCCATTTGTGATAAAAGCCCTGCAGAAAGTAGGCATAGAGGGAACTTTTCTCCACATAATAAAGGTCATATATGACAAACCCACAGCCCACAGAGTCCTCAATGGTGAAAAACTGAAACCATTTCCACTAAGATCAGGAACAAGACAAGGTTGCCCACTCTCATCACTGTTATTCAACATAGTTCTGGAAGTCTTAGCCACAGCAATCAGAGAAGAAACAGAAATAAAAGGAATCCAGATTGGAAAAGAAGAAGTAAAGCTGTCACTGTTTGCAGATGATATGATACTATACATAGAGAATCCTAAAGATGCTACCAGAAAACTACTAGAGCTACTCAATGAATTTGGTAAAGTAGCAGGAAACAAAATTAATGCACAGAAATCTCTTGCATTCCTATACACTAATGATGAAAAATCTGAAAGTGAAATTAAGAAAACACTCCCATTTACCACTGCAACAAAAAGAATAAAATATCTAGGAATATACCTACCTAAGGAGACAAGAGACCTGTATGCAGAAAATTATAAGACACTGAGGAAAGAAATTAAAGATGATACAAATAGATGGAGAGATATACCATGTTCTTGGATTGGAAGAATCAACATTGTGAAAATGACTCTACTACCCAAAGCAATCTACAGATTCAATGCAATCCGTATCAAACTACCAATGGCATTTTTCACAGAACTAGAACAAAAAATTTCACAATTTGTATGGAAACACAAAAGACCCCGAATAGCCAAAACAATCTTGAGAACGAAAAATGGAGCTGGAGGAATCAGGCTCCCTGACTTCAGACTATATTCCAAAGCTACAGTAATCAAGACAGTTTGGTACTGGCACAAAAACAGAAATATAGATCAATGGAACAGGATAGAAAGCCCAGAGATAAACCCACACACATATGGTCACCTTATCTTTGATAAAGGAGGCAAGCATATACAGTGGAGAAAAGACAGCCTCTTCAATAAGTGGTGCTGGGAAAACTGGACAGGTGCATGTAAAAGTATGAAATTAGAACACTCCCTAACACTATACACAAAAATAAACTCAAAATGAATTAAAGACCTAAGTGTAAGGCCAGACACTCTCAAACTCTTAGAGGAAAACATAGGCAGAACACTCTATGACATAAATCACAGCAAGATCCTTTTTGACCCCGCTCCTAGAGAAATGGAAATAAGAACACAAATCAACAAATGGGACCTAATGAAACTTAAAAGCTTTTGCACAGCAAAGGAAACCATAAACAAGACCAGAAGACAACCCTCAGAATGGGAGAAAATATTTGCAATTGAAGCAGCTGACAAAGGATTAATCTCCAAGATTTACAAGAAGCTCATGCAGTTCAATAACCAAAAGCAAACAACCCAATCCAAAAATGGGCAGAAGACCTAAATAGACATTTCTCCAAAGAAGATATACAGATTGCCAACAGACACATGAAAGAATGCTCAACATCCTTAATCATCAGAGAAATGCAAATCAAAACTACAATGAGATATCATCTCACACCAGTCAGAATGGCCATCATCAAAAAATCTAGAAACAATAAATGCTTGAGAGGGTGTGGAGAAAAGGGAACACTCTTGCACTGTTGGTGGGAACGTAAATTGATACAGCCACTATGGAGAACAGTATGGAGGTTGCTTAAGAAACTAAAAGTAGAACTACCATACGACCCAGCAATCCCACTACTGGGCATATACCCTGAGAAAACCATAATTCAAAAAGAGTCATGTACCAAAATGTTCATTGCAGCTCTCTTTACAATAACCGGGACATGGAAGCAACCTAAGTGTCCATCATCAGATGAATGGATAAAGAAGATGTGACACATATATACAATGGAATATTACTCCGCCATAAAAAGAAATGAAATGGAGGTATTTGTAGTGAGGTGGATGGAGTTAGAGTCTGTCATACAGAGTGAAGTAAGTCAGAAAGAGAAAAACAAATACAAGATGCTAACACATATATATGGAATCTAAGGGAAAATAAAGGTCATGAAGAACCTAGTGGCAAGACGGGAATAAAGACACAGACCTACTAGAGAATGGACTTGAGGATATGGGTAGGGGGAGGGGTAAGATGTGACAGGGTGAGAGAGTGGCATAGACATATATGCACTACCAAATGTAAAATAGATAGCTAGTGGGAAGCAGCCGCATAGCACAGGGAGATCAGCTCGGTGCTTTGTGACCACCTAGAGGGGTGGGATAGGGAGGGTGGGAGGGAGGGAGATGCAAGAGGGAAGAGATATGGGAACATATGTATATGTATAACTGATTCACTTTGTTATAAATCAGAAACTAACACACCTTTGTAAAGCAATTATACTCTAATAAAGATGTTAAAAAAAAAAATCAAAGTTGAGTAACTGTGGTTCAGGCATCCAAAATAAATTGGATGGCCATTACAGACATGCTTTCAGACACATTTCTTTACTACTGAGAACCTGACTGGCAACTGCAAATTTATGGCCTCAAGGTGTTATTACAGCAAGAGGTGACGTCAGGCTGGAAAGAAAAACAAAAAAGCCTCTTTGCTTAAGCTGCAGAATTCTAGAACGCATTTTGGGACAAGAGAATTCTCAAAATGAAAGTCCAGAACTTTCCTCTAATCCTCCCCAATTTTAAGATCATCCCTTTTCAGGAGGAAGTAGCCAGATGACTTCATCGCCCTCACTTCCATCAATATGGAAGGTTATAACTGACAGTAGGGTATATGTAGCCGAACATAGAGGTAAAAATTTAACAACTAAACTTCTCTTTGAACTCATGCGTTAAATCAAATAACATACACATGCTCTTTTTCTCTGCTAATTATGCCGATAATTTCTATCCTGTTTGGCTAGTTCTTCTTATCTCAAGTCACAGGTGCATAGGATCAAGCAGTCAGCAGAAAAACAGAACATCTTGACCAGAGGCAGACAACTAAAATGGCCATGAATCACAAAAATATCAAAACAAACAGTGCCAGCCCAGTGAGGTCTCAGTAACATTAGTCCTGCAATTCCCTCCCTCAAAATTCTCCTTAAATAGACCTGCCCTTTTTCAATAGGACAGTAGTTTTCAAGACATTAGTCTGCTACCCTCCTCATTTGCTGGCAAAATAATAAATTTCTCTTTTCTTTATCCTCAAAATCTATTCCTTATTATTCTCATTTGGCATTAGAAACAGGGACCAAATTTTTGGTTACAATGCCAATTTAATTCTAGAGCAGCCAGAAGAACCTAGAAGGGTAGAGGAAAATTTCTTCCTCCCCAGCACCCCACTAACCACTGTCTTCAGAATGCATTTCCATTATTCTGATTCACAGCTTCATTAGTTCCTACTGACAGAAACACCTTCTAGCTGGCCCTTCAATTTGGAAGTCTCTCCTACCCCAGTCTGCTGACACATTGCTGCCAATTGTTTTTAGTACAGCTATTTGTCCATGCAACTCCTCTGTTCAAATTCCTTTACTTGTCCTAGCATATTAAGTCTTAACCTCTAAGCCTGGCTTTCTAAATTCCCCACAATATGGCCCCAAACTATCCTTCCAGGTTTATTTTCTACAATTAACCTCAGTTAATTAAATGTCCCAGCCAAATTAATTCTGTCTTTCCTAGGAGTCCCTATGCTTCCTTGATTTTATTATTTTTTCATTTTCTATGCATAGGAAGACACAACCCACACAATCTATAGCTAAAAATCCCACATTTTTCCTGATTCCTTTTTTAAAAAGTGATCATTTTCTCGCTTGAAACCCAACCTATATTCTGGGACTTGATTTGTATTATTCACTTTCATCTTTACTTATCTTATGGCTTTCTAGTTGATTTGAAGTTCCTTAAAGAAGGAATCATGTCTTGATTTCCTTAGTGTTACCTTCAATCCACCACCCTAGAAAAAAGCAGTAAAAAATAGGAATAGAAGAAAACTCCCCAGATGTTGTCACTGTAAATGTACCATACTGAATTAGAAGAAAACTGAGAGAGTCTGGTTATATTTTAGGTAGAAAACAATCCAATTTAGGATAGGCTTCTTAAATTTGTGAGGAGTTTGAACTCACAGAGGAAGTTAGTAGGTAAATAGTGGAAAAATATTTGTGTATGCCAATTATTTAATTACCCAGTACTTATTAAATGCCTGCTGACATCCTCAAATTATTTCAGATACAGAGAGAAATTCCAAAAAGGAGAAAATACTTCATCAAATGTGCTATTCAGAACCTCATTCTAAATGGCTGTACCATGAAGTTTCCCTCAAGAATAAAAAGTCAGCAAAACCACCTTCCCTTGTTTACAGAGCTGCCTTTTAACTCCAAAGCCTCCTGGAGTTGAAAAGGTACTAACTCAAAAGCACTGAGAAAGTGAACTCAAGTCATCTTTAAATATTTTTTATTTTTAGTAGTTCTCTGTCTTAGGGACATAAAAGTGCAAACTATCTCTTAGTAGTAGAAAGGAGGCTCTAGACTTGTAAATTAAAAAATGGGCAGTTAGACAATTAAAAAAGCAAAATGCACGTAAAACAGCAAATGAAATTACAAATAATTTTAAATGTCA
This sequence comes from Balaenoptera ricei, assembly GCF_028023285.1. NCBI lineage: Eukaryota > Metazoa > Chordata > Mammalia > Artiodactyla > Balaenopteridae > Balaenoptera > Balaenoptera ricei. The sequence goes on along the minus strand of NC_082648.1, from coordinate 28,086,155 downwards.
GCTATAAAAAGAATCATGGCATGAGATCATAACAGATGCAAGTGATTTTAATAATCTGAAAAGCAAAACAGAGATAATTGGAAAGACAACAAAAATAGCAAATGGTACCTGAACAAAATATTTAATTATTGTAGTTGTTTAGAGTTGTAATAAAATCTCTTTAGCTGATCAGAATGTGTTCAGGACATAGAATTGTATTCTTCTTTTGAAAAATAAATGTAAATCTCAAACTTTCTGGATATTTTTTCTTGGAAATATAGCCTAACAATCTCTGAATTGTTTAAGTGTTTTTTCTCAAATCATGCAAATATTTGAAAGACTGAAATAAAATTTTAATGAACCTATACATGACCTGATTCTCCTTCAAGAGCACAAATTTTTTAAAAAATAATAATTTAGGGTCAAACTATCCCTGCAGCATGAACAAGACATTCTGTGTCTTTTATACATATACCTGGCATACAGTAAAGGTACAATAAATTATTATGAGAAAATAAATAAGAGTTAAGCATAATATGAGCCCTCCTTATTATTCCAGCCTCATTGTTTATTACTCCCTCAAAATATACTTGTAGTCTACCCACATTTAATCACTCACATTCCTGTAACATCCCCAAGTTCTCCTATATAATTATGCCTCTGCTCCTGCTAATTTGTCTTTCTGATATGGTAATTCCAAATTGCCCACAGGATAGGCTCTACTCATCCATTAAGACTGAATTCTATGATCAAAGGATCAATCCAAGAAGAAGATATAACAATTGTAAATATATAGGCACACAAAATAGGAGCACCTCAATATATAAGGCCATAAAAGGAGAAATTGACAATAACACAATAATAGTGGGGGAATTTAACACCCTACTTACATCAATGGACAGATCATCCAGACAGAAAATCAATAAGGAAACACAGTAGACCAGATAGACTTAACTGATATTTAAAGAGCATTCCATCTGAAAGCAGAAGAATACACATTCTTTTCAAGAACGCATGGAACATTCTTCAGGATAAATCACATGCTGAGCCATAAAAAAAGCCTTGGTAAACTTAAGAAAACTGAAATCACATTAAGCATCTTTTCAGATCACAATGCTATGAGATTAGAAATCAACTACAAGAAAAAAATGTAAACAACACAAACACGTGGAGGCTAAACAATATGCTACTAAACAACCAATGGTTCAGTGAAGAAATCAATGAGGACATCAAAAAATACCTGGAGAAAAATGACAACAAAAACATGACAATCCAAAACCTATGCGATGCAGCTAAAGCAGTTCTAAGAAGGAAGTTTATAGCAATACAAGCTTACCTCAGGAAACAAGAAAAATCTCAAATAAACAACCTAACCTTACACCTAAAGTGACTAGAGAAAGAAGAACAAACAAAACCCAAAGTTAGCAGAAGCAAAGAAATCATAAAGATCAGAACAGAAATAAATGAAATAGAGATGAAGAAAACAATAGAAAAGATCAATGAAACTAAAAGCTGGTTCTTTGAAAAGAATAAACAAAATTGATAAATCTTTAGCCAGACTCATCAAGAAAAAAAGGGAGAGGGCTCAAATCAATAAAATTAGAAATGAAAAAGCAGAAGTTACAATGGACACAACAGAACTACAAAGGATCATAAGAGACTATATGCCAATAAACTGGACAACCTAGAAGAAACGGACAAATTCCTAGAATGGTATAATCTCCCAAAATTGAACCAGGAAGAAATAGGAAATATGAACAGACCAGTCACAAGCACTGAGATTGAAACTGTGATTTAAAAACTACCAATAAACAAAGTCCAGGACCAGGTGACTTCACAGGCAAATTCTATCAACCATTTAGAGAAGAGTTAACACCTATCCTTCTGAAATTATTCCAAAAACATTGCAGAGGAAGGAATACTCCCAAACCCATTCTGTGAGGCTACAATAATGCTGATACCAAAACCAGAAAAGGATACCACAAAAAAAGAAAATTACAGGCCAATATCACTGATTAACATAAATGCAAAAATCCTCAACAAAATACTAACAAACCAAATCCAACAGTAAATTAAAAGGATCATACACCATGATCACGTGGCATTTATCCCAGGGATGCAAGGATTTTTCAATATCTGCAAATCACTCAGTGTGATACACGATATTAACAAACTGAAGAATAAAAATCATATGATCTAGCACAGGGAGATCAGCTCAGCGCTTTGTGACCACCTAGAGGGGTGGGATAGGGAGGGTGGGAGAGAGACACAAGCGGGAGGAGATATGGGGATATAGGTATATGTATAGCTGATTCACTTTGTTATAAAGCAGAAACTAACACACCATTGTAAAGCAATTATACTCCAATAAAGATGTTTTTTAAAATCGTATGATCATCTCAATAGATGCAGAAAAAGCTTTTCGAAAAATTCAACACCCATTTATAATAACAACTCTGCAGAAAGTGTGCATAGAAGGAACATACGTCAACATGATAAAGGCCATATATGACAAACCCACAGTTAGCATCATATTCAATGGTGAAAAGTTGAAAGCATTTCCTCTAAGAGCAGGAACCAGAAAAGAATATCCACTGTCACCACTTTTATTCAATATAGTTTTAGAACTTCTAGCCACAGCAATCAGAGAAGAAAATAAATAAAAGGAATCTAAATTGGAAAAGAAGAAGTAAAACTATCGCTGTTTGTAGATGACATGATACTATAAATAGATAATCCTAAAGATGCCACCAGAAAACTTTTAGAGCTAATCAACGAATTTGGTATAGTTGCAGGATACAAATTTAGTGCACAGAAATCTCCTGTATTCCAATACACTAACAACAAAAGATCAGAAGGAAAAATTAAGGAAACAATCCCATTCACAATTGCAACAAAAAGAATAAAATACATACGAATAAACCTACCTAAGGAGGCAAAAGACCTGTACTCTGAAAACTATGTCATTGATGAAAGAAATCAAAGATAACACAAACAGATGGAAAGATATACCATGTTCTTGGATTGGAAGAATCAATACTGTCAAAATGACTATACTACCCAAGATAATCTACAGATTCAGTGCAATCCCTATCAAATTACTAATGACCTTTCTTGCAGATCTAGAAAAAAAGTCTTAAAATTTGTATGGAAACTCAAAAGACCCCAAATAGCAAAGTAATATTGATAAAGAAAAACAAAGCTGGAGTAATCAGGCTTCCTGAATTCAGACTATACTATAAAGCTAAAGCAATCAAAACAGTATGGTAATGGCACAAAACCAGACTTACAGATCAATGGAACACAATAGAAAGCCCAGAAACAAACCCATGCACCTATGGTCAATTAATCTACAACAAAGGAGGCAAGAATATATAATGGAGAAAAGACAATCTCTTCAATAAGTGGTGCTGGGGAAACTGGACAGCTACATGTAAAAGAATGAAATTAGAACATTCTCCAACACCATACACAAAAATAAACTCAAAATGGATTAAAGAACTAAATGTAAGACCAGTTACTATAAAACTCAGAGGAAAATATAGGCAGAAAACTCTTTGACATAATTTGCAGCAATATCTCTTGGATCCACCTCCTAGAATAATGAAAATAAAAACAAAAATAAACAAATAGGACTTAATTAAACTCAAACGCTTTTGCACAGCAAAGGAAACAAAAAACAAAACAAAAACACAACTCACAGAATGGGAGAAAATATTTGCAAGTGATGCTACTGACAAGGGATTAATCTCCAAAATATACAAACAGCTCATGAAGCTCAATATCACAAAAAGCAAACAAACAACCCAATCAGAACATGGGCAGGAGATCTAAATAGACATTTCTCCAGTGAAGACATAAGATGGCCAACACACACATGAAAAGATGCTCAACATTTCTAATTACTAGAGAAATGCAAATCAGAACAACTCCAATGAAGTATCACCTCACATCAGTTAGAAAGGCCATCATCACAAAGTCTACAAAAAATAAATGCTGAAGAGGGTGTGGAGAAAAGGGAATACTCCTACACTGTCGGTAGGAATGTAAATTACTGCAACCACTATGGAGAACAGTATAAAGGTTCCTTTAAAAACTAAAAATAGAGCAACCATATGATCCAGCAATCCCATTCCACGGCATATACCCAGAGGAAACCGTACTTCAAACAGATACCTGCACCTCAACGTTCATTGCAGCACTATTTACAATTGCCAAAACATGAAAACAACCTAAATGTTCATTGACAGATGAATGGATAAAGATGTGGTACATATATACAATGGAATATTACTCAGCCTTTAAAAAGAATGAAATTATGCCATTCGCAGCAACATGGATGGACCTAGAGATTATCATACTAAGTGAAGTAAGTCAGCCAGAGAAAGACAAATATCATATGATATCACTTATATGAAAAATCTAAAAAAATGATACAAATGAACTTATTTACAAAACAGAAACAGACTCAGAGACATAGAAAACAAATTTATGGTTACCAAAGGGGACAGGTGGTGGGGGAGGGATAAATTAGGAGTTTGGGACTAACATATACACACTACTACATATAAAATAGATAATCAACTAGGTCCTGTTGTATAGCACAGGGAACTCTAATCAGTACTCTTTAATAACCTATATGGGAAAAGAATCAGAAAAAGAATAGATATATGTATATATATATATATAAAACAATCATTTTGCTGTACACCTGCAACTAGCACAACATTGTAAATGAACTATACTGCAATATAAAATAAAGATTAAAAAAAAGAAAAGCTGTCACATCAAATACACATGGGGCCATTCAATATAATCACTTCAATCTTCCTGACCCATTTAGAAATAATATGCTCATTTATATGTTATATGCTTTCATCTGATAATTGTTTGCATTTAAATTTCAAATCATTAAAAAGTACTATGCACCAAAAAAAAATGAATGTCCATTTTAGTAAAAAAATACATATTACAATTATAAAACCAGTAGCAGTTACTTTTGGTACTAAATTAATGATGAAACATTAAATAGTAAAGGTAGAAACCAATTCTTTTTTTATTTCTTTTTCTTTTTCTTTTTTTTTTAAACATCTTTATTGGAGTATAATTGCTTTACAATGGTGTGTTAGTTTCTGCTTTATAACAAAGTGAATCAGTTATACATATACATATGTTCCCATATCTCTTCCCTCTTTCATCTCCCTCACTCCCACCCTCCCTATCCCACCCATCTAGGTGGTCACAAAGCACCAAGCTGACCTCCCTGTGCTATGCAGCTGCCTCCCACTAGCTATCTATTTTACATTTGGTAGTGTATATATGTCCATGCCACTCTCTCACTTTGTCCCAGCTTACACTTCCCCCTCCCCGGATCCTCAAGTCCAAGCTCTAGTAGGTCTGCATCTTTATTCCTGTCTCACCCCTAGGTTCTTCTGACTATATTTTTTTTCTTTCTTTCTTTTTTTTTTTTTATATTCCATAAATATGTGTTAGCATACTGTATTTGTTTTTCTCTTTCTGACTTACTTTACTCTGTATGACAGTCTCTAGGTCCACCCAACTCACTACGAATAACTCAGTTTCCTTCCTTTTTATGGGTGAGTAACATTCTATTGTATATATGTGCCACACCTTCTTTATCCATTCATCTGTTGATGGACACTTAGTTTGCTTCCATGTCCTGCCTATTGTAAATAGAGCTGCAATGAACATTTTGGTACATAAATCTTTTTGAATTATGGTTTTCTCAGGGTATATGCCCAGTAGTGGGATTCCTGGGTCTATGGAAATTCTATTTTTAGTTTTTTAAGGAACCTCCATGCTGGTCTCCATAGTGGCTGTATCAATTTAGATTCCCACCAACAGTGTGAGAGGGTTCCCTTTTCTCCACACCCTCTCAAGCATTTATTGTTTGTAGATTTTTTGATGATGGCCATTCTGACTGGTGTGAGATGATATCTCATTGTAGTTTTGATTTGCATTTCTCTAATGATTAAAGATGTTGAGCATTCTTTCATGTGTTTGTTGGCAATCTGTATATCTTCTTTGAAGAAATGTCTATTTAGGTCTTCTGCTCATTTTTGGATTAGGTTGTTTCTGTTTTTGATATTGAGCTGCATGAGTTGCTTGTATGCTTTGGAGATTAATCCATTGTCAGTTGCTTCATTTTCAAGTATTTTCTCCCATTCTGAGGGTTGTCTTTTGGTCTTTTTTATGGTTTCTTTTGCTGTGCAAAAGCTTTTAAGTTTCATTAGGTCCCATTTGTTTATTTTTGTTTTTATTTCCATTTCTCTAGGAGCTGGGTCAAAAAGGATTTTGCTGTGATTTATGTCATAGAATGATCTGCCTATGTTTTCCTCTAAGAGTTTGATGGTGTCTGGCCTTACATTTAGGTCTTTAATCCATTTTTTTTTAAACATCTTTATTGAAGTATAATTGCTTTACAATGGTGTGTTAGTTTCTGCTTTATAACAAAGTGAATCAGTTATACATATACATATGTTCCCATATCTCTTCCCTCTTGCATCTCCCTCCCTCCCACCCTCCCCATCCCACCCCTCTAAGTGGTCACAAAGCACCGAGCTGATCTCCCTGTGCTATGCGGCTGCTTCCCACTAGCTATCTATTTTACATTTGGTAGTGTATATATGTCCATGACACTCTCTCACACTGTCACATCTCACCCCTCCCCCTCCCCATATCCTCAAGTCCATTCTCTAGTAGGTCTGTGTCTTTATTCCCGTCTTGCCACTAGGTTCTTCATGGCTTTTTTTTTTTCTTTAGATTCCATATATATGTGTTAGCATACTGTATTTGTTTTTCTCTTTCTGACTTACTTCACTCTTTATGACAGACTCTAACTCCATCCACCTCATTACAAATACCTCCATTTCATTTCTTCTTATGGCTCAGTAATATTCCATTGTATATATGTGCCACATCTTCTTTATCCATTCATCTGTCGATGGACATTTAGGTTGCTTCCATGTCCTGGCTATTGTAAATAGAGCTGCAATGAACATTTTGGTACATGACTCTTTTTGAACTATGGTTTTCTCAGGGTATATGCCCAGTAGTGGGATTGCTGGGTCGTATGGTAGTTCTATTTTTAGTTTTTTAAGGAACCTCCATACTGTTCTCCATAGTGGCTGTATCAATTTACATTCCCACCAACAGTTCAAGAGTGTTCCCTTTCCTCCACACCCTCTCCAGCATTTATTGTTTCTAGATTTTTTGATGATGGCCATTCTGACTGGTGTGAGATGATATCTCATTGTAGTTTTGATTTGCATTTCTCTAATGATTAATGATGTTGAGCACTCTTTCATGTGTCTGTTGGCAATCTGTATATCTTCTTTGGAGAAATGTCTATTTAGGTCTTCCACCCATTTTTGGATTGGGTTGTTCGTTTTTTTGTTATTGAGCTGCGTGAGATGCTTGTAAATCTTGGAGATTAATCCTTTGTCAGTTGCTTCATTTGCAAATATTTTCTCCCATTCTGATGGTTGTCTTTTGGTCTTGTTTATGGTTTCCTTTGCTGTGCAAAAGCTTTTAAGTTTCATTAGGTCCCATTTGTTTATTTGTGTTCTTATTTCCATTTCTCTGGGAGCTGGGTCAAAAAGAATCTTGCTGTGATGTATGTCATAGAGTGTTCTGCTTATGTTTTCCTCTAAGAGTTTGATAGTGTCTGGCCTTACACTTAGGTCTTTAATCCATTTTGAGTTTATTTTTGTTCATGGTGTCAGGGAGTGTTCTAATTTCATACTTTTACATATCTCTGTCTAGTTTTCCCAGCACCACTTATTGAAGAGGCTATCTTTTCTCCACTGTATATGTTTGCCTCCTTTATCAAAGATAAGGTGACCATATGTGCGTGGGTTTATCTCTGGGTTTTCTATCCTGTTCCATTGATCTATATTTCTATTTTTGTGCCAGTACCATACTGTCTTGATTACTGTAGCTTTGTAATATAGTCTGAAGTCAGGGAGCCTGATTCCTCCAGCTCCATTTTCTTTCTCAAGATTGCTTTGGCTATTCGGAGTCTTTTGTGTTTCTATACAAATTGTGAAATTTTTTGTTCTAGTTCTGTGAAAATTGCCAGTGGTAGTTTGATACGGATTGCATTGAATCTGTAGATTGCTTTGGGTAGTAGAGTCATTTTCACAATGTTGATTCTTCCAATCCAAGAACATGGTAGGTCTCCCCATCTATTTGTATCATCTTTAATTTCTTTCATCAGTGTTTTATAGTTTTCTGCATACAGGTCTTTTGTCTCCTTAGGTAGGTTTATTCCTAGGCATTTTATTCTTTTTGTTGCAATGGTAAATGGGAGTGTTTCCTTAACTTCTCTTTCAGATTTTTCATCATTCGTGTATAGGAATGCGAGAGATTTCTGTGCATTAATTTTGTATCCTGCTACTTTACCAAATTCATTGATTAGGTCTAGTAGTTTTCTGGTAGCATCTTTAGGATTCTCTATGTGTAGTATCATGTCATCTGCAAACAGTGACAGCTTTACTTCTTCTTTTCCAGTATAGATTCCTTTTATTTCTTTTTCTTCTCTGATCAATGTGGCTAAAACTTCCAAAATTATGTTGAATAATAGTGATGAGAGTGGACAACCTTTCCTTGTTCCTGATCTTAGTGGAAATGGTTTCAGTTTTTCACCATTGAGAATGACGTTGGCTATGGGTTTCTCATATATGGCCTTTATTATGTGGAGGAAAGTTCCCTCTATGCCTACTTTCTGGAGCATTTTTATCATAAACAGGTGTTGAATTTTGTTGAAAGCTTTCTCTGCGTCTATTGAGATGATAATATGGTTTTTCTCCTTCAATTTGTTAATATGGTGTATCACATTGATTGATTTGCATATATTGAAGAATCCTTGCATTCTTGGAATAAACCCCACTTGATCATGGTGTATGATCCTTTTAATGTGCTGTTGGATTCTGTTTGCTAGTATTTTGTTGAGGATTTTGGCATCTATGTTCATCAGTGATATTGGCCTGTAGTTTTCTTTCTTTGTGACATCTTTGTCTGGTTTTGGTATCAGAGTGATGGTGGCCTTGTAGAATGAGTTTGGGAGTGTTCTTCCCTCTGCTATATTTTGGAAGAGTTTGAGAAGGATAGGTGTTTGTTCTTCTGTAAATGTTTGATAGTATTCACCTGTGAAGCCATCTGGTCCTGGACTTCTGTTTGTTGGAGGATTTTTAATCACAGTCAATTTCAGTGCTTGTGATTGGTTTGTTTATATTTTCTATTTCTTCCTGGTTCAGTCTTGGAACATTGTGCATTTCTAAGAATTTGTACATTTCTTCCAGGTTGTCCATTTTATTGGTGTAGAGTTGCTTGTAGTAATCTCTCATGATCCTTTGTATTTCTGCAGTGTCAGTTGCTACTTCTCCTTTTTCATTTCTAATTCTATTGATTTGAGTCTTCTCCCTTTTTTTATTGATGAGTCTCACTAATGGTTTATCAATTTTGTTTATCTTCTCAAAGAACCAGCTTTTAGTTTTATTGATCTTTGTTATCATTTCCTTCATTTCTTTTTAATTTATTTCTGATCTGATCTTTATGATTTCTTTCCTTCTGCTAACTCTGGGGGTTTTTTGTTCTTCTTTCTCTAATTGCTTTAGGTTTAACATTAGGCTATTTATTTCAGATGTTTCTTGTCTCTTGAGGTAGGATTGTATTGCTATAATCTTCCCTCTTAGAACTGCTGCTTTCACTGCATCCCATAGGTTTTGGGTCGTTGTGTTTTCATTGTCATTTTTCCTAGGTATTTTTTTATTTCTTCTTTGATTTCTTCAGTGATCTCTTGGTTATTTAATACTGCATTGTTTAGCCTCCATGTGTTTGTATTTCTTACAGATTTTTTCCTGTAATTGATATCTAATCTCATAGCATTGTGGTCGGAAAAGATACTTGATACAATTTCAATTTTCTTATATTTACCAAGGCTTGATTTGTGACCCAAGATATGATCTATCCTGGAGAATGTTCCATGAGCACTAGAGAAGAATGTGTATTCTGTTGTATTTGGATGGAATGTCCTATAAATATCAATTAAGTCCATCTTGTTTAATGTATCATTTAAAGCTTGTGTTTCCTTATTTATTTTCATTTCGGATGATCTGTCCATTGGTGAAAGTGGAGTGTTAAAGTCCCCTACTATGATTGTGTCACTGTCAATTTCCCCTTTTATGGCTGTTGGTATCTGCCTTATGTATTGCAGCACTCCTATGTTGGGTGCATAAATATTTACAATTGTTCTATTTTCTTCTTAGATTGATCACTTGATCATTATGTAGTGTCCTTTTTAGTCTCTTGTAATATCTTTGTTTTAGAGTCTATTTTGTCTGATATGAGAATTGCTACTCCAGCTTTCTTTTGATTTCCATTTGCTTGGAATATCTTTTACTATCCCCTCATTTTAACTCTGTATGTGTCCCTAGGTCTGAAGTGGGTCTCTTGTAGACAGCATATATATGGGTCTTATTTTTGTATCCATTCAGACAGTCTATGTCTTTTGGTTGGTGCATTTAATCCATTTACATTTAAGGTAATTATAGATATGTATGTTCCTATTCCCATTTTCTTAATTGTTTTGTATTTATTATTGTAGGTCTTTTCCTTCTCTTGTGTTTCCTGCCTAGCATTTGTTCGTTTAGCATTTGTTGTAAAGCTGGTTTGGTGGTGCTGAACTCTCTCAGCTTTTGCTTGTCTGTAAAGGTATTAATTTCTCTGTCAAATCTGAATGAGATCCTTGCTGGGTAGAGTAATCTTGGTTGTATTTTTTTTTCCTTCATCACTTTAAATATGTCCTGCCACTCCCTTCTGGCTTGCAGAGTTTCTGCTGAAACATCTGCTGTTAACCTTATGGGGATTCTTTTATGTGTTATTTGTTGTTTTTCCCTTGCTGCTTTTAATATGTTTTCTTTGTATTTAATTTTTGATAGTTTGATTAATATGTGTCTTGGCAGGTTTCTCCTTGTATTTGTCCTGTATGGGCCTATCTGTGCTTCCTGAACTTTATTAACTATTTCTTTTCCCATATTAGGGAAGATTTCAACTATAATCTCTTCAAATATTTTCTCAGTCCCTTTCTTTTTCTCTTCTTCTTCTGGGACCCCTATAATTAGAATGTTGGTGCATTTAATGTTGTCCCAGAGGTCTCTGAAACTGTCCTCAATTCTTTTCATTCTTTTTTCTTTATTCTGCTCTGCAGTACTTATTTCCACTATTTTATATTCCAGGTCATTTATCCGTTCTTCTGCCTCAGTTATTCCGCTATTGATTCCTTCTGGAGAATTTTTAATTTCATTTATTGTGTTGTTCATCACTGTTTGTTTGCTCTTTAGTGCTTCTAAGTCCTTTTAAACGTTTCTTGTATTTTCTCCATTCTATTTCCAAGATTTTGGTTCATCTTTACTATCATTATTGTGAAGTCTTTTTCAGGCAGACTGCCTATTTCCTCTTCATTTGTTAGGTATGGTGGGTTTTTGCCTTGCTCCTTCATCTGCTGTGTGTTTCTCTGTCTTCTCATTTTGCTTAACTTACTGTGTTTGGGGTCTCCTTTTCACATTCTGCAGGTTCGTAGTTTCCATTGTTTTTGTTGTCTGTCCCAAGTGGCTAAGTTTGGTTCAGTGGGTTGTGTAAGCTTCCTGGTGGAGGGGACTAGTGCCTGTGTTCTGGTGGATGAGGCTGGATCTTGTCTTTCTGTTGGGCAGTTCCACGTCTGGTGGTGTGTTTTGGGGTGTCTGTGGCCTTATTATGATTTTAGGCAGCCTCTCTGCTAATGGATGGTGTTGTGTGCCTGTCTTGCTAGTTGTTTGGCATAGGGTGTCCTTCACTATAGCTTGCTGATGGTTGAGTGGAGCTGGGACTTAGAGTTGAGATGGAGATGTCTGGGAGATTTTTGCCGTTTGATATTACGTGGAGCAGGGAGGTGTCTTGTGGACCAGTGTCCTGAACTTGGCTCTCCCACCTCAGTGGCACAAACCTGACGCCTGGCTGGAGCACCAAGAGCCTGTCCTCCACACAGCTCAGAATAAAAGGGAGAAAAGAAAGAACGAAAGAAGAAGATAAAATAAAATAAAATTTAAAAAAGTAAAATAAAATAAAGTTATTAAAATAAAAATTAAAAAATAATTATTAAGGAAAAAGAATTTTTTTAATTAATAAAAAAAAAGACAGACAGAACCCTAGGACAAATAGTAAAAACAAAGCTATTCAGACAAAATCACACACAGAAGCAGACACATACACACTCACAAAAAGAGAAAAAGGGGAAAATATATATATATCATTGCTCCCAAAGTCCATCTCCTCAATTTGGGATGATTTGTTGTCTATTCAGGTATTCCACAGATGCAGGTACATCAAGTTGATTGTGGAGATTTGATTCACTGCTCCTGAGGCTACACAGAGAAATTTCCCTTTCTCTTCTTTGTTCTCACAGCTCCTGGGATTCAGCTTTGGATTTGGCCCTGCCTCTGTGTGTATGTCACCTGAGGGCGTGTGTTCTTCCCTCAGACAGGATGGGGTTAAAGGAGCAGCTGATTCGGGGGCTCTGGCTCACTCAGGCTGGGGGGAGGGAGGTGTACGGATGCTGGGCGAGCCTGCGGTGGCAGAGGCCGGCGTGACATTGCACCCACCTGAGGCATGCTGTGCCTTCTCCCGGGGAAGTTGTCCCTGGATCATGGGACCCTGGCAGTGGCAGGCTGCACAGGCTCCCGGGAGGGGCGGTGTGGATAGTGACCTGTTCTTGCACACAGACTTCTTGGTGGTGGCAGCAGCATCCTTAGCGTCTCATGCCCGTCTCTGGGGTCCACGCTGATAGCCGCGGCTCGTGCCCGTCTCTGGAGCTCCTTCAAGCGGCACTCTTAATCCCCTCTCCTCACGCACCAGGAAACAAAGAGGCAAGAAAAAAATCTCTTGTCTCTTCAGCAGCTCCAGACTTTTTCCTGGACTCCCTCCCGGCTAGCCGTGGCACACTAGCCCCCTTCAGGCTGTGTTCACGCAGCCAACCCCAGTCCTCTCCCTGGGATCCGACTGAAGCCCAAGCCTCAGCTCCCAGCCCCCGCCCGCCCCGGTGGTTGAGTAGACAAGCCCCTCGGGCTGGTGCATGCTGGTCGGCACCGATCCTCTGTGCGGGAATCTGTCCCCTTTCCCCTCCTCACTCCTGTTGCTGTGTTCTCCTCCGTGGCTCCAAATCTTCCCCCCCTGCCACCCACAGTCTCCACCTGCGAAGGAGCTTCCTAGTGTGTGGAAACCTTTCCTCCTTCACAGCTCTCTCCCACTGGTGCAGGTCCCATCCCTATTCCTTTGTCTCTGTTTTTTCTTTTTTCTTTTGCCCTACCCAGGTATGTGGGGAGTTTCTTGCCTTTTGGGAGGTCTGAGGTCTTCTGCCAGTGTTCAGTAGGTGTTCTGTAGGAGTTGTTCCACATGTAGATGTATTTCTGATATATTTGTGGGGAGGAAGGTGATCTCCACATCTTACTCTTCCACCATCTTGAAGCTCCAGAAACCAATTCTTAAGTTAAACTTTACTTTTTACTTCAGGGGAAAGAAAACCCTTATCCTCCTTAAGAAAAGAAAGTGATGTATTAAAAACACTTTCTACAAAAAGTATATTCAGCAATAGTACTTTCTACAAGAAAAAAAAAAAAGTATAACCTGAGAATATGATGTCAGTTCTCTTATCTTTTTGAGCTCTGAGTAATTCAACATTTTTGACTAAGAAAAAAGTAACGACTAATATGGGGCTTTCTATAATGGGATATGGCCTGGTTTATCTCAATTTGCTAATTTCCTGAAATAGTGATTTTTTTCCTCCATGAACAAGAAATTTTCCAATCCTTCACTTACAAAACAAAACAAGCAAAATCTCCACAATACTCAGAGAAAGGAACCAAATGCAACAGCAGTGTTTGTTTGTGCTGAAATTAGGAAGGAGCTAAATTTTATAATATCCATATATCATGGCGAGAAGGACAATATTTTTGCAACCAAATTAAAGTTGATACCAGGAACCAAGTCCCACACCTCCAGCTCCTGACTACTGCAGACTTTGAGTGGAAAAACTCTGGATGACTTTGTTACTCCCTACCTTGTAGGATGAAGAATCAATGGAAAGTATAGGAAACATCCCATTCAGTGCATGTTCTTTAATATATTATGACAGGGGAAGCTGGAGTCAAGGAGAGATCACACAGGGAAGTTAGCACTACCCTGAATCAACCAATCTCTGTGCTTGACCTAAGCCTTGTTTATATGCTCTACTTCCTGGGTTTGAGTTTGAGTTCCACATAAACTATATGAATTAAGTGTGAAGAAAAAGTGAATTAATTTTATTCTCAGCAAAAGGGGAGATAGTTCTTGGACATGGAACAATAGTCATCCATTATATTCACTAGAAGCAGAATAAAGATTATTGAAGACTAAGGCACACCTAGTGAAATTGAATTTCAGTGTTAATGTAGGAATCATATAAATATACAAACAGAAGAAACAATTCATCAAGTAAGGGAAATTAATTTTAAAAACTTTATATGCAAAAGAACAGGAGAGCAATATCTCCAGAATTTGGAGGGAGAATAGATTTCACCCCTAGAGGGTACATCCAACCAAATTGTCATTAACATGTTAAGGCAACAGAAAGGTATTTCAAAATATACAAAGACTCTTCAACTATATGTCCTGTGTACTCTACATGAAAAATCTACTTGAATACATAATCTATCAAGTGAAAGACTGAAACTGTGGGAAGAAAATCCTGGAGTTAACTTTTAAAAACATAATTACTGTAGTTTAAACATTTAAATCATAGTTACAAAACTAACTTTTATGATTATAACTCATGAGCAAAGCTATATAATGAAATAATTAATAATTATTAATAATTCAGTTAGAATATACCAGGGAAAATGTCCCAGACTTGTCACTAAAACTGGAAAATAACAAGAGGGAGAGGTGGTAAAATTATATAATTTTTTCATCATTTATAGATGATATAACATAGAATCTAAGTATATTTTTAAAACTTCAGAAAATAAGAAATCAAAAGAAATACAACTATAACCAGCAATTTTAATACTTCTTTACTTCTTATCCTGGATAGATTGAGAAACCCAAAATTCAATAAGGAAGTAATATTTCTAATTATAATATTTAATATAATTAATAGAGTTGCTATAAAAATTTATACACCATAGAGGCTCTACCTTTTTTTAAGTCTCTGTGAACTCACAAAGAAAATCTCAATAAATTCTTGAAAGTAGAAAAGCATAATCTCTGAATACAATTCAGTAAAACCAGATATATCTAGCAAAAGTAACCACAAATAAAACAATAACTTTAATTTAACCAACTATTGAGTCAAGTATAAAGAAAATAAAAACTGAAATTACAGAATATTTTGAAAATAAAATTGAGGACACTACACGTAAAAACCTAAGTAAAAGAAGATAAAAATAATTTAGCATTCAGTATAAAATATTGAACAAATATGTCTTAGGAAAGTAAAAAAAATAAATGAATTAATAAGATAAAAACATAAATTAATAAATTAGAAATAGAAAAACAGTAGAATTGATGTAGCTAGATTTAAACAATAGTAACAAATATCTTTTCAAATAGGTAACTTTCCACTTGGCTTCATCAAGGGGGCAGATGGGAAAAGATGAAAGCACAAAAACATAAATTTAAGTGTGACAACAAGGAATGATCCACCAATACAGAAATGATAGAGCTACAAAAAAATAGTTTTCAAAATTCTATGCTAGTAAATATGAAATGCTCCTTGAATGGATGATTTTCCAAGATATATGTTCCCCAAATTAACTCCTAAAGGGAAAGAAAAATATAAACACCCAAAAATCATGAACGAAATTAGACAGTTGTCAAAGAACCATTACCTTTATCTCCATCTACTATTTTTAAAAACAAGGACTTTGCATGTCTACAGTGCTCTGGCAGTAATATTTATTATCCATAATATTGAAAAATTACATCTAGTCATCTCATTACTCTGGGATGTATTTTGTCTGGTTTAGATATTTTAATTGGTTTAAAACATGTATTTATTTTGGTTAATATCCTCTTGTCTATATGGTATTCAATGTCTGGTTTTAAATTGTTCTTATTAATTACAAAATCCACAATCACCTTGCTAGAGGGAATCTTGTCATTCAATTTCCTCCATCTCCAAGTTAGGAAATATATTCATAGAGGTGATACGATTTTCTTTATCAATCAGTTTTCTTTATCCAGCAAGCTAGTGGTAGAACAAGCACTAGAAAAAAATGATTACCTCACCGGAATAGAAAAGGTAAGAAAAGGTTCCTTTGCTAGGTGTTGGATGCTATTATATGTAATTCTCAGACTTTATGCCGATAAGTACTTTAGCCTTAGTTAACAATATAGAGTGCTTTCAGGTTCTTGTCGCTTACATATACACTTTGCTCAAATCAGAGTAAGGAAGCAAATTTGTAAAACTATTTTTAAAACTTCCTTAGTAAAAATGTGTTCTGAGGAGATTGCCTTCAAACCTAGAGCCTAGGGTAACAGATGTATCACAAATTGCAAAGTTTTTTCAGATGTATAAGAATTTCAAAGTGGTCCCTAAAGATTACTAAGGGCCTCACTGTTATGAAAAAAATGGAATCGTCAGTACACAGCCTGGGTAAGCATTAATGTCACATCCTGACATTACCACTCCATCAAAGCTGCTGAGAAAAAGCAAGCTGGGAGGTAACAGCTGTATTTCCAAATGATGAAAATGTTAAAGGTACTGCAGAGGTCTGTGGCAGTTATTTACTTTCATCACAGAAGTGCACTGATCAGGTGGGTTCATTTAGTTGATATTCTACAAGAATCAGGTCCTTTAAGATTCAGGGCACCATGTGAATGAGGACCTGTGCTGCTTCTCTTTTCTCTTTTGAAAAAGACAATATTTTAAGGCTGAGCCCAAAGGTTTGTGAAGATCAGCCTTTGGTTACATAAGTAAATCAGTATATATTAATCCACAGATCTGAAAGAATTTTAACAATGTTTTGTATATTCTATGGGGAATTTTTGTTTGTTTTGTTATATTCCTTTGCCCATAATAGTGCCTGCAACATAGTGGATGCTCAATAAATATTCATTAAATGAATAAACACACCATTTCTCTAATATTACTTCCTCCTTATATCATGTGTTTCATTTAGGTTCTGATCATCTTTTGTCTGTGTTATCATAGCAGCCTTCAATCCAGTTTCCTTGACTGTAATCTTATCCCTATTTCCCCCATGCCTAACTAATAGGCATGTGTCATATTTAATATTAAATTTTTGATAAAATGGCTGATGAATCTAGGGGGATGTCTGTCTATATGCGTGGTGAATATCTAAGTAGTTTATTGGTATGATGGGGGTGTTTTTGAGGCTAATCTGTTTTGATGGGTGTTTGTTTTAGACAGAGGGGGGGAGAATGGAATGCTATGTCTATTGTACATGTATATACATAAAATATTGTTATGTCCTGTAACCATTGACTGAATTGCACACTATGAATTACTGATGCTGGTAAATAATTTTCAATTGAAGTCCAGGTACAGTTTGCTTGACTGTATTAGGACCTCTTAAGATCATAGCTGAGTCTAAGCATCCCCCCTAAAAATTAAAAAATACCAAATGCATGAAATCACAGTTATGTGTGCACATGGGCTGATTAGTCATTAGTCCATAGAGATGTCTTATTTAAGGGGAAAGAGTGGGCGATTTTAGGTGAGATGACCCTGAAGTAAGAACCAGATGTCTGATAAAGTTCATCAATAGAAACCCCCACAAATTATGGGTCCAGAGCGAGAAGTGGGACACCTGCCGAGCGGGTTGATGGTTTCACGTGGCTTGGTGATTAAGCTCGTGGTCTAATAGACAGGATAAGCATGTTGACCAGAATTGATTTGACTTAATGTACTATGTACGATTAATAATCTATATGTACAATATAATACTAATAATAAGATGTACATGCATATAAGCATGGGGTAGATAATGTAATGTACAATTATACATATAATGTAATATGTACGTATACAGTATATGTACTTATTAATGTGGTAATACAAGTATGCACAATGTACATAGTAGTTTGTGATAAAATGGACTGTTTTGGTACTGATATAGTACTTAATAATTTTGTAAATATCTTATAATATAATTTCAGGGAATAATTTAAGTAGAATTTCAGCTTTGGGTTCTGGCAGCGTTGCTTAGAGATTTTTCCTTGAGTCTTAGGGAGGTGTGTTGTTCTCCTCTTCTGGTTTACAAGACTATGGTAATGTGATATACTACAAAGACTCTTCATTTCAGGAGATTGTTTTCAATGACGCTAGTTACTGGTATTAGCACTAGAATTAAAAGAAAGTATAAAGTAGATGTGAGTTGTCCAATAATGATGAAGGGGTGTTCTACAGGTTGTCCTCCAATCCATGTTAGTGTTAGTAGGTCTGCCACTAGCACTCAGAATAAGAACTGGCTAAGTGGTCGGAATGTTATGTTTCGTAGTTTGGATGTGTGGAGTATTGGGATAAATGCTAGAATTAGGACTGAGAGTAATAAGGCTAAGACTCCTCCTAGTTTGTTGGGGATTGATCATAGAATTGCATATGCGAATAGAAAATATCACTCCGGTGTAATATGCGGTGGTGTGTTGAGTGGGTTTGCTGGGGTGTAGTTATCGGGGTCTCCTAGCAAGTCGGGTGAAAATAGAACTAGTATTAGTGAGGCTAGGATTAGTAGTAGAGCACCTAGGATGTCTTTGATTGTGTAATAGGGGTGGAGTGGAATTTTGTCTGTGTCAGATGGGATTCCTGTGGGGTTGTTGGATCCTGTTTCGTGGAGGAATAGTAGGTGGACAGCTACTAGCACTGTAATGACGAAGGGGAGAATAAAATGAAAAGCAAAGAATTGCGTGTGTTGCTTTGCCTACGGAAAAGCCGCCTCAGATCCATTCAACAAGAGTGGTGCCAATATATGAGATTGCTGAGAGCAGGTTTGTAATGACTGCTGCCCCTCAGAATGACATTTGTCCTCATGGTAGTATATAGCCTATAAATGCAGTAGCTATAACTGTAAGCAGTAGAGTAATTCCGATGTTTCATGTTTCTGGAAAGGTATAGGACCCATAATATAGGCCATGTCCTACGTGAATGTGAAGGCAGATAAAGAATATGGAAACACTGTTTGCATGTATATATCGAATGATTCGTCCATAGTTAACGTCTCAACAGATGTCTGCTACTGATGAGAAGGCAGTTGTTGTGTCTGGTGTGTAGTGTATTGCTAGGAATAAGCCTATTTGTTAGGATTTGTAGGGTCAGGCAAATGCCTAGTAGAGAGCCAAAATTCCATCATGATGAAATGTTTGATGGGGTTGGGAGGTCAATAAGTGTATTGTTGATGATTTTTATTAGTGGGTATGTTTTTCAGTCATTGGTGTTCTTATAGTTGAATGATAACGATTATTTTTCATGTCATTGGTCATGGTTGGAACCCATGTGAGAATGATAATGACATATATTGTATTTATTTTAAGTGTTATTTTTGTGATCAGTTTTGTGGGGGTTTCTTCAAAACCTTCAGCTATTTATGCGGACTTTGGGTTGATTGTGAGTGGTGGTGTTGGGTGCGGGATCATGTTGAACTTTGGTAGTTCATTTTTAGGTTTGATAGTGTATTTTATTTATTTAGGGGGGATATTAGTTGTGTTTGGCTATACGATGGCTATGGCCACTGAGCAGTATCCTGAGGTTTGGGTTTCTAATAAGACTGTCTTGGGGACGTTTCTTTCAGGGCTGATAATAGAATTTTTTATGGTATTTTATATTTTAAAGGATGAGGAGGTTGAAGTTGTGTTTAAGTTCAATGGGTTGGGAGATTGAGTTATTTATGATACTGGTGACTTTGGCTTTTTTAGTGAGGAGGCTATAGGGATTGCGGCATTGTATAGTTATGGTACCTGGTTGGTGATTGTTACTGGTTGGTCGCTGCTTATTGGTGTTGTGGTTATTATGGAGATTACTTGTGGTAATTAAATAAAAGCATGCTAAGGGTGAGAGTAATAAGGAATGATAGGAGGTATCGTTTGATAAGGCCTTTTTGGCTTGAGATTAATGTGGAGAACTTTAGTTGGATAAGGGATGTGGTTTTTGCTAAAATGTTTTCTAATCAGGTTAAGTCCAAAAGGGACGATGCTGATTTTTGGCTTACTAATAGGTTTAGGTAAGGAAGTAGACAGTGCATCATGGTGGGGAAATATCCTAAGAGACTAAAGAATTTAAGGATATTTAAGGGGTAGATGAATTTTAAGTTTTGTGTGCTAAGGTTAATTTTGAGTGCAAATACAAAGCCTAGGATGGTTACTGCAAGAGCAGTTAATTCTAGATGTAAGGGTATAGTTATTAGGGGGACTGTTGTTGGGGGTATGTTGTTGGAGATAATGAATCCAGCAAAGACACTTCCAATTAGTAGGCATTTGATGGAGTTAATTAAGAGGGGGTTGTTGTCATTGATGGAGGTTAGGGGAGAGAAGCGAGGTTGTCCTAGTCGGGCAAAGAAGATAATGCAGGTACTACAGATAGCTGTGAGGGAGGTGGCAATTAGAGTTATTAACAGGGCTCAAGCATTGGTATAAGATATGTTAGCAGCTTCAATGATCGAGTCTTTAGAATAGAAGCCGGTGAGGAAAGGCATTCCTGTCAATGCCAGACACCCGATAACAAGGGCTGTTGTGGTGAAAATTAAAGCCTTGAATAGGCCTCCTATTTTTTGAATATCTTGTTCATCGTTCAAGCTGTGAATAATGGATCCGGAGCATATGAATAGTATGGCCTTAAAAAAAGCATGTGTGCAGATGTGTAAGAATGCTAGATAGGGTTGGTTGATGCCGATTTTTACCCTTATTAGGCCTAATTGGCTTGAAGTGGAGAAAGCGACAAGTTTTTTAATGTCATTTTGGTTAAGAGCGCGTATAGCTGTGAATAGGGTGGTGAGGGCTCCTAAGCATAGCACTATTGTTTGAATAAGTTTGTTGTTTTCTGTTAAGGAGTAAAATCGAATAAGTAGGAAGATCCCTGCCACAACTATTGTGCTTGAGTGGAGTAAGGCTGATACAGGGGCCCTCTATTGCTGAGGGGAGTCAGGGGTGAAGTCCAAATTGGGCTGATTTTCTGGCTGCAGCTAGTACGAGTCCTGTAAGGGAAGGTTTGAGGGATTTAGGTCGAGTATAAAAATTTGTTGCAGGTCTTGTGTGTTTGAGTTAAACAGGAATCATGCAATTGACATAATGAACCTGACATCCCCAATGCTTGGAGATTGCTTGGAGAGCAGCTGTGTTTGCGTCTGCTCGTCCGTACCATACCCACTGAGTAGGAAGGATATAATTCCAACCCCCTCCCATCCAATAAAAAGCTGGAAGAGGTTATTGACAGTAACAAGGATTAGCATGGTGATGGGGAAGAGGAGTAGGTACTTGAAGAACTGATTAATGTAAGAGTCTAGGTGTATGTACCATCTTGAGGACTCCATAATGGACCATGTAACAAATAATGCTACTGGTACGAATATTATTGAGAAGTAATCTATTTTGAAGCTAAGTGTTAAGTGAAGGGTTTGGACAGTGATTCAATGTCAGTTTGAAATAATTATTTCTTGACCTGTGTGGAGGAATATTATTGTTGGAACTAGGCTGGTAATAAAAGCACGAGACGGTATTTTTTACATATGATGGATATTTGTCACTTTTGTAGAAATCTATGTTAGTTTTTATAACTGGGATGATTAGTATTAGAAGTGTGACCAGAGCAAAAGAGGAAGATAGGTTTATTACTTTTATTTGGAGTTGCACCAATTTTCTGGCTCCTAAGACCAATGGATAACTACTATCCTTTAAAAGCCTGAAAAAGCCATACTGTTAGGCATAGGGAGTCAGTATTTAGTATATACTATTTAGTATTTACTACTTACTAAATACTATTTAGTATTTAAATAAATAGTACTTATTATTTATTTTCCCCTCTTTCAATCTAAAGCCAGATCTAAAATGTATTTCAGATCCTGTCAGTCTTTACTCTGAAATTTTTCAAAACTTCGCCATCAATTGCAGGATTAAGCTAAAGGTTTTAAGGTGGTATACGAGGTCCTCCATGATCTGGCCTAAGCCCTCTCCAAGCACTATCTGCCTCACACTTTGTGTTCTAATAACCACAAATTGCCTTATTGTTCTCTGCACATACTAGATGTTTCTTCCCTTCTGTTCATGTTTTACCTCTGCTTGATAGGTCCCCATCCCCACTTGCCTTTAAAGATTCAGTAAATGAGTACTCCTTTGTGAAGCATCACTAATTCCCTTTATTTTCTGGCTGTGTTACTTGCCCAATTCAGCACTCTCTGAATACCACTATTGTAGAATTTTCTGCATTGCACTGTGACGGTCTGTTTATGAACCTATCTTACCTCTAAAACTGTGAGCTTCTACAGGGCAAAGATGAGTTCTCATCCATTTTGAGATTCCCAATACTTTGCACAATAAATGGCAGTTAGCAGACTCCGTAAATTTGTTGACTGACTTTGTAGATATAAAGGAAGAAAAAAATATCTCAAGACTCTGGAGGAGCATTCTCAAGATGGAGAGAATACATATTTTATCCACCCCTTTCACGTAAAAGATCTGGCCTAAGAACATTATCCTACCTAATTTAAAAAAATCAAGACTAAAAGAAAATGGTTTCATCTCCTCATCTCAACAAAAAGGGAAAAAACTGGTTGCAGACTGGTAGGAAGGAATGAAAGCAGCCCGTTGGGAAAATTAACCAGCGTGAAGTGCTTCTGTGAATCTCACATAGAGAGCGCATCTATTCTGGACCAGAGTGAATATCTGGTGGGAATAACCTGGGGATCTGCTCTTGACATCTCAACCCCCTCTCTGTTTTCTCAAAGCCATTTGTTAGCTTGAATGCTTGGCTGTATATAGTAAGCTTGCTACTTAGTAATAGGATCTCCTATTTGTAAGATGTCTGTTAGCTCAGCTCATGGACATTTCTGGTGGCCTACCAAATAGTCATTTGCTTCTTTTTTACTAACAGAGTCATAACTTCGTACACACCCTTGTAGAGTGGTGGTTGTATAATACAGGTCTAGCACTAGCAATCCAAATCCAACAATACATTAAAAGTATCATACGCCATGATCAAGTGGGATTTATCCCAGGATGCAAGGATTTTTCAATATCTGCAAATCAATCAGTGTGATATATCACATCAGCAAATTAAAGAATAAAAACAATATGATCATCTCAATAGATGCAGAAAAAGCTTTTGACAAAATTCAGCACCCATTTATGGTAAAAAAAAAACTCTACAGAAAGTGGGCATAGAGGGAACATACCTCAACATAATAAAGGCCATATACGGCAAAACTACAGCTAACATCATACTCAACTGTGAAAAGCTGAAAGCATTTCCTCTAAGATCAGGAACAAGGATGTCCACTCTCTCCACTTTTATTCAACATAGTTTTGGAAGTCCTAGCTATGACAGAGAAGAAAAAGAAATAAAAGGAATCCAAACTGGGAAAGAAGTTAAACTGTCACTGTTTGCAGATGACATGATACTATACATAGAAAATCCTAAAGACGCTACCAAAAAACTACTAGAGCTCATCAATGAAGTAGATAACTTTGGATGGAGCTTCCAGGAAGTTCTTTTAAAAGGAGAAAATTGGCCTGGCTTGTCCCTTTAACTTCCTCTCTCTCTCTCTTATTTTTTTAAGCATTTGCTCTTCTTCCTGCCTGAAAGTGGAACATCCATATTACGACCATAAAGGAAAGGGACACAGGCCTAAAGTGCTATGTTGCTAAAACTTAGAATAGTCACTGATGACTTTTTGGAGCCATATTATCACACTTACATTTCCCATTTTGCGGGAAAATGTTGCTCTTCCCCATCAGTGTGATTATAACACTGCTATTCATGACGAAAAATCTATTCCTAACTGATAATCTCTTAGTGTCATTAGAGAAGAGAGAAGATGACTTTGAAGTCTTGGAGAACACTTTAACTGTCTTTTGATAAGGGAAAGTGAGGCCACAGGTCTCATATTGATGGATCAGGGCAAAAACAATTGCTTTATGTCATAAATAATAAAACACCAGGAGTTTGGGAGTGAGAAGAGGATGTATGGGGAGACTAGAGAATAAAAAAGAAGAGGAGATATAGAGAAAGGCCAACCATGGAGAAGGATTCTAAGGCAACATGATGGCAGCCTGGACCATGACTAGGAGGGCAACCTTGCCCCCAAATAAAGAAAAAAGAAAATTCCCTATAGAGAGCAATGAAGAGGGGCTTCAGAAACAAATAGGTTAATATTAAATTTTGCACTGTTGCTTTTTCTATGCTTAAATTTCCTTTTGTTAACCTGATAATTTCAGTAAAATTCTCTATTCTCCTGGGGGTAACTAAAGAGAAGGCAAATGTCTAGTCTGGGATAAGCTGTGCAGTAGGTGAATAGGTTCCATGGGAGGCAAATAATTATGAAAGGGTAGTAGAACTTTGGATAAAGTAGGAAACAAAGATGAGAGGCATGTGGGAAAAATGTAATTCCTTAACAATCCTCTAAGAACAATTTGGGGCTCTTCAGCCCTCCAGACTCCTTAGTGTAAGAAAGAGGTCTTATTGAGTTGTTAAAGGAGGAAGTCACGACCCTAAAATGTTGGAGGACTTGGGAACATGCAGGGAGTTAATACTTGGGTTTTATAAAAGAAAAGTGGCCTATTTCCCCTTGAGCTTTTCCAGTGTGCACTAATATTCAGACCAGATGTTTCCATTTAGACAAGTGAGCACCATGGGAAAGGATTTTTTGATAACTTTCACAGAATGTTTCTAAAGCAGCTGAATTGGAAATCTGTCCAGCATTATTTTGCTTAACTCAAGGGGCCATGATTTGTAGAAAAGCTAACACACTGTTTTCCCCATGAGAGACCTGTTTATATTAGAGAAAAGGTGAGTAACACCACTCATGGGTGTGTTCACTCATTTGTGGTGGACTCTAAAGTATAATGTCAAGAAAATTTACAGATTATTTTAAAAGGAAAAGCATGACATTTAGCTTATTGAATTTGGATGAAGGGCCACTTTTTCTCAATGAGGAGTCCTAACTGACTAAAGAGCTTAGGAGCAGTACCATTACTAACATTGTATCACATCTGTATTCTAATTTGCATATTTCTACATAATGTCCATTTATTGAAATGCCAGAAAAATTTAGCTCTCTATAAAATGTTTGGGACTACTGTGGCACAAATTTTGTTTGAATTGTTTCTTTTAAATTTCTATATATTTGTACCTCTGTCAGACAGGGTCCAATGAGGAATGTTTTCTGAAAAATTTCAAGCATAGGCAAATGCAGGAAATTAGGGCCTACAGAAACATTTAGATGCACTGGAGGAGTGGAATTCAGAGGGCTTCCATTGGATTTTCAGCTTCAAGGTAAATCCACCAAACCTGTAATTCAAAGATTATGCAGTGCTGTTGTGGGGCTTCTGCCTCTGTGGCCCACAAGAGCCCTACTCCCTCCAAGTGACTGAATAGACTGTGGAAAGTGAGGTATTCCACTGCAAACACTCATATCTGTTCGTTTGTCAATCGGTACTGTCTCCATCCCTCTGCAGCTTTCCATATATCATGGGAACCCATCACATTGGTAGAATCTATTCATGTAGACATTTGTGACAAGTGCCAGTAGGTAAGAGACCTAGCAAACTTCCTTTGGAGTTCCAGGGGTTTTATAGTCCAAGACATAGGGTAGAATCAGTCTGATTGTTATTGAACAGGTAAAACACAACAGTTGAATATGGTTCTCCTTGGGCCATTTACCATTAGCACAGAACTAGGATGCAACATGGGTATGATATTTAATAGGTCCTTTCAAACCCTCAATCATCTATGTCAATATTCTATGTATTCTTAGGTATCACAAAGGAAAAATATACCTTTACAATGGAAAATTCTGGTGGTCATCACTTTAATAAAATATTCAAGTCACACCTATAGAGGGACAACTTGACATTATGTGCTTTCCTTTTTTTTAACATCTTTATTGGAGTATAATTGTTTTACAATGTTGTGTTAGTTTCTGCTGTATAATAAAGTGAATCATCTATACGTATACATATATCCCCATATCCCCTCCTTCTTGTGTCTCCATCGCACCCGCCCTATCCCAACCTTCTAGGTGGTCACAAAGCACTGAGCTGATCTCCCTGTGCTATGCGGCTGCTTCCCACTAGCTATCTATTTTACATTTGGTAGTGTATATATGTCAGTGCCACTCTCTCACTTCGTCCCAGCTTACCCTTCCCCTGCCCCGTGTCCTCAAGTCCATTCTCTACATCTGCGTCTTTATTCTTGTCCTGCCCCTAGGTTCATCAGAACCTTTTTATTTTCTTAGATTCCATATATATGTGTTAGCATATGGTATTTGTTTTTCTCTTTCTGACTTACCTCACTCTGTATGACAGAATCTAGGTCCATCCACCTCACTACAAATAATTCAATTTCATTTCTTTTTATGGCTGAGTAATATTCCATTGTATATATGAGCCATATCTTTATCCATTCATCTGTCGATGGGCACTTAGGTTGCTTCCATGTCCTGGCTATTGTAAATAGTGCTGCAATGAACATTGTGGTACATGTCTCTTTTTGAATTATGGTTTTCTCAGGGTGTATGCCCAGTAGTGGAATTGCTGGGTCATACAGTAATTCTATTTTTAGTTTTTTAAGGAACCTCCATACTGTTCTCCATAGTAACTGTATCAATTTACATTCCCACCAACAGTGCAAGAGGGTTCCCTTTTCTCCATACCCTCTCCAGCATTTATTGTTTGTAGATATTTTGATGATGGCCATTCTGAACGGTGTGAGGTGATACCTCATTGTGGTTTTGATTTGCATTTCTCTAATGATTGGTGATGTTGAACATCGTTTCATGTGTTTGTTAGCAATCTGTATATCTTCTTTGCAGAAATGTCTATCTAGGTCTTCCACCCATTTTTGGATTGGGTGGTTTGGTTTTGTGATATTGAGCTGCTTGTATATTTTGGAGATAATCCTTTGTCAGTTGCCTCATTTGCAAATATTTTCTCCCATTATGAGGGCTGTTTTTTCATCTTGTTTATGGTTTCCTTTGCTGTGCTAAAGCTTTTAAGTTTCATTAGGTCCAAGTTGTTTAGTTTTGTTTTTATTTCCCTTTCTTTAAGAGGTGGGTCAAAAAGGATCTTGCTGTGATTTTTCTCATAGAGTATTCTGCCTATATTTTCCTGTAAAAGTTTTATAGTGTCTGGTCTTACATTTAGGCCTTTAATCCATTTTAAATTTATTTTCATGTATGGTGTTAGGAAGTGTTCTAATTTCATTCTTTTGCATGTAGCTGTCCAGTTTTCCCAGCACCACTTATTGAAGAGGCTGTTTTTTCTCCATTGTATATTATGCCTCCTGTGGTCAAAACTTAAGTAACGATAGGTGCATGGGTTTATCTCTGCCCTTTCTATCCTGTTCCATTGATCTGTATATCTGTTTTGGAGCCAGTACCATACAGTCTTGATTACTGTAGCATTGTAGCATAGTTTGAAGTCAGGGAGCCTGATTGCTCCAGCAACGTTTTTCTTTCTCAAGATTGCTTTGGCTATTCGGGGTCTTTTGTGTTTCCATACAAATTGTGAAATTTTTTGTTCTAGTTCTGTGAAAAATGCCATTGGTAGTTTGATAGGGATGGCATTGAATCTGTAGATTGTTATGGGTAGTATAATCATTTTCACAATGTTGATTCTTCCAATCCAAAAACATGGTATATCTCTCCATCTGTTTGTAACGTCTTTAATTTCTTTCATCAGTGTCTTATAGTTTTCTGTATACAGGTCTTTTGTCTCCTTAGGTACGTTTATTCCTAGGTATTTTATTCTTTTTGTTGCAGTGGTAAATGGGAGTGTTTCCTTAATTTCTCTTTCATAATTTCCATCATTAGTGTATAGGAATGTAAGGGATTTCTGTGCATTAATTTTGTATCCTGCTACTTTACCAAATTCATTGATTAGCTCTGGTAGTTTTCTGGTAGCATCTTCAGGATTCTCTATGTATAGTATTACATCATCTGCAAACAGTCACAGTTTTACTTCTTTTCTGATTTGGATTATTTTTCTTTCTTTTTCTTCTCTGATCTTTGTAGCTAAAACTTCCAAAACTATGTTGAATAATAGCAGTGAGAGTAGGCATCCTTGTCTTGTTCCTGATCTTAGTGGAAATGGTTTCAGTTTTTCACCATTGAGAACAATGTTGGCTGTGGGTTTGTCATATATGGCCTTTATTATGTGGAGGAAAGTTCCCTCTAAGCCTACTTTCTGGAGAGTTTTTATCATAAATGGGTGTTGAATTTTGTCAAAAGCTTTCTCTGCATCTATTGAGATGATCATATGGTTTTTATCCTTCAGTTTGTTAATAAGGTGTATCACATTGATTCATTTGAGTATATTGAAGTAATCCTTGCATTCCTGGGATAAACTCCTCTTGATCATGGTGTATGATCCTTTTAATGTGCTGTTGGATTCTGTTTGCTAGTATTTTGTTGAGGATTTTTGCATCTATGTTCATCAGTGATATTGGCCTGTAGTTTTCTTTTTTTCTTTTTTGTGACATCTTTGGTTTTAGTTTCAGGGCGATGGTTGCCTTGTAAAATGTGTTTGGGAGTGTTCCTCCCTCTGCTATATTTTGGAAGAGTTTCTTAAGGATAGGTGTTAGCTCTTCTCTAAATGTTTGATAGAATTCGCCTATGAAGACATCTGGTCCTGGGCTTTTGTTTGTTGGAAGGTTTTTAAATCACAATTTCAATTTCAGTGCTTGTGATTGGTCATTTATATTTTCTATTTCTTCCTGGTACAGTCTTGGAAGGTAGTGCATTTCTAGAATTTGTCCATTTCTTCCACGCTGTGCATTTTATTGGCGTATACTTGCTTGTAGCAATCCCTCATGAGTCTTTGTAGTTCTGCCATGTCAGTTGTTACTTCCCCTTTTTCCTTTCTAATTCTGTTGATTTGAGTCTTCTCCCTTTTTTTCTTGATGAGTTTGGCTAGTGGTTTATCAATTTTGTTTACCTCCTCAAAGAACCAGCTTTTAGTTTTATTGGTCTTTGATACTGTTTCCTTCATTTCTTTTTCATTTATTTCTGATCTTATCTTTACGATTTCTTTCCTTCTGCTAACTTTAGGGTTTATTTGTTCTTCTTTTGTGGTGGCCCCCAAGCTGTAAGCTTATTCAGCTTTCTGCTTTGCGGAGAACTGCTTGTCTCTTTCTTGGTATGCACTCCTGACGCTGCGGTATTGAGCGTAAAAAAGGAAAATGGCTTGCGGCCAGTTTCGTTCCAGGTGCCTGCTCTGGATCTAAGAGCCCCTG
Organism: Balaenoptera ricei; assembly: GCF_028023285.1. Taxonomy (NCBI): domain Eukaryota; kingdom Metazoa; phylum Chordata; class Mammalia; order Artiodactyla; family Balaenopteridae; genus Balaenoptera; species Balaenoptera ricei. The sequence goes on along the minus strand of NC_082648.1, from coordinate 28,056,688 downwards.
GTTGTTCCCCAGAAGAAGGACGTGCTGCCCTGAGGGGGAAGTCTGTATCTCCAAAGAACGGCCCATAAGGCATGCTGACGCATAGATAGTGGTGCATAGATAGTGGTGCATAGATAGTGGTGCATAGATAGTGGCGCATAGATAGTGGCGACAGAATTATGTGGAAATACAAGGAAATACTGATTTGTTGCCTAGTGTTCGTTCCGTGCTGAACCTATATATACATTCATGCTCTTTGAATAAACTTGCCTTGCAACCATCAGTTGTCTTGGCCCTTCTGACCCCATACTGGTGCTTTTCAGTTCCTTACCCCTCACCACCAGGAACTTCTAGCTTTCTGCAGCCGGTCTGCGGCATTCTTTCTCTAATTGCTTTAGGTGTAACGTTAAGTTGTTTATTTGAGATTTTTCTTCTTTCTTGAGGCAGGATTGCATTGCTATAAACTTCCCTTTTAGAACTGCTTTTGCTGCATCCCATAGGTTTTGGGTCGTCGTGTTTTCATTGTCATTTGTTTCTAGGTATTTTTTGATTTCCTCAGTAATCTCTCAGTTATTTAATAGAGTATTGTTTAGCCTCCATGTGTTTGTTTTTTTTTGTATTTTTTCCTGTAATTGATACCTAGTCTCATAGCATTGTGGTCAGAAAAGATACTTGATACGATTTCAATTTTCTTAAATTTACCAAGGCTTGACTTGTGACCCAAGATATGATCTATCCTGGAGAATGTTCCAGGAGCACTTGAGATGAAAGTGTATTCTGTTCTTTTTGGATGGAATGTTCTATAAATATCAGTTAAGTCCACCTTGTCTAATGTGTCATTTAAAGCTTGTGTTTTCTTATTTATTTTCATTTTAGATGATCTGTCCATTGGTGAAAGTAGGTTGTTAAAGTCCCCTACTATGATTGTGTTGCTGTCAATTTCCCCTTTTATGGCTGTTAGCATTTGCCTTATGTATTGAGGTGTTCCTATGTTGGATGCATAAATATTTACAATTGTTATATCTTCTTCTTGGATTGATCCCTTGATCATTATGTAATGTCCTTCTTTGTCTCTTGTAATAGTCTTTATTTTAAAGTCTATTTTTTCTGATATGAGAATTGTTACTCCAGCTTTCTTTTGATTTCCGTTTGCATGTAATATCTGTTTCCTTCGCCTCACTTTCAGGCTGTATGTGTCCCTAGGCCTGTAGTGTGTCTCTTGTAGACAGCATATATATGGGTCTTGTTTTTGTATCCATTCAGCCAGTCTATGTATTTTGATGGGAGCCTTTAATCCATTTACATTTAAGGTAATTATCAATACGTATGTTCCTATTACCATTTTCTTAAGTGTTTTGGGTTTGTTTTTGTAGGTCTTTTCTTTCTCTTGTGTTTCTTGCCTAGAGATGTTCCTTTAGTATTTGTTGTAAAGCTTGTTTTGTGGTGCTGAATCCTCTTAATTTTTGCTTGTCTGTTAAGGTTTTAATTTCTCCATCAAATCTGAATGAGAACCTTGTTGGGTTGGGTACTTGGTTGTAGGTTTTTCCCTTTCATCACTTTAAATATGTCCTGCCACTCCCTTCTGCCTTGCAGATTTTCTGCTGAAAGATCAGCTATTAACATTATGGGATTTCCCTTCTTTGTTATTTGTTGTTTTTCCCTTGCTGCTTTTAATATTTTTTCTTTTATTTAATTATTGATAGTTTGATTAATATGTGTCTTGGCGTGTTTCTCCTTGGATTGATCCTGCTGGGACTCTCTGTGCTTCCTGGACTTGATTGACTATTTCCTTTCCCATGTTAGGGAAGTTTTCAACTATAATTTCTTCAAATATTTTCTGTCCCTTTCTTTTTCTCTTCTTCTTCTGGGACCCCTATAATTCTAATGTTGGTGCATTTAATGTTGTCCCAGTAGTTTCTGAGACTTCTTCATTCTTTTTTCTTTATTCCGCTCTGTGGTATTTTTTTGTTTTGGTTTGGTTTTTTGTGGGGTTTTTTTGCCTGTATTGGCTCTTTGCTGCTGTGCACGGACTTTCTCTAGTTGTGGTGAGCAGGGGCTACTCTTCGTTATGGTGTGTAGGCTTCTCATTGCCATGGCTTCTCTTGTTGCAGAGCACGGGCTTCTGGTGCACGGGCTTCAATGGTTGTGGCACATGGGCTCAGTAGTTGTGGCTCACGCACTCTAGATCTCAGGCTCAGTAATTGTGGCACATGGACTTAGTTTCTCTGTGGCATGTGGGATCTTCCCAGTCCAGGGATGGAACCCATGTCCCCTGCATTGTCAGGCAGATTCTTAACCACTGTGCCACAGGGAAGCCCTGCTCTGTGGTATTTTTTCCCACTCTTTTATCTTCCAGGTCACTTATCCATTCTTCTGCCTCAGTTATTGTGCTATTGATCCTTTCTAGAGAAATTGTAATTTCGTTTATTGTGTTGCTCATGATTGTTTGTTTGCTCTTTAATTCTTCTAGATCCTTGTTAAACGTTTCTTGTAGTTTCTCCATTCTGTTTCCAATTTTTGATTCATCTTTACTATCATTACTCTGAATTCTTTTTCAGGTAGGCTGCCTATTTCCTCTTCATTTGTTTGGTTTGATGGGTTTTTACCTTGCTCCTTCATCTGCTGCATGTTTCTCTGTCTTCTAATTTTGTTTAACTTACTGTGTTTGGGGTCTCCTGTTTGCAGGCTGCAGGTTTGTTGTTCCCATTGTTTTTGGTGTCTGCCCCCAGTGAGTGAGGTTAGTTCTGTGGCTTGTGTAGGCTTCCTGGTGGAGGGGACTGGCGTCTGTGTTCTGGTGGGTAGTGCTGGATCTTGTTATTCGGATGGGCAGAGCCACATCCGGTTATGTGTCTTGGGGCAACCCTGCAGTGGCAGAGGCTGGCATGATGTAGCAACAGCCTGAGGTGCACCCCGTGTTCTCCCAGGGAAGTTGTCCCTGTAACACGGGACCCTGGCAGTGGCGTGCTGCACAGGTTCCGGAAGGGGTGTGGATAATGACCTGTGCTTGCACACAGGATTCTTGGTGGCTGCAGCAGCAGCATTAGTGTTTCATACCCGTCTCTGGGGTCCGAGCTGATAGCCACAGCTTGTATCCATTTCTGGAGCTCATTTAGGTGGTGCTTTGCCTTCTGTGGGCACACATGGAAGGAAGAAACCCCCTCTCCTTGCGCACCCTGAAACAATGGTCTCTTGACTCTTAGGCAGGTCCAGACTTTTTCCGGGAGTCCCTCCCAGCTAGCTCTGGCACACTAACCCCCTTCAGGCTGTGTTCATGCAGCCAACCCCAGTCTTCCCCCTGGGATCTGAGCTCCGAAGCCCAAGCTTCAGCTCCCAGCCCTCACCCGCCCCAGCGTGTGAGCCAACAAGCCTCTCAGTGTGGTGAGTGCTGGTCGGGACTGATCCTCTGTGAGGGAATCTCTCTGCTTTGCCCTCTGTACGCCTGTTGCTGTGCTCTCCTCTGTGGCTCCGAAGCTTCCCCCCACCTACCCCGTTTCCACCAGTGAAGCGTCTTCCTAGTGTGTGGAAACGTTTCTTCCTTCACAGCTCCCTCCCAGAGGTGCAGGTCCCATCCCTATTCTATTATCTCTGCTTTTTCTTTTTTATTTTGCCCTACCCAGGTATGTGGGGGTTTTCTTGCCTTTTGGGAAGTCTGAGGTCTTCTGCCAGTGTTCAGTAGGTGTTCGGTAGGAGTTGTTCCACGTGCAGATGTATCTTTGATGTATTTATGGGGAGGAAGGTGATCTCCACGTCTTACTCCTCCACCATCTTGAAGTTCCCCCTAGTATGTATGTTCTTATTACCATTTTGTTACCTGCTTTGGGTTTGTTTTTGTAGGTCTTTTTTCTTCCCTTCCTCTTTTGTTCTCTTCTCTTGTGATTTTATGACTATCTTTAGTATTGTGTTTGGTTCCTTTTTCTTTTTGTGTGTGCATCTAATGTAGATTTTTTGTTTGTGGTTAACTTGGAGTTTTGATATAGCAGTCTAAGTATATACGAGATGGTTTTATGTTGCTGGTCTCTTAATTTCAAATGCATTTCCAATAATCTGCATTTGTACTCTCCTCTTATGATTGCTGGTTTTGATATCATATTTGTGTGTGGATGATTTCCTACATTTACTGTATGTTTGTCTTTACTGGTGAGCTTTCCCATTCATAATCTTCTGGTTTCTAGTTATGACCTTCTCATTTCCACCTAGAGAATTTCCTTTAGCATCTGTTGTAATGCTGGTTTAATGGTGCTGGTTTAGCTTTTGCTCATCTGTAAAGCTTTTGATTTCCTTGTCAAATCTAAATGAGAGCATTGCTGGGTAGAGTACTCTTGGTTGTAGGTTTTCCCCTTTCATCACTTTAAATATATTGTATCACTCCCTTATGGCCTGCAGAGTTTCTGCTGAAGAAACGGCTGATAACATTATGTGGTTCCCTTGTGTGTTATTTATTGCTTTTCCCTTGTTGCTTTTAATATTTTCTCTGTCTTTAATTTTTGTGAATTTGATTAATACGTGTCTTGGCGTGTTCCTCCTTAGATTTATCCTGTATGGGACTCTCTGCACTTAGGGAAGTTTTCAGCAATTATCTCTTCACATATTTTCTCAGGCCCTATCTCTCTCTCTTCTCCTTCTGGGACCCCTCTGATTTGAATGTTGGTGTATTTAGTGTTGTTCCAGAGGTCTCTTATACTGTCCTCATTTCTTTTCATTCTTTTTTCTGTATTCTGTTCCACAGCAGTGATTTCCACCATTCTATCTTCCAGCTCATTTATCCATTCTTTGCCTCATTTATTCTGCCTTTGATTCCTTCTAGTGTATTTTTCATTTCAGTTATTGTATCATTCATCTCCATCTGATTGTTCTTTAAATCTTCTAACTCTGTTAAATATTTCCTGTATCTTCTCAGTCCATACCTCCATTCTTTTTCAGAGATTTTGCATCATCTTTACTATTATTATTCTGAATTCTTTTTCAGGTAGATTGCCTATCTCCACTTCACTTAGTTGTTCTTCTGGGATTTTATCTTGTTTATTCATCTAGAACATATTCTTCTGCCATCTCATTTTGTCTAACTTTCTGTGTTTGTGGTCCCACGGGCTGCAGGATTGTAGTTCCTCTGACTTCTGGTGTCTGTCCCCTGGTGTGTGAGGCTTGTCTAAGAGGTTTGTGTAGGCTTCCTTGTGGGAGGGACTTATGCCTACCCACTGGTGGGTGGAGCTGGGTTTTTGTCCCTCTGGTGGGCAAGGTTGTGCCAAGGAGTGTGTTTAGAGTTGGCTCTGGGCTCAGGAAGACTTTAGGCAGCCTGTCAGCTGATAGGTGGGTCTGTCTTCCCACCCTGTTGGTGGTTTGGCCTGAGGCGTCCCAGCACTGAAGCACTGTTCAGTGAGGCCAGGTTTTGGTGTCAAAATGGTGGCCTCCAGGACAGCTCATGCCAATGAGTGATTCTCAGTACCTCCGCCAGCTGCATCCTTGTCCCTGCGGTGAGTCACTATCGCCCCCTGCCTCCCCAGGAGACCCTTCAAGACCAGCAGGTAGGTCTAGTCCAGGGTCCTGTGAAGTCACTGATTTTTCCCCTAGGTCCTGGTGTGCATGAGATCTTGTGTGTGCCCTCCATGACTAATGTTTCTGTTTCCCCCAATCCTGTGGAGTTCCTGATCAAGCCCCACTGGCCTTCAAAGCCAAATGTTCTGGGTGCTCCTCCTCCTGATGCCAGAACCCCAGACTGGAGAGCCTGATGTCGGGCCAGAACTCTCACTCCTGTAGGAGAACCTCTGTGATATAATTATTTTCCATTTTGTGGGTTGCCCACCTCGTGGCTATGGGATTTGATTGTATCAGGAGTATACCTCTCCTAATACCTTGTGCCTTCTTCTTTGACTTTGAAAGTAGAATATATTTTTTGGTAGGTTTCAGTCCTTTTTTGTTGATGGTTGCTCAGCAGTTAGTTGTGATTTTGGTGTTTTCATGAGAGGAAGTGAGCTCAGGTCCTTCTATTTTGCCATCTTGTTCTTGCCCATCTCCTCTTTCATGTGACATTATTTTCAATGAGCTTTTATAAAGTCCCCTTCAACCCCCCCAGGCTTGGAGCTGCTCCAACTTTATGCACAGTGGGGAAACTTCTATGCCTGTTCTTTAGGTATTCTGGGGTATTTTGATCTTCATTTTCTTTCTTTAAGATTTTTTTTCTTAATTAGACAGCTGTACTGCAATTTCCAGGAATGAAGAAAGGCATGTGAATGGTCTTCCAGTCCAAATCTGGACATTTGTCAAGCCCTTGCTAGTTCCTTGTTTTCTCATTTTTCCTGGAGGGAGGACCAAGAGGCAGTGCCAAGCTCTGTCCCTACTTCTTCCCTTTGTGGACCTGTGCACACACGTCTTCTTGTTGCCTCTGCTCTTGGAGGGGCAGCCTGCAACACAAAATGGGTGTGCGGATGTGGGTGTGTGGGAGCTTTTCCAGGGCCACCAGCTGGTCCCTGCTGCCCCCCCTACCCTAAAAACACCCCTTTGGAGCACTGAACCCCCCTTTCAGTTAAGCACCACCTTGGGGGGCTTGCCCAGGTTGCAGCCTCAAATTGCTGTTGCCATGTGTCACTGCTGCTGCCACTGCAGAAGAAGAATGTGGAAAGACACTGGGGACAGTAGTCAGTCTGACATTTGTTGGTTTTTGACTGGCCAGAACCCATTCACCCTCATGTTGATGACAATGGTCAGTTTTCACTTGGGGGTCTACTACTGCCTATTTTCAGTCCTTTGTTCTGCTGGATCCACAGGTGGTGTATCACCTAGGATGGGCATGTGGCTATGTAGGAATGTAACAGTGGCTATGTAGAAATTGTGTTATGAGCTGAATTGTATCCCCTCCACCCCCCCATGCCTATGTTGAAGTCCTAACCTCTAGTAACTCAGAATGTGACTCGTATTTGGAGATAGGACCTTAAGGAATTAAGGTAAAATGACATCATTGGGATGGTCCCCAACCCAATATGACTGGTGTCCTTATAAGAAGAGATTAGGACACAAACACATAGACAGAAGGACAACCATGTAAAGACAGAGAGAACAAGTGGCCATCTGCAAGCCAAGGAAATAAACCTCAGAAGAAATCAAGCCTGCTAACACATTGATCTTAAACTTCTAGTCTCCAAAAATGTGAGACAATAAACCTGCTATTTAAGCCACCCAGTCTGTTACTTCAGCTCTAGAAAACTAATACAAATTGGTATGTTACTCAAGTCAGTTCAAACAGAGCCAATAAGATTCATTTCTAGACATGAATATTTTTCACTACTGCATTTGAAGATGAGTGATTCAAGGTGGGCTGCTGTAGCTCTCTTAACACCATGAGGCTAGAAATGTCAGAGAATATAATCAACAAAGAGGAAGTGGTGCTGAAGGATCACATAAATGGGAGAAATGCAGTGCTTTCATTTGAGCCCTTAAGGTTAGGTGAACCTGAAACCACATCTACACATGGACTTCTCAGTTTTGCAAGTCAATAAAAATCCCCTTTTTAGCAATATAAATTGAATTTTCTGTCTGCACGGCCAAAATGTCCTAACTAATAAACTTAATATCCAAGAATTCTGAGCCAAGAGTTGTCCAAACTTACAGGTCATTTTTTTGTTTTGTTTTGTTTTCCTATTGCTTTGAAGTGATACAATCCCATGGAATGATATTATGGTCCCTATTTATAGGAAAAATATAAAGTAAAAAATAATAACCAAAATGTTATAGGAAAATTTCTTGAAAGATCTATTTATCCTATAAAGTCATTTTCTCTGGAAAGTGTGATTGGTTTGGGGGTAGAAGGATTTGGGAAGGTTTATGCTTTGATTTTATATACTCCATCATTGTTTTATTTTTTAAAACAAAAATAATGTTTTATTAATATTTTGAAATAATAAGAGAAATTTTAAAGAAAAATGAATTCTGAAATCCTGATTGTTGACTCCACAAGTTGACTTTCTGTAAATTTTATAATTAATTAAACATGATACCAAATACCTATTTTTGCCAGGAAATTAAAGTTAAAAACTAAGGCAAATGCCCAGATAATTCCAGTATAAGTACTCAAGAAACCAGTCTTTACATGTGAGCTTTTATTTCTTTCAAGGCCTTACAGATACACATCAAATAACTAAGCAGACAAGGTAACAGGAGGTAAAGTTACTTTTGTACCTGGTATGTATCCAAAGGACAACAATAATTTTAATTCCTGTATCAAGCAATCCTCAGAACAATATTATAATATGCTGAAAAAAATCAGAATATTAGTCATCCACCTTTCAAGGCTCATTGTAAAGAATTTGGTAAAAGAAGTAAATATTCATGTATAAACTTATTGGTAGAAATATTTTTCCTCAACAAGTCAGCAACAAGTCACAATGATAATGTTATATATGTTCCTATATTTCCATCATCTGAGAAGGTGATCTGTTCTATTTGGCTCTTAAATTGTAATGGCTGAAGAAAGCTAGAGAACTATCGACACTATCTTCTAAAAAGGTTGCAAGTTTCATGTAAAATAAGTTTCTTTACTGAAAAAATCAAAATCATTACAATGTTATATTTAAGGACAAAAAGAGATAATCAAAACAATGTGATATTTTCCCCTAATGTTAAAATAAAACGTGGCAATTATTATGACAAATTTTAGTTAGGTAATATTTATATCATTCTAGAAATTTCCATAATTTGCCTAGGAACCAATAAGAAGATTTGAGAAAATATTAAGGTTAAAACAAAAAGGAATCCTCAGTACATGCTATTCTGTACTCTACAATATTTATATTAGTGATTTTTATCTAATCATAAAAATATCAGCTCTATTGTACTAAATTATCTTCAGAACTGACAATTAGCCCAATTTGGTTTTGTTGGTACAAACACAGATATTTATACTAACTTGAGATATAACTGACATTTTTTTTCAAAAATGAATATTACAGTTCAGCTTTTTCAAAAAAAATCATAAAGACAAAAAATGATGGTGGAAGAATCATACACAGTGTTCCAGTTTCTCAGCTATATAGCCTTGGACAAGTAATTTAAGCCCACAGTCTTTTATTTTCCCCAACTGTAAATAAGGATAATATACCTATTTTATATGATTGTTATAAGAATTAAATGAAATAACATGCATAAGGCACCAAACATATTACAAAGGTTTTATAGTATTTTTAAAATAATATTAATAATACATACTAATAGTACTGTTATAGAAATACTTTTTAAATTAACATACAAAATATCAAATGTACAAAAGCAAAAAATAGAAGCATAATGTGCACTATTTTTAAATGTGTTCCCTAAAAGCAGTATTTTACTGCAAAAATCCTTGCTTTGGAGTTCTTCCACTCATTTAAAAGATGGCTGTATGCATTTGGAGCAACACTGATGGACTTGGAGGGTATTATGCTAAGTGAAATAAGTCAAACAGAGAATAACAAATACTGCATGATATCACTTATATGTGGAATCTAAAAAATACAACAAACTAGTGAATATAACAAAAAAGAAGCAGACTCACAGATATAGAGAGCAAGCTAGTGGTTACTAGTGGGGAGAGGAAAGGAGGGAGGGACAATATAGAGGTAGGAGATTAAGAGGTACAAACTCATATGTATAAAATAAGCTACAATGATACACTGTACAACATTGGGAATATAGCCAATATTTTTTAATAGCTATAAATGGAGTATAACCTTTAAAAATTGTGAATCACTATATTATACACACATAACTTACATAATATTGTACCTCAACTGTACCTCAATGAAAATTAATTTTTAAAATTAATTTTTAAAATTAAATTTAAAAAAGATAGCTGGCTGTATAAAAACTACAATTATGTACAGTAAGTGTACAGAAAAACTTCGTTGTCAGAGAGATCCTGATGAATCCTTACCAGCCTGTGATCTTAGGCAAGTTATTTAATTCATTTGAGTCTCCACTTCCTTAATGACAGAATAAAAGCATCATCATTTACTTGCCAAGGCTTGGGGGAAGACTGAGGTTCTGGACTATGTGTTTAATACATTCTTTAAATTTTAGAAACTCACTTATTTTAAAAAGGAAGATAAACATTTGCGGTAGCACCACACAGAAGAAATTTTGGCTGAAATGTATGCATATTTTAAACACTATTAAATTGCAAAAGGTCTAGCATAGGCTTGGGATCCTATAAATACTCAATAAGATTACAAAAGTGTTATAACCTTTATTCAAAATATTTTTGAGCACTTCATCTGCCAGATCTGTGCTCAGTATTAGAAGCCAATATCTCTGATGAAGTTAAAAATGGGAGCTAGTACCTACATCCTTTCTTTCCATCTCTGTTTTGTACTATCAGAGACTTAATCAACAAGAGCTAATGCCTCTGGGACTTAGAGCTGTGTTTCAGGAAACTAATTGTTAATTAATTAATTAATTAAAATACAACAGGGGTCCAACTGCCAGGTTTATTTGTGTCAGCTGTCTTTGTCTGACTTCTCTCTGCAGATTCATTCAAACCACTCTCCAACACTATCCAGAACATCAAGTTTATTCTGTTACTCTAAGTACAGAGTACAATAAAGCAGGAAACTTTGTTCTACGCAAAGCTTCAAGATTGACCTTAAGACAACAAAACAATGATAAGATGGTTAAGAAAAGGTAAAAATCCCTCAAGGATGAAATGATTTTTTTTAGTTTCATGCAAGCAAATATGCTTGCAGAGTTCAATCTCAGGAACAAAATGTAATTGTGTTGACAATGAATGCTGTCTTATCTTTTTTCATATCATGACTGCTAACATGTGACTATACTTTCAAGAATTTGCTTTGACAGCTCAGATTTTTAAGATCAATGTTCACCATACCCAACTATGATTGCCTTAGGTGATCAAACTAAAATATTTACAGAGCTGTGTTGTTATGTTATATAATAAATATTTTGGATATTACTGTGTTTAACATAAAGGATTTAAACTAAACGAAAAGAAAATCAAAGCCCTTCCCCTAGACAACATTTATGGTGATACAGTTTCTCAGCACAATTTATTATACTATTGATCCAAAAGTCTTAATCCAGATCTATACGCTTGAAGGGAAGAAGTTTTAGACACCAATCTGCCAAATTCTATCAGTTCATTAGTGAACACTCATAACAGTTTTTGTTTCCCCACATAACCTCATAACTGCAGAGGTCAGATAATAAATATTCATTTGTTACTTTCTCCCATATATCACCAAGTGTAAATCTAGAGTCTGAGAGACTTAATTTCAAGCCCTGCTTCTGTCTTGTGGTCACATAACTTCTCTGGATCCCAATTTCTTCCTCACTAAAAATATTGATAATAAAATCTATTTTATAGCATTGTCATGAAGATAAAATGAAACAATTTACTTAAAGTTTTAGAACATAATAGACCCTAATAAACAGTACCGCTTATTCTGAGGAATGGTCACATGAGATATCAATGCCACCAGGAGTGAGAAAGAGGCTATTCCATCCAGAGCATCCAGAACATCCAGGATCTTCCCTGTGGACTAAGGTTTGAAGCTTCACTAAGCTCAGCTGTGAAGAAGGAGCTAGGCAAAACAGAAAATTAGATGGACATAGTCAAAAACACAACTAATATCAAACATTAACAACTTTTATTTTTCTGGATTTTCTAACTACACTTTAATATTCCATTTTCCCCTCAGAATAACCTGTCAGCCCTGTCATCCTTCCAGGGGATAATAAAGATCCCTTTAATGATGCATAGCTATCTGGCTTATAATGCTTAAGTGTTGCTAAGGAATACCAAAAAAATAATTTTTACTTTATGCAAATATCCACAAATTAGGTCACTCATAATCCAAAAATCATCTCTCCACTGTAAGAACATTGAAGTGGCCCAGTACATATGGAGAAATAAAAGGAGTAAAATACATAGTAAATCAAAATATCATCTTTTAATTGATATAGAGTATATCAAAGGTCACAGCTTAATATAAGAGTTAAATTGACTTATCCCATCTATAAATAACTTATCCCAGTGTTAGGCAGATTTACCTATCCATTCCCAGGCATTGCTGGACAGGAGCAGGTAAAGCTTAAGCCACAGAGGAGCTGAAGAGAAACACTCCATGAAGACAGCCTACTGCAAGAGAAAAGAAAAGGGAGGTGAACTGAACGTGCTCAGTTGATCCTTCCCAAATGTATATGAGTTTGTTCTGGAGCAGAGTAAAAGGGATGGAGAGGAACCAGCATTGCCAAATTAACACTGAGTTCCTTAAACTGGGTGAAAATTTCAGGAATGAGAGAGGAAATATTCTCCCCTAATATCCACAACCAGAAAATGAACAGAAATTAACTGAAAATTGAGAGCAAAGAAAATTCCAGAGAGAGAAGTGAGGCAGGACACATTGTTAGAAATATGTTTAACTCCATATTCCCACTCAGAGGAAAGTGAACACCTGATCCTTGCCATCTCACCAAGATAGAAATCATTCCTCTTTGCATGTGGAGGAGTTAGCAAAAATTGCAAGGGAAGGTAGAAGCCCCCAACCCCATACTTTCATGTGGAGAGAAAGAAAAAGCTATCTCTTTTACACATTGTAGTCTATTCTAATGGGTGGTAGAAACTTAATCCCAGTCAATGCAGAGGTAACCCCTTTTATCCTGGTGTGGTGGCTAAATTGCAGTGGGAGGAAGATTTGGCCTCATGTGGTACCAGAGCATTCAGAGAGGAAGGTATCAGATCCAGGAAGGCAGCCAGCTACTCTGGTATCTGCATGGATCCCTATTCTTGCTGATCTCAGATGTTAGACCATACAGATTGCAAATTATTAAGTCTCAATCCTGTCCAAATGGTCCCCTAGGGTTGAGATTTGTCTGTTACTTCAAGTGCAGGGGAGCAACATGAAGCTACCCATATGACACTGGCAGAAGGGAAATTAGGGAGCTAATGCCCTGTGTCAGTTTTACACTCCTCTGTGGCACATAGAAGTGAGTCTTTTGCTCCTGTGTCACCCAGGACCCCCTATGGACCCAGCTTCTTTGCTTGGGAATTATTCTACCATTCTTGCCCCTCATTGGGACACAGGAAGTTTTATAAATTAAAAAAAAAGACCCCCAGGTCTTGCTGTTTCCTCAGGCTCCATCAAAAAACAGGCATGAGACGCCCTTGCCTCGCTCAGATCCCAGCAGAACATCCAGGGTTTTGTATTTATTAAACCCGCTCTCAGCACAGTTTGACTCAAGAAAGCAGAGCACAGGAGCTTGTAGTAGGTAATCAATAAGTATGTTTGTTATCATTGTCATGATCATTATTATAAATTTAATATGTCTCCATTTCATGTACGAAAAGGTATGATAAATCTATTTTCCTAAATTGCAATGCAGCTCAAAGAAGTCAGCATTTATCAAAAGCAAATTGCGAAGTATATTTAAATACGATTATTTTTCTTCTGTGAGTTCTTTGAGAAACGTGTTTTTATTTTTATCCACACCATCTCTTAGAATCTAATGAGTTCAATTAATGTTTTCAGTAAAATTATTACTTAAAACATATATAAAACAAGCTTACAACACAATTGAAAATGTTTATTTTCCATCAAAGTAAGCAGAAATTATGTCATATAGATTTTTATAGCCCCCAGATTTAACACAGTGGTAAGTACATAAAAGGAGAGTAGTGAATATTTGTGGAGTCATTGATTCACTTTATCCCAGTATATTTAACTGGCTACCTGTGACTCCTAAAGCAAGAATATAACTTTGAAAATGCCTAATATGTCTTATAGAAACAATAAGAAAATCAAGTCAAAAAGTCACAATAATGTTCTGGAAATATTATTTCCAGATATGGAACAATGGAAAAATATTAGCTTAAAACTGTGTCAAGAAGATCCAACAATAAAATGGCAAGGAGAAAATGAAGAAATTCATTTCTTTGTTACATTTCAGAAAGATCAGGCTGGTGGCTCTGTTCATGCCGTTATTCAGAGGCCCAATTCCTTCCATCTTGGTTCTTGGGGGTTCCCTAAGACAAAGTCCTCATATGATTGGAAGAGGCTGAAAAACGGCATGTATATGAAGAGGGAATAGGCCCAGAAGTGACCCCATTATTTCTGCCTATTGGCAAAACCTTATGTGGCCACACCTCACTGCCAGGGAAACTGAAAAGCAAGGGAGAAAAGATTTTGGTAGGCAAATAGCAAACCTGATTACAATAATAATTAATTTTTTGTCCCAAATAATTTAACATAGGTTAACTTACAAATAAAATCTAACCAAAACAATGCCTTTGCAGATCAGAAAGTCAATGTCCCTATGCACAATTTATTTACAGCCTCAAACTATAATTTGCCCAAATTATATATCATGTAGTCAATAGTCAGTGGGCATTTATTACATAAGTGAAAAAAAGAAGCTACGGGAGTCTCTTTAGTCAAATAGAATAAAATGTCATAAAAAAAGATATTGTTTGACTTAACCTTATATAAAACCTATTAAAATTGGAGATGAGAAACATTAATGGAAAATATCTTCTTTTAGAATCCATTTTAGTTAGGATTACTAACTGGAAGTAGTTTATAGAAATGAACACCAAAACAAAGCAAAAAAACAAAATAGTATTAATAAATCAATAAAAATAACAAGGAACTTAGGAGTACTTAAAATAATAAAGCATTATCTTCAACTCTTATTAACCATCAAAAAAGTAAAGTACAAGTTTTTCACTTTAGGGATCATGGTTCTGAAGGTTCTGAATGAGATTAATAAGATGTTCAATGTCCTTATTAAAGCAGAAGAATGGGATAACACTCAAAACAGATTCTCAGTATTTAAGCAATGGCCAAATAATCTCTTATATATTTCTTTAAAGATTATCTTATTAAAATTTAAAAGTAGAAATAACTTAAGTAGTTGAAATTTGGAAAATGGATTCCATAGAATATTATAAGAAAAACAATGGTTCATAGATATACAATAAGCTTTTAATTTTTAACATGCTTATGAGTTAAATTTACATTTATTAACGTTTATAAATATAGCAAATCATTGCAAGCTTTGGGTTCTAAATTCTTTCTTCATTGTAAAAGAATTTTTATGATTATATAATTCATAAATTTTTATGACCAATGAAGTTTTTTAAGGAATTAGGAATTCACCACACATATTCTGGCTCTATTCTGTAAAGTAAATTCTTAAAAGGCCTACTTATATGGGGCAGCATTATAGTATTTACATCAGACAGGTGGATCCACATGATTCCAAGAATCTTTATTAACAATGACTGAGGGCTAAATGCTCCAATCAAAAGCTATAGAATGGCTGGATGGATACGAAAATAAGACTCATACATATGCTGCCTACAAGAGGCTCATTTCAGATCTAAAGATACATACAGACTGAAAAGGAAGGGATGGAAAAGATATCTCATGCAAAAGGAAATGAAAATAAAGCTGGGGTAGCAATACTTCCACCAGACAAAAAAGACTTTGAAACAAATATTGTCACAAGAGACGAAGAAGGATATTACATAATGATGAGGGATAATTCCAACAAGAAGATACAAAAAAAAGAATTTGAAAAAGAATAGATACATGTGTATGTATAACTGAATCACTTTGCTGTACACATGAAACCTGAAATTAACACAACATTGTTAATCAACCATACTCCAATATAAAATAAAACATTTTAAAAAAGATATGACAATTGTAAAAATATAGCCACCCAATATAGGAAAACCTAAATATGCAAAGCAAATATCAACAGATATAAAAGGAGAAATTGACAGTAAGAACAATAGTAGGGGACTTTGACAGCCCACTTACATCAATGGCCAGATCATCCAGACAGAAAATCTATAAGGAAACACTAGCCTTTAAAAACATATTAGATGACATGGACTTAATAAATCTATACAGAATATTCCATCCAAAAGCAGAAAAATACATACTCTTTGAAGTGCACATGGAAATTTCTCCAGAATAGATCACAAATTATGCCACAAAAGAAGCCTCTGTAAATTTAACTCGATTGAAATCATATCAACCTTTTTTTTCAATCACAACAATAGAGACTTGAAATCAACTACAAGAAAAAAACTGCAGGAAACAAAAACGTGTGGAGGCTAAACAATATACTACTAAACAACAAATGGGTCACTGGATGGGAGATCTTCAAGATGGTGGAGGAGTAAGACATGGAGATCACTTTCCTCCCCACAAATACACCAGAAATATATCCACATGTGGAACAATTCCCACAGAACACCTACTGAACACTGGCAGAAGACCTCAGACTGCCCAAAAGGCAAGAAACTCCCCATGTACCTGGGTGGGGCAAAAGAAAAAAGAAAAAACAGAAAAAGAATAGAGACGGGACCAGCACCTCTGGGAGGGAGCTGTGAAGGAGGAAAAGTTTCCACACACTAGGAAGCCCCTTCACTGGTGGAGACAGGGGGTGGGCGGAGAAGGGGAAAGCTTCAGAGCCACGTAGAAGCACGCAACAACAGGGCTGCAGAGAGTAAAGCGGAGAAATTCCTGTACAGAGGATCATGCCAACCAACACTCACCAGCCTGAGAGACTTGTCTGCTCAACCGCTGGGGCAGGTTGGGGCTGGAAGCTGAACCTGGGGCTTTGGAGGTCAGATCCTAGGGAGAAGACTGGGGTTGGCTGTATGGACAGAGCCTGAAGTGGGGTTGTGCACCAAAGCTTGCTGAAAGAGAGTCCAGGAGAAAGTCTGGAACTGCCTAAGAGGCAAGAGACCATTGTTTTGGGGTGTGTGAGGAGAGGGAATTCAGAGCACCACCAGAACAAGCTCCAGAGACTGGCGCGAGCTGCGGCTATCAGCACGGACACCACAGACGGGCATGAAATGCTAAGGCTGCTGCTGCAGCCACCAAGAAGCCTGTGTGCAAGCAGAGGTCACTATCCACAACTCCCCTCCCAAGAGCTTGTGCAGCCCACCAGGGTCCTGTGATCCAGGGACAACTTCTCCGGGAGAACACACGGTGTGCCTCAGGCTGTGACAATGTCATGCCGGCCTCTGCTGCCACAGGCTCACACCGTATTCCATACCCCTCCTTCCCCCTGCTCTGAGTGAGCCAGAGCCCCCTAATCAGCTGCTAGTTTAACCCCGTCCTGTCTGAGCAAAGAACAGATGCCCTCAGGAGACCTACATGCACAGGCAGGGCCAAATCCAAAGCTGAACGCCAGGAGCTGTGCGAACAAAGAAGAAAAAGGGAAATTTCTCCCAGTAGCTTCAGGAGCAGTGGATTAAATCTCCACAGTCAACTTGATGTACCCTGCATCTCTGGAATATCTGAATAGACAATGGATCATCCCAAAATTGAGGCGGTGAACTTTGGGAGCAACTGTAGAATTAGGGTTTGCTTTCTTCCTCTAATTTGTTTCTGATTTTATGTTTATCTTGGTTTAGTATTTATTATCATTGGTAGATTTGTTTAATGATTTGGTTGCTCTCTTCCTTTATTCTTTTTTTTATATATAGATATATATATTTTTTGCCTTTTGCTCTTTTTGTGAGTGTCTAACTGTATGCTTCTTTGTGTGATTTTGTCTTTATAGCTTTGTTTTCACAATTTGTCATAGGTTTCTGTCTGTCCGTTTTTTGAGTTTTTTTATTATCGTTTTTACCACTTGTTATCATTGGTGGATTTGTTTTTTGGTTTGGTTACTCCCTTCTTTCTTTCTTTTTTTCTTTCTTTTTTTAATTAATTTTTAATTTTTTAAATAAATTCTTTGCTTTTATTTTAATAACTTTTTATTTTATTTCATTTCATTTTTTTCTGTCTTTCTTTCTCTTATTCTCCCTTTTCTTCTGAGTCATGAGGCTGACAGGGTATTGATGCTCCGGCCGGGGGTCAGTCCTCTGCCTCTGAGGTGGGTGAGTCGAGCTCAGGACATTGGTCCACAAGAGACCTCCCGGCTCCACGTAATATCAAACCTCAAATGATCTCCCAGAGATCCCCATCTCAATGTTAAGACCCAGCTCCACTCAAAGACCAGCAAGCAAGAGTGCTGGACACCCTATGCCAAACAAATAGCAAGACAGGAACACACCACCACCCATTAGCAGAGAGGCTGCATAAAATCATAATAAGGTCACAGGCACCCCAAAACACACCACCGGACATGGTCCTGCCCACCAAAAAGACAAGATCCAGCCTCATCCACCAGAACAGAGGCACCAGTCCCTTCCACCAGGAAGCCTACGCAACCCACTGAACCAATCTCAGCCACTGGGGGCAGACACCAAAAACAACAGGAATTATGAACCTGCACCTGTGAAAAGAAGACCCCAAACACAGTTAGTTAAGCAAAATTAGAAGAGAGAGAAACACACAGCAGATGAAGGACCAAGGTAAAAACCCATCAGACCAAGCAAATGAAGAGGAAATAGACAGTCTACCTGAAAAAGAATTCAGAGTAATGATAATAAAGATGATCCAAAATCTTGGAAATAGAATGGAGAAAAAATATGAAACATTTCACAAGGATCTAGAAGAACTAAAGAGCAAACAAACAATGCTGAACAGCACAATAAATGAAATTTTAAATTCTCTAGAAGGAATCAATAGCCGAATAACTGCAACAGAGGAACAGATAAGTGACCTGAAAGATGAAATAGTGGAAATAACTACAGCAGAGCAAAATAAAGAAAAAAGAATGAAAAGAATTGAGGACAGTCTCAGATACCTCTGGGAAAACATTAAATGCACCAACATTCGAAATAAATGGGTCCCAGAAAAAGAAGAGAAAAAAGGCACTGAGAAAATATTTGAAGAGATTATAGTTGAAATCTTCCCTAATATGGGAAAGGAAATAGTCAATCAAGTCCAAGAAGTGCAGAGAGTCCCATACAAGATAAATCCAAGAAGAAACATGCCAAGACACATATTAACCAAACTATCAAAAAATAATACAAAGAAAAAATATTAAAAGTAGCAAGGGAAAAACAATAAATAACATACAACAGAATCCCCATAAGGATAAAAGCTGATCTTTCAGCAGAAACTCTGCAAGTCAGAAAGGAGTGGCAGGACATATTTAAAGTGATGAAAGGGAAAAACCTACAACCAAGATTACTCTACCCAGCAGGATCACATTCAGATTCAATGGAGAAATTAAACCTTTAAAGACAAGCAAAAGTTAAGAGAATTCAGCACCACCAAACCAGCTTTACAACAAATACTAAAGGAACTTCTCCAGGCAGGAAACACAACAGAAGGAAAAGACCTACAAAAACAAACCCAAAACAATTAAGAAAATGGTAATAGGAACATACATATCGACGATTACCTTAAATATAAATGGATTAAAGGCTCCAACCAAAGCACATAGACTGGCTGAATGGATACAAAAACAAGACCTGTATATATGCTATCTACAAAGACCCACTTCAGACCTAGGGACACATACAGCCTGAAACTAAGAGGATGGAAAAAGATATTCCATGCAAGTGGAAATAAAAAGAAAGCCAGAGTAACAATTCTCATAACAGACCAAATACACTTAAAAATAAAGACTATTACAAAAGACAAAGTAATGATCAAGAGATCAATCCAAGAAGAAGACATACAAATGTAAATATTTATGCACCCAATATAGGAGCACCTCAATACATAAGGCAAATGCTAACAGCCATAAAAGGGGAAATCGACAGTAACACAACCATAGTAGGTGGTTTTAACACCCCACATACACCAATGAACAGATCGTCCAAAATGAAAATAAATAAGGAAACACAAGCTTTAAATGATACATTAAACAAGATGGACTTAATTTGAAGGAGACAATAGCAAAGATCAATAAAACTCAAAGCTGGTTCTTTGAGAAGTTAAAATTGATAAACCATTAGCCAGGCTCATCAAGAGAAAAAGGGAGAAGACTCAAATCAATAGAATTAGAAATGAAGAAGGAGAGGTAACCACTGACACTGCAGAAATACAAACGATCATGAGAGATTACTACAAGCAGCTCTATGCCAATAAAATGGACCACCTGGAAGAAATGGACAAATTCTTAGAAATACACAACCTGCCGAGACTGAACAAGGAAGAAATAGAAAATATGAACAGACCAATAACAAGCACTGAAATGGAAACTGTGATTAAAAATCTTCCAACAAACAAAAGCCCAGGACCAGATGGCTTCACAGGCGAATTCTATCAAAAATTTAGAGAAGAGCTAACACCTATCCTTCTCAAACTCTTCCAAAATATTGCAGAGGGAGGAACACTCCCCAACTCATTCTACGAGGCCACCATCACCCTGATACCAAAACCAGACAAAGATGTCACAAAGAAAGAAAACTACAGGCCAATATCACTGATGAACATAGATGCAAAAATCCTCAACAAAATACTAGCAAACAGAATCCAACAGCACATTAAAAGGATCATATATTATGATCAAGTGGGGTATATCCCAGGAATGCAAGGATTCTTCAATATACGCAAATCAATGAATGTGATACACCATATTAACATATTGAAGGAGAAAAAGTATATGATCATCTCAATCGATGCAGATAAAGCTTTTCACAAAATTCAACACCCATTTATGATAAAAATTCTCCAGAAAGTAGGCATAGAGGAAACTTTCCTCAACATAATAAAGGCCATATAAGACAAACCCACAGCCCACAGAGTCCTCAATGGTGAAAAACTGAAACCATTTCCACTAAGATCAGGAACAAGACAAGGTTGCCCACTCTCACCACTATTATTCAACATAGTTTTGGAAGTGTTAGCCACAGCAATCAGAGAAGAAAAAGAAATAAAAGCAATCCAAATCAGAAAAGAAGAAGTAAAGCTGTCACTGTTTGCAGATGACATGATACTATACATAGAGAATCTTAAAGATGCTACCAGAAAACTACTAGAGCTCATCAATGAATTTGGTAAAGTAGAAGGATACAAAATTAATGCACAGAAATCTCTTGCATTCCTTTATACTAATGATGAAAAATCTGAAAGTGAAATTAAGAAAACACTCCTGTATACAATTGCAACAAAAAGAATAAAATATCTAGGAATAAACGTACCTAAGGAGACAAAAGACCTGTATGCAGAAAATTATAAGACACTGATGAAAGAAATTAAAGATGATACAAATAGATGGAAAGATATACCATGTTCCTGGATTGGAAGAATCAACATTGTGAAAATGACTCTACTACCCAAAGCAATCTACAGATTCAATGCAATCCCTATCAAACTACCACTGGCATTTTTCACAGAACTAGAACAAAAAATTTCACAATTTGTATGGAAACACAAAAGACCCCGAATAGCCAAAGCAATCTTGAGAACAAAAAATGGAGCAGGGGGAATCAGGCTCCCTGACTTCAGACTATATTACAAAGCTACAGTAATCAAGACAGTTTGGTACTGGCACAAAAACAGAAATATAGATCAATGGAACAGGATAGAAAGCCCAGAGATAAACCCACGCACATATGGTCACCTTATCTTTGATAAAGGAGGCAAGCATATACAGTGGAGAAAAGACAGCCTCTTCAATAAGTGGTGCTGGGAAAATTGGACAGATACATGTAAAAGTATGAAATTAGAACACTCCCTGACACCATGCACAAAAATAAACTCAAAATGGATTAAAGACCTAAGTGTAAGACCAGACACTATCAAACTCTTAGAGGAAAACATAGGCAGAACATTCTATGACATACATCACAGCAAGATTCTTTTTGACCCAGCTCCCAGAGAAATGGAAATAAGAACACAAATAAACAAATGGGACCTAATGAAACTTAAAAGCTTTTGCACAGCAAAGGAAACCATAAACAAGACCAAAAGACAACCATCAGAATGGGAGAAAATATTTGCAAATGAAGCAACTGACAAAGGATTAATCTCCAAGATTTACAAGCAGCTCATGCAGCTCAATAACAAAAAAACGAACAACCCAATCCAAAAATGGGCAGAAGACCTAAATAGACATTTCTCCAAAGAAGATATACAGATGGCCAACAGACACATGAAAGAATGCTCAACATCATTAATCATTAGAGAAATGCAAATCAAAACTACAATGAGATATCACCTCACACCGGTCAGAATGGCCATCATCAAAAAATCTAGAAACAATAAATGCTGGAGAGGGTGTGGAGGAAAGGGAACTCTCTTGCACTGTTGGTGGGAATGTAAATTGATACAGCCACTATGGAGAACAGTATGGAGGTTCCTTAAAAAACTACAAATAGAACTACCATACGATCCAGCAATCCCACTACTGGGCGTATACCCTGAGAAAACCATAGGTCAAAAAGAGTCTTGTACCAAAATGTTCATTGCAGCTCTATTTACAATAGCCAGGACATGGAAGCAACCTAAATGTCCATCGACAGATGAATGGATAAAGAAGATGTGGCACATATATACAATGGAATATTACTCAGCCATAAAAGAAATGAAATGGAGGTATTTGTAATGAGGTGGGTGGAGTTAGAGTCTGTCATACAGAGTGAAGTAAGTCAGAAAGAGAAAAACAAATACAGTATGCTAACACATATATACGGAATCTAAGGGGAAAAAAAGGCCATGAAGAACCTAGGGGCAAGACAGGAATAAAGACACAGACCTACTCGAGAATGGACTTGAGGATATGGGGAGGGGGTGGGGTGAGATGTGACAGGGTGAGAGAGTGTCATGGACATATATACACTACCAAATGTAGAATAGGTAGCTAGTGGGAAGCAGCCGCATAGCACAGGGAGATCAGCTCGGTGCTTTGTGACCACCTAGAGGGGTGGGATGGGGAGGGTGGGAGGGAGGGAGATGCAAGAGGGAAGAGATATGGGAACATATTGTATATGTATAACTGATTCACTTTGTTATAAAGCAGAAGGTAACACACCATTGTAAGGCAATTATACTTCAATAAAGATGTTTAAAAGAAAAAAAAAAAGAAAAAAAAAAAAAAGGATCATACACCATGATAAAGTGAGGTTTATTCCAGGAATGCAAGGATTCTTCAATATACGCAAATCAAACAACGTGATACAACATATTAACAAATTGAAGGAGAAAAACCATATGATCATCTCAATAGATGTAGAGAAACCTTTCGACAAAATTCAACACCCATTTATGATAAAAGCCCTGCAGAAAGTAGGCATAGAGGGAACTTTCCTCAACATAATAAAGGCCATATATGACAAACCCACAGCCCACAGAGTCCTCAATGGTGAAAAAATGAAACCATTTCCACTAAGATCAGGAACAAGACAAGGTTGCCCACTCTCACCACTATTATTCAACATAGTTTTGGAAGTGTTAGCCACAGCAATCAGAGAAGAAAAAGAAATAAAAGGAATCCAAATCAGAAAAGAAGAAGTAAAGCTGTCACTGTTTGCAGATGACATGATACTATACATAGAGAATCTTAAAGATGCTACCAGAAAACTACTAGAGCTCATCAATGAATTTGGTAAAGTAGAAGGATACAAAATTAATGCACAGAAATCTCTTGCATTCCTTTATACTAATGATGAAAAATCTGAAAGTGAAATTAAGAAAACACTCCTGTATACCATTGCAACAAAAAGAATAAAATATCTAGGAATAAACGTACCTAAGGAGACAAAAGACCTGTATGCAGAAAACTATAAAACACTGATGAAAGAAATTAAAAATGATACAAATAGATGGAGAGATATACCATGTTCTTGGATTGGAAGAATCAACATTGTGAAAATGACTCTACTACCCAAAGCAATCTACAGATTCAATGCAATCCCTATCAAACTACCACTGGCATTTTTCACAGAACTAGAACAAAAAATTTCACAATTTGTATGGAAACACAAAAGACCCCAAATAGCCAAAGCAATCTTGAGAACGAAAAATGGAGCTGAAGGAATCAGGCTCCCTGACTTCAGACTATACTACAAAGCTACAGTAATCAAGACAGTATGGTACTGGCACAGAAACAGAAATATAGATCAAAGGAACAGGATAGAAAGCCCAGAGATAAACCCATGCACATATGGTCACCTTATCTTTGATAAAGGAGGCAAGCATATACAGTGGAGAAAAGACAGCCTCTCCAATAAGTGGTGCTGGGAAAGTTGAACAGGTACATGTAAAAGTATGAAATTAGAACACTCCTTGACACCATACACAAAAATAAACTCAAAATGGATTAAAGACCTAAGTGTAAAGCCAGACACTATCAAACTCTTAGAGGAAAACATAGGCAGAACACTCTATGACATACATCACAGCAAGATCCTTTTTGACCCAGCTCCTAGAGAAATGGAAATAAAAACAAAAATAAACAAATGGGACCTAATGAACCTTAAAAGCTTTTGCACAGCAAAGGAAACCATAAACAAGACCAAAAGACAACCCTCAGAATGGGAGAAAATATTTGCAATTGAAGCAACTGACAAAGGATTAATCTCCAAGATTTACAAGCAGCTCATGCAGCTCAATAACAAAAAAACAAACAACCCAATCCAAAAATGGGCAGAAGACCTAAATAGACATTTCTCCAAAGAAGATATACAGATTGCCAACAGACACATGAAAGAATGCTCAACATCCTTAATCATTAGAGAAATGCAAATCAAAACTACAATGAGATATCATCTCACACCAGTCAGAATGGTCATCATCAAAAAGTCTAGAAACAATAAATTCTGGAGAGGGTGTGGAGAAAAGGGAACACTCTTGCACTGTTGGTGGGAATGTAAATTGATACAGCCACTATGGAGAACAGTATGGAGGTTGCTTAAGAAACTAAAAATAGAACTACCATATGACCCAGCAATCCCACTACTGGGCATATACCCTGAGAAAACCATAATTCAAAAAGCGTCATGTACCAAAATGTTCATTGCAGCTCTATTTACAATAGGCAGGACATGGAAGCAAACTAAGTGTCCATCATCGGATGAATGGGTAAAGAAGATGTGACACATATATACAATGGAATATTACTCCGCCATAAAAAGAAATGAAATGGAGGTATTTGTAGTGAGGTGGATGGAGTTAGAGTCTATCATACAGAGTGAAATAAGTCAGAAAGAGAAAAACAAATACAGTATGCTAACACATATATACGGAATCTAAGGGGAAAAAAAAAAGGTCATGAAGAACCTAGTGGCAAGACGGGAATAAAGACACAGACCTACTAGAGAATGGACTTGAGGATATGGGTAGGGGGAGGGGTAAGATGTGACAGGGTGAGAGAGTGGCATAGACATATATACACTACCAAATGTAAACTGGATAGCTGGTGGGAAGCAGCCGCATAGCACAGGGAGATCAGCTCGGTGCTTTGTAACCACCTAGAGGGGTGGGATAGGGAGGGTGGGAGGGAGGGAGATGCAAGAGGGAAGAGATATGGGAACATGTGTATATGTATAACTGATTCACTTTTGTTATAAAGCAGAAACTAACACACCATTGTAAAGCAATTATACTCCAATAAAGATGTTAAAAAAAAATTATATATATGAGGTCTCCAAGAGAAGAGACATCAGCCAACATCCTTAATGCTCTGATGTACAAGTTGTAGATATGATCAAAGTCTCAGTTATCTGAATTTTAAAATACACACTGTGAGATTCATAACAGAAAATCTAGAGCTGAATATGTTAAGAATAATAGGCAATAATAATAAAAGTGAGAATGTATTCTTGGAATAAAAGGGATAAAGACTCAAAAAAAAAAAAAAAAGATGGACTTAATTGATATTTATAGGACATTCCATCCAAAAACAACACAATACACTTCCTTCTCAAGTGCTCATAGAACATTCTCCAGGATAGATTATATCTTGGGACACAAATCAAGACTTGGTAAATTTAAGAAAATTGAAATTGTATCAAGTATCTTTTCCAACCACAACGCTATAAGACTAGATATCAATTACAGGAAAAAATCTGTAAAAAATACAAACACATGGAAGCTAAACAATACAGTATTAAATAACCAAGAGATCAATGAAGAAATCAAAGAGGAAATCAAAAAATACCTAGAAACAAATGACAATGAAAACACGATGACCCAAAACCTATGGGATGCAGCAAAAGCAGTTCTAAGAGGGAAGTTTATAGCACTACAATCTTACCTCAAGAAACAAGA
Organism: Balaenoptera ricei; assembly: GCF_028023285.1. Lineage (NCBI taxonomy): Eukaryota > Metazoa > Chordata > Mammalia > Artiodactyla > Balaenopteridae > Balaenoptera > Balaenoptera ricei. Next base: position 28,030,598 of record NC_082648.1, on the reverse strand, counting down.
AACATCTCAAATAAAAAACTTAATCTTACACCTAAAACAATTAGAGAAAGAAGAAGAAAAATCCCCAAAGTTAGCATAAGTAAAGAAATCATAAAGATAAGATCAGAAATAAATGAAAAAGAAATGAAGGAAACAATAGCAAGTATCAATAAAACTAAAAGCTGATTCTTTGAGAAGGTAAACAAAATTGATAAACCATTAGACAGTCTCATCAAGTAAAAAAGGGGGAAGACTCAAATCAATAGAAATAGAAATACAAATGAAAAAGGAGAAGTAACAATTGACCCTGAAGAAATACAAAGGATCATGAGAGATTACTACAAGCAACTATATGCCAATAAAATGCACAGTCTGGAAGAAATGGACAAATTCTTACAGAAGCACAACCTTCCAAGACTGAACCAGGAAGAAAAAAAATATAAACATATCAATCACAGCACTGAAATTGAGACTGTGATTAAAAATCTTCCAACAAACAGAAACCTAAGACCAGATGTCTTCACAGGTGAATTCTATCAAACATTTAAAGAAGAGCTAACACCTATCCTTCTCAAACTCTTCCAAAATATTGCAGAGGGAGGAACACTCCCCAACTCATTCTATGAGGCCACCATCACCTTGATACCAAAACCAGACAAAGATGTCAGAAAGAAAGAAACCTACAGGCCAATATCACTGATGAACATAGATGCAAAAATCCTCAACGAAATACTATCAAACAGAATCCAACAGCACATTAAAAGGATCATACACCATGATTAAGTGGGGTTTATCCCAGGAATGCAAGGGTTCTTCAATATACACAAATCGAACAATGTGATATGCCATATTAATAAACTGAATGAGAAAAACCATATGATCCTCTCAATAGATGCAGAAAAAGCTTTTGACAAAATTCAACACCCATTTATGATAAAAACCCTCCAGAAAGTAGGCATAGAGGGAACTTTCCTCAACATAATAAAGGCCATATATGACAAACACACAGCGAATATCATTCTCAATGGTGAAAAACTGAAACCATTTCCTCTAAGATCAGGAAGAAGACAGGGTTTTTCACTCTCACCACTATTATTCAACATAGTTTTGGAAGTTTTAGCCACAGCAATCAGAGAAGAAAAAGACACAAAAGGAATCCAAATTGGAAAAGAAGAACTAAAGCTGTCACTGTTTGCAGATGACATGATACTATACATAGAGAATCCTAAAGATGCTACCAAAAAACTACTAGAGCTAATCAATGAATTTGGTAAATTAGCAGGATACAAAATTAATGTACAGAAATCTTTTGCATTCCTTTACACTAATGATGAAAAATCTGAAAGAGAAATTAAGGAAACTCTCCTATTTACCATTGCAACAAAAAGAATAAAATACCTAGGAATAGACCTACCTACGGAGACAAGAGACCTGTATACAGAAAATATATTACACTGATGAAAGAAATTAAAGATGATACAAACAGATGGAGAGATATACCATGTTCTTGGATTGGAAGAATCAACATTGTGAAAATGACTATACTACCCAAAGCAATCTACAGATTCAGTGCAATCCCTATCAAACTACCAATGGCATTTTTCACAGTACTAGGAAAAAAACATGTCACAATTTGTATGGACACACAAAAGACCCTGAATAACCAAAGCAATCTTGAGAAAGAAAAACGGAGCTGGAGGAATCAGGCTCCTGGACTTCAGACTATACTACAAAGCTATAGTAATCAAGACAGTATGGTACTGGCATAAAAACAGAAATATAGATCAGTGGAACAGGATAGAAATCCGAGAGATAAACCCACGCACATATTGTCACCTTATCTTTGATAAAGGAGGCAAGAGTATATAATTGAGGAAGGACAGCCTCTTCAATAAATGATGCTGGGAAAACTGGACAGCTACATGTAAAAGACTGAATTTAGAACACTTCCTAACACCATACACAAAAATAAACTCAAAATATATTAAAGACCTAAATGTAAGGCCAGACACTGTAAACCTCTTAGAGGAAAACATAGGCAGAACACTCTGTGACATAAATCACAGCAAGATCCTTTTTGACCCACCTCCTAGAGAAATGGAATTAAAAACACAAATAAACAAATGGGACCTAATGAAACTTAAAAGGTTTTGCACAGCAGAGGAATCCATAAACAAGACGAAAAGACAACTCTCAGAATGGGAGAAAATATTTGCAAATGAAGCCTCAGACAAAGGATTAATCTCCAAAATATACAAGCAGCACATGCACCTCAGTATCAAAAAAAGAAACAACTCAATCTAAAAATGAGGAGAAGACCTAAGTAGACATTTATCCAAAGAAGATATACAGATTGCCAACAAACACATGAAAGGATGCTCAACATCACTAATCATTAGAGAAATGAAAATCAAAACTACAATGAGGTATCACCTCACACCGGTCAAAATGGCCATCATCAAAAAATCTACAAATAATAAATGCTGGAGAGAGTGTGGAGAAAAGGGAACCCTCTTGCTCTGTTGGTGGGAATGTAAATTTATACAGCCACTACGGAGAATAGTATGGAGTTTCCTTAAAAAACTGAAAATAGAACTACCATATGACACAGCAATCCCACTTCTGGGCATATACCCTGAGAAAACCAATAATTCAAAAAGAGTCATGTACCACAATGTTCATTGCAGCTCTATTTACAATAGCCAGAATGTGGAAGCAACCTAAGTGTCCATCAAGAGATGAATGGATAAAGAAGATGTGGCACATATATACAATGGAATATTACTCAGTCATTAAAAGAAACGAAATGGAGTTATTTGTAGTGAGGTGGATGGAGTTAGAGTCTGTCATACAGAGTGAAGTAAGTCAGAAAAAGAAAAGCAAATACCATATGCTAACACATATGTATGGAATCTAAAAAAAAATGGTTCTGATGAACCTAGGGGCAGGACAGGAAAAAAGACACAGATGTAGAGAATGGACTTGAGGACACGGGGAGGGGGAAGGGTAAGCTGGGATGAAGTGAGAGAGTAACACTAACATATATACACTACCAAATGTAAAACAGAGAGCTAGCGGGAAGCAGCCGCATAGCACAAGGAGATCAGCTTTGTGCTTTGTGACCACCTAGAGTGCTGGGATAGGGAATATGAGAGGGAGACGCAAGAGGGAGGAGATATGGGGATATATGTATATGTTTAGCTGATTCACTTTGTTATAAAGCAGAAACTAACTCACCATTGTAAAGCAGTTATACTCCAATAAAGATGTTAAAGAAAAAAAAAATGGGTCACTGAAGAAAAAAGAGGAAATCAAAACATACCTAAAACAAATGAATATGAAAACACAGCAATCCAAAAACTAGGGGACACAAAAAATTCCATTCTAATTGGAAAGTTTATAGTAGTACAAGCCTACCAAAAGAAACAAGAAAAATCTATAATAGACAAACTTAGTTTAGATAATCTATCCTTACACCTAAAGGAACTAGAAAATGAAGAACAAACTAAACCCAAATTTAGTACAAGGAAAGAAGTCATAAAGATCAAAGGAGAAATATATGAAATAAAGACTTAAAAAAATGAAAACTCAATGCAACTAAGAGCTTGGTTTTTGAAAATATAAACAAAATTGATAAGCTTTTATTCAGACTCATCAAGAAGTGAAATTAGCCCAACAGAGAAAGACAGATACCATTTAATTTCACTTATAATGTGGAATCTAAAAAACAAAACAGAAACAGAATCATTGATACAGAGAACAAACAGGTGGTTGCCAGAGGGGCCGAAGTGAGAACATGAGAGAAATAGATGAGGGAGATTAAGAGGTACAAACTTCCAGTTGCAAAATAAATGAATATGAAATGTACAGTTTGGGAAATATATTCAATAATTAATATATTTGTAGGTTGAGAGATGGTAACTAGACTTATATAGTGATCATTTTGAAATGTATAGAAATATCAAGTGACTATGTTGTGTACCAGGAGCTAACATAGTGTTATAAGTCAATAATAATTTGAAAACAAACAAACAATCTCATAGAATAAGAGATCAGATTTGTGGTTACCAGAGGTGAGAGGTTGGGGGAGAGGGAATTGGATGAAGACATTCAAAATGTACAAAATTCCAGTTATACAATAAATAAGTACTAGGATGTATTGTACAAGCTGATAAATATAATTAACACTGCTATATATTACATATGAGAGTTGTTAAGGAAGTAAGTCCTAAGATTTCTCTTCACAAGGAAAAAAATTTTTTTCTATTTCTTTAATTTTGTATCTATATGAGTTGATGGATGTTCACCAAAGTTATTGTGGTGATTACCACATTTCATAATGTGTGTAAGTCAAATCATTATGCTGTACATCTTAAACTTATACAGTGATGTATGTCAATTATGTCTCAGTAAGACTGGAAGAAAAAATAATTAATAAATAAATAAATATATTTTTTAAAGGTACAAACTTCCAGTTATAATATAAATAAGTACTAGGGATGTAGCATATAACATGATAATTATACTTAACACTGTTGTATGTTGTATGTGAAAGTTGTTAAGAGAGAAAATCCTAAGAGTTCTCATCATAAGGAAACTTTTTTCTATTTCTTTAATTTTGTATCTATATGAGATGATGGATGTTCACTGAATTTATTGAGGTAATAAAAAAAGGTTTGGTACATACTTTAAACTTGGGACCAGTGCCCAGCACATGACAGGTACTCAATAAATGTAGCTGTTACTATTCTCAGTATAATCATATACCCTCATCAAGAGAACATGCTCTTATGATAATAACTTATCTCACATCACTAAAATATTTGTTATGCCCATAAAAAGACAATATCTTTTCTAGATCATATCAGGGGCATTTACCATTTTCACAACCTTTATTCTTGTAATCCACTTCAGTCCACCTCAGACTGGTCTCTTTAAAAAAATGCCATTGTCTAAGTACTCTGAAAGTAGTCTGTTTTCACAATTGCTCAAAGTTCTGTAAAGAACAGTCTTCTTCAACTGTCATTCTATTTCTGAACCTTTTAACCTCTGTACGAGTCTCAGCAATGATCAAATGAAATGGATTCCTCTGTTGCTGCCCATTACAAATCCCTTTTCTCTGAGTCTTTGGAAATGGAATTTTTTTTTGTTTGGTTGGTTTTTTTTTTTTTAATATACTTTATGTAACAACCAAAAAACCCTCCATTTCGTGCTGTGAGATAGAAATCTTAATTCATGATCAGGTATAAAAATTATAACTTTAGTTATTTTTTACAATTTATTTAACATTTTGTGTCACATCCTGACATTGGAAGAGAAACATAGTCTTCATAAATTAGAATTTTTCTCCTTCTGTCAAGTGACAGATATAATGTCCAGTGAGAAGAGGGTGTTTATAGGCCTCATCATTTGATGCCTGACTTTGGTGGGAAAAGAGGTCTGTATCTAATTTTAAATGTCACATGACCCCAAGAATATCTACACAGACTTATGTCATCCCATCTCATCCTTGATATTCAATCTATTTATATTGCCCTGCCACATCTCTTGATTCTATCTATTTGGTCCCTTCAGGAATTTGGCTCTCTCTATTTCATCAGTGACATACTTGAGGACCTAGAATCTATGAAAGGCTAACAATTTCCCCAGATATGACTCTGCTACCTCTACCCCCAGGGCTCTTCCCAGCAAGATGAGTGTGGGGTCCCTTTCAGTCAGGTCTACCAATATCCATACACTTATCACTTCTTGGTCACTCCTCTTTCTGCCAGCTTAACAGAAGCTCCTCTATCCTAAGTTGCTCTTCACAAATCTTTGGGCTGTTTTTTTTTAATTGTCAAACTCCTTCTCACTCCCACACAGGTGTGTGACCTTTTGAAACATATGTTGGCTTGCAACCTCAGGAGTTCCCCAGGTGACATTTGAAACTGGCCCCCATACATGAAGGGAAATGAGAGACCAAAGAAAGAGGCAGACCACTTCAGATTGATAGGTGACAAGGAACTTACATATGAGGCTTCCCTTGGGTGGCCACAAGAGGAATAGATCTCCACACCTACCTGCCAGAATCTTAAAAGTTTATATATAGGCCTTAATGTGGCTCAGTCACATATATAGTCCAGATAGTTTCAACAACCCCTTACTCTCTCAAGGCCGCATCCTTGAAGTGGCTGTTAGTATGGGAATAGTAGGCAGAATGTAAATTCCATGTACAGGAGAGGGTATAAGAAGCCTCTGATTGATCCACTCATAGGTCAGCTGGTGGGCACGTCCTCTCAATGACCCCTTCCAAGTACATGAAAACCAGGAGGCTTCAGGTTCCTCAGGAAACACATGCTAAGATGGAGATGTAGAGAATGCTCTTGAAAACAATGCCTATAAGGGACAGAGGGAAGCAGGTTTGAATAAATGGGGAAGTTCAACAGGATGCAGGTGCGACAGAGGCCACATAGATCTGACAGAGAGCTTGGAGAAGCAGGTACAATTCTTCAAAGATGGCCCAACTTGAAGTAAAGGCTGAACTTCATGCCCCCTCACCAACAAATCTCTGGACAAATACTGTCCCAGAGAGGGATGTAACCATGGATGAGGCTGCTCTTTTTAGTCATGGCAACTCCTGGAGCCACAGGTAAGTTATAGTCCTAGCAGCTGAGGTAATAAGGATCTCAGTACAAAAGTGGGAGATCTGCTTCATCCACTGTATGAGTTCTCAAACTTTATCTGCATCAGAATCACTTGGAGGTGATTATTAAAACACAGATTGCTAGGTACAACCCCAGAGTCTGATTTATTAGGTCTGGATTGAGGATGAAGCATCTGGACAAGTTTCTATGTTCTGATGCTGTTTCCAGGTGCAGAACCACTGCACTTCACTATCCCAAGTTTACTTCACTAATTTTCCTTCAACAGAGTGAAGAACACCTTTAAACTCAGGAAGCCCAAAGAAGACAAACAAAATAAGGGTAAGTGGAGAATGAAAATCTGTAAATATTTTTTCAAATACTGTCCTGTCAAAACTCACTGGGATAATACTTCTTCTTTTACTCATTACTTTGGAATTCTTTATTCTATATTTAGTTCATTTGTCTTTCCTTTTCTCTCATTAATCAAATGTTACTTGCTCTATGGTTATTTCCAACATTTCCCCATCAACTTGTCCCCACTCTGTCAGCAATAACTCCTCAACATTATCCCATTCTGACTCACTCATTCATTCAGAAGTTATTTACTCTGTGCCCATATTTATTTGTTATGTCTGAATTCATCAGTGTGAAAAAGTTCAGTGCAATTTAACTATTTTCCTCACCAATGTGAGTTATGGTGGCACATACATACAGGAAAAACCACAAACACAAACCTTGTGTGGAGAAGGCTAGGTGACCTGCAAGCATGACTTTAAATGATAGAATGATCCTTAAACAGAAAGATAACAAGGCTTGTAAACAAGCACACCATAACACATAACATGAAGTGGAGTGTAGGGACCTTGATATATGTTTCTTATTACACAGAATTAATTAGTTTATAATCATGCTGATAGGTGGCAGGCAGGCTTCGTGGAGGAGGAGTTTTCTTCATTTTCTCTACTAAACCCACCCAATTCAGTGAAGCATATTTAGTACCTGATGATCATGCTCAGACAAGACAAGGTATGTGAAAAATCCTAGTGCTCCTTTTCCCAACCCAATTCCTTGCACACTCTTCTGCATGAAAGTGATGTTTATTTGTGACATTTCACCTTGTTTTTGCCTACCATGACTGTCCTTTGTCATTCTTTTTAATATGACCTCAATGCATAAAACTGTAGTGAAAGGCAGCAAAACTATATGTTTTCCTTTTTATCTTCCTCTGCAAAGGTCCCAAATCCTCCAACTCTTTACATATAACCCCAGAGTATACTTTTTCTGAGCATCATGGCTAATGAATGATGTGTGAGACTTGGAAATAATTTATTTTTAATTAAAGATATTTAAAAAGCAGAAAAATAATATCTATGAGGAAATATTAGAAAAATATTAGAAAAATTAGGATTATTTAAGATGGAAATTAAAGGTTAGGAATTAATTTAAGAATCTACTTCAAAGATATAAAGGGCATCTAATGGGTAAGATTGAGAGAAAGAGGAGGAAAGCAAGACACCGAATTTCTGCTAAGAGGCAATTGAAACTAGAAGGAAAGGTTTTCCTACCTAGAAGACAACTTGACCTTAATTGGGCACCTGAAAATGTTTTATTACTATTTTCTTGGGAGTCTTAAAAAAGCAAACAATATCAAATTTCAAAACAGGACTAGGTGTGGTCCTATCAGGAGACAGATTAGTAAAATAGATGAACTCCTAAATTCTCTTCCTACCTAAGATTTTATCTTTTATCACATCAGTCAGAGACATTCTGCTGGGCAAAACTGATTTCTGGCAAAGGACATATCTCCAAAGAACCATTTTTCATGGCTTTACATATAATTTTTATTGATAGTATAATCTACAAAGACTGAAGAGATGGTCACATGTAATGAAAATCCTTAGTTTGTGCTAGCTCTTTGCTTGGAAAGATTTATATTTCTATGATTTCTTAAAGTTCTTACTTCTTTGTAACCTTAATCTAATATTTATATTGTGTATATGGATCCTGGTTAGCGATAAGACTATAAGACTAGAGTAATGTAAATTTGGAGCATAACTCCACCCCAAAATTTTTGAAAATACTATATTTATGAATTTTACATTTCTCATATTAGTTTATTTTCATTCATAAGGTTTTATAAAAACAAAGGAAACTATAAACAAGATGAAAAGACAACATTCAGAATGGGAGAAAATATTTGCAAACAAAGAAACTGACAAAGAATTAACCTCCAAAATATACAAGCAGCTCATGCAGCTCAATATCAGAAAAACAAACAACCCAATCAAAAAATGGGTGGAAGAGATACCCTCAACCACCAGAGGGCAGATAGCAGAAGCAAGAAAAACTATAATTCTGCAGCCTGTGGAACAAAAACTACATTCACAGAAAGATAGACAAGATGAAAAGGCAGAGGGCTACATACCAGATGAAGGAACAAGATAAAACCCCAGAAAAACAACTAAATGAAGTGGAGATAGGCAACCTTCCAGAAAAAAAATTCAGAATAATGATAGTGAAGATGATCCAGGACCTCGGAATAAGAATGGAGGAAAAGATTGAGAAGATGCAAGAAATGTTTAACAAAGACCTAGAAGAATTAAAGAGCAAACAAACAGAGATAAACAATACAACAACTGAAATGAAAACTACACTACAGGAATCAATAGCAGAATAACTAGGCAAAAGAACGGATAAGTAAAAAAAAAAAAAAAAAAAAAGAACGGATAAGTGACCTGGAAGACAGAATGGTGGAATTCACTGCTGTGGAACAGACTAAAGAAAAAAGAATGAAAAGAAATGAAGACAGCCTAAGAGACCTCTGGGACAACATTAAATGCAACAACATTCGCATTATAGGGGTCCCAGAAGGAGAAGAGAGAGAGAAAGGACCAGAGAAAATATTTGAAGAGATTATAGTCGAAAACTTCCCTAACATGGGAAAGGAAATAGCCACCCAAGTCCAGGAAGCGCAGAGAGTCCCATACAGGATAAACCCAAGGAGAAACACGCCGAGACACATAGTGATCAAAGTGGCAAAAATTAAAGACAAAGAAAAATTATTGAAAGCAGCAAGGGAAAAATGACAAATAACATACAAGGGAACTCCCATAAGGTTAACAGCTGATTTCTCAGCAGAAACTCTACAAGCCAGAAGGGAGTGGCATGATATACTTAAAGTGATGAAAGGGAAGAACCTACAACCAAGATTACTCTACCCGGCAAGGATCTCATTTAGATTTGATGGAGAAATCAAAAGCTTTACAGACAAGCAAAAGCTAAGAGAATTCAGCACCACCAAACCAGCTCTACAACAAATGCTAAAGGAACTTCTCTAAGTAGGAAACACAAGAGAAAAGGACCTACAAAAACAAACCCAAAACACTTAAGAAAATGGTCATAGGAACACACATATCGATAATTACCTTAAACGTGAATGGATTAAATGCTCCAACCAAAAGACACAGGCTTGCTGAATGGATACAAAGACAAGAACCATATATATGCTGTTTACAAGAGACCCACTTCAGACCTAGGGACACATACAGACTTAAAGTGAGGGGATGGATAAAGATATTCCATGCAAATGGAAATCAAAAGAAAGCTGGAGTAGCTATACTCATATTAGATAAAATAGACTTAAAAATAAAGAATGTTACAAGAGACAAGGAAGAACACTACATAATGATCAAGGGATCAATCCAAGAAGAAGATATAACAATTATAAATATATATGCACCCAACATAGGAGCACCTCAATACATAAGGCAACTGCTAACAGCTATAAAAGAGGAAATCGACAGTAACACAATAATAGTGGGGAACTTTAACACCTCACTTACACCAATGGACAGATCATCCAAAATGAAAATAAATAAGGAAACAGAAGCTTTAAATAACACAATAGACCAGATAGATTTAATTGATATTTATAGGACATTCCATCCAAAAACAGCAGATTACACTTTCTTCTCAAGTGTGCATGGAACATTCTCCAGGATAGATCATATCTTGGGTCACAAATCAAGCCTCAGTAAATTTAAGAAAATTGAAATCATATCAAGCATCTTTTCTGACCACAACGCTATGAGATTAGAAATCAAGTACAGGGAAAAAAACGTAAAAAACACAAACACATGGAGGCTAAACAATACGTTACTAAATAACCAAGAGATCACTGAAGAAATCAAAGAGGAAATCAAACAATACCTAGAGACAAATGACAATGAAAACACTATGATCCAAAAACTATGGGATGCAGCAAAAGCAGTTCTAAGAGGGAAGTTTATAGCTATACAAGCCTACCTAAAGAAACAAGAAAAATCTCAAGTAAACAATCTAACCTTACACCTAAAGGAACTAGAGAAAGAAGAACAAACAAAACCCAAAGTTAGCAGAAGGAAAGAAATCATAAAGATCAGAGCAGAAATAAATGAAATAGAAACAAAGAAAACAATAGCAAAGATCAATAAAACTAAAAGTTGGTTCTTTGAGAAGATAAACAAAATTGATAAGCCATTAGCCAGACTCATCAAGAAAAAGAGGGAGAGGACTCAAATCAATAAAATTAGAAATGAAAAAGGAGAAGTTACAACAGGCACCACAGAAATACAAAGCATCCTAAGAGACTAATACAAGCAACTCTATGCCAATAAAATGGACAACCTGGAAGAAATGGACAAATTCTTAGAAAGGTATAACCTTCCAAGACTGAACCAGGAAGAAACAGTAAATATGAACAGACCAATCACAAGTAATGAAATTGAAACTGTGATTAAAAATCTTCCAACAAACCAATGTCCAGGACCAGATGGCTTCACAGGTGAATTCTATCAAACATTTAGAGAAGAGCTAACACCCATCCTTCTCAAACTCTTCCAAAAAATTGCAGAGAAAGGAACACCCCCAAACTCATTCTATGAGGCCACCATCACCCTGATACCAAAATCAGACAAAGATACTACAAAAAAAGAAAATTACAGACCAATATCACTGATGAATATAGATGCAAAAATTCTCAACAAAATACTGGCAAACAGAATCCAACAACACACTAAAAGGATCATACACCACGATCAAGTGGGATTTATCCCAGGGATGCAAGGATACTTCAATATACGCAAATCAATCAATGTGATACACCATATTAACAAATTGAAGAATAAAAACCATATGATCATCTCAATAGACACAGAAAAAGCTTTTGAAAAAATTCAACACCCATTTATGATAAAAACTCTCCAGAAAGTGGGCATAGAGGGAACTTTCCTCAACATAATAAAGGCCATATACGACAAACCCACAGCAAACATCATTCTCAATGGTGAAAAACTGGAAGCATTTCCTCTAAGATCAGGAACGAGACAAGGATGTCCACTCTCACCACTATTATTCAACATAGTTTTGGAACTCCTAGCCATGGCAATCAGAGAAGAAAAAGAAATAAAAGGAATACAAATTGGAAAAGAAGAAGTAAAACTGTCACTGTTTGCAGATGACATGATACTATACATAGAGAATCCTAAAAATGCCACCAGAAAACTACTAGAGCTAATCAATGAATTTGGTAAAGTTGCAGGATACAAAATTAATGCACAGAAATCTCTTGCATTCCTATATACTAATGATGAAAAATCTGAAAGAGAAATTATGGAAACACTCCCATTTACCATTGCAACAAAAAGAATAAAATATCTAGGAATAAACCTACCTAAGGAGACAAAAGACCTGTATGCAGAAAACTATAAGACACTGATGAAAGAAATTAAAGATGATACCAACAGATGGAGAGATATACCATGTTCCTGGATTGGAAGAATCAATATTGTGAAAATGACTCTACTACCCAAAGCAATCTACAGATTCAATGCAATCCCTATCAAATTACCAATGGCATTTTTTGCGGAACTAGAACAAATCATCTTAAAATTTGTATGGAGACACAAAAGACCCCGAATAGCCAAAGCAGTCTTGAGGGAAAAAAACGGAGCTGGAGGAATCAGACTCCCTGACCTCAGACTATACTACAAAGCTACAGTAATCAAGACAATATGGTACTGGCACAAAAACAGAAACATAGATCAGTGGAACAGGATAGAAAGCCCAGAGGTAAACCCACACACCTATGGTCAACTAATCTATAACAAAGGAGGCAAAGATATACAATGGAGAAAGGACATTCTCTTCAAGAAGTGGTGCTGGGAAAACTGGACAGCTACATGTAAAAGAATGAAATTAGAACACTCCCTAACACCATACACAAAAATAAACTCAAAATGGATTCGAGACCTAAATGTAAGACTAGACACTATAAAACTCTTAGTGGAAAACATAGGAAGAACACTCTTTGACATCAATCACAGCAAGATCTTTTTTGATCCACCTCCTAGAGTAATGGAAATAAAGGCAAAAATAAACAAATGGGACCTAATGAAACTTAAAAGCTTTTGCACAGCAAAGGAAACCATAAACAAGACCAGAAGACAACCCTCAGACTGGGAGAAAATATTTGGAAACGAATCAACGGACAAAGGATTAATCTCCAAAATATATAAACAGCTCATTCAGCTCAATATTAAAGAAACAAACAACCCAATCCAAAAATGGGCAGAAGACCTAAATAGACATTTCTCCAAAAACTATATACAGGCATTGATTTTTTCAAATATAATTTCTTGGATAATTTCTATATCCAGGTAGTTTTTCCACAAAAAGACCCCAGTTGCATATGTACCGGAATTTTTATTGAGTTTTTTCCTTTTTAGTTTTGGTGTGGATTGAATATGGGAAATAAATTGGATTAAGAAAACAAAAACATGAATTCAAAAAGATATATGCATCCTTATGTTCATGGCAACATTATTCATAATAACCAGGATATGGAAGCCCATCAATAGATGAATGGATAAAGAAAATCTGGTGTATATATACACAATGGAACATTATTCAGCCATAAAAATATAGAAATCTTGCCATTTACGACAACATGGATGAACTTAGAGGGTACTGTTCTAAGTGAAATAAGTCAGAGAAAGACAAATACCATATGAATTCACTTACACGTGAAATCTTAAAAACAAAACAAATGAACAAACATAACAACAGAAATGGAGTCATAGATACCAAGAACGAATAGGTGTTTGCCAGAGGGGAGTGGGGTAGGTGGATGAGTGAAATAGGTGAGGGAAATTAAGAGGTACAAACTTCCAGTTGCATAATAAATGTCATGGGTATAAAATGTAGAGTGTGGGGAATATAGTCAATAATTATGTAATATCTTTGTATGGCTACATCTGGTAACTAGACTTATTGTGCTGATCATTTTGAAATGTGTAGAAATTTTGAAACACTATGTTGTGTAACAGAAACGAACATAGTGTTGTTGGTCAATTACACTTCAAACAAACAAACTCATAGAAAAAGAGATCAGATTTGTGGTTACCAGATGCGGGGGGGGGGGGGGGTGGGTAATTGGATGAAGGAGGTCAAAAGTAACTTTCAGTTATAAGATAAATAAGTACTAGGGATATAATGTACAACATGATTAATATAATTAACACTGCTGTATGTTATATATGAAAGTCGGTTAAGAAAGTAAATTCTAAGAGCTCTCATCACAAGGAAAAAGTTTTTTCTTTTTCTTTAATTTTGTATCTATATGAGATGATGGATGTTCAGTAAACTTATTGTGGTAATCACTTCATGATGTATAATAAGTCAAATCATTATGCTGTACACAAACTTACACAGTGCAGTATGTCAATTATGTCTCAATAAAACTGGAAGCTCAAAACAAAGCACACTAAATAAATAAATATTCATCAATGAGAGAAGATGTCCTCGTACTAACAACACATATGTTTGATCCACAAAAGTAAAAATCTGAGGATGATTTTCACTGAAATCTGTCTTTTCATGGGGGTCACTGTGTGTCACTATATTGCATGGATATTTATTTTCTTTTTAAGCAATACATTCAAAAAGCAAGATGAGGTTGAAGGAGAAAAGATAACAAATATGCATGGGTGAAATCCGATTTTGCCAGGAGAATTAAATTTTTAGAGATCTAATAGCATTAAAATTTTATTTCAAAGGTTTATAACTACTTTTCTATTTTGAACTTTTGATGAAACTGATACAGGAAGGAAAGTTAGCCAGCTTGGATTGCATTGTTTTGAAAGTGGATGTATTAACACTAAGTCGTACAGATCAATCCATTCCCTTATTCTCCAGAAATCAAGAGTTTAAACTTTAAACAATACTCCATCTCAAGACAGAATGTGTGCATGATTTCAATGAACATAGAGTTATATTCATAACTTTAAAACGGCTCACATTTTATATTTCAACTAAAAATTTTACATTCATTTGCCCAGCTCCCTGAGGCAAACTTGTAAGAAAATTGACTTCCTGTTGTACCTTAAATTTAAATAGATAGGCTCATCTTGATATCTGAGAATATCAGCTGGAGAAGATTTAAGAGACGACAAAACAAGGCAGTTCTTAAGGTAGTCACCTTACAGAATATGACAGGCACATTCACAATTTGGACTCTAAAACCGGATGGCTTAGATTCAAATCCTAGCTGTGCCATTTACTATCTATGTATCCTTCCATGAGTAGTTAACATTTCTGCTTCAGTTTTCCCATCTATAAAATGGGAAAATAATGAGTTTACTCTAAGAAATGAATGATGTAGCATGTATAAAAATAGGTAGACCTATACCTATTTTTGAAATGTTTTGACATGTAACACACACTTTGATATATTTCTATTATTAATAATAGTATTGAAAGGTTTTTAAAATAATAAAATGCGATAGCTTATATAATACATGTAAAGGGCTCAGCATAGGGGTTAATACAAATGGTAACTTTAAATAGTAACATTATCACTATCCAAACCCCCATACCTAACCTGTCATCTAGAAAATTCTGATATACAGACTAAGCAAAACAAATATTAACAGGTCCTGTGCAAGCCCATGAGCTCTCTGTATGGAACAACTCACACCCAGACAGAAAAAAGCATTGTTAAGGCACCACACAGCAAGAGGCACCACATATTCCATCTCTCTATTTTGGACACAAGATTGAAACAATTATATGGAGACTTTCTAAAATAATGGCTAAATTCAATTTCTTATATTTCTATATATTATAAAGACAATGAAAGTATAATTAGCAATATGGGAAACTATACTATTAACTATACACAGTTTAATAAATTGAGAATTTATGCATAAATATGCATACAATAATCCTTAGTTGTACATAATAGGATTCTGCTATTAGTTTTTAAATCTTCCTCACTAAGGAATCAGACACCGTTCATCAAATATAAAGAAGGAAACTGTGCCTGGTCTTACCCTATTTCTCTCCTTTCTTCACATGGATTCTGTATTGTTGGATAATCTCTTATGTTCCATCCCATTTAGGTCCCATGCCAGACTGGAATAGGCACTTGATTGTCTGAGGATTTTTAATACTCATTGCAGACAATTCATCATATTTCTAACTACAGCTACCCAAAGTTCAGGCTTTTAAGGGGATTAAGACATACAAACTACTATATATAAAATAAATAAGCAACAAGGATATATTGTACAGCACAAGGAAATATAACCCCTATTTTGTAATAACTTTAAATGTAGTATAATCTATAAAAATATTAATTCACTATGCTGTACACCTGAAACTAATGTTGTAAATCAACTATACTTCAATTTTTAAAAAGAGGAAGATTTCAGACTGTGTTTCTACATCTCTAGCTATCAATGTTTGAAACTGCAAAGAATTTAAGCAGATCGGGGATGGGACATCCTTCCTTTGACTTTAGCAAAATCTACAGAATGTCTACCTTTAGATATTTATCACCAAGAAACAGTTTCTCTCCTTTTGCACAATGATCAGCTTTTTCTCTGCCTTTTCACTGGACCTAGAGGATTCTATAATGTGTATTTTTTTCTCACTTGTTGACTCATTCACCAAATATTTATTGAGCACTTCTCTAGGCTTGGGGAGATACAGCAGTGAACAAGACATAACCCACAGCTTCAGAGTTAACTTTATTTACAAGAAGAGTAATTCCTGTCTCATTATTTAGATGAAGGATAGAAATTGCATAATTCGTTATATGTGGAAGGAAAGTCTAGGTTTCTATGATGTATTCTGAGTATTTTTATATCAAACATCCTTTTTAGGAGCTGCAACCTATTCTGAAAATCTCAACAGCAGGTATCACACTGTTTGTACATCCAGCATGTCACCTCCCTAAATAAATAAACATCACAATGTGGTAGGTGGTACTGGCCATCACAATTGTGAGACAAACTTTGGTAAAGATAGAAAAGTCTTAAGACTGGAAAATTTGTAGGCTGTTAGATTGATTTCACATGATGTATCTGTGAGGCTTATCCTTATTATTTCAAAAGATTTTCAAAGCTTCTCCAGTTACAAAAATATTAGCCTTAGAGTGAATTCATGAGAATAAATCTCTCTTAAGATATTTCCACATTAGCTCAGTTACTTAATAAGACATGCTATCATCTAAAGAATATGAGAGTAAAAATGCAAAATGTGCAGTCAGAAAAGGGAAGAGATACTTTAAAACAAGACTAACACTACCAAGAAGAAGGAGAAATGAGAGAAAATTAGAATAGCTCTTATCCACTGATACCACAAATATTTTTTAGCTCTTCACATAAGAGAAGCACTGTAATGGGTGCTGAAGGTACAAAGATGAATATTACTCAGTAAATGACAAGATTAGAATCATAGGGTTTTACTGCAGAATAGTGACTCTTTATTTAATTTGTATTATATTTATGGGACTACTTCCAGATTTTTTAAGACATTATAAAATTCTCAAGTATTTGATGAAATCCTTAAGTGTTGAATCTTGTATTTTCATTATTGTATGTGTACATGTACACATGAATATGTACATTTCTAAAATAAGTTCATATATGTATATATACCATATACAGATGTATTATGTTTAATTTATTAATAGAAGTACTCAACAATTTCATCTTATTTAGGTTTTTCTCTGGAGGAACACTTGAATATATGATATTATAAAAATAACTGAGCCCTCACACAGAGACGAAGACCCAGCACAGCCATAAATAAATAAATAAATACTTTAAAAAAAAAAAAAAGTACATTCTTTAAAAAAAAAATAACTGAGGTTAAGGATATTGATAATTTTGAAAGCTATATGCATAGGTAATTCCTAATTTGGATTTTTTGTTTAGGAAATCAATGAAAGTACTATTACTTATCTTATTCACATGGCACACATATCTTCAAAATATCATTAAAAATTTTAGTCTCACAAGTAGAAAAATTGAGATTCTTGTATTTAAAATAATTAACAGCCTAGGACCAAAATACAAGACTCCTCTGCTCTTATTTCAGTGTATTTTCATCTAACCGTTGTTTTAAATATAAGGAAATGTGTTTAGGATGTTAAAGAGGAAAAAAAAGGGAAATGTGGGTTGAAGTGCAAGAAGATCAGAATGATGCCAATTTGGGGGTCCAGTAGTGGTGACAACATTTACCATGGAATACAAGCTCTTCTATGGCCTGACTACTGCTTAATCTTTCCAGATTCTTCTTTTTGTCAGTCCCTGCCTCACACTCCCTGCCTCGACAATATTAAACAGTGTGCTGTGTCCTGCATATGTTTCGTTGTCTCTCACTTCAGTGTCTCTGCTCATTCTTCCTCCTCTGTCTGGAATACTGGTGTTTCCCTCCTCAACTTTTTTTTAATCTTATTTATATACATTGTCCAAGCCTCAGCTCAGACATCTCCAGGTTATCTTCCTTAATCACTCACCTCTTCCAAGCTATTTTCTACTCAATACCCTCAGATATCTCTATCATTATGCAGACCACACTGTATTAGTAGCATTAGATTGAACCTAACGAAATTGCCATTATTTGCTTGATGTTGACCTACAAAAATGGTGTCATTCTCTGTCACCAGGCACTAAACTCCATTAGGGTGGGTCTTCCTAATTAATCACTATCTGCTTCCTCCCTGTTCAAAATGGGCTCCCATAACTATTTGTTTATATGAATGAATGGATAATCTTGAAACAATCACAGAAATTTCAAGGATGCTCCTCACACTGTCCTGTGCCCTAAATTCAGGCCAGTTTTAGCTCACTCATCCCCTGAATGCATGATTAAACCAAATCTTCCTATTTTTGATGATATTCTTTGTTTTTCATAATGGAACAAGGCTCCATGTGATATTTTTTGTTGGCTGTTCTTGCGAATTGCATGGCTTCTTTGTGAATATATCTTCAATGGAAACCTGAGAAAATCTGTCCCCTAGCAACAGATCTCTGTAAGCTACACTCATAAATCAATACAAAGAGAGGGATTGAAAGACATGTGGGAAGGCATTTGTGATTTCTTGGTTAAGCATAATTTTTTTAAAAAATTTTATTGGAGTATAGTTAATTTAAAATGTTGTGTTACTTTCTGCTGTACAGCAAAATGAATCCGTTATACGTATACATATATCTACTCTTTTTTAGGTTCTTTGCCCATATAGGTCATTACAGAGTATTGAGTAGACTTCCCTGTGCTATACAGTAGGTCCTTATTAGTTATCTATTTTATATATAGTAGTGTGTATATGTCAATCCCAATCTCCCGATTTATCCCTCCCCCTCTTTCCCCACTGGTAACCATAGGATTGTTTTCTACATCTGTAACTCTATTTCTGTTTTGTAAATAAGTTCATTTGTACCATTTTTTAAGAGTCTACATATAAGTGATATCATACAATATTTGTCCTTCTCTGTCTGACTTACTTCACTAAGTATGAAAATCTCTAGGTCCATCCACGTTGCTGCAAATGGCATTATTTCATTCTTTTTTATGGCTGAGTAACACACAGCTCATGTAGCTCAATAACAAAAAAAATATACAACCCAATCAATAAATGGGTGGAAGACCTAAATAGACATTCCTCTAAAGAAGACATACAGATAGCCAACATGCACATGAAAAGATGTTCAACATCACTAATTATTAGAGAAATACAAATCAAAACTACAGTGAAGTATCACCTCACACCGATCAGAATGGCCATCATCAAAAAATCTACAAACAATAAATGCTGGAGAGGGTATGGAGAAAAGGTAACCCTCTTACACTGTTGGTGGGAATGTAAATTGATACAGCCACTATGGAGAACAGTATGGAAGTTCCTTAAAAAACTAAAAATAGAGCTATCATATGATCCAGCAATCCCACTCCTGGGCATATACCTGGAGAAAGCCATAATTCAAAAAGGTACATCACCCCAATGTTCATTGCAGCACTATTTACCATAGCCAGGACATGGAAACAACCTAAATGTCCATCAACAGAGGAGTGGATAAAGAAGATGTGGTTGAGCATAATTTTAATGTGACACAAGATTCAATTGATTCAAACTGATTATGGACTGAACTGTCTCTATTTTTCCTTGGCTTCAGTTCTATATACTTCAAGCTTCATCCTAAAAAAATCCTGCTTATAGCAGGCCATCTATGCTTTCCGGAGGTCATTTAGTCATGCCTAGCAAATGGATTACGAATAAGAAGCAGACACATAACTTACCTCCTACCTACCATCTGTCCCTATTTAGCAAGTGCTCACTATATTCCAGGAATTAAGTTAGGATTACAAAGATAGGTAAAAAGTAATAACTCTTATGCTCAAGGAGCTCATAATTTAGTGAGAGGAATGAGATGTATAAATAAACAATGACCCAACAAAGAGGGGAACCCATATCAGAGATATACCAAGTACTACAGCAGTGAGAGAGAGTTTTAACTCTGCTGCCAGTGGGTAAAGAGAATTGTTTCTGAAATATGCCTGTAAAATCTGACTATTAGGAGAACATTGGTGACCTCGATGAGAACAGCAATAGTATCTACTGGAAAATGAACACAGACACTAATTATTTAAGGTATGATTTAATGATGAGAAAGTAGAGACTATTTTTTCAAAGTGTACACCTGATATAAATTATATTAATAAAAAATAAAATAAAATAAGTTTTAATGATGAAAAAGTAAAGCATAAAGTGCCTAGTTATATATATATACTCTTATTGATTCTATGAGTTAGATATCTTTATTTTCTGCTTTTTACAAACAAGGAAACAAATAAACTGGACTTGAGTTACAAAAGTAAGACCATTATTGTTGAACTTTTTTATATTAAATCAATTTCCCAACTTGCATGTAGGTTCTACCTTTTAGAGTATTTTCATATTTGATATTAAAAAATGCCCATTAAGCATTTAATTCAGAAAAATAAAAGAATAAGACAGAAGAAGATTAAGTGATTTGTTCAAGATCACATGATTACAAAACGTGCATCTTATCCAAGACTCTTCTACCCTAACAGGGAAAATATCTTTCACTGTTCCAATGTTTGGATTGCCATTTAGTCTACCTTAGAGACACAATACCCGAAGCCTAAAAGAGGCCAATGTGCTTCCCATAGTTGATGTATATTGAATATGCTTTTCTCCTTTGCTCTAATCTGCCAACCAACTTGAGGCAAAATAAGGTAGTAGTTAAGAGGCAAGAGGCAAGATTCTGGAGCCAAAAGGCCTCCACCAAAATCTAGGCTTTGTCATTTGCACGCTGAGCTTGGGTGGGTAACTTAACTCTGCTGTGACATAGTTTGTTCATCTGTAAAATGGACATGATAATAATTGTACCTACAGTATAAGACTGTTTTGGTGATTAAATAATATAAATCAAGCACTTTGAATGGTATCTTGTACATTGTAAGTACTATATATATATATTTGCTATTATTATTATTTCTTTGTCATATAATAATATGTCATAGATAACAAAAGAGGGTGAAGTAATAGTCAGACCACCCATTCCTTCTAAATGCCACCACAGCCATTCCACTAAGATGTTTAAAAAAAGGAGAGACTTTGCCACAAATTCTGGGGGACATCTTTGGTAAAGAATGTGATGAAAATGCTTAACTAAAAATATAGAATATTTGACGATTTCTTTATCCATGCCACCTCTTTTCTAATATTAGCCTAATATTAAAGAGTTGGTTTGCTGTTTAACTTATCCACCAATCTCAGAAAAATAAGTTCCATCTTTCTCCTTATGTTATAACTTCAATTCCTTTCTGTTCATTTTCATGAAAACCCCCCATATTGAAGACACATGCTTTTTCTTAATGTAAGAATTCAAGAAAAGAAAAAAGAGATATGGGGAAAAGAAAGCTGGGGAACAGTAATAAGTGAGAGGTAACCAAAAGCAAATTTTACACAGTGACTTCCATTTTCTCTGTTCTGCTCAGATGGAGTCTTACCTGAGCTTTGTATCTCTTGACAGAATATGCTGTGCCTTGAAGTGTCATTGAATGGCTGCTCCAAATCATTCCTCTCGATTCTGAAGATATGCTTCTAAGAGAGAAAGTAGACCACACCCAATTTGCTATTGTGTTTTTCAGCTGGTTAAGCCAAATTATGTTAGAAAAATAACAAAAATGTTGAAGTAAGTAAGATGTAAAATTTGAAGGGCTATAACATTTATTAAGCATCATTATGTTCCTAGTCTCTAAGATAAGTATTTCTAATGTTATATTATTTAATCCATATAACCATACTGCAAAGTAAATATTACCTTCATGTTACAGTTGATGAAACTGAAGCTCAAAGAAGTCAAATAACTTGCCCAAGACCACAGAGCTAATAAGTGCAGACCTCTTTGCAGTTTATTTGTGCATTATTTATAAACAAATTTATTTATTTTTGTTTTGTTTTCATTTATTTTTATTGAGATAGCATTGATTTATAACATTATATAAGTTCATATATACAACATTACATTTCTACTTCTGTATACCTTATGGTGTGATCTAATTTGATCAGGAGAATGAGGGAAAAAAATAATATGAGCTCTCTCTCAATTGAGGAAAACCTAAAAATATGGAATAGTTATTACTGAAGTCCCTAAACAAAGAATGCACAGATAAATAGATTGAAACAAACAAGTAATACTTAATTCTCCTCTATCAGAAGTGAACAAATTTTCTGGTATATATTTCCAGCTATTCAATATAAAAGGAAATAAAGACTACTTTGTCAAATTTACATTTGAACATAGTTATACCTGTAATATATGCTTTCATCTCTGTATATTAAAGAATTGCTTGAAGACTTGAAACATGATTGTGTAGGATATACTGTGTTGTTCATAAAATATAACTGTTATTTTCACTCAAAATGTAAATAGCATTCCCAATTATTTTAATTATTTCATTTCCTTTCTTTACTCTCCAAAAAAATTGTTATAAAGACAGAATATGTTTTGGTTTTGAGGTGACTGACTGGCTAACTCTGTCTTCTTTTTGAAAAGTTAATGAGATAAATTGGGGAGGACGCTGGGAGGAGAGAGACTTTTTTAAAAATTAAAGTTTTTAAAAATCTTTTTTTAAGTTTCAGAATATAATATATAAAGCTTATTCATTGACTTACTTTATATTAAAAGGAATAGTGGGGAATAACAACACCAAATTTTTTCTCTATTCACCAGAATATTACACACATTTTTACATTCACAAGGGAGAAAGTAAAGAGTTCTTGATTTGTTTTGTTTTGCCTTTTGAAGAGAAGCTTCTCTCAGTCTCACTTGTTATATCTTTAGGAAAGACTCAACTAGTCTCTTTATTCTATACATCCCATGGGTAACCCTTTGTTGTTAGATTTGGATTCTATTGTAATAGGATGCACCAAACACCATTATTATTTATTTTACATAAGTTATTTGGAGCTAAGAGTCAGAAGACATTATAATGTATTCAATTCAATTCAGAAAACTTGTTTGAGCTCCCTCTAGTAATAAAGCACTGGAATAAGCGTTACATGAATGCAGTAATTAATAACGCACCATTCCTGCCTTCCAGCAGCTCACAGTCTAGCTCTTAAATAACTCTAATACAGGACAGCATGCCATAAATTCTACAACAGACATTCAAATAAAATGTTATATTTGAGCTGCTATCAGAGTAGTTATCCTAAATATATCTTGTCTACATCCTGATCCTGAGGACTTCACTTATGATTGTCAGCTAAGCATAATATGGAAAGACTGCTTCAACCAAAACTAGTTGAGTTTGCTTTCAGTACCCTAGTCCTGTAGAGATTCATGTGCAACAACACACCAAATGCTGACATATACTTCATACCCTCCTCTCACATGCCACGGCCCATGGTCATTCGGGATTTTTTCAGCAGTACTAGCAGAAGAGACTCTGCTAGGTATGCTCTGTGTTCCCAAAATAATAATAATAATGATTAACATTCTGCCTTCTGTCTGGGAATGTTTTTCTTTATAAGTAAGTCTATGCAATACAAGATAAATAAACACAAAGATAGATTGGACATGCAGGAGAGGTAGGCACAGAGTGGTAAAATTGTGAGGTGTTACCACGGTCAGACAGATGTTAGGTTCGTCAAATTAGTCCAGACAATCCACGTCATTTTATGGTCCTCACACCTCCTTCTACTAGTCCTGTCCAGGTTCTATCATCATTCTTCCTAACATGTGAGGGAACAAAAGAAGCACAATAGGGGGTACTTTTTATGTCAGGACTTCTCCCAACATAAGCCTGCCTTAAAAATATACATTAGCCTCTCAGGCTCAGTTTTTACAGATGACTTGCTAAGTAACAATTAACTAATCCATTCCGCCTGTTATCTAACCCACTTCCAATTTTTTTTTAAATCATTGGACTATTTGAATTAAATAAGGGGGTTATGTTGCAATAATAATTAATTAGGGAGATACTTGAGGGGACATGGAGTTTCACTATCTATTCATATTATATTACATAAGAGAGCACCCAATAAGCATGTACATAAAACATATAACAATATGGAAAAAATACTAACCAGAGAAAAGATAGTAATAAGTCAAGGGCTCTGTCTGTCTTTTTGTCCTGGCTAACAGCCTTTTCTTGGTAAATCCAAATTATACCACATTATATATCTTCTAAGGACTTGAACTTGACCTTTCCCTTAGAACAACTGTCAAGAACATTACCATTCCCTCGGCTAAAAAACAACTATTGAGTTCTATTCCTGTGGAAAAAAATACATTATGTACCAATGTCATTTTCAAGTTACATCTTAGAAAGAAAATCTAAAGGGATAAATAATTTTCAAAAGGGGCTCTAAAAGACAGTTTCTCTTCTAATGTGATTGATTTCCACAGGCAGATGCCTTGTAAAAAAAGTTAAAGAAATTACTACTCTGCAGCAGTTGGGAATTTTTCTTTGTTTCAATATTTTTTAAAAATTCACATCAATTCATCATCTTTCTTTTAAGCAAAAATTTTGCCTGAGAATTAAATTAAAATATAGAGACTGTTTGTCCTGGATTCTGCTGCAATGAGCCCCATAAGTAATGATTTTGGGGACTTCCCTGGTGTTCCAGTGGTTAAGACTCCACACTCCCAATGCAGGGGGAATGGGTTTGATCCCTGGGTCAGGGAACTAAGATCCTGCATGCCACAGGGCAAAGCAGAAAAAAAAAAAAAAAATTAAAAAATGATTTTGAGTGCAAATATAGGTACTGATATTTAATTTTGTAAACAATACTTCCTGTATGGACTTCCCTGGTGATCCAGTGATAAAGAAACGCCTTCCAATGCAGAGGCCATGGGTTCAATCCCTGGTCAGGGAACTAAGATCCCACATACCATGGGGCAATTAAGCCCACATGCCACAACTACTGAGCTCATGTGCCTCAACTAGAGAAGAGAAAACCAGCATGCCACAACTAGAGAGAAACTGGCACACCACAACAAAAGATCCCACATGCCTCAACTAAGACACGATGCAGCCAAAAATAAATAAATAATAAAATAAATAAATAATAAATCTTAAAAAAAAATACTTCCTGTTAAAAAAAAGACACAGTGAAACCAAGAACTCTTGTTTTTCTATCTTAACAAAGACCCCAGGCAACTGAAAAGAGAATATCAGAAAAGCATCTTGCTACTGAAAAAAATTAATGAGGAGCAATTCCATAAAATCTAGGAAAGTGGCAATCAGGAAGCAGAAGAAAAGTCTCCTTAGTACTGTTAGAATCAGAGGCCTAAAAAGAACCTGGGTAGTTTATTTAACTTACTGCTAATCTCACATCTAAATCGTCTTGCAAAGAAGATGCCCTGCTGTTTGTCCATGTCTCAAGCAGAAAAAAATTTCACAACATCCCAAACAATTTAAAACTATTTAGGAAACTTTTGGAGTATATTGAACTTTGTATGTTATGTAGACCTTCCCTCTAGTCTTTAAATATATTTATATCCTTAATGGAGTGCAAGAACACGTGGTTATAACCTTTATAGTATAATCATTTCTGATTTTGTTGACTACTATTTTCTTTCCTAAGTTGCTTGTCCAAGTGTTAAATAAACTCAGTTCTCCTGACCTATCTTCATATATGCCAAGTAGGTCCTTTAATCTCATGCATTTGAGTGGCTTGTCTTTGAATCCTACCAAATATTTTATATCTTCATTTAGATGAGAAACCCAGATGTCATCAAGATAATGAATATAAAGTTTATCATGCATCCTCTATAAATAATGCAGCAATTTATTTAATGATGATTTTAATTTTAATATATTTCTTTTAGGAGAGATTTATGAGGAAAATTAGACTCTAAATCTAACTCTCAAAGCAAACAAACAAAAGTTCATAATGGATGCTATGGCTTTTGATTGATTTACTGATAGCTTGATGTATGCATTCAAAAATTAATCATGGTCTCTTGCCCTAATAGAATAACTGGTACTTGATTAGACCTCTCATTGTAAAAAACAAGAATAGTAGAGTAAATATATGAAACAATTGTTTTCATATTTCATATATATTCTATATATTGGACAACAGACAGCATGGGATCATAATTCTGAGAGAAAGGAAACAAATAAAGTTAGCCATACAATTGCCTGGACTTTTTGCCTGGAGACACATTCTGGACTGCTGCATATAAAGGGAGAACACAGACAGACTATGGATGTGTCACTGGATTGAAGAGACAGACAGAAAAGTTCTGAGAAACAAAGACTAATGTTAGCCAGAATTTAGAAAACAGAGTACCTGAGAGGAAAAAAACATGCAAAAGAGAACTCCAAAAATCTGCATAAGATACTCTTGAATCTTTGACTGGTTACAAAGCTGCACATAAGTTAGGAGTAAAACATATGAGGCTAAGTAAAGAGCAACTACTGGGAAAAAACAAGCATCAGAGCTTATACAAGGCTGAGAGATATCCAAATTTTATTCAGCCAGAGGAAGAAAGCTCACTGAGCATCTGAGGCATTCAGGAGGGGCTCTAGAAAGGCCACACTTTAGGGGTAAGGCTAACCTAGCCCTAGTGTGAAGATAATTCTGGATACATTCTAATAAATCTCAAAAAGAAAAAAAAAAAAAAACCCAGAAGAATCTAGCAGTTTTTTAAAGAAATTACTGCATAACAAAGATCTTTTAAAGGATGGATACAAAATCTAAACACTCAACAACCAGACAACTGAAACTGAGATGACAGACAAACAGAAAAGGATTTTTAAAATGGCTATTAAAATATGTTTAAAATGTAAAGAAAAACATAAACACAATGAGAAAAAAATAGAAAAAGAAGACCAATTAGAACTTCTTGAGATGGAAGATGCAGTATCTGAAATAAAAAATTCATTGAAATAGAAAATCACCAAAAGAAATTAATTTTACTGTATATAAATTATATTTCAATATATCTGACTCCAAAAAAAATTATTAGATGGAATTAATGGTACATTAAGTACTGAAGAAGAAAAGATCAATGAACTTGAAGATAAAGCAATAGAAAAAATACAACTGAAAAGAGCAGAAAAGAAAAAAAAGAGTCTCAAGATTTGTAGGACAATATCAAATGGTTTAACGTATGTGTAAGTGGAATCCCCAAAAGAAAAGGAGATTGTTTTTTAATAATATTAAAATATTATTAAGCCACAGAACCAGAAAACATAATGTACTCCAAGCAAGATAAGCACACACACCAAAAAAAAAACCCCGACTACATCAAGGTAAAATATAATCAAATTTATAAAAACCTATGATAATAAGAAAGTCTTAAAAGTAGTTTGGGAGGAAAAAGGAAATAAAAAGATGCTCAACATCATTAGTCATCAGTGTAGAGTAAATTTAAACCACAATGAGGTACACCTACTAGAAAATGTAAAACCAAGCAGACTGACCATCCCAAGTGTTGGTGAATGTATAGAGCAACCAAGGTGTTTATACTATACTATTTCACAAGTGTAAAATGATACAAGCAATTTCTTAAAAGTTAAACATACATCTACACTATGACACAACAATTGCAATATTATGTATTTACCAAAAATACATGTCCACAGGTTGACTTATTAAAAGAATGTTCATAGCAACTTATTCCAATCAAAAACTGAAAACATCCCAAATATCCATAAACAGGAGAATAGATAAACATATATAGCACATTTATACAGCAGAATACTACTCAGTATAAAAAGAAATTAACTACTGACACCGAAAACAAGGAAAATTCAAAACATTATGCTGACCCCCCAAAAAAGCCAAAGAGTAGATACAGTATGACTTCATTTACATAATGTTCTAAAATGGCAAAACTAATAAATGATTATAAAAACTATAGGTTGTGTAGGATGGGGTAAGGAAAAGGGAGGGATTGGATAAGAGTTGGTGAGGTGTTGCTCTAACAAATACCTGAAAATGTGTAAATGCCTTGGAATACTGGAAAACTTTGAGGAGCAAATGGAAGAATAAAAGGATAAGCTGCTGTTCTCTTTTGAACTGGAATGTTTATAACTGTTCTCCTGTGCCTATCTCACCATCATATTTTGGAGCAGATAACTTGTTTCTTAAGTTTCCCAGGTACACAGATGGTTAGGAATTATGTCCCAGGATGGACTATACCAATAGCCTCACTCATACTGGATTTAGAAAATTTGTATAATGAGATTTGGACTTTTGAGCTGATGGTATTTTAGAGTTTGAGTTTATACTATAATTGAGATTTCAGGAGAAACTTGTGATGGGTTAAATGTATTTTGTGAGATGGACATAAATTTGGCGGGTTATATGGCAGGATGTGGTAGGCAAAGTAATGGTCCCTCCAAAGATGCTCATGTCCTAATCCTTTGAACCTGTGAATATGTTACATGGCAAAAGAGATTTTGCAGATGTGATTAAGTTAAAGGCCATTTCCCCCCAGTTTCACTGAGGTAAAATTAGCAAATAAAAATTTTATATATTTAAGACATACAATGTGATGATTTTGATATATGTATCTAGCTGACCCTTGAAAAACACAGGTTTGAATTATGCATGTCTACTTATATGCAGATTTATTTCAATAAATGTGCAGTACTGAATTACATGATCTGCAATTGGTTGAATCTGCAAATGTGGAACCACACATAAAGAAGGCCAGCTATAAATTTATACATGGATTTTCAGTCGAAAATCATGTGGTTTGGCACTCTCAACCCCGGAGTTGCTCAAGTGTCAACCGTACATTGGGAAAAAATTATCACAATCAAGCTAATAAACACATCCATCACATCACATAGTTAAGAACACTTAAGATTTACTCTCTTAGCAAATTTCAGTTATACAATGCAGTATTATTAACTGTACTCACTAGATCCTCAGAACTTATTCATCTTATAACTGAAACTTTGTACCTTTTGACCAACATCTCCTCATTTCTCCTACCCCACAGCCCCTGTATCCACCATTCTATTCTCTGCTTCTATGAGTTTGACGTTTTAGATTCCACATACAAATGAGATCATACAGTATTTGTCTGTCTTTCTTTGGCTTACCTCATTTAGCATAATGTTCTCCAAGTTTATCCATGTTGTCACAAATGGCATAATAGTTGACCCTTGAAAAACACGGGTTTGAACTGCACAGTCCCACTTATAAACAGATTTTTTTTCAATGAATACATACTATAGTACTACATGATCCACACTTGGCTGAATCTGCACATGCTGAACTGAGGATACAGAGGGCCCACTGTAATGTTACACATGGATTTTTGACTTCACCCCTAAGTCCCTCACTACTCAAGGGTCAACTGAGGGGACAGACCTTCAAGATGGCAGAGGAGTAAGACATGGAGATCACCTTCCTACACACAAATACATCAGAACTACATCTACATGTGGAACAACTCCTACAGAACACCTACTGAATGCTGGCAGAAGACCTCAGACTTCCCAAAAGACAAGAAATTCCCCACGTACCTGGGTAGGTCAAAAGAAAAAACAGAGACAAAAGAATAGGAATGGGACCTGCACCACTGAGTGGGAGCTGTGAAGGAGGAAAAGTTTCCACACTCTAGGAAGCCCCTTCACTGGCAGAGACGGGGGGTGGCGGGGGGGAAGCTTTGGAGCCACAGAGGACAGCACAGCAACAGGGGTGCAGAGAGCAAAGCAGACAGATTCCCAAAGAGAGGATCTGTGCCGACTAGGACTCACCAGCCCGAGAGGCTTGTCTGCTCACCTGCCAGCTGGAACAAGTGGGGGATAGAAGCTGAGGCTCGGGCTTCAGAGGTCAGATCCCAGGGAGAGGACAGGGGTTGGCTGCATGAACACAGCCTAAAGGGGGCTAGTGCGTCACAGATAGCAGGGAGGGAGTACGGGAAAAAGTTGGGACCTGCCTAAGAGACAAGAGACAATTGTTTCGGGGTGCACGAGGAGAGGGGATTCAGAGCACCACCTAAACAAGCTCCAGAGATGGGCGCAAGCCACGGCTATCAGCGTGGACACCAGAGACGGGCATGAAATGTGAAGGCTGCTGTTGCAGCCACCAAGAAGCCTGTGTGCAAGCACAGGTCACTATCCACACCTACCCTCCCGGGAACCTGTGCAGCCCACCACTGCCACGGTCCTCTGATCCAGAGACAACTTCCCCAGGAGAACACACGGTGTACCGCAGGGTTTTGCAACATCACGCTGGTCTCTGCCACCACAGGCTCACCCCGCGTTCCATACCCCTCCTTACCCATGGCCTGAGTGAGCCAGAGCCCCCGAATCAGCTGCTACTTTAACCCCATATTGTCTGAGCGAAGAACAGATGTGCTCAGGTGACCTACACACATAAACAGGGCCAAATCCAAAGTTGAACCCCAGGAGCTGTGAGAACAAAGAAGAGAAAGGGAAATTTCTCCCAGCAGTCTCAGGAGCAGCAGATTAATTCTCCAAAATCAACTTGATGTATGTTGCATCTCTGGAATACCTGAATAGACAACGAATCATCCCAAAATTAAGGGGTGGACTTTGGGAGCAAATGTAGACTTGGGAGCCGTGTGGCTGACAGGGGTTTGGTGCTCCAGCCAGGTGTCAGGCCTGTGCCTCTGAGGTGGGAGAGCCGAGCTCAGGACATTGGTCCACCAGAGACCTACTGACTCCAAGTAATATCAAAAAGTGAAAGCTCTCCCAGAGATCTCCATCTCAAAGCTAAGACCCAGCTCCACTCAACGACCAGCAAGCTACAGTGCTAGACACCCTATGCCAAACAACTAGGAAGACAGGAACACAACCCCACCCATTAACAGAGAGGCTGCCTAAAATCATAGTAAGGTCACAGACACCCCAAAATACACCACCGGACGTGGTCCTGCCCACAAGAAAGACAAGATCCAGCCTCATGCACCAGAACACAGGCACCAGTCCCCTCCACCAGGAAGCTTACACAACCCACCTAACCAACCTTAGCCACTGGGGGCAGATACCAAAAACAACCGGAACTACAAACCTACAGCGTGTGTAAAGGAGGCCCCGAACACAGTAAGTTAAGCAAAATGAGAAGACAGAGAAACACACAGCAGATGAAGGATCAAGGTAAAAACCCACCAGATCAAACAAATGAAGAGGAAATAAGCAGTTTACCCGAAAAAGAATTCAGAGTAATGATAGTAAAGATGATCCAAAATCTTGGAAATAGAATAGAGAAACTACAAGAAACGTTGAACAAGGACTTAGAAGAGCTAAAGAACAAACAATCATGAACAACACAATATATGAAATTAAAAATTCTCTAGGATAAATGAATATCAGAATAGCTGAGGCAGAAGAACGGATAAGTGACATGAAAGAAAAAGTAGTGGAAATAACTACCACAGAGAAGAATAAAGAAAAATGAATGAAAAGAATCGAGGACAGTCTCAGAGACCTTTGGGACAACATTAAATGCACAAACATTCGAATTATAGGGGTCCCAGAAGAAGAAGAGAAAAAGAAAGGAACTGAGAAAGTATTTGAAGAGATTATAGTTGAAAACTTCCCTAATATGGGAAAGGAATTGGTCAATCAAGTGCAGGAAGTGCAGAGAGTACCATACACGATAAATCCAAGGAGAAACATGTCAAGAAATATTAATCAAACCATCAAAAATTAAATACAAAGAAAAAATATTAAAAGCAGCAAGGGAAAAACAACAAATAGCATACAAGGGAATCCCCAAAAGGTTAACAGCTGATCTTTCAGCAGAAACTCTGCAAGCCAGAAGGGAGTGGCAGGACATATTTAAAATGATGAAAGGGAAAAACCTACAACCAAGATTACTCTACCCAGCTAGGATCTCATTCAGATTTGACGGAGAAATTAAAACCTTTAAGGACAACAAAAATCTAAGAGGATTCAGCACCAATGAACCAGCTGTACAACAAATGCTAAAGGAATTTCACTAGACAGGAAACACTAGAGAAGTAAAAGACCTACAATAACAAACCCAAAACAATTAAGAAAATGGTAATAGGAACATACATATCAATAACTACCTTAAAAGTAAATGGATTAAATGCTCCAACCAAAAAAAATAGACTCACTGAATACATACAAAAATAAGACCCATATATATGCTGTCTACAAGAGATCTACTCCAGACCTAGGGACACATACAGACTGAAAGTGAGGGGATGGAAAAAGATATTCCATGCAAATGGAAATCAATGGAAAGCTGGAGTACCAATTCTCATATCACACAAAATAGATTTTAAAATAAAGACTATTACAAGAGACAAAGAAGGACACTACATAATGATCAAGGGATCAATCCAAGAAGAAGATATAACAATTGTAAATATTTATGCACACAACATAGGAACACCTCAATACATAAGGCAAATGCTAACAGCCATAAAAGGGGAAATTGACTGTAACATAGTAATAGTAGGGGACTTTAACACCCCACTTTCACCAATGGACAGATCATCCAAAATGAAAATAAATAAGGAAACACAAGCTTTAAATGATACACTAAACAAGATGGACTTAATTGATATTTATAGGACATTCCATCCAAAAACAACAAAATACACGTTCTTCTCAAGTGCTCATGGAACATTCTCCAGGAGAGATCATATCTTGGGACACAAATCAAGACTTGGTAAATTTAAGAAAATTGAAATCATATAAGGAACTTTTCTGACCAAAATGCTATGAGACTAGATATCAATTACAGGAAAAAACTGTAAAAAATACAAACACATGGAGGCTAAACAATACACTACTAAATAACCAAGAGATCACTGAAGAACTCAAATAGGAAATCAAAAAGTACCTAGAAACAAATGACAGTGAAAACACAACGACCCAAAACCTATGGAATGCAGCAAAAGCAGTTCTAAGAGGGAAGTTTATAGCAATACAATCCTACCTCAAGAAACAAAAAACATCTCAAATAAACAACCTAACCTTACACCTAAAGCAATTAGAGAAAGAAGAACAAAAAAACCTCAAAGTTAGCAGAAGGAAAGAAAACAAAAGATAAGATCAGAAATAAATGGAAAAGAAATGAAGAAACAATAGCAAAGATCAATAAAACTAAAAGCTGGTTCTTTGAGAAGATAAACAAAATTGATAAACCATTAGCCAGACTCATCAAGAAAAAAAGGGAGAAGACTCAAATCAATAGAATTAGAAATGAAAAAGAAGTAACAACTGACACTGCAGAAATACAAAAGATCATGAGAGATTACTACAAGCACCTATATGCCAATAAAATGCACAGTCTGGAAGAAGCGGACAAATTCTTAGAGAAGAACAAGCTTCCTAGACTGAACCAGGAAGAACGAGAAAATATAAACAGACAAATCACAAGCACTGAAATTGAAACTGTGATTAAAAATCTTCCAACAAACAAAAGCCAAGGACCAGATGGCTTCACAGGTGAATTCTATCAAACATTTAGAGAAGAGCTAACACCTATGGTTCTCAAACTCTTCCAAAATATAGCAGAGGGAGAAACAGTCCCAGACTCATTCTATGAGGCCACCATCAACCTGATAGCAAAACCAGACAAAGATGTCACAAAGAAAAAAACTACAGGCCAATATCACTGATGAACATAGATGCGAAAACCCTCAACCAAATACTAGCAAATAGAATCCAAGAGCACATTAAAAGGATCATACACCATGATCAAGAGAGGTTTATTAAGGAATGCAAGGATTCTTCAATATACACAAATCAATCAATGTGATACACAACATTAACAAACTGAATGAGAAAAACCATATGATCATCTCAATAGATGCAGAAAAAGCTTTTGACAAAATTCAACACCCATTGATGATAAAAACCCTCCAGCAAGTAGGCCTAGAGGGAACTTATCTCGACATAATGAAGGCCATATATGACAAACCCACAGCCAACAACGTTCTCAGTGGTGAAAAACTGAAACGATTTCCTCTAAGATCAGGAACAAGGTAAGGTTGTCCACTCTCATCACTATTATTCAACATAGTTTTGGAAGTTTTAGCCACAGTAATCAGAGAGGAAAAAGAAATAAAAGGAATCCAAATCAGAAAAGAAGAAGTAAAGCTGTCACTGTTTGCAGATGACATGATACTATACATAGAGAATCCTAAAGATGCTACCAAAAAACTACTAGAGCTAATCAATGAATTTGGTAAAGTAGCAGGATACAAAATTAATGCACAGAAATCTCTTGCATTCCCTTACACTAATCATGAAAAATCTGAAAGAGAAATTAAGGAAAAACTCCCACTTACCATTGCAACAAAAAGAATAAAATATCTAGGAAGAAACCTACCTAAGGAGAAAAAATACCTGTATGCAGAAAATTATAAGAGAGTGATGAAAGAAATTAAAGATGATACAAACAGATGGAGAAATATACCATGTTCTTGGATTGGAAGAATCCACATTGTGAAAATGACTCTACTACCCAAAGCAATCTACACATTCAATGCAATCCCTATCAAACTACCAATGGCATTTTTCACAGAAATAGAACAAAAAATTTCACAGTTTGTATGGAAACAAAAAAGACCCTGAATAGCCAACGCAACATTGAGAATGAAAAACGGAGCTGGAGGAGTCAGGCTCCCAGACTTGAGACTATACTACAAAGCTACAGTAATCAAGACAGTATGGTACTGGCACAAAAACAGAAATATAGATCAATGGAACAGGATAGAAAGCCCAGAGATAAACCCACACACATATGGTCACCTTATCTTTGATAAAGGAGGCAAGAATATACAATGGAGAAAAGACAGACTCTTCAATAAGTGGTGCTGGGAATACTGGACAGCTACATGTAAAAGACTGAATTTAGAACACTCCCTAACACCATACACAAAAATAAACTCAAAATGGATTAAATACCTAAATGTAAGGCCAGACACTGTCAAACTCTTAGAGGAAAACATAGGCAGAACACTCTATGACATAAATCACAGCAAGATCCTTTTTGACCCACTGTTAGAGAAATGGAAATAAAAACAAAAATATACAAATGAGACCTAATGAAACTTAAAAGCTCTTGCACAGCAATGGAAACCAAAAACAGTCGAAAGGACGACCCTCTGAATGGGAGAAAATATTTACAAATGAAGCAACTGACAAAGGATTAATCTCCAAAATTTATAAGCAGCTCATGCAGCTCAATATCAGAAAACCAAACAACCCAATCCAAAAATGGATAGAAGACCTAAATAGACATTTCTCCAAAGAAGATATACAGGTTACCAACAAACACATGAAAGGATGCTCAACATCACTAATCATTAGAGAAATGAAAATCAAACTATAGTGAGGTATCACCTCACACCAGTCAGAATAGCCATCATCAAAAAATCTACAAACAATAAATGCTGGAGAAAGTGTGGAGAAAAGGGAAGACTCTTGCACTGTTGGTGGGAATGTAAATTGATACAGCCACTATGGAGAACAGTATGGAGGTTCCTTAAAAAACTAAAAGTAGAACTACCATATGACCCAACAATCCCACTACTGGGCATATACCCTGAAAAAACCATAATTCAAAAAGAGTCATGTATCAAAATGTTCATTGCAGCTCTATTTACAATCGCCAGGACATGGAAGCCACCTAAGCGTCCATCAACAGATGAATGGATAAAGAAGATGTGGCACATATATACAATGGAATATTACTCAGCTATAAAAAGAAACGAAATTGAGTTATTTGTAGTGAGGTGGATGGACCTAAAGTCTGTCATACAGAGTGAAGTAAGTCAGAAAGAGAAAAACAAATACCATATGCTAACACATATATATGGAATCTAAAAAAAAAAAAAAACTGGTTCTGAAGAACCTAGGGGCAGGACAGGAATAAAGATGCACACGTAGAGAATGGACTTGAGGACACGGGGAGGGGAAGGATAAGCTGGGACAAAGTGAGAGAGTGGCATGGACATATATACACTACCAAATGTAAAATAGCTAGTGGGAAGCAGCCGCATAGCACAGGGAGATCATCTCGGTGCTTTGTGATCACCTAGAGGGGTGGGATAGGGAGGGTGAGAGGGAGACACAAGAGGGAGGAGATATGGGCATATATGTTTATGTATAGCTGATTCACTTTTTTATACAGCAGAAACTGACACCATTGTAAATCAATAATACTTCAATAAAGATGTTAAAAGAAATTTTTGAAATAAAAAACAAAAATCCACAAAGGATTGTTGTGGGGATTAAATAATGTAATTCAAGTTTAAAAAAAAGAAAGGGTCAACTTTATTTCCTTCTGTTTTATGGCTTAATGATATTCCATTGAATATATATACCACATTTTCTTTATCCATTTATCCACTGATGGACCCTTAAGCTATTTCTATATCTTGACTATTGTGAATAATGTTGCAATGAACAAGGGAGTGTAGATATCTCTTTGGGATACTCATTTTATTTTCTTTAGATATATATGCAGAATTGGGATTGCTAAGTCATAGGTAGTTCTATTTTTATTTTTCTGAGGAATCTTCCTAATATTTTCTATAATGGCTGTGTCAGTTTACACTCTCAACTACAATGTACAAGGGTTCCCTTTTCTCCATACCCTAATCAACATTTGATATCCCTTGTTTTTTTAAAAAATAACTATCCTCACAGATATGAGATGATACCTAAGTGTGGTTTTGATTTGCATTTCTGTGATAATTAATGATGTTGAGCAGCTCTCCACATATCTATTGGTTATTTGTATGTTTTCTTCTGAAAAATGGCCCTTCAGGTCCTTTGCCCATTTTTTGCCTTTTTTTTTTTTTTTTTTTGCTATAGAGTTGTATGAGCTACTTGTATATTTTGAATATTAACCCCTTATCAGACACGTGGTTTGCAAATATTTTCTTCCATTTTATAGGTTGCCTTTTCATTTTCTTGATGGTTTCCTTTGCTGTGTGGAAACCTTTTAGTTTGATATAACCCCACTTGTTTATTTTTGCTTTTGTAGCCTGTGCTTGAGATTGAGAGATTATTCTGGATTACTAAGGGAGAAAGCAGTTCAATGTAATCACATGTGTCTATAAGACCAGAAAACCTCTCCCATATGTCACTATGGATAAATGGTCAGAGAAATGCAATGGAGAAAAGGAGTCATGAGCCAAGGAACATGAACAAACTCTAGAGGTTGGAAAAAGCAAGGAAATATTCTCCCCTAGAGCATCCAGAAAGCAATACTACCCTGCTGAAACCTTGATTTTGGTCCAACAAGATGCATGTTGGCCTTTTAACCTACAGAGCTGTATAATAAATTTGTGTTGTTTTCAGCTACAAAGTTTGCAGCAAATTGTTATAATAGCAATAGAAAATGAATCTAGATCTTTGAACTCCAATATTAACCAATAATGCCTAATGATAATGCTGCTTTACCTGTGATACGCTAATCCTTACTTTAAACACAATTACAACAAGTTTAATCAGTTCCATACCTGGCCAATGTAAATTCTGCATCACCAAACTGGTATTGCCAGATGATACATTATGCATC
The DNA here is from genome assembly GCF_028023285.1 of Balaenoptera ricei. Classification (NCBI taxonomy): domain Eukaryota; kingdom Metazoa; phylum Chordata; class Mammalia; order Artiodactyla; family Balaenopteridae; genus Balaenoptera; species Balaenoptera ricei. The sequence goes on along the minus strand of NC_082648.1, from coordinate 27,992,630 downwards.
TGGTTTATGTGAGAAATACGGTAAGAAAATTCCAATCACAGAACCCATACACAAGGAATAAGCTTTGTTTCTATGTGAAAATATTGGCCACCAGGAATGTTTACATGTTTTATTCAATAAAATATTGTATGTGTATATTATTTGTATAGGTCCTACTTTTACCAACTTTTCAATTAAAGATCAACTGTCTCAATCATATTGAACAAAAAGGGCTTCCATTGAATTACTACAAACAGCTACACTGATAGCAGCAAGAAGTAAGTTTGAAGATCCAAGACTGGGTGACAAAGGTTATGGAAAAATCTTAAAATGCTCAAAATAATAAATATGCTCAAAGCATAGAAATCTGGCAATGAACCTTAGGAGTACCTGATTATATTACTGTATACCTATGTGATACAATAACTGACTTTTATAATGACAAACTTGAGTTGTCAAAAAATCGAGCTAAGGCTTCCACATGTATTAAAGAAACAGAAATCTGAGAATTACATTTTTAAGAGATTTCCATTAAACTGCCAAAGTAAATAAATGCTGGTGCTTCAAAAGACATTTGATTATTGGAGAATTTCCTTAAGATTCCTGAAAATAAAAAACAACTACTATAGACTATATTTGCATCAGCTATCGACCTCAGTTCCAAAATGAGATTCCTGCCTTCATATTTGCAATTGCAAGATGTTTAGAACCAATTTCTGAGCTTACCATATTATTCAAAGTACTATGATATTTTTCCTAGACCCTCCTCCCCAAATCCCATCTTTATTTCTCAAAAGAATATTCATATACTTGAGGTAACACATTTTTCAAACTCAAATATACATATAATATTTTCATATACATGTCTGGTTGGATAAAATGTTATATTTTACACTAAGGGAAACTTTAAGTGAATATTTATTAAGGAGTTTTACAGATAATAATTATAAGAAAAGGCTCTTTTCTTTTTAATTTGAATAAAATTCATTGAAAGATTTTAACTTCTTTGGAATGCCAACTGTATTGAAGTCATTTGTTATTGTGGGTCTTAATGCCATATTTCTTTGTGTAAAACAATGGTTTTGTCATTTGTTGCCTTCTATGCCATTCTTTACTGAATGTAGACAGAGGGAGACATGAGACAGCAGACTATAAGAGACAATGAAATAAATGATTTTAAGAAATGAGATTTGCAGCCCTTTAAAAAAGAAAAAAGAAAACCCTAGATAAAAAGTTTAGGAAACTAATTCTGTCAGCTTCTACTAATTTCTAAAAGTCAGTTACCCACTTCAATACTGGTCATGCTCCTTTCCAATTCTCTGAATAGACTACACGCAAAGGGAGGAAACTGAAACAATAATCACAATTCCTTTCCAAAGAAGAACCCAACTGAAAAAACTTGGGGCAAGAGTTATCACTCCACCCAGATTAAAAAAAACAAAAAAGAGGGAGAGAGAGAAAGAATCAGAGTGAGCACACCACGTCACTATCAAGAATCTAATTTCCTGACAGAAACATTAAGAATCCATGTACCCATTCACTTGTGTTGCTGATGATTAGAACCTGTCTCTGGGAATCTGTTCACAGCTCATTGTATCATGACAGCAATTTTCTCCTGACTGGAAACCAACCCAAAATATTGTAAAAGGACATTGCAAATTAAATCATAAGGTCATGAAGCACAGTATAAAGAACATTGACTTTGCAATTAAACAGACCTGGGCTTGAATCCTAATCCCAATCCTTATTAGTTATATACAAAGGCAGTTCCTCCACTTCTGAGTCTCTTTTTTTTTTGTCTGTGAAAGACCTATAGTAATACTTACTAAAAACCATAATACTATTTACTACAGTAACATTTACTAGAAATATAATAATATTTACTAGAATATTTATTGTAAATAATATTTGCAACTGGATAACTTGCAAGAAGATAAGACTCAGTACAGTATGAAATATACTTCTATCCACTCCAAGTCATTTCTTCCAGCTCTTCAATAATCATAATCCATGAGAATCATGTTCTTCACAATATAAATGGTATCGTGGAAAAAAAGAACAACAGCCCAAAACTTCTAAAATATTTAATATATGTTTAACTTAATGTTAAGTTAAATATAGACAAATAATGTTTGAAAGACTTCTTCAGCTTAAATATCAAAAATCTAGATCCTAAAAGTCTTAAGATGCTTTTTTATTTAGCAGGATTATATACATTATAGTTATAAGGTAAGTACCTTTATTCTTAATACTGACACGATCCTCATTCAAAAACCATGTTCAGTTTGAGTCTTTCATGTTTAGGAACAATGAGGAAAGGCAAGAAAATTTGGCATTATATGGCCTAAAAAGCAAACAATATAAAGATAATATGTAGCTCTTTTCCATTATATTTCAACTCTAAATTGCTGACTTCTGTGGGTACATCTATTAAGATTCCTTTTTTTCATTTTTTCCTTCCAATTTCCCAAGAGCTGAACAAGAAGATTTTAAACTAAAGCATTAACTTTCTTCCCAACCAAGAAAGATATGTAACTACAAATGCAGGGAGAAATGTCTGCTTTGTGTCTACCACTCAGAGGATGAAGCAAGGGAAAATTCTATGTCTGAGAACTAGATAAGCAAAATTCCTGACCCTCTAAGCTGAGCTTTCCTTTTTCCTTAAAGAAAGAGGATTCTTAAATCCTTTAAGAAAATTTCCATAGAATCCCTTAAGAATTCCTTAAGAAAATAGGAACCATATGTCCTATTTATTTCATTCTAAGAGCTGATTGTATGAGGCAGAATGAACAAAATATTCTTTAAAAGATCTGCCTAGTTATATGATTTACATAGCTTAAGATCCCCAAAATTTCTAGTCCCTTATTTGATTTCCATATGAAAAAGAAATACCCTCCTTAAAGTTTGCCATTATTTAAGATATCTTCATATTGATGGGACCTCATATTTTTCACTTACATTATAGAAAAAATGTGGAGGAAGGGGAAAATGAAAGAAAAATAGAGAAAAGAATAAAGAAGGAAAGGGAAAGGAAGGTAACCTCCAATTGTGTAACTACCTTGTTCAGCTACCCTTATCCAAGGTGATCCTTTCATCCTATGAAGAAAAAGATAGGAGTTCTTGCCTTCTTTTACTATTCCAAGTACTTAGAAAAACAGTTCTTTTGTTCATGAATGTTACTTGATTTGTGTTTTGTTAGAACCTCTTTTTCACCAAACAAAATAAGATCTGACCCTTTTCCAGCAGTGAAGAGAGGGAGCCTGGTAAATACCTACCTTCTCAGATTTGATTCTTGGATCCATTGTTTACAGTGGTTATTTTAGTCTGATAGTCCGCCACTTGAGGAGATAAATCTTTTTCTTTCAAACAAGCAGTGGAACATGAGCTTTGTACTTTTTCCTTCAAGATAACAAAATTGTTTATAAAAATGCTATTTTTGATTCAGTACAATCACCCAAGATATGGTCCTGTCGTGTTTTCTATTTGTCACCAACAGTTTCATTATATTTTATAATGACCTTGGCACACCAGTTATTGCTTAACCCAGTTTTGAACAAGACAGAATTGTCAATTGCTTGCTTAACCTTATTCTTCCACATCTCTACCATTCTTTCATCCACATTCAAAGGAGCCTAATGTAAATATTTCAATTGAATATTGAGAAATCCTTTTTAAGAGAGCCATGTTTCAATATTCCTATTAAATCTAAGGCCTTGGCCCCCCTTAGTCTGCAGTTTTTTATCTCCCTCCACCCCGCTCCCTTTCCCCATATTCATGGTAACAATCATGTTAACAGTAATTTTAACCTTTTGTTCCATTTCATCCTTTTAAGAGCCTTCTCAAGGAGTTACTTAAGACTATTAGTTGCAAGTAACAGAATCCACTTCCAACAAGCATAAACAAATAGGAGGAATTTATTGGAAATTTAGTGTCTCACAAAACCAAGGGGCAGGAGATGAGGCCTGGCTCCATAAAAGATAGGGAGTGGGCAAGGAAACCGGTAACCCTGGTCACCACTCTTTTTTTTTTTTTTGCCTTCATCTGTGCATCTACTCCTTTTATCTCTCCCTCTTCTCATACCTGACTTCACAGAGTCAACCTGCACATGGACCTCAGCTGCCTCATTTCCAGTTCATAAGGCCAATTAGTGCTTTTCAAATCAACTTCCAAATTCTGAGAATTGAGAACCTGATAGTTTTCCATCCTAGTCTGTTGACTATAACCAAGGATTCAGAGTCATGTAATTCAAATGTGGCTATGGTGGTCCCATCCTGGGGGCACCAGGTTATCAAAGAAAAGGGATAAGTGCTAGAAAGATCGCCCCAAATGTTTTTACTACTAGGACACAGGTTCTGTTGAATTAACCCCACTTTAAGATGTGAAAACTAAAGCAGTCTTGTCTTAAAAGACAGGTTTTGGCCTTAGCTCTGTCACTAACAAGATTTTTGAACTAAGTCAAAATCACTTCAGACTATAATTTGCAAGTTTCCTTCCAGTATTAAAATATAGTAATCCTATGTTTACCAGAGATTGGTCATTTAAATAGTCAGTGCTCCTGTATAGATAATATTTTATAGCGTAATAGTGTAACTTTCCCTGAATATGTTACTCTGGACCAGGCACTATTCTAAAAACCTTATATATATTAACAATACAATTCTGACACAAACTTCACAGATGAAGGGCACAGTACCCCATAATACTGCTCTTACTTCACATTCCAACAAGCTTGAAGGTTTCCAAGCTACCCTACACTTCTGACCAACTAGATATAAATTCAGGGTTCCCACAACCCCTCAGGTTTGATAACTCTCTAAAACAACACACAGAACTCAGTAAAGCACTATACTTACTTACAGTTGCAGTTTTAATTATAAAGGAAACAAATCAGGGCCAGCCAAAAGAAGAGATGCATAAGGCATAGTCTAGGAGGGTCTTAAAAATAAAGCTTCTGAGTCCTCAGGAAACATCATGCTCCTGCCACATTTATACATGATACCAACCAGGGAAGTTCACCCATACTTCAGGTGTCCAGTGTTTTTATTGGGTTTCATTACATAAGTATGATTGATTCAATCATTGACCATATAATTGAGCTCAATTCCTAGCTTCCTTCCCTAGAGGTTAGGAGGTTGTACTAGTATCACATGGCTCAAAGCCCCAACACTCTAATCATACAGTTGGTCTTCAGCATGACCAACCACCATCCTGAAACTATCCAGGATGAGTTACCTTGTTAGTATAGTTAGTATAAATTCAGGTGTGGTCCAAAGGTCCCACCATGAATAACAAAGACATTCTTATCACTAGGGAAACTCCAAGGAACCAGGATCAAAGGCCAGCTAAATTATTTATAATACAATATTAACTCAATTAATTCTCATAACAACCCTTTGAGGTATGAACAATTATCTTCCACAATTTTACAAGGCAGAGGGTTGTTAAGTAACTTGCCCAAGGTCCACACAGCTAATGAATGAACAGAGGATCTGACTTCAGAGCCTGTGTTTTTTAATGACACAGACTTTCTCTTCAGTTATTTGGCCTTTGTTTAGAAATCTGATCAAGAAACTCCAAGCCGCAAATTATAGATAGCTCTTCTCTGACTTACCATGTCATACTTGCTAACCTAGAGATAACGATATTCTAGTCTTTTGTGTTTTCAAAAGAAAAATTATCTTAAATCAATGCTGTTTGTCATCTTCTTCCCTTTAAAACGACAAAATTACTGAGTCATATATCTTTGGGAAATGTGAAGACTTGATAGCTTCACAGCCATTATCTTCAAAGTGACTAGGTGCAGAGAATGTGGTAAGCATCTTTATCCAACAATGGTTTCTAATATGGCATTGGTCAAAGTGGTTAATTCTAGTTACGGCAATAAATGGCCCAAAATCTCAGTGGCTTAACACAATACAGATTTCTTTTTTAGCCACTTGAAGTCAGACAAAGGCTGGGCAGCACTCTTCCAGCTGAAATTCAAGGATCTGTGTTCCTTCTACCATGTGATCAAGCCATTCTAGAGCCCTTTTCTTCCAGACACACAAATGAAAGTGAGAGAGAATACTTGGGGATGGTGAGCCAGATACTTGACCCTTTAGCGCAGAAGTGGAATATGTCACTTCAGATCATATTGCATTGTCCAGAACTAGTCAGATGGCCAACTTAATTCCAAAGGAGGCTAGAAAATGGAGGTGCAACACATAGACATTACTCAGCATTGTCAATAGCCTCTGTCACAATCTACCCTTTAGTAACAAAATATCCATTTGAACCCTCCTTCCTACTTAACAGAAAACACTCCTCCCCAGTTAGCCAATTCAAAGACCCAGTGAGCTTAGCTCCAGTGTTCTTCCACTAGCTTTGGGCATGTTACTTACCTACCCACTCTCTGCTCTGCAAAATTGGAAAAATCTTTGTTCATACCTTAAAGAGGTTTTATGAGAATCCAGTCTCCAAGTCTTATCCATTAGATACAGATGTGATACTTCCAGATATTTTCTATGAACAAAAATTCAGGTTATATCCCTTGGCACACACTCAGTATAAAATGGTGGTACAGAGATAGGACATTGGCAATGGATGCTCCTTCAGAAAAGAGAAGAATGGAAAACTGAAAGTAGTCACTCATCTATAGTAATTCTGAATTCTGAGGGGAAGACACTGTGAAGTCTCTCTGCCATGGCAGAAAAGAATCTTGCAAACTCTGGTATTGTTGTCTTCTGCAAAGAACTACTGTGTCTGTGTTTCTCCATGATCCTAGGGCTCTACCCTCTGGGAGGTCCCCTTATTCTGATGGTCTTCTTGTGAGGAGTACAGTTGTCAAAGCTACCTTCTCTTTATAGAAGGTTGGGGACACAAGAAATTTTAAGTTGTGAACAGAAAAAGTCTCTTTATTCCATGTTCTGAGTTTCTTTGACAATATAACTCCTCCAAAAAACTAGTAGGCTTCATAGCTCTGATTGTAATTAGTAGTTCCATATGCCAGTAGCCATACTCAAAGTTTATCTTGGATATAATTCTCAGCCTAATTTAGTCTATTCTTCTCCCCCAGGTTCCTTCCATATCTCTCCTAACAATCTCATTGTGACTACTTGAGACTATCTATCACATCCTCTGACTCCTCTTTGCACTGAGTCACTTAATTCAACGGAAAAGTTTACAAGGTCTTTGTTTCTCATACTAGGGGGTTCTAGAAACAATTAGCTCTCAATCCTTGAAGGCCCTGAATTACCAGACTCTCTTTTCTCTCCCTTTTTGAAAAACTGAGGTATGATTGACATAAAATATTATGTTTGTTTCAGGTGTACAACATGATTCAATATTTGTATATATTGTGAAATGATCACAATAAGTCTAGTTAACATCTATCACCATACATAGTTACAACATTTTTTTGTTGTTATGAGAACTTTTAAGATATACTCTCTTCACAACTTTCAAATATGCAATACAGCATTATTAACTATAGTCACCATAATGTACATAATATTCCCAGGACTTATTTATTTTATAACTGGAAAACTTTAACTTTTTACCCCCTTTAACTATTTTACCAACCCCTCCCAACCCCATGAAAATTACACCCATTACAAGTACCACCATAATAAATACAATAAATTGAAGTTCATCAAAATTAAGAGCTTCAAACATACTTCTAAAAAATTGGAAAGATAAGCTACAGACTGAGAGAAAATGTTGTAAATCATATATTTCATAAAGGAAAGGCTTGTACCCCAAATATATAAAGAACTCTCATACCAAGGGAAAAAAATTCAGTTAAGATAGAAATGGGCAAAAGATCTGAGCAGACTCTTCTCCAAAAAAAAATAAAGATGTCAAATAAGCATATGCAATAATGCTTAGGGTCATTAATTATTGGGGAAATACATGAAAGTACAATGAAATACTCCTAAAACATTATTAAAAGGGCTAAAATTTAAGACTGACCACATCAAGTGTTAGTGCAAGTGTAGAGCAACCAATACCTGAATATGCAGTCAATACTGCATACTTATGAGGCCCCCTTGCTTACTACCAATTTCTGTTTTGGTCAGTTGTTTAGCTGCTATAAAAATAACCTCCAAATCTCAGAGGCTTACAACAAAAGTTTTGTTCTCATTCACACAAAGTCCTATGTGGTCTAGTGGGTCTCTGGAGTGTAGACTAATGGCTCTCCTCCACTACGGACTAGAAATCAGGGTTCCTTCAATCACCGGGTTTCATTATCTTAGAGTCTTTCTTTCCCAACCACGTGGACAGGGAAGAGAGAGTATAGGACAGAATCCAAATAACAAACCACTTTGTCCCATAAGTGACATAAATCCCTTGTTTACATTCCATTCTCCAGAACAAATTACACAACCAATCTAATTGTTTTCTGCTACAAATAGCTGACAATTAATTGTGTTATATATTTTCTCTACTTGTGCTCTGGAGTCTATCCCCTACAGATTTCTGAGAACCCTTGCTCCAAGCCTCATCCCCTCCTTTTCTAATACCTTCAAATACTGAACCATTTCCAATTTCCAGATTATTGAAAAATTTGGGGGCCTTCCCTGGTGGTGCAGTGGTTAAGAATCTGCCTGCCAATGCAGGGGACACGGATTCAAGCCCTTGTCTGGGAAGATCCCACATGCCATGGAGCAAATAAGCCCGTGTGCCACAACTACTGAGCCTGTGCTCTAGAGTGCACGAGCCACAACTACTGAAGCCTACATGCCTAGAGCCCATGCTCCACAACAAGAGAAGCCACCTCAGTGAGAAGCCTGCACACCGCAATGAAGAGTAGCCCCCACTCACCACAACTAGAGAAAGCCCACATGCAGCAACAAAGACCCAACTCAGCCAAAAATAAATAAATAAATAAATTTATTTATTTTTTTAATTTTGGTTGGCTCCATTTCCCCTTAAAATCACCATTCTCTTTTTATCTCAGCATTTTACAGTTTCACATTTTAATGGGTGCTATAGCTACACACTCTCCCAGTCTGACTCCTTACTCAGCCTGACATTTAGATTGCTCTCTAACCACACAAAAGACTCTCTCATAAACTTCAACCATTCTTACTGAGCTCTCACCCTGCTCAATGCCTGTTCCACTCTTCATAACTTCCTTTCCTTATCACATATCTTTCTTTTCTGGTTCTCCCCCTACCTCTTCTGGCATAATCTCACCCCAATACATTCCTCCTCAGTGCTTTTAACTGTAGCCCTGTGCTTGGCCCTTTACTTTTCTCCCTTTCATGGTGTTAACTATCATCTTTACTAATTTTTTTCTAGTGTAATTAACACCAAAACAATTTAATGTGTTTCTATAAATATTCTCCCATTGCTAGAGTGTTAAATTCTGTAGTTAGAAAGATTAAACAGTTAAACATAGAGTCAGAGATACGTTAGATGTGGAAGGGATGATTTAGCTATAACTTCTCACTTTTAAGGCAAATCACAATAGTCTGTGACTCGACCAAGATCATACTGCTGCTGGCTGTCAGGAAAGCTAAGATTGGAATCCCATTCTCCAATTTCCTATACACTACTAGACTGATATACTGATTTTTATTAATTCTCCTCAGTTTGTTTCCACTGGTTTTCCAATTTACTCAGAATAAATCCCAATGAAATTCTATAGGATTGTCCAGAGGAAATAGCTGTAGATATAAATCTTCCACAAAGAAAGACATCTGAATAGACACCAAATCAAAGTAAAAGCAAGTATTATTAATTATGAAATACTTCAGTTTTTTATTTTTATTTTAAGGTGACACTCCCATTCCTTTATTCATTTAAAAAATTAATTTATAATTTTTCCAATTCTAGGAGTATGAAAGTATGAAAAACCATTTTGATGTAAATGGTAGCCTCTTCTAACAGGCAGGTTTAACCAGTTTTTTAAAATAAGAATAATCCCTTCAAAGTGTTATTAATTGGGAATTAGTAGGTTTTATTTAGCTTAGTTTGCCATATTAATCTTTTCTTATTTATTATAACAAGTAAGTACCATTCATTTCTTCTCTGAAAAGCAGTTATTCTGGAGAATCAACTATACCAGTTGAGATTTTCCATGGGTGAACAGAGCAGAGACCCTATAAAGATAAATTTCAAAGTTCCCAAAATATTAAGTACTTTAATAAATGTCAGAAGTTGCCATGATTATGACACAATGTTGATTTTTAAAAATTGAAGTATAGTTGATTTATGATTTTGTGTTAGTTTCAGGTATACAGCAAAGTGATTCAGTTACATATTTTCTCATTCTTTTTCATTATAAGTTATTACAAGATATTGAATATAGTTCCCTGTACTATACAGTAAATCCTTGTTTTTTATCTACTTTATATATAGTAGTGTGTATCTGTTAATCCCATACTCCTAATTCCACTCCCCCCCACCTTTCCCCTATGGTAGCCATAAGTTTGTTTTCTATGTCTGTGAGTCTGTTTCTGTTTTGTCAACAAATTCATTTGTATTATTTTTTAGATTCCACATATTAAGTGATATCATATAATATTTGTCTTTCTCTATCTGATTTAATTCATTTAGTATGATATTCTCTAAGTCCATCCATGTTGCTACAAATGGCAATATTTCATTCTTTTTTATGTTTGAATAATATTCCATTCTGTGTATATTTATACACACACACACACACACACACACACACACACACACACACCACATCTTCTTTATCCATTCATCTGTTGATGGACACTTGGGTTGCTTCCATGTCTTGGCTCTTGTGAATAGCGCTGCTATGAACATTGGGGTGCATGTATCTTTTCGAATTAGAGTTTTCATCTTTTCCAGATATATGTACAGGAGTGGGATTGCTGGATCATATGGTAATTCTATTTTTAGTTTTTTAAGGAACTTCCATACTGTTTTCCATAGTGGCTGTACCAATTTGCATTTCTACCAACAGTGTAGGAGGGTTTCCTTTTCTCCACACCCTCTCTAGTATTTATTATTTGTAGACTTTTTGATGATAGCCATTCTGACTGATGTCAGGTGGAACTTCATTGTAGCTTTGATTTGTATTTCTCTAAATCTCTTTTCATGTGCCTTTTGGCCATCTGTATGTCTGCTTTGGAGAAATGTCTATTTAGGTCTTCTGACCATTTTTTTTGATTGGGTTTTTTTTGTAATACAATGTTGGTGTTTTTACTCCTTTTGTATGCAGCAGTTGTATTCTGGAGACATAGAATGTTGTTAATCCCAAGTAATTTATTTGACTATTTTTGAAATCTTCTTTATGCTATCTCTATGAAATATCTTCTGTCAAAAGTGATGGGATCCTGTTTAGCCGAAACTGAAAGTAAGAGAGAAACAGTCTAGAAAGTATTCATTTCCTGGACACATATTGAGCAAAGTAAATGATTTAGAGGGACATGGGCCTGAGGGTGGAGAGGTATGGAAGAAAGGTTTAGCCATTGGGCTATGTACTGACATACTATCAGCATCAGAAATAAAATGCAACCATTTGCTTTTTGAAGCTTGATGTTATGAATTCCAATTGCTGGCCTCCTAAAAATATTCCATTGGAAAGACTCAATTCACCTGGATTAAGGCACAACTTAACAAACCAATGGGACAATTTGCGGGCTTCCTTTCTTGCTCTACCCAAGAAATAGAAGAATCTAATAAAAGTCAATCAAACACCATAAAATTATAACATTCTAAGTCATGAAAAGGTACCAGTAAAGGTCAATATGAAGACTGGGGAATTAGCCAAGAGAGGATCTGAGGGAAATTACAGATAAAGTGTAAAAATAGAAAATTACACTAAAGAGACTTTTAATTATTGAGACTGTCATTAATTTGGGTTCTATAAATGGAGAAAATCTCTTATGTGGACAATTAGTCAAGTAAAAATTAGTCAATTAGTCAAGGCTGAGTAAAGGAAACCGAAGAGAAAATTTGGTTATAAGACTGTTTTCAAAATGAAGAAAATGGGAATTAATGCTTTATTTGTTGGTTTCTGCTTTGAAGTTTAATGTCCATCCTCCCTTCATCCTTAGGAAATTGTGGGAAAGAACTCACTGCGTTTTGTTTAGGGCTTCTGATACAAGAAGAGACCACATTACGCAAGCTGGAGCTTAACAATGGTATTGATTGTCTAGGCTTAAAGGATCTGGATGTCAAGTAAGGGATTAAATAGTCCTCAGTATCTTGACTCTATGTTCATATCCGTGTCCCCTTTGGGGATATCCTTACATTTCCCAAATTCTCCCTTTGCTTCCTGGAGAAATATAGTTAAACAGAATAGGACAGAATCCAATAGGACAGAAAGAATTATCTTTTATACACTAATATCTATAAAATAGATAACTAATAAGAACCTGCTGTATAAAAAAATAAAATAAAATTCAAAAATTCAACAAAAATAAAGAATTATCTTTTAATAGCACTTTGATTGGCAAATAGACCAGTTTAATACATTTAATAACTGGAAACAGACCGATGTGAGAAAAATTACGAGAAGAGCCTTCTAACTATTCTCCCTGCTTCCTCCTATCTATTCCCCACATTGGAGCTTGGATTATCTCTTAAAAATGCAAAATTTAAACATATCACATCTCTGCTATAAACTTTCAATGACTTTCCATTGCTTTAATACAGTCATCAGGCCCTTTATAGTCCAGCTCCTCCTTAACTCTCAGTCTCATCTTTCACAGGCAATCATTCTCCAGCTCTCCTGATCAGCTCTACTGAATGCCTCCCACTTCCCTGAGTTCTCCAGTTCTCTAACACACACTTTTGAATGTGCTGAGCTCTCAAGCCTTATCATCTCTGCTCCCTCTTCTCACCTGATAACACTTATACAGGATTTAGAAGGTCTTCCCTGATCTGAGATTAGATTTGGCCTCCCCAAACCCATAGCAACTTTTACTTCAGTAAGCTAAAAAAGTATCTAAACAGTTCAAAGTCTAAGGTTCCAATCAGCAGCTCCTTATTAGAAACTTATGGACAAAGCATTTCTGGAATCATGCCTCAGGCTAGAGATATGGATGTTATATTCTTTTATAACAGAAATTAAAATGGAGTTTTCAATCAAGATACTAAGACAATAGATAACAGATACCAAACCAAGTCACAACTCAGCCCATTATGTAGGAGCATTCTGGCACACATCCCTCTCCTTAATCCTTTAGAACTGGCTTCAGCTCCCTAGAGGTCGCAAATATTAATCAGTGATTCACTGATAAGAAGGAAAAGAGAGAAGCTGCCATCCACATCTCTTTCTCCAGCTGTGAACTTCAAGCCTACAGCAGGACCTGGATGAAGAGGAAGGATGGTCAAGATTCCAACAATGGTGGTTCCTATAATGTCCCTGTGTTGTGGAGTGCACACTGACATGGATTTAACATTTTGGGCAGATTGCATAGTTTAAACTGGATTCCATCAGGCAGAAAAACTCAGGCTCATACTACATTAGTTCACTAGATTGAGGAAGTTTTTAAAACTCTACCTAAAATAAGCAACAAAGATATATTGTGCAGGGGGAGACCTTCAAGATGGTGGAAGAGTAAGACGTGGAGATCACCTTCCTCCTCACAAATACATCAGAAATACATCTACCTGTGAAACAACTCCTACAGAATACCTACTGAAAGCTGGCAGAAGACCTCAGACTTCCCAAAAGGCAAGAAACTCCCCACAACCTGTGTAGGGCAAAAGAAAAAAGAAAAAACAGACACAAATGAATAGGGACAGGACCTGCACCTCTGGGAGTGAGCTGTGAAGGGGTAAAAGTTTCCACACACTAAGAAGCCCCTACACTGGTGGAGACAGTGTGGCAGGGAGGAAGCTTCAGAGCCACGGAGGAGAGCACAGCAACAGGGATGCAGAGGGCAAAGCGGAGAGGCTCCCACACAGAGGATCGGTGCCAACCAGCACTCAACACCCTGAGAAGCTTTGAAGGGGGCCAGTGCACCACAGCTAGCCGGGAGAGAGCCCAGGGAAAAGTCTGGACCTGACTAAGAGGCAAGAGACCACTGTTTCGGGGTGCACGAGGAGAGAGGATTCAGAAAACTGCCTAAACGAGCTCCGGAGATGGACACGAGCCACAGCTATCAGCGCAGACACCAGAGACGGGCATGAGACACTAAGGCTGCTGCTGCAGCCAACAAGAAGTCTGTGTGCAAGCACAGGTCACTATCTACACCTGCCCTCCCAGAAGCCTGTGCAGCCCCCACAGCCAGGGTCCCGTGATCCAGGGACAACTTCCCTAGGAGAACACACAGCACGCCTCAGGCTGTTGAAACGTCACACTGGCATCTGCCACCACAGGCTTGCCCTGCATTCCGTACCCCTCCCTCCCCCCGGCCTGAGTGAGCCAGAGCCCCCTAATCACCTTTTCCTTTAACCCCGTCCTGTCTGGGTGGGAACAGATGGCCTCATGCGACCTATATGCAGAGGCGGGGCCAAATCCACAGCTGAAGGCCAGGAGCTGTGCGAACAAAGAAGAGAAAGGGAAATCTCTCCCAGCAGCCTCAGGAGCAGCAGATTAAATCTCCACAATCAACCTGATGTACCCTGCATCTGTGGAATACCTGAATAGACAACGAATTATCCCAAAATTGAGGCGGTGGACTTTCGGAGCAACGATATATATATATATTTCCTTTTTATCTTTTTGAGAGTGTGTATGTGTATGCTTACTTGTGTGATTTTGTCTGTATAGCTTTACTTTTACAATTTGTCCTAGGGTTCTCTCTGTCCTTTTTTTATTTTTAATTTTTAGGATAGTTTTTAGGGCTTGTTATCATTGGTGAATTTGATTTTGGGTTTGCTTGCTCTCTTCTTTCTTTCTTTCATTCTTTTTTTCCTTTTATTTATTACTTTTTAATTTTTTTAATTGTTAATAAATATTTTTTATTTTTTATTTTTGTAATAAATTTTTTTTTTCTCTCTTTCTTTTTTTCTACCTTTTCTTCTGAGCCGTCAGGCTGACAGGGTCTTGGAACTCCGACTGGGTGTCAGGCCTGTGCCGCTGAGGTGGAAGAGCTGAGTTCAAGACATTGGTCCACCAGAAACCTCCCAGCTCCACATAATATCAAACTGCGAAAGCTCTCCCAGAGATATCCATCATAACGCTACAACCTAGCTCCACTCAATGACCAGCAAACTACAGTGCTGGACACCCTATGGCAAACAACTAACAAGACAGGAGCACAACACCACCCATTAGGAGAGAGGTTGCCTAAAATGATAATAAGGTCACAGACACCGCAAGACACACCACCGGGTGGGGACCTACCCACCAGAAAGACAAGATGTAGCCTCATCCACCAGAACACAGGCACTAGTCCCCTCCACCACGAAGCCTACACAACCAACTGAATCAATCTTATCCACTGGGGGCAGACACCAAAAACAACGTGAGCTACGAACCTGCAACCTACAAAACAGAGACCCAAAACACAGTAAGTTAAGCAAAATGAGAAGACAGAGGAACACACAGTAGATGAAAGAGCAAGGCAAAAACACATCACACCAAGCAAATGAAGAGGAAATAGGCAGTCTACCAGAAAAAGAATTCAGAGTAATGATAGTAAAGGTGATCCAAAATCCTGGAAATAGAATGGAGAAAATACAAGAAACGTTTAACAGGGACCTAGAAGAACTAAAGCGCAAACAATGATGAAAAACAAAATAAATGAAACTGAAAATTCTTTACAAGGAATTAATAGCGGAATAACTGAGGCAAAAAAAAGCATAAGTGACCTGGAAGATAAAAAGTAGAAATAACTACTGCAGAGCAGAATAAAGAAAAAAGAATGAAAAGAATTGAGGACAGTGTCAGAGACTTCTGGGAAAACTTTAAATGCACAAACATTTAAATTATAGGTGTCCCAGAAGAAGAAAAGAAAAAGAAAGGGACTGAGAAAATATTTGAAGAGATTATAGTCAAAAACTTCCCTAATATGGGAAAGGAAAGAGTCAATCGAGTGCAGGAAAGGCAGAGAGTCCAATACAGCATAAATCCAAGGAGAAAGATGTCAAGACACATTTTAATCAAACTATCAAAAATTAAATACAATGAAAAAATATTAAAAGCAGCAAGGGAAAAACAACAAATAACATATAAGGGAATCCCCATAAGGTTAAGAGCAGATCAGCAGCAACAACACTGCAAGCCAGAAGGGAGTGGCAGGACATATTTAAAGGAATGAAAGGGAAAATCCTACAACCAAGATTACTCTACCCGGCAAGGATCTCATTTAGATTTGATGGAGAAATTAAAACCTTTACTGACAAGCAAAAGCTAAGAGAATTCAGCACCACCAAACCAGCTTTACAACAAATGCTAAAGGAACTTCTCTAGGCAGGCAACACAAGAGAAGGAAAAGACCTACAATAACAAACCCAAAACAATTAAGAAAATGGTAATAGGAACATACATATCAATAATTACCTTAAACGTAAATGGAGTAAGTGCTCTAACCAAAAACACAGAATGGCTGAATGGATACAAAAACAAGACCCGTATATATGCCATCTACAAGAGACCCACTCCAGACCTAGGGACACATACAGACTGAAAGTGAGGGGATGGAAAAAGATATTCCATGCAAATGGAAATCAATGGAAAGCTGGAGTAGCAATTCTCGTAACAGACAAAATAGACTGTAAAACAAAGACTATTACAAGAGACAAAGAAGGACACTACATAATGATCAAGGGATCAATCCAAGAAGAAGATATAACAATTGTAAATATTTATGCACACAACATAGGAGCACCTCAATACATAAGGCAAATGCTAACAGCCATAAAAGGGGAAATCAACAGTAACAGAATCATAGTAAGGGATTTTAACACGCTACTTTCACCAATGGACAGATCATGCAAAATGAAAATAAATAAGGAAACACAAGCTTTAAATGATACATTAAAAAAGATGGATTTAATTGATATTTATAGGACATTCCATCCAAAAACAACACAATACACTTTCTTCTGAAGTGGTAATGGAACATTCTCCAGGATAGATCATAACTTGGGTCACCATCAAGCCTTGGTAAACTTAAGAAAATTGAAATAGTATGAAGGATCTTTTCCGACCACAATGTTATGAGACTAGATATCAATTACAGAAAAAAATCTGTACGAAATGAAAACACATGAGGGTAAACTATACACTAAATAACCAAGAGATCACAGAAGAAATCAAAGAGGAAATCAAAAAATACCTACAAACAAATGACAATGAAAACACGACAAGCTAAAACCTCTGGGATGCAGCAAAAGCAGTTCTAAGAGGGAAGTTTGTCTCAATACAATTCTACCTCAAGAAACAAGAAAAATCTCAAATAAACAACTGAACCTTCCACCTAAAGCAATTAGAGAAAGAAAAACGAAAAACACCCAAAGATAGCAGAAGGACAGAAATCATAAAGATCAGATCAGAAATATATGAAAAAGATATGAAGGAAACAATAGCAAAGATCAATAAAACTAAAAGCTGGTTCTTTGAGAAGATAAACAAAATTGATAAGCCATTAGCCAGACACATCAAGAAAAAAAGGGAGAAGACTCAAATCAATACGATTAGAAATGAAAAAGGAGAAGTAACAACTGACACTGCAGAAATACAAAGGATCATGAGAGATTACTACAAGCAACTCTATGCCAATAAAATGGACAACCCAGAAGAAATAGACAAATTCTTACAGAAGCACAGCTTTCCAAGACTGAACCAGAAGAAAAAATATATAAACAGACCAATCACAAACAATGAAATTTAGACTGTGATTAAAAATCTTCCAACAAACAAAAGCCCAGGACCAGATGGCTTCACAGGCGAATTCTATCAAACATTTAGAAAACAGTTAACACCAATCCTTCTCAAACTCTTCCAAAATATTGCAGAGGGAGGAACACTCCTAAACTCATTCTATGAGGCCACCATCACCCTCATACAAAACCAGACAAAGATGTCACAAAGAAAGAAAACTACAGGCCAATATCACTGATAAACAGAGATGCAAAAATCTTCAACAAAATACTAGCAAACAGAATCCAACAGCACATTAAAAGGATTATACACCATGAGCAAGTGGGGTTTATCCCAGGAATGCAAGGATTCTTCAATATAAGCAAATCAATCAACGTGATACATCATATTAACAAATTGAAGGAGAAACACCATATGATCATCTCAGTAGATGCAGAGAAAGCTTTCGACAAAATTCAACACCCATTTATGATAAAAGCCCTGCAGAAAGTAGGCATAGAGGGAACTTTCCTCAACATAATAAAGGCCATATATGACAAACCCACAGCCAACATTGTCCTCAATGGTGAAAAACTGAAACCATTTCCACTAAGATCAGGAACAGGACAAGGTTGCCCACTCTCACCACTATTATTCAACATAGTTTTGCAAGTGTTAGCCACAGCAATCAGAGAAGAAAAAGAAATAAAAGGAATCCAAATCGGAAAAGAAGAAGTAAAGCTGTCACTGTTTGCAGATGACATGATACTATACATAGAGAATCCTAAAACTGCTACCAGAAAACTACTAGAGCTACTCAATGAATTTGGTAAAGTAGCAGGATACAAAATTAATGCACAGAAATCTCTTGCATTCCTATACACTAATGATGAAAAATCTGAAAGAGAAATTAAGGAAACACTCTCATTTACCATTGCAACAAAAACAATAAAGTACCTAGGAATAAGCCGACCTAAGGAGAAAAAAGATCTGTATGCAGAAAACTATAAGACACTGATGAAAGAAATTAAAGATGATAAAAGAGTTGGAGGCATATACCACGTTCTTCGATTGGAAGAATCAACATTGTGAGAAGGACTATACTACCCAAAGCAATCAACAAATCCAATGCAATCCCTATCACACTACCAATTGCATTTTTCACAGAAATAGAACCAAAAAATTCACAATTTGTATGGAAACACAAAAGACCCTGAATAGACAAAGCAATCTTAGAAAGAAAAATGGAGCTGGTGGAATCCGGCTTCCAGACTTCAGACTATACTAGAAAGCTACAGTAATCAAGACAGTATGGTACTGGCACAGAAACAGAAATATAGATCAATGGAACAGGATAGAAAATCCAGAGATAAACCCACGCACATATGGTCACCTTATTTTTGTTAAAGGAAGTAAAAATATACAATGGAGAAAAGACAGCCTCTTCAATGATTGGTGCTGGGAAAACTGGACAGCTACATGTAAAAGAATGAAATTAGAACCCTCTGTAACACCATACAAAAAAATAAACTCAAAATGGATTAAAGACTTAAATGTAAGGTCAGGCACCATCAGACTCTTAGAGGAAAACATAGGCGGAACACTCTATGACATAAATCAAAACAAGATCCTTTTTGACCCAACTCATACAGAAATGAAAATAAAACCAAAAATAAACAAATGGGACCTAATGAAACTTAAAAGCTTTTGCACAGCAAAGGAATGCATAAAGAAGATGAAAAGACAACCCTCAGAATTGGAGAAAATATTTGCAAATGAAGCAACTGACAAAGGATTAATCTCAAAAATTTACAAGCAGCTCATTCAGGTCAATATTGGAAAAACAAACAACCCAATCCAAAAATGGGCAGAAGACCTAAATAGACATTTCTCCAAAGAAGATATACAGGTTACCAACAAACACATGAAAGGATGCTCAACATCACTAATCATTAGAGAAATGCAAATCAAACAACAGTGAGGTATCACCTCACACCAGTTAGAATGGCCGTCATTTAAAAATCTACAAACAACAAATGCTGGAGAGGGTGTGGAGAAAAGGGAACCCTCTTGCACTGTTGGTGGGAATGTAAATTGATACAGCCACTATGGAGAACAGTATGGAGGTTCCTTAAAAAACTAAAAATAGAGCTATCGTACGACCCATCAATCCCACTATTGGGCATTTACCCTGAGAACACAATAATTCAAAGAGTCATGTACCACAATGTTCACTGCAGCTCTATTTACAATAGCCAGGACATGGAACCCACCTAAGTGTCCATAGACAGATGAATGGATAAAGGAGATGTGGCACATATACAATGGAATATTACTCAACCATAATAAGAAACGAAATTGTGTTAATTGTAGTGAGGTGGATGGACCTAGAGTCTGTCATACAGAGTGAAGTAAGTCAGAAAGAGAAAAACAAATACCATATGCTAACACATATATATGGAATCTAAAAGAAAAAAGAAAAAAATGTGGTTATAAAGAACCTAGGGGAATGACAGGAATAAAGACACAGACATAGAGAATGGACCGAGGACACGGAGAAGGGGAAGGGGAAGTTGAAATGAAGTGAGAGAATGGCATGGACATATATACACTACCAAATGTAAAATAGATAGCTCGTGGGAAGTAGCCACATAGCACAGGGAGATCAGCTCTGTGCTTTGTGACCACCTAGAGAGGCGGGATAGGGAGGGTGTGAGGGAGACACAAGAGGGAGGCGATATGGCGATGTATGTATATGTATAAGCTGACTCACTTTGTTATAAAGCCAAAACTAACACACCAATGTAAAGCAATTATACTCCAATAAAGATGTTTAAAAAAATATAGACCCCAGGAAAATATGATTATTACTATATTTTAAGTATTTTTTGTTCTGTTGCTGTTGTTTACTTATTATTTGTTTTAATTTTATTTTCATTGTTTTTTTAATTTTTTAATTTATTTTTTATTTTTTTAATATTTCTATTTGTTACTTTTTTCAGTGCTCTATTTTTTCCTTCTTTTCCTTTTTCTTGCTTTTTTTCTATTTTGTTTATATCTTTTTTCTTTTCTTCTATTTGTTTTTACTTTTTTATCTTTTATATCATTTTTGTGTTTGTTTTCTTTTCATGCTTTTTCCTTTAGTTTTCATTCTGCTTTTGTTTCGGTTTTTATTTTTAGTTTTTGCCAATTTAGTTTTTAATTGTTTGATTTCATTTTGCGATTCTTTTGTTTTTCTGGTTGTTCTCTTGTTTTTTGTTTTCCCTGTTTTTGTTTTTGTTTCTTTTTTTATATGTGTGTGTTTTACTTTGTTTTTTTGTTTTTGTTTGGTTCTGCTTTTACCATCTGTCTGGGGTTTTGTCGGTCTGTCCATTTGTTTGTTTGTTCTTAATTGTTGTTGTTCCTGTATTCTTGTTTTTGTCTTTTCTGTTTGTCTTGGGGTTTTTTGCCTGTTTGTTTTCATTTGTTTTCTTCCCAAACTTTCTTTTTTTTTCTTTATTTTCTATTTTATTGCCAAGCCGAGTGGCTTGTGGGACCTTGGTTTCCAGGATGATTGTGGGGTTTGAGCCCCTGGGGTGGAAATGCTGAGTTCAGCACACTGGAATGCTAGAGAATTCCTGGTCCCAGGGACTATTAAATGGTGAGAGCTCTCCTGGAGGTCTCCATCTTAACTCCAAGACCCAGCTCCACCCACCTGCCTGCAGACTCCAGTGCTGAATGCCCCATGCCAAACAACAAGCAAGACAGGAACACAAACCCATCCATCAGCAGACAGGCTGCCTAAAGTCGTACTAAGCCCCCAGACACCACAAAACACACCACCCAATGTGACCCTGCCCATCAGAGAGATAAGATCCAGCCCCACCGACCAAAATGCAGGTCTGTCCTTCCCACCAGGAAGCCTACACAGGCCACTGGACCAACCTTGCCCACTAGGGGAAGACACCAGAAGCAAGAGGAACTATGACCCTGCAGCTTGCGGAAAGAAGACCTGAAACACAGTAAGTCAGACTAAATGAGAAGACAGAGAAATGTGTTGCACACAAAGGAGCAAGGTAAAAACCTACAAGACCTAACAAATGAAGAGGAAATACACAATCTCCCTGAAAAAGAATTCAGTGTAATGGTAGTAAAGATGAACCAATATCTCAGAAATAGAATGGAGAAAATACCAGAACAGTTTAACAAGGACCTAGAAGAACTAAAGAATAAACAAACAGTGATAATCAATGCAATAACTGACATTAAAAATACACTAGAAGGAATCAATAGCAGAATAACTGAGGCAGAAGAACGGGATAAGAGACCTGGAAAATAGAATGGTGGAAATAACTGCCAAAAAACAGAATAAAGAAAAAAGAATGATAAGAATTGAGGACAGTCTCAGAGACCTCTGAGACAACATTAAAAGCACCAACATTCAAATTATAGGGGTCCAAGAAGAAGAGAAAGAGAAATGGTCTGAGAAAATATTTAAAGAGATTATAGTTGAAAACTTCACTAACATGGGAAAATAAATAGTCTAATCAAGTCCAGGAAGCACAGAGAGACACATATAGGATAAATCCAAGGAGAAACATGCCAAGACACATATTAATCAAACTAACAAAAATTAAATACAAAGAAAAATATTAAAAGCAGCAAGGGAAAAGCAACAAATTACATACAAGGGAATCCCCATAATGTTATCAACTGATTTTTCAGCAGAAACCCTGCAGGCCAGAAGGGAGTGGCAGGACATATTTAAACTGATGAAAGGGAAAAACCTACAACCAAGAGTACTCTTCTGAGGAAGGATCTCATCCAGATTTGACAGAGATATCCAAAGCTTTAAAGCCAAGCAATAGCTAAGCGAATTCAGCACCACCAAACCAGCTTTACAACAAATGCTAAAGGAGATTCTCTAAGAGAGAAACAAAAGGGAAGAAAAAGACCTACAAAAACAAACCCAAAACAATTAAGAAAATGGTAATAGAAACATACATATTGATAATTACCTTAAATGTGAATGGATTAAATGCTCCAACCAAAAGACATAGACTGGCTGAATGGATACCAAAACCAGACCCATATATACGTTGTCTACAAGAGACCCACTCCAGACCTTGAGACACATACAGACTGAAAGCGAGGGGATGGAAAAAGATATTCCATGCAAATGGAAATCAAAAGAATGCTGGGGTAGCAATACTTACATCAGACAAAATAAACTTTAAAATAAAGACTATTACAAGAGACAATGAAGGACATTACATAACGATCAAGGGATCAATTTAAGAAGAAGAAATAACAATTGTAAATAGTTTTGCACCCAACATAGGAACACCTCAATACATACTGCAAAGGCTAACAGCCATAAAAGGGGAAATCAACAGTAACACAGGGGTCTGGGCAAGATGGCGGAAGAGTAAGTTGCGGAGATTACCTTCCTCCCCACAGATACATCAGAAATACATCTACACGTGGAACTGCTCCTATAGAACACCCACTGAACGCTGGCAGAAAACGTCAAACCTACCAAAAGGCAAGAAACACCCCACGTACCTGCGTAGGGCAACAGAAAAAAGAAAAAACAGAGACAAAAGAATAGGGACGGGACCTGTGCCAGTGGGAGGGAGCTGTGAAGGAGGAAAGGTTTCCACACACTAGGAAGCCCCTTTGTGGGCGGAGACTGCGGGTGGCGGAGGTGGGGAGCTTTGGAGCCACGGAGGAGAGCACAGCAACAGGGGTGTGGAGGGCAAAGCGGAGAGATTCTTGCACAGAGGATCGGTGCCGAGCAGCACTCACCAGCCCGAGAGGCTTGTCTCCTCACCCGCTGGAGTGGGTGGGGGCTGGGAGCTGAGGCTCGGGCTTCAGTTGGATCCCAGGGAGAGGACTGTGGTTCGCTGCGTGAACACAGCCTGAAGGGGTTAGTACACCACAGCTAGCCAGGAGGGAGTCCAGGAAAAGGTCTGGAGCTGCCGAACAGGCAAGAGACTTTTTCTTGCCTCTTTGTTTCGCGGTGCAAAAGGAGAGGGGATTCAGAGTGCCACCTAAACGAGCTCCAGAGACGAGTGCGAGCCACAGTTATCAGCGCGGACCGCAGAGACAGGCATGAGACGCTAAGGCTGCTGCTGCCACCACTAAGAAGCCTGTGTGTGAGCACAGGTCACTATCCACACCACCCCTCCCGGGAGACTGTCCAGCCTGCCACTGCCAGGCTCCCATGATGCAGGGACAACTTCTCTGGGAGAACGCGTGGTGCACCTAAGGCTGCTGCAACATCACGCCGGCCTCTGCCGCCGCAGGCTTCCCCAGCATCCGTACCCTTCCCTCCTCCCTGCCTGAGTGAACCAGAGCCCCTGAAGAAACTATGCCTTTAACCCCCTCCTGTGTGAGCAAAGAACAGACACCCTCAGGTGACCTATATGCAGAGGCGGGTCCAAATCAAAAGCTGAACCCCGGGAGCTGTGCGAACAAAGAAGAGAAAGGGAAATTTCTCCCAGCAGCCTCAAAAGCAGCAGATTAAAACTCCACAAACAACTTGATGTACCTGCATCTCTGGAATACCTGAATAGACAACGAATCATCCCAAATTGAGGAGGTGGACTTTGGGAGCAGGATATATTAATTTTTCAACTTTTCCTCTTATTGTGAGTGTACATGTGTATACTTCTGGGTGAGATTTTGTCTGTATACCTTTGCTTTCACCATTTGTCCTAGGGTTTGGTCTGTCTGGTCTTTTTTTGTTTTGTTTTGTTTTTTTAACTTAAAACTTTTTTTTTCTTAATAAATTTTTCCTTATTTTTTATTTTAAAAAATTAAAAAATTTTTTTCCTTAATAATTTTTTCTTATTTTTTATTTTAAAAATTTAAAAAAAATTTTTTTTCTTAATAATTTTTTTGTTAATTTTATTTTAAAAAATTAAAAATTTATTTAAAAAAATTTAAAAAGTTTTTTTCTTAATAATTTTTTCTTATTTTTTATTATAGTAGCTTTATCTTATTTTATCTTAGTTTATTTTATTTTATTTTATCCTCTTTCTTTCTTTCTATTTTTTCTCCCTTTTATTCTGAGCCGTGTGGAGGAAAGGCTCTTGGTGCTCCAGCCAGGCATCAGGACTGTGCCTCTGCGGTGAGAGAGCCAACTTCAGGACACTGGTCCACAAGAGACCTCCCAGCTCCACATAATACCAAATGGCGAAAATCTCTCAGAGGTCTCCATCTCAACATCAAGACCCAGCTTCACTCAACGACCAGCAAGCTACCGTGCTGGACACCCTATGCCAAAAAACTAGCAAGACAGGAACACAGCCCCATCCATTAGCAGAGAGGGTGCCTAAAACCATAATAAGGCCACAGACCCCAAAACACACCACCAGATGTGGACGTGACCACCAGAAAGACAAGATCCAGCCTCATCCACCAGAACACAGGCACTAGTCCCCTCCACCAGGAAGCCTACACAACCCACTGAACCAACCTTAGCCACTGGGGACAGACACCAAAAACAATGGGAACTACAAACCTGCAGCCTGTGAAAAGGAGACCCCAAACACAGTAAGATAAGCAAAATGAGAAGACAGAAAACCACACAGCAGATGAAGGAGCAGGGTCAAAACATACCAGATCTAACAAATGAAGAGGAAATAGGCAGTCTACCTGAAAAAGAATTCAGAATAATGATAGTAAAGATGATCCAAAACCTTGAAATAGAATAGACAAAATGCAAGAAATATTTAACAAGGACCTAGAAGAACTAAAGAGGAACCAAGCAACGATGAAAAACACAATAAATGAAATTAAAAATACTCTAGAAGGGATCAATAGCAGAATAACTGAGGCAGAAGAAAGGGTAAGTGGCCTGGACGATAAAATAGTGGAAATAACTACTGCAGAGCAGAATAAAGAAAAAACAATGAAAAGAACTGAGGACAGTCTCAGATACCTCTGGGACAACATTATATGCACCAACAATTGAATTATAGGGGTCCCAGAAGAAGAAGAGACATAGAAAGGGACTGAGAAAATATCTGAAGAGATTATAGTTGAAAACTTCCCTAATATGGGAAAGGAAATAGTTAATCAAGTCCTGGAAGGATAGAGAGTCCCATACAGAATGAATGCAAGGAGAAATACGCCAACACACATATTATTCAAACTATCATAAATTAAATATAAAGAAAACATATTAAAAGCAGCAAGGGAAAAAAAACAAATAACACACAAGGGAATTCCCATAAGGTTAACAGCTGATCTTTCAGCAGAAACTCTGCAAGCCAGAAGGGAGCAGCAGGACACATTTAAAGTGATGAAGGAGAAAAACCTACAACCAAGATTACTCTACCCAGCGAGGATCTCATTCAGATTTGATGGAGAAATTAAAACCTTTACAGACAAGTAAAAGCTGAGAGAGTTCAGCACCACCAAACCAGCTTTACAACAAATGCTAAAGGAACTTCTCTAGGCAAGAAACACAAGAGAAGGAAAACACCTACAATAACAAACCCAAAACAGTTAAGAAAATGTGAATTGGAACATACATATCGATAATTACCTTAAATGTAAATGGATTAAATGCTCCCACCAAAAGACACAGACTGGCTGATTGGATACAAAAACAAGACCCACATATATGCTGTCTACAAGAGACCCACTTCAGACCTAGGGACACATACAGACTGAAAGTGAGGGGATGGAAAAAGATATTCCATGCAAATGGAAATCAAAAGAGAGCTGGAGTAGGAATTCTCATATCAGACAAAATAGACTTTAAAATAAAGACTATTACAAGAGACAAACAAGGACACTACATAATGATCAAGGGATCAATCCAAGAAGAAGGTATAACAATTGTAAATATTTATGCACCCAACATAAGAGCACCTCAATACATAAGGCAAATACTAACAGCCATAAAAGGGGAAATCGACAGTAACACAATCATAGTAGGGGACTTTAACACCACACTTTCACCAATGGACAGATCATCCAAAATGAAAATAAATAAGGAAACACAAACTTTAAATGATACATTAACCAAGATGGACTTAATTGATATTTATAGGACATTCCACCCAAAAACAACAGAATACACATTTTTCTCAAGTGCTCATGGAACATTCCCCAGGATAGATCATATCTTCGGTAAAAAATCAAGCCTTGGTAAATTTAAGAAAATTGAAATCATATCAAGTATCTTTTCCAACCACAATGCTATGAGACAAGATATCAATTACAGGAAAAGATCTGTAAAAAATACAAACACATGGAGGCTACACAATACACTACTTAATAACGAAGTGATCACTGAAGAAATCAAAGGAGAAATCAAAAAATACCTAGAAACAAATGACAATGGAGACACAACGACCCAAAACCTATGGGATGCAGCAAAAGCAGTTCTAAGAGGGAAGTTTTTAGCAATACGAGCCTACCTCAAGAAACAGGAAACATCTCGAATAAACAGCCTAACCTTGCACCTAAAGCAATTAGAGAAAGAAGACCAAAAAAACTCCAAAGGTAGCAGAAGGAAAGAAATCATAAAGATCAGATCAAAATAAATGAAAAAGAAATGAAGGAAACGATAGCAAAGATCAATAAAACTAAAAGCTGGTTCTTTGAGAAGATAAACAAAATTGATAAACCATTAGCCAGACTCATCAAGAGAAAAAGGGAGAAGACTCAAATCAATAGAATTAGAAATGAAAAAGGAGAAGTAACAACTGACACTGCAGAAATACAAACGATCATGAGAGATTACTACAAGCAACTATATGCCAATAAAATGGACAACCTGGAAGAAATGGACAAATTCTTAGAAATGCACAACCTGCCGAGACTGAACCAGGAAGAAATAGAAAATATGAACAGACCAATCACAAGCACTGAAATGGAAACTGTGATTAAAAATCTTCCAACAAACAAAATCCCAGGACCAGATGGCTTCACATATGAATTCTATCAAACATTTAGAGAAGAGCTAACACCTATCCTTGTCAAAATCTTCCAAAATATTGCAGGGGGAGGAACACTCCCAAACTCATTCTACGAGGCCACCATCACCCTGATACCAAAACCAGACAAAGATGTCACAAAGAAAGAAAACTACAGGCCAATATAACTGATGAACATAGATGCAAAAATCCTCAACAAAACACTAGCAAACAGAATCCAACAGCACATTAAAAGGATCATACAACATGATCAAGTGGGGTTTATTCCAGGAATGCAAGGATTCTTCAATATACACAAATCAATCAACGTGATACACCATATTAACAAATTGAAGGAGGAACACCATATGATCATCTCAATAGATACAGAGAAAGCTTTTGACAAAATTCAACACCCACTTATGATAAAAGCCCTGCAGAAAGTAGGCATAGAGGGAACTTTCCTCCACATAATAAAGGCTATATATGACAAACCCACAACTAACATTGTCCTCAATGGTGAAAAACTGAAACCATTTCCACTAAGATCAGGAACAAGACAAGGTTGCCCACTCTCACCACTATTATTCAACATAGTTTTGGAAGTTTTAGCCATAGCAATCAGAGAAGAAAAAGAAATAAAAGGAATCCAAATCGGAAAAGAAGAAGTAAAGCTGTCACTGTTTGCAGATGACATGATACTATACATAGAGAATCCTAAAGATGCTACCAGAAAACTACTAGAGCTAATCAATGAATTTGGCAAAGTAGCAGGATACAAAATTAATGCACAGAAATCTCTTGCATTCCTATACACTAATGATGAAAAATCTGAAAATGAAATTAAGAAAACACCCCCGTTTACCATTGAAACAAAAAGAATAAAATATCTAGGAATAAACCTACCTAAGGAGACAAAAGAACTGTATGCAGAAAATTATAAGAGAGTGATGAAAGAAATTAAAGATGATACAAACAGAGGGAGAGATATACCATGTCCTGGATTGGAAGAATCAACATTGTGAAAATGACTCTACTACCCAAAGCAATCTACAGATTCAATGCAATCCCTATCAAACTACCACTGGCATTTTTCACAGAACTACAACAAAAAATTTCACAATTTGTATGGAAACACAAAAGACCCCGAATAGCCAAAGCAATCTTGAGAACGAAAAATGGAGCTGGGGGAATCAGGCTCCCTGACTTCAGACTATATTACAAAGCTTCAGTAATCAAGACAGTTTGGTACTGGCACAAAAACAGAAATATAGATCAATGGAACAGGATAGAAAGCCCAGAGATAAACCCACACACATATGGTCACCTTATCTTTGATAAAGGAGGCAAGCATATACAGTGGAGAAAAGACAGCCTCTTCAATAAGTGGTGCTGGGAAAATTGGACAGGTACATGTAAAAGTATGAAATTAGAACACTCCCTGACACCATGCACAAAAATAAACTCAAAATGGATTAAAGACCTAAGTGTAAGGCCAGACACTATCAAACTCTTAGAGGAAAACATAGGCAGAACACTCTATGACATACATCACAGCAAGATTCTTTTTGACCCAGCTCCCAGAGAAATGGAAATAAGAACACAAATAAACAAATGGGACCTAATGAAACTTAAAAGCTTTTGCACAGCAAAGGAAACCATAAACAAGACCAAAAGACAACCCTTAGAATGGGAGAAAATATTTGCAAATGAAGCAACTGACAAAGGATTAGTCTCCAAGATTTACAAGCAGCTCATGCAGCTCAATAACAAAAAAACGAACAACCCAATCCAAAAATGGGCAGAAGACCTAAATAGACATTTCTCCAAAGAAGATATACAGATGGCCTACAGGCACATGAAAGAATGCTCAACATCATTAATCATTAGAGAAATGCAAATCAAAACTACAATGAGATATCATCTCACACCGGTCAGAATGGCCATCATCAAAAAATCTAGAAACAATAAATGCTGGAGAGGGTGTGGAGGAAAGGGAACACTCTTGCACTGTTGGTGGGAATGTAAATTGATACAGCCACTATGGAGAACAGTATGGAGGTTCCTTAAAAAACTACAAATAGAACTACCATACGACCCAGCAATCCCACTACTGGGCATATACCCTGAGAAAACCATAGGTCAAAAAGTGTCATGTACCACAATGTTCATTGCAGCTCTATTTACAATAGCCAGGACATGGAAGCAACCTAAATGTCCATCGACAGATGAATGGATAAAGAAGATGTGGCACATATATACAATGGAATATTACTCAGCCGTAAAAAGAAATGAAATGGAGGTATTTGTAATGAGGTGGATGGAGTTAGAGTCTGTCATACAGAGTGAAGTAAGTCAGAAAGAGAAAAACAAATACAGTATGCTAACACATATATACGGAATCTAAGGAAAAAAAAAAAAAAAAAAGGCCATGAAGAACCTAGTGGCAAGACGGGAATAAAGACACAGACCTACTAGAGAATGGACTTGAGGATAGGGGGAGGGGGTGGGGTGAGATGTGACAGGGTAAGAGAGTGTCATGGACATATATACACTACCAAATGTAAAATAGATAGCTAGTGGGAAGCAGCCGCATAGCACAGGGAGATCAGCTCGGTGCTTTGTGACCACCTAGAGGGGTGGGATGGGGAGGGTGGGAGGGAGGGAGATGCAAGAGGGAAGAGAAATGGGAACATATTGTATATGTATAACTGATTCACTTTGTTATAAAGCAGAAGCTAACACACTATTGTAAGGCAATTATACTTCAATAAAGATGTTTAAAAAAAAAAAAAAAAAAGAGAAAAAAAAAAAAAAAAAAAAAAAAAAGAAGTAAAGCTGTCACTCTTTGCAGATGACATGATACTATACATAGAGAATCCTAAAGATGCTACCAGAAAACTACTAGAGCTAATCAATGAATTTGGCAAAGTAGCAGGATACAAAATTAATGCACAGAAATCTCTTGCATTCCTATACACTAATGATGAAAAATCTGAAAATGAAATTAAGAAAACACCCCCGTTTACCATTGAAACAAAAAGAATAAAATATCTAGGAATAAACCTACCTAAGGAGACAAAAGAACTGTATGCAGAAAATTATAAGAGAGTGATGAAAGAAATTAAAGATGATACAAACAGAGGGAGAGATATACCATGTCCTGGATTGGAAGAATCAACATTGTGAAAATGACTCTACTACCCAAAGCAATCTACAGATTCAATGCAATCCCTATCAAACTACCACTGGCATTTTTCACAGAACTAGAACAAAAAATTTCACAATTTGTATGGAAACACAAAAGACCCCGAATAGCCAAAGAAATCTTGAGAAAGAAAAATGGAGCTGGAGGAATCAGGCTCCCTGACTTCAGACTATATTACAAAGCTACAGTAATCAAGACAGTTTGGTACTGGCACAAAAACTGAAACATAGATCAATGGAACAGGATAGAAAGCCCAGAGGTAAACCCACGCACATATGGTCACCTTATCTTTGATAAAGGAGGCAAGCATATACAGTGGAGAAAAGACAGCCTCTTCAATAAGTGGTGCTGGGAAAATTGGACAGGTACATGTAAAAGTATGAAATTAGAACACTCCCTGACACCATGCACAAAAATAAACTCAAAATGGAGTTTATCAAACTCTTAGAGGAAATCATAGGCAGAACACTCTATGACATAAATCACAGCAAGATCCTTTTTGACCCAGCTCCTAGAGAAATGGAAATAAAAACACAAATAAACAAATGCGACCTAATGAAACTTAAAAGCTTTTGCACAGCAAAGGAAACCATAAACAAGACCAAAAGACAACCCTCAGAATGGAAGAAAATATTTGCAAATGAAGCAACTGACAAAGGATTAATCTCCAAGATTTACAAGCAGCTCATGCAGCTCAATAACAAAAAAACGAACAACCCAATCCAAAAATGGGTGGAAGACCTAAATAGACATTTCTCCAAAGAAGATATACAGGTTACCAACAAACACATGAAAGGATGCTCAACATCCTTAATCATTAGAGAATTGCAAATCAAAACTACAATGAGATATCATCTCACACCGGTCAGAATGGCCATCATAAAAAATCTAGAAACAATAAATGATGGAGAGGGTGTGGAGAAAAGGGAACACTCTTGCACTGCTGGTGGGAATGTAAATTGATACAGCCACTATGGAGAACAGTATGGAGGTTCCTTAAAAAACTAAAAATAGAACTACCATATGACCCAGCAATCCCACTACTGGGCATATACCCTGAGAAAACCATCATTCAAAAAGAGTCATGTACCAAAATGTTCATTGCAGCTCTATTTACAATAGCCAGGACATGGAAGCAACCTAAGTGTCCATCATCAGAAGAACAGATAAAGAAGATGTGTCACATATATACAATGGAATATTACTCAGCCATAAAAAGAAATGAAATTGAGTTATTTGTAGTGAGGGGGGTGGAGTTAGAGTCTGTCATACAGAGTGAAGTATGTCAGAAAGAGAAAAACAAATACAGTATGCTAACACATATATATGGAATCTAAGGGGGGAAAAAAAAGGTCATGAAGAACCTAGTGGCAAGATGGGAATAAAGACACAGACCTACTAGAGAATGGAATTGGGGATATGGGGAGGGGGAAGGGTAAGATGTGACAGGGTGAGAGAGTGGCATGGACATATATACACTACCAAATGTAAAATAGATAGCTAGTGGGAAGCAGTCTCATAGCACAGGGAGATCAGCTCGGTGCTTTGTGACCACCTAGAAGAGTGGGATAGGGAGGGTGGGAGGGAGGGAGACGCAAGAGGGAAGAGATATGGGAACATATGTATATGTATAACTGATTCACTTTGTTATAAAGCAGAAACTAACACACTATTGTAAAGCCATTATACTCCAATAAATGCGTTAAAAAATAACAACAACAACAAAAGAAAACCAGTAACACAATAACAGTGGGGGACTTTAACACTCCACTTACACAAATGGATAGATCATTCAGACAGAAAATTAAAAAGGAAAAACAAGCCTTAAATGACACATGAGACCAGATAGACTTAATTAATATTGATAGCACAGTCCATGCAAAAGTAGCAGAATATACTTTCTTCTCAAGTGCACATGGAACATTCCCCAGGAGAGATCACATCTTGGGTCACAAATCAAGCCTTGGTAAATTAAAGAAAATTGAAATTATATCAGGCATCTTTTCCAACCACATTATGAGAATAGATATCAATTACAAGAAATAAACTGCCAAAAAAAAGACCTGGATGCTAAGCAATAAGCTACTAAATAACCAAGAGATTACTGAAGAAATCAAAGAGGAAATCAAAAAAATACCTAGAAATACATGACAATGAAAATACAACAACCAAAACCTATGGGATGCAGCAAAAGCAGTTGTAAGAGGGAAGTTTATAGCAATACAATCCTACCTCAACAAACAAGAAAAATATAAAATAAACAACCTAACCTCACACCTATTGCAAGTAGAGAAAGAAGAACAAACAAAACCCAAAGTTAGTAGAAGGAAAGAAATCATAAAAATCAGAGCAGAAATAAATGACATTGAAACAAACAAACAAAAAAATAGCAAAGATCAATAAAATTAAAAGCTGGTTCTTTGAGAATATACACAAAATTGATAAACCTTTAGCCAGACTCATCAAGAAAAAAAACGGGAGAGGACTCAAATCAATAAAATTGGAAATGAAAAAGAAGTTACAACTGACACAGCAGACGTGCAAAGGATTATGAGACTACTACAAGCAAATATATGTCAATTAAATGGACAACCTCAAAGAAATGGAAAAATTCTTAGAAAAATACAACTTTCTATGACTGAACCAGGAAGAAATAGAAATTCTGAACAGACAAATCACAAGTAATGTAATAGAAACTGTGATTTAAAATCTTCTAACAAACCAAAGTCCAGAACCAGATAGCTTCACAGGCAAATTCTATCAAACATTTAGAGAAGCGCTAACACCTATCTTTCTCAAACCCTTCCAAAAATTACAGAGGGAAGAACACTCTCAAACTCATTCTACAAGGCCACCATCACCCTGATAACAAAAACAGACAAAGATATCACAAAAAAAGAAAATTACAGGCCTATATCACTGATGAACATAGACACAAAAGTTCTCAACAAAATACTAGCCCACTGAATCCAACAACACATTAAAAGGATCATACACTATGATCAAGTGGGATTTATCCTTGGGATGCAAGAATACTTCAATATACACAAGTCAATCAATGTGATACACCATATTAACAAATTGTAGAATAAAAATCATATGATCATCTCAATAGATGCAGAAAAAGCTTTCAACAATATTCAACACCCATTTATGATAAAAACTCTCCAGAAAGTGGGCATATAGGAACCTACCTCAACATAATAAAGGTCATATATGAGAAATACCACAGCAAACATTATTCTCAATGGAGAAAAACTGAAAGCATTTCCTCTAAAATCAGGAACAAGGCAAGGGTGCCCACTCTTGGCACTGCTATTTAACATAGTTTTGGAAGTCCTAGCCATGGCAATCAGAGAAGAAAAAGAAACAAAAGGAATACAAATTGGCAAAGAAGAAGTAAAACTGTCACTGTTTGCAGATGACATGATACTACACATAGAAAATACTAAAGATGCCACCAGAAAACTACTAGAGCTAATCAAAAATTTGGTATAGTTGCAGGAGAAAAAATTAATACACAGAAATCTCTTGCATTCTCATACAGTAACAACAAAAGATCAGAAAGAGAAATTAGGGAAACAATCCCATTCACCATTGCAACAAAAAGAATAAAATACCTAGGAATAAACCTACCTAAGGAAGAAAAAGACCTGTACTCAGAAAACTATAAAACCCTGATGAAAGAAATCAAAGATAACACAAACAAATGGAGAGATATATCATGTTCTTGGATTTCAAGAATCAATATTGTGAAAACTACCCAAAGCAATATACAGATTCAGTGCAATCCCTATCAAATTACCAAAGGCATTTTTCACAGAACTAGAACAAAAAAACTTAAAAGTCGTATGGAGTCAGAAAAGACCCCAAACAGCCAAAGCAATCTTGAGAGAGAAAAACGGAACTGGAGGAATCAGGCTCCCTGACTTCAGACTATACTACAAAGCTACACATCAGGACTGACACAAAAACAGAAATATAGATCAACAGAGCAGGATAGAAAGGCCAGAGATCAGCTCACACATGTATGGTCAACTAATCTATGAAAAGGAGGCAAGAATATACAATGGAGAAAAGACAGTCTCTTCAGTAACTGGTGCTGGGAAAACTGGACAGCTACATATAAAAGAATGAAATTAGAACACTCCCTAACACCATACAAAAAAAAATAAACTCAAAATTGTTTAAATACCTAAATGTAAAACTGGATACTATGAAACTCTTAGAGGAAAACATAGGCAGAACACTCTTTGACATAAATCACAACAAGATCTTTTTTGACCACCTCCTAGAGTAATGAAAATAAAAACAAAAATAAACAACTGGGACCTAGTGAAACTTAAAAGCTTTTACACAGCAAAGGAAACCATAAACAAGATGAAAATATAACCCTCAGAATGGGAGAAAATATTTGTTAATGAAGCAACAATGAGGGATTAATCTCCAAAATATACAGATAGCTCATGCAGCTCAATATCATAAAAACAAACAACCCAATCAAAAAATGGGTGGAAGAGCTAAATAGACATTTGTACAAAGAAGATATACAGATGGCCAAGAAGCACATGAAAAGATGCTCAACATCACTAATATTAGAGAAATGCAAATCAAAATTACAATGAGGTATCACCTCACATCAGTCAGAATGGCCGTCATCAAAAAATCTACAAACAATAAATGCTGGAGAGAGTATGGAGAAAAGGTAACCCTCTTACACTGTTGGTGGGAATGTAAATTGATACAGCCACTATGGAGAACAGTATGGAAGTTCCTTAAAAAACTAAAAATAGAATTACCATATGACCTGGCATATACCCAGAGAAAACCATAATTCCAAAAGATACATGTACCCCAATGTTCATTGCAGGCCTATTTACAATAGCCAGGTCATGGAAGCAACCTAAATGCCCATTGACAGATGAGTGGTTAAAGAAGATATGGTACATATATACAGTGGAATATTACTCAGCCATAAAAATGAACGAAATTTCATCATTTGTAGAGAAGGACCAAAAGACTGTCATATAGAGTGAAGTAAGTCAGAAAGAGAAAAACAAATATCGTATATTAACACATATATGTGGAATCTTAAAAAATGGTACAGATGAACCTGTTTGCAAGGCAGAAATAGAGACACAGACATAGAGAACAAACGTATGGACACCAAGGTGGGAACGGGGGGTGGGATGAACTGGGAGATTGGGATTGACATGTATACACTAATCTGTATAAAACAGATAACTAATGAGAACCTGCTGTATAGCACAGGGAACTCTACTTAGTGCTCTGGGGTGACCTAAATAGAAAGGAAATCAAAAAAAGAGGGGATATATGTATACATATGGCTGATTCACTTCACTGTACAGTAGAAATTAACACAACATTATAAAACAACTATACCCCAATAAAAATTTTTTAAAACCATAAAAAAAAAAGATTAACTCAAGACCAAAGGAGCTTCACCTAATTATGATGTCTTTCCAAAGGAATAATAGTACAATATGTAAATCCTACTGGTACTATAATCTAGAATTATGCATAAAACTGCCCAGTTGTTCCATAATTGGGGATTGCTATTTTGCATAATGCATGAATAAAAAAGAATGTACATTATTTCAATTTACTAAATATTCATATCAAGCTATGAGAAAGTACCTGAATCACCACTATAATACAATATGCTTACATATAAAATGATGCAAGTTTCTAAATGATGGCTTGTTCATCAGAATTGGTCAAATTCTAATTTCTTTTAGAAGTTTGGCCAGTATTATTGTAAAACCACTTTTAGGGGGACAATTTTAAAACTTATGTGTTACTACCTACACCGACGTTTTTCACTCTCTCATACTCTACCCATCCACAGGTAGAAAACAACAGAAATGTTCCTGAGACA
The DNA here is from genome assembly GCF_028023285.1 of Balaenoptera ricei. Classification (NCBI taxonomy): domain Eukaryota; kingdom Metazoa; phylum Chordata; class Mammalia; order Artiodactyla; family Balaenopteridae; genus Balaenoptera; species Balaenoptera ricei. The sequence continues at coordinate 27,955,911 of NC_082648.1, read as the reverse complement.
CAGAGCACAAATATAAGACCTGTCTACTATGCAGAGGATCATCGCCTAGAATAATAATAGAGCAGTGGGAGAAGTGGGCTTCCACAGTTACTGTTGCTAGCTGTACAAGGTACTTCACACCTGCTACCTTAATGCTATAGACTCATTTCTGGATAGATATTTACAGATATGGGAGTGTAGAAAGAAAATATTGCCTTGAACTTGGTATTTGTAAATTCAATTAGATTGAAGTTTGGATTAAAAAGGTATATGTTAACTATTCTTCTATCTCTTATCTCTGGCCTACATCAACCATGAACTAGAGCAGCACTTTTAAAAGTCCGACCCCAGGATACCTCTGGGAGGTGAGGAGGGTTAAAGGTTTCGTTTCAGGGCATAGATGAGGTCAGCATTTATTTTTATAATAATACTAAGGGTTTTGTGGGGAGCTTTTTTGCCCTTTTCAAAGAGTTAAAATTTGTACTGATAGTGTGAAAACACTGATGGAGAACAGTGCACGTGTTCCAGCATGAAACAAGCCCAAAACTGTGCTAGAGTCAGGCTAGTCTTTTTTTTTTTTAATTTTTATTTTATATTGTAGTATAATTGATTAACAATGTTGTGTTAGTTTCAGGTTCACAGCAAAGTGATTCAGTTATACATATATCTATTTTTTTCAAATTATTTTCCCATTTAGGTTATTACAGAATATTGAGGAGAATTCCCTGTGCTATACAGTAGGTCTTTGTTGGTTATCTATCTTAAATATAGCAGTGTGTACCTGTCAGTCCCAAACTCCCAGTCTATCCCTCCCCCCACTCTTCCCCCTGGTAATCATCAGTTTGTTCTCTAAGTCTGTGAGTCTGTTTCTGTTTTATAAATAAGTTCATTTGTATCATTTTTTTTAGATTGCCCATATAAGTGATATCATATGATATTTGTCTTTCTTTCACTTAGTGTGATAGTCTCCAGGTCCATCTACGTTTTTGCAAATGGCATTATTTCATTCTTTTTAATGGCTGAGTAATATTCCATTGTTTATATATATACCACATCTTCTTTATCCATTCATCTGTTGATGGACATTTAGATTGCTTCCATGTCTTGGCTATTGTAAACAGTACTACAATGAACACTGGGGTGCATGTATCCTTTCAAATCATGTTTTTCCCCAGATATATGCCCAGGAGTGCTTGATTATATGGTGGCTCGATTTTTAGTTTTTTTAAGGAACCTCCATACTGTTCTCCATAGTGGCTGTACCAATTTACATTCCCACCAACAGTGTAGGAGGGTTACATTTTCTCCACGCCCTCTCCAGCATTTATTGTTTGTAGATTTTTTGATGATGGCCATTCTGGCCAGTGTGAGTTGATATGTCATTGTAGTTTTGATTTGCATACGTCTAATAATTAGTGATGTTGAACATCTTTTCATGTGTGTGTTGACCATCTGTATGTCTTCTCTGGAGAAGTGTCTATTTAGATCTGCTGCTCATTTTTTTATTAGGTTTTTGTTTCTTTGATATTGAGCTGCATAAGCTGTTTGTAAATTTTGGAGACTAATCCCTTGTCGGTCAAATCATTTGGAAATATTTTCTCCCATTCTATGGATTGTCTTTTTGTTTTGTTTATGGTTTCCTTTGCTGTGAAAAAGCTTTTGAGTTTAATTAGGTCCCATTTGTTTATTTTTATTTTTATTTTCATTCCTCTAGGAGACAGCTCAGAAAAGATATTGCTGAAACTTATGTCAAAGAGTGTTCTGCCTATGTTTACCTCTAAGAGTTTTATAGTATCCAGTCTTAAATTTAGGTCTTTAATCCATTTTGAGTTTATTTTTGTGCATGGTGTTAAAGAATGTTCTCATTTCATTTTTTTACATGTAGATGTCTAGTTTTCCCAACACCATTTATTGAAGAGTATGTCTTTCCTCCCTTGTATATTCTTGCCTTCTTTGTCATAAATTAATTGAGCATGGTGCATGGGTTTGTTTCTCAGCTTTCTATCCTGTTCCATTGATCTATATTTCTGTTTTTGTGCCAGTACCATACTGTTTTGATGGCTGAAGCTTTGTAATATAGCCTGAAGCCAGGGAGCTGGATTCCTCCAGCTCCATTTTCCTTTCTCAAGATTGTTTTGGCTATTTGGGGTATTTTGTGTCTCCATACAAATTTTAAGATTTTTATTCTAGATCTGTGAAAAAGGCCACTGGTAATTTGATAGGGATTGCATTGAATCTGTAGATTGCCTTGGGTAGTATAGTCATTTTGACAATATTGATTCTTTCAATCCAAGAACATGACCTGCAAGCTCAACTAGCCACTTTTTTCACAAAACACTATTTTTACTTAAAAGCCTGACAAACCAGGATCATTCAGTCTTGGATATTGGGCAGAAATTTTTTTTTAAGTGAACAATGTGTGCTCATCCATTCAAGAAAAATCACTGAAAGTATTTGTTGCTGATGATAGAATTGAAGGTTTCAAGCAAAAATTAAATTTGAAAACTTTATCTGCCACCATGAGTTTGACAGCTTCCCAAAACTTAAAGACTCTTCTGATGATATCAGTGGAAATATTAATAAATGTGATTTGTTGGGGGGAGCAGGTTATATAATGAAATGTGTCAACATAACTCCGTGAATTAATATCTTGCAAATTACCAATGTAATATATTACAAAATCACACATGGGGAAAATACCCACCTATTCAAAGTATAAGATAGATCAATGGGGTTTTAAATCAATAAAGTATAGAAAACTCATTGATGTAGTCTCAGATTCCACGTTGCCACTAACCTTAAGAAACTACAACTTGTCAATTGATTAATAGCAAAGAAGAGTAGCCACAATTATCTGAGAATGCTATTAAAATATCCCTCACTTTTCCAACTGCATATCTGTGTGAGGCTGAATTTTCTTCATATACTTCAACCAAAATAACATACCACAACTTTTGAATGCAAAGAGGTTATGACAACCCACATATTTTATATTAAAGCAGACATTAAAGAGATTAGTGAAATGTAAAACAATGCCACTCTTCTCACTTATTTTGTTTTGGAAAATACTTTTTATTTTATAAAGACTTTTTTAGGTTAACATATAATGGAGTTATTTTTATTATTTTTAATGCAATAATTGGTAAATATTTTCTTAATTTTTTAGTTTTGATTGCTAGTACATTAACTATCATAGCTATAACACATAAACAAAACCTGCTTGGGCATGCTCAAGAATTTTGAGGGTAACAGGATCATGAGACAAAAAATTTGTAAATACCTGCCCTAGGCAAACTCTTCACCTTCCACACACTTCACCAAACCATTCTCTTGTTCAGTCAGTCACTCAGCCCACAGATATTTATTTAACACTTATTGCTAGTCAACATTATAGGTACTGGGGCCAGGGCAGTAAATAAAATAGACCCAGTCTATGTTCTCATGAAGTTTATGGTCTAGTGGAGTTATATAATACACAAGTAAACAAATATATAAGTGAGGCAACTTCTGACAGTGATAAATGACATGAAGTAAACAAAACAGAGTGAGATGATAGAGAGTGACTCTCAGGGCTATTTTAGATTGGATTTTGAGGAGAGACCTCCATGACTAGATGACGTTGGAATTGAGACTGAATGACACTAAGGAGGCCATGCAAAGACCTGGGGGAAACCTGTTTCGTGGAAGAAAGAGGAAGTGCAAAGACTATATACAAAAAGGTGGGCCTGAGCCAGATCAGGGAGTGTCTTGCAGGTCAGGGGAAGGAGCTAAAAGTTTATACTTAGAGGGATATATCTAACCTATATGTTTTTCCTTCAGTCAGCACACTCCCTCCCTCCCTCAACACTTGCATTCATGAAATTCTTTCAGTCACCCCAAAGGCCTCTCACTTCCCCTGCTCTAAACCCACACTCAAATCATATGCTGAGTAAAAAAGAAACAAACCCTTCCCAGAATAGGAAAACTCCTATGCACACATAAAAAGTGAATTTTTCTACTCAGAGGGTGATTATATAAAGGGCAGCAGACTGATAGCAGGAATATTTCTCTCCCCTCCCATTATCTACCTGAAGGCAGGGCATAAATTTCCCTTTGTGTCCCCTTCTTTCATACCTGGAAGAAGAGAGCAACTCTTATCACTAGAAACAGAAAGGGAGCTTCAAAATGAGTTTGCATAAACAAACCTTATTAAACCCTTATCTTCCATTAGTTTCCCCATGTATTAACTAGTTACTTCCCCACAATCCCTTGAAGCCCAAATCCCCTTTCTTTGTTAAAATGGTATATAAGTCCCTGAGTCTAAGCATTTCTCTGAGTTTCGTTTCTTTTCTACGAAATCCCATGCACATAAGAATTGTTTGCCTTCTCTCCTGCTAACTTGTCTTTTGTTAATGTAATTCATAGACCCCCAGTCACTGAACCTAAGAGGGTAGAGGACAAGTTCTTCCTCCTCAACAACAGTTTCAATCTATTCTTCTCCTATATATAAGACCTCTCCTCCTTAAATCAAATAAAACTTTTGTTACAATGGGGAGTAGTATCTTAGTGCAAAAAATGTTTGTAGTTTTATTAGTAAACATATTATTACCAAGTATTTTGGTAATTTGTGGCACATCCAAACAGAGGTAAGTCTTAATAAGCTAGCATTTTGTTGGCATGCTTCTTACATGGATTTTTCCACTCTGGATACAAGAATCTTTACTGTAAAATTCAGGCAGTGTCCATTCATCCTACAGTCATACTTATTGAGAATGGTTAAATACATATCCTAGAATGATAGCTATATATTCTTATAATAATTCATGTAAATATTATCAATGCTGTAAATAATCTACAAAGAGGTTCTCAATTTGGAGGGGGCGGGGTCATGACATTTCCAAGAATCTGATGAGAGTTAAGGACACTCTCACTATAAACTTTTGTACACAGAAAAATGTGCATAGAATTACAAGTAATATTTTAGACCCCTAGAGCCAAGTTAATAACCCATGCTAGACAGTAAATTATGATATCTTTCAGGTTTTTAATAAGCAAGTGATATGACCTGAGCTAGAGATAGATGGATGATAGGTAGATAGAAAGATAGATAGATGATGATAGATAGATAGAGAGAGAGATAGTAGATATTTGTAGAAACTAACTCTGATAGTTATTTAGAGAATGAGTTTTAGAAAAGCAAGAAGTCTTGTTAGAATGATAGTGTAATGCTCTAATGATGAGTAGAGATTCAAACTGAGAAATGACGGTAGCTTGGACTACATAAGTTTTAACTAGAGACCTGGTATGAAGAAATTTCTAAAAGATATATCTCAAGTAAAAGGAAAATAATGGTTACCCACAAGGTAGGTATGATTATTATCATTACCAAATATAATAATGCAAGAAAATATAAGAAAAAAATAGAAAGATGCATTGAACCATAATTGTTAAATAAGTCGAAGCAGTGGTTTAAATTTTTCTATAAACACACACCAGGCTCAGGTGGTATTACTGCAGAGTTCTATAAAACTGTCTGTATCTATGAGGATCCAATCTAAAATTTTCGACAGGGAAAATTTCATTAAAAGAATTATTAACTTTTAAAAGTGGTGAAATACAAAAAGAGCACTCTAAAGAATATAAGGAGAACAAACACAGGAAGCAGAACTATTTCTAGGGTCGAGAGTAAACAGGGACAGAACTAAGAACTGTAGAATCCATCCCCATGCCTGTTTTCTAAGGTCTTACAGGTACAAATTGGCAACATCTTGTAACTCCTTTCATATATATGCTATCTCTTCCTAAGAGTAGACCTTACACTTTTCCATCTGGACTATGTTGGACATTAACCCTCATTACAAGCTTCAAGGCAATGACAGATGCAAAGAAGGTAACTATAAAGTCATTGAAGATTATTAACACAAAGTAGTAATTGTTTGCTCAAAGTGAGATGGAGGGACCTTTCCACTAGCAAAGAAGTTTCAAGATATTATGGAGACCCAGATTTCTCACCTTGGTCTTTATCTGTCCAAATTATCCACTCAAGGTAGGGTACCACTCCTTCCCAACCAGTTGCCTTAGCATAAGGGACTTAATAGGTTAATAGGCTTTGCAACTCTGCACATCTACAATCAGATCTGGGATCGATGGTCAGCAATATCTGCCTTGTGGCTACATAAGATAAGGAAATTCTTTAAGGCCATCAAGGAGGATTTCTGATACTCTATTTATGACATTACTTGGAAATCCAAAGCCTTAATTTTATTTTTATTTATTTAATTTTGTGCTTTTATTTTCATAAGCTCTCCAGCACACTCATAAATGACCAACCTACCTCAATATCTTTGTAATCAACACTGTCACCATAGCAACTAAATCCCAGAGGCGCTATGCCAATACCTTGCCCTCTTCCATCACTCCATTTCATGCCACCACCAGTGATAGTTTAAATAATTATAAAGCTGCTGTGTGCCATGGAATACTTCTGCCACATTTCCTCTAGTAAGGAGATTATCTGAGTGCTCACGTGAACAACTGAAACTCAAAGCCTCATTTTGAAGCTTTACTTCATGATACCAGGTCAGGTTTAGAACCAACTTACTTATCAGTCAAGATCCTGATAGAGGGCTTCCCTGGTGGCGCAGTGGTTGGGAATCTGCCTGCCAATGCAGGGGACACGGGTTCGAGCCCTGGTCTGGGAAGATCCCACATGCCGTGAAGCAACTAAGCCCGTGAACCACAACTACTGAGCCTGCGCATCTGGAGCCTGTGCTCCGCAACAAGAGAGGCCGCGATAGTGAGAGGCCCGTGCACTGTGATGAAGAGTGGCCCCCACTTGCCACAACTAGAGAAAGCCCTCGCACAGAAACGAAGACCCAACACAGCCATAAATAAATAAATAAATAAAAGATCCTGATAGAAAGATGGCACACCTTAAAAGGCTTAATTGAAGAGAATTTAATGAGGGAACAATTCACAGAGGTGTGAACATGGTTAAGAGTACAAACCAAAGATGGTGAGGTGCCCCTGGACTTGCAATAGTGGGAAACCACCACCAGCACCTGATCTAAAGGGGCAAGAAGAGGGAATCTGGTTATCAGAGGGCCATGAGAATTAGAACCACACAAGAAGGGATTCCTAGAAGAAACTGTAGTTTAAAAGAAAGGCAGCCACTGCTGAACCTGGAGAAAGTGGAAAAGTACCTTAATCACTCAGTCCTGTCTTCTGGTCTCCAATCTTACTTCCTATACTCAAACCCAAATAGAAGGCAGAGAGCAAGCTATCCTGGGTGATTCAGTCCCTAGCAGTCGACCTTTCTGAACATATAAAAGGGCAGAGAAACACAGAGAAATGATCAGAGGGAGCAAATAGAAAAAAATCATAACAACTCCCAAATTCATTTTGTGAGGCCATCATAACCTCGATAATAAAACTTAACAAGGACATTTCAATAAAGAAAAATTACAGCCACGCTCAAAAACACAGATGGAAAAACGCTAAACAAATTATTAGGAAACTGAATTCAGTAATATATATTTAAAAGGATAATAAAAGAGAAACAAGTTGAACCTAATTCAAGAATGTGAAGTTAATTTAATATCTGAACATAAATCACTGTAATTCAACATATAAGCAGAATAAATAAGAAAAATCAGGTAATCATCTCAATCAATGCAGAAAAGAATTAAAAATTCAACAAACATTCAAAAAACATTTTAAAGTCTATTACTAAACTAGGAATTAAAAATGACTTTCTTAGAAAAAGGAACCCTCCAACACTGTTGGTGGGAATGTAAATTGGTATAGCCACTATGGAGACCAGTATGGATGTTCCTTAAAAAACTAAAAATAGAGCTACCATATGATCCAGCAATCCCACTCCTGGGCATATATACAGAGAAAACCATAATTCAAAAAGATACAGGCAACTCAATGTTCATTGCAGCACTCTTTACAATAGCCAAGACATGGAAGCAACCTAAATGTCCATCGACAGATGAATGGATAAGGAAAATGTGGTATATATATATATATATATATATATATATATATATATATATGCAATTCCATTGTATATATTGTGTATATATATATATATAATTGTGTGTATATATATATATATATATATATATATACAATGGAATATTACTCAGGTATAAAAAGGAATGACATAATGTCATTTGCAGCAACATGGATGGACCTAGAGATTATCATACTAAGTGAAATAAGCCAGACAGAGAAAGATAAAAATCATGTAATATTGCTTATATTGGAATCTTAAAAAAAAGATACAAATGAACTTATTTCCTAAACTGAAAGAGACTCACAGACACAGAAAACAAACTTACGGTTACCAAAGAGGAAAGGAGGAGGGAGGAGAGATACATTAAGAGTCTGGGATTAACATGCACACACTACTATGTATAAAATAGATAACCAACAAGGACCTACTGTATAGCACAGAGAACTGTACCAATATCTTATAATAACCTATAAGGGAAGAGAATCTGAAGAATATATATATATATATATATATATATATGTTCAGTGAGATATATATATATATATATTTGGTTATATATATATAACTGAATCACTGTGCTGTATACCTGAAACTAACATTATATTGTAAATCAACTACACTTCAATAAAAAAATTAAAAATTTTTAAATTTTTAAAAAGATGACTTCCTTAATCTTTTAAAGTATATCTATGAGAAATCAATACCAAACATCATACTTAATGATAATATATTTAAAATTTTCTCATGGAAATTTTTTTTAAATACTAAGTTCACAGTAAGTGAATAAGGCAATAAAAAGAAATATGTTAGAAGGATTATGTACATGTTGTGATTATATATGTAAAACAATCCAAAAGAATCTAAAATTAAAATATTAGGATTAATAAGTTTATTTAGCAGGATTTCTTGATACTAAGTTAATACCAAAATCAATTGTCTTTATACACACCAGTTGCAAAACACTTAGAATATAAATTTTTTAGTGATGCCATTTCCAACAGCATAAAAATATCAAATCTCTTAGAATAAATCTAATAAAATTCATGAACAGCTCTGTACAAAATATTATAAAATATTATGGAGAGAAATTAAAGATGACCAAAACAAGTAGGAGAAAACTATGTTCATAGACTGAAATATTATGTTTTGCAAAGATATCAATTCTCTCTAGATTGATTTCATTTCCATGTAATACCAGTCAAAATTCCAAAAAGTTTTTAATAGATTGTAACAAGTTGTTTCTAAAATATATATGGAAATGCAAAGAATCAAGAGTAGCCAAGGCACTATTGAATGAGGAGGAGGAGAAGGCAGTAGTGGTAGTGGTGATAGTGAAAGGATTTAACAATCATATATCAAGTCTTACAATAAACATACAATAGTGAAGAAAGTGTTTTATTTTTGCAAAGATAGACAAGTAGATCAATGGAATAATATAGAGAGCCCAGGAACAGCCCCCACACATATATATGTACACTTGACCTAAAGGGAAAAATAGGAAAAGATATTTTCATTTTTTTAAATTTTTTTTATTGAAGTATAGTTGATTTACAATGTTGTGCTAATTTCTGCTGTACAGCAAAGTGACTCACTTATACACATTTATACATTCTTTTTTTATATTCATTTCCATTATGGTTTATCCCAGGAGATTGAATATAGTTCCCTGTGCTATACTGTAGGACCTTATTATTTATCCATTCTAAATGTAATAGTTTGCATCGACTAACCTCAAACTCCCAGTCCATCCCTCTCCCTACCGCCTTCCCCCTTGTCAACCACCAGTCTGTTCTCTATGTCTGTGAGTCTGAGGAAAAAATATTTTAAATAAATAATACTGAAATAATTGGATGACCATTTGGGGTAAATGAAACTTGAATCCAACTTCAGGCCACACACAAAAGGCCCAGCTGATTTGAATGACCTTCTGGCATCTCAGCTAAAACTGAATACTCTAGGATACTCTAGGATGGCCATTCTGGGAGGCCTCAGGGGATTGCTCGTCTCTGCTCTACACAGCCTCTCATCCTCTAGTAATCCAGCCCAGCCTGGCTCACAAGGCAGCAGCTTTCCAATGGAGCACTGGTTCTCAACTGGGGTGATTTTGCCCCCATTCCACAGGACATTTGGCAATGTCTACAGACCATTTTTGTTGTCAAAATCGGGGTTCGAGGCTGTGAGGTGTTGTGTAAGGAGGCTCGCTCCTGACATCTAGTGGGTAGAGTCCAGGGACTCTGATAAACCTGCTACAATGCACAGGAGAGGCCCCAACAAAGAAGTATCAGGTCCAAAATGTCAGTAGTGTTGAAGTTGAGAAACACTGCAATAGAGTGAGTAGAAACTAGGCTTAGATATCATAAAATATGATTTTCACTGCATTCTACTAGGCAAAGTATCACAAAGCCAGTCCAGATGCAAGGGGTTGGAAAATAGATTACACCTTTCGGTGGGAGGAGCTACAAAGAATTTATAGGCATTTGTTAGCTACCACAAAAGCTGATGTTTTAGGGGTGGAGTGGGAGATTGAACTACTAGGTTTTTATGAAATGGAGAAAATTGATCCACATAAGTTGAGGTTAGGCAGAAGGGTTCAAGATGGTTCTGAGATTTCAGAAATGGAGCATTAAGGAAATAGAGAAGCAGTAGACTAAGATTAAGATGGCAACAGTACTGTGTAATATTCAGGTCTGACGTGTTGATTTTGAGATACCCACATCTAAGGAGGAGAATTGAGTCATTTGAGTTAAGTCCCATGAATGCAGGATGCCACAAAATCTTGGCAGTTAACATAGATAAATAAAACTTGAAGTTTATCTTATTGCCATACTCAACATAATGTCATACCAAAAATCCAAGTTCAACTTAAAAAAAAAAAAGACAGAAAATAATCTAGGTCTTCACTAAGGCCACTTGATGAGTCAGCAAAGGGGGAATTACATCACACAGCAAACACAACAATCTTTAAAACTCTCTTTAGAAATTTCCTGCATTCCCCCAGTCCCATTACACATGGCAACTACTCACATTTCTTCTCTCTTTCCTTTTACAGACCCCCAAAATTGCTCTCAGCCTACCTGACTTTCTTTTTATTCCTCCACTACTTGTCTTCCTCCCTGCCACCTTCCTTGGATCTTATTTTTCTTGGTAGGGTATATCCTAGCAATCTACCCCTTATATTTGCTTTTCCCTTTTACCACCCCACTCAACAAAACCAAAGAATCCTCCCCGGTTCCTACTTCCTTAGAAAGTGAATTAAGTGGAGGTTAATAGCTTTTTTTATGTTCTAAATTTTTTAGCTCCTGGCTAGCTGCATGGAGAAAAGTGATTCTATGACACTGCCTTGCCTGCAATTTGTCTGCACATCTATATACACTTACAGGGATAAAAATTGGTCTCAGCTTCCATTTCCAGGTATAAACGAGCAGAAAGACTTCAGACCTGAGGTGTGACCAGGGCTTTCTTCAAACTTTAAGTGATTTCACCTGAAGTGTAAGCTATGGGAACACACAGAGCATATCCACAGGATATGATGTTTCACGGAGAAATAGCACTTATCCTGCCTTACATGTTTGAAGCATGTCAGTACTGAACAATTCATTTCCACAGGCTCAATGATAGGGCCCTGTCTTAGTCTTCAGGAGCTGCTATCACAAAATACCATAGACTGAATGGCTTAAACAAAACATTTGTTTTCTCAAAATTCTGGAGGTTGGGAGTCTGAGGTCAGATGCCAGCATGGTTGGGTTCTGGTGAGAGCCTCTTCCAGGGTTGCTGATGGCCACCTCCTTGATATATGCTCACATGGCCTTTCCTTGGTGCATGTGCAGAAGAGAGAGAAAGCTCTGGGGTGTCACTTTCTCTTCTTATAAATGCACTGATGCCATTGTGGGGGACCCAGCCTCAGAACATCATCTAAACCTAATTACTTTCCAAAGGCCCCACCTCCAAACACCATTACACTGGGAGTTAGGGCTTCAACATATAAAATTTGGGGGAACACAAACATTCAGTTCACAATGGGCCCAAAGATCTTAAGATCAGGAAGAAACAACTTTATAGGAGAGTGTGAAAACCACTGTCTTCCATACATAATTTTTTCCTGGAGTTGAATTCAGAGCAATTCTTACCTTCATGATAAATATAATTTATATCAAAGCCTAAAATAAGATCTATATTTATTCCTGATTTTAAAGTATTTTAGTGCTTCTCACAAAGCCACCAGTCCCTGCCTTTATTAACTTTAAGCAAACATGCTCTGTTTTTTGAAAATTTTATTAATTCCTACAATTAAAAATCCTTTTCTGTCCTTTTTCATGACAATATCTTCCCTTTTCAAACATCAATTTTTCTTCTTACTGAATTGCAGAGGTAAAAAAAAAAGAAGTTGAATAGCATTGTGAATGTAAACACATCTGTTGCCATGGTAGCAGCAGCAGCGGAGCAAGGAGAACCACTTGTGGCTGCAGTATCTGCAGGAGACCAATTATCAAATCTGGAATCTCTAATTCAGTAAACAGGAGCAACAGTGAGCATAGTTAGAGGAAATTGCTTATTTTATTGGGAGGGAGAGAGGTAAGCCAGGGACTTCAAGAAATATAGGAGGCAGAGATAAAATTGGTGTGCATGTCCATTGCCTAATGAAGTGGTTGTTTTCAAAGGAGCCTGGGGAAAATGCAATTTGCAGCTACTGTGACTGCAACATGGGAGTCTAATATCACCTCCTATGTTTACTGGCGGTTCCCCAACAGGCCTGGATGGTGCCACCCTACAATTAAGCTGACTGTTGCCAAGCTGCTGCCTACTGGGTACCATAAAATTCTGAGCAATGTAAAACAAGTCCAGTAGGACTTGGCCATTCACTTAGCTTTACAGAAGAAAATCTGCTTAAAAGCTCAGTGCCATGGAAATAAAGCTACAGCTACATTTCTCATTCTTCTCCATCTTAATAATGAGGACAGTAATCAAGGAGACTTTTTATTTACCAAAAGCATCATTATTTGTCCTCTGGGTCTTAGGGGTTGGGGAGCATCTTGGTGCATTTTGTTTTCCAGTTGTCTTAAGAAAAAATGTTAATAGGAACAATTAGGTACACCCACATTTCTGAGATTTTGCACACAAGAACTGAGGACCCACCTCATGAGGACTTGTACCTACTAGAGGGTATGCAATAAAAATTTTTTGTGTCCTATATGACGTCACCAGAACCAGGACCCCAAGAACTAGGGCCTCAAGGATCTAGTTTGTCACAATCACAAAAAATAGTCCAATGAACTCCTTGATGAATTATTTGACTCTTCAGGCTTTTTGGTCCTTCTCTGTTGTTCACTAAACAGAACAGTTTCCTGCACACATCACTGGTACTTAATAAAATTTATTTAATTGAATTTAAGTAGACAGAATGAAAAGTTGTTAAAACAATTAGTTGTACCAAATATGAATAGTTGGATTTGATTGATGTGTGATAAAATATCTTAAAAGACTTTAATTTCTGCATTTTAAACTAAACTAGTGAGTTTTTAAATTTTATTATAAAGCTATTAAACTTATTTTTCTGTGGGCCCCAAAAAGATGGTCAGTCTTGGTTAATAGAGGTTGAGTTTGTACAGTGGAAACAACAATGCCCAGATTTTTTTTTTAAGTTTTGTGTACAGCTTGGACTCTAATTGGCTGCAGGACTTTGAGCAAATCTTTAATGCTCATTTTCCTATTCTGTAATGTTCTCCCTGGTGAGGTCCAAATGGCATTATAAATCTGAAGGCAGTTCAAAATTTGTAAGCTATAAAATAAACTATATAAGCCTAACCTCCTTAGCATCTTTACACAAATGTCATCTTCTTAGTGAGGCCATCCTTGAGCACCTTGTCTAAAATGCAGCTCACCACCAACCCCATTCCTGCTTTATTTGTCTCTTTACCACTTATCAGTGTGTTGCACAATACATCCTACTTATTTGTTTTATGTAAGGACTCCCTGCTTGCTAGAATATAAGCTCCATGAGAACAGAGTTTGTTGTCTGTTTCTTTCCCCAGCTATATCCACAGACCTAAATATTTATAAACTAGAAGTTTATAAATATTTTTGAATGAATGAATGAATGCAAAAGTGAATGAATAAAAAATTTGTTGTCAATTTTTTCTAAATGGCTTTTCAAAATTATGGAAACATAGGCAGAGTCATTACATCAAGGTTTCTGATCAGATCTGTTAAAGTCAACAAACTTCAGTGAAAGATTTAGGACATCCACAAAGCAGATGGTCTTAGGCATACCTCTCAACCATTCCCACTCTGTCACGTGGAGAAGCCAACTAATAACATCAGCTCCAGACCTCTGATAGGATTGTTATCAGCATAAAATATGATTATGTGAGCAAAGTGCTTTAAAAGTTAAAAGCACCCATAAAGTATTACATTTTGTATTATTATTTAACAGTGGGGTTTCTGGTGCCTTAGTATTTTGTCATGTCATTAAGCCATGGTGGGAGGAAGAGTGACAGTTGCAATAAAAAAGTTTTCCAAAGAGTGAAGAGAAGGAAGTTGTAGCTGGTCTCAGCCCCTGTACTCCGAATGCATTTGTAACCTCAGTCATGAGCTACAGAGTAGAACACAGACCACAAGGCTTTGGCCAGAGATCAGGGAAACCCTGGAAGAGTCGAGTTGTAAAGCAAACTCAGATATTCTAGCAAACTAAAATGTGTAATGTGCACTGTTCAGTACCGCATAAAAAGGATAATTAAAAACCTTTAAAAATTAGTCATACATCTTAAAATAATAAATCACTGCTTCTTTCAAAATGTCATGAAAATGGGAAGTTTCTCCTGACAGATTCCATTGTTCTTTGGGTACCATTTTCCTTTAGTACCTATGCATATGATTAACTTTCAAATAACACTACGTTTTTAGGTATTAAAATTCAGACTAGTTTTCCACATTTTGCGTTTCTCTTTTCTTCAGAATCATTATGTTAGGTGTTGAGAATGGTTTTTAATGACAAGCCTTCTAGAATAAGTTGAGTCAGAAACAAGGAAAGTTCTAAGCCTATGTGTTGGGAAATGATGTGATTATTGAAGAACGAAACCCTTTGGAGTCACACTGCCCTGTGTTTCAATCGCAGCTAAGGGATGTTTCAGCCAGTTTCCTGGCTGATTTCAAAATAAGTTCCAGATTCTGGCTATCTGTGTATGGAAATGGTGGATACAAGATACTTTTCAGATGTCTATTGTATGAGCTGGTATGCATAAGGGTTTTTAATCTTTAATCTAAAGACAGAGGGATAGGTGGAGAAGAGAGGAGTGTGAAAGAGGAGTGTGAAAGAGAGAAGATGAAGACAGTCTGTCTCCTCACATGTACCAGGCATTAGTTTCAGGTCCAGTGGAAAGAGGAATGAAGAACAGAAGTTGAAGAGGCAATAATTAATGAGGCAAGGAATGGGATGTGTGTGTACTAATGGTACAATAAGTGCAAATTCAGGTCTGGGCGAAAAGGTGCTGCACAGAGATGAGAATAAAGCCATCCTTTACCCTGAATTCTTTTTACCCCCTTACAGCACCCCATGCTGCCACTGAACTCAATTCAGAGTTGGGGATCCAAGGGCAGCTGCCAACCCAGTGGCTCTGCGTGGCAGAAACACTTGGAGAGGTCATTCTCAGCAGAAGTGATGCTGACCCCATCAATGTGGGAATCACAGTGGATGAACAGAAGTAGGCTTGCTCTCAAACCCATGTGAGACACCATGGAGAGAGACTGGAAGGGTGACTCTCACACAGGAAGGGATAAGGGCACTGCCATTTTGGTGGTAGTGTTAGCAGGACCTCATCCATACACAGGTAAGACTTGGGACAATTCTGGTTATACAGAATATAGTTACCTCAAAAGCCTATTGAAAGGATTGAATTAGATAACAGTGAGGTGTATGGCACTTTGATTTGACACATAGATGGTACTTGATAGATGTATCAATCTTAAAGGATTTCACAGGTACCTGAATGCAAAAGAGCAAAAAGCATACCCACAGCCCTCAGTGTCCTTCTCTTTTGCCCAACACTTACTTAAGCAAACTTACTGAAACTGTAATGGCTCCAGGGGTTTGGGTGATTGTCCAAGACGATATCTAATAGGTTTCTGTTCCCTGCACAAATAACAGTCTGGACTTTGATCCCATTTCCATGTCAGGAGTCAGGGGACAGATAGGCACATTGGAATATGCCATGTGTGTTTGTATTCTACCTCACTGGCATCTTTTAAGTATCTTATAAATTAACAATATCCTTTGAAAGAGAGAACATTTTTTGACTTGAAATAGTGCCAATATTAAATGAAAAAATCTAAATAAAGTTAGCCATAAACATAATCATCTGGCTCAGAGGAAATTTTTATAGCCAAATCACCATCCCATAGTAGTCCAACATGCTATTTTTAAAGCCCCTGTAATGTTGCCCTCTCAAAGGGGCTTTATGAAAAGAAGTAAAAAAGAAAGACCTAATAATAAAAATCAAAATGAGGCTGTATACCAAACACTACAAAATAAAACATTTATGTTTCCCAGGGGTCTCTCACAGCCAGTTCTTCCAGTTCATCTACTGCTGAGAAGTTTTATGTTCTCTTGATTACATCCAAAGCAAAATTGCCCCAAATTATTTAATCATATGCGTACCAGGAATGCACTGCATCTGGCAAATGTAAAGTGAAATCAGCTGCCTCTGTATTTCCCAGAATTAAATATGCAGTTGTGTGGACTTTCTGAGTAACATAGATTTATGAAATCGGTGTAAATTAAAATATTAAAAATTCACGTTGTTTCAGTCAGATGAATGATTCAAAGGACAAGAATGTGAAACTTCTTAGCTGTGTTCTCAGTCATAGGAAATTCTCATTAGGCCTGAGTAAGTGGGCATAGTAGTATATACTATGTTATAAAAGATCTTCAGGTTAGGAGCCACATTTTCTTTTTCTTGAGAGATTTTTCCACTCTCTCCAGCCCTACTCCCTACCCCATTTATATTGCAATGTAGAATTATAGCTATATAGGAACTTAGATAGCAACCAGTCCAATCACTCATTTTAAAGATGAGAAACAAATAAAACTCAGTAAAAATAGTCTTTTTGGTTTAAAACTTTCTGAAAAGATAGTTAAAAATCCTAATCCAGGAGAATGTTTATAAAGGCTCTCTTTGCTTGGGTCTAACCTTAGAGGCCTATAAAGGAATGCATTTTTGTCACCAAGCAACAGGAAGTATGAGGCAAAAAGATTGCATGTTTGTCTCTTCCAAGAGACTAAGAATTCTTCAAACAAAAGTACTATGTCCTATTATCTTTACAGTTTAATAATGCCCAATACAGACATTAAATAAGCATAAAAAAATACACTATCCCATATGTGAGATAAATCAAATATTCCTCCTTCTCATCCTATTTCAGGAAAGATTTGTCAGATCTTCCATAAAATTTTCCTGTTATGGACTGTGCCAGCAGCAGATGCCAAATATTACATGTAAATTAGATACTATATAACTATTTTCAGTGACACAGACCACAGCACATAGTCAATGGTCTCGACTAGCTAGTGACTTAATTTCTGCATGTGCACAAAGAGAATATACAGAAGACTGCGATAGAGTTTAAAATATCCACATTTATAAATGCCCAACTTTGGGTATGCATGTAAAATCATTCTTTTTAAAAAGAACATTCTCGGGCTTCCCTGGTGGCGCAGTGGTTGAGAATCTGCCTGCCAATGCAGGGGACACGGGTTCGAGCCCTGCTCTGAGAGGATCCCACATGCCGCGGAGCAACTGGGTCTGTGAGCCACAACTACTGAGCCTGCACGTCTGGAGCCTGTGCTCCGCAACAGGAGAGGCCATGACAGTGAGAGGCCCGCGCACCGCGATGAAGAGTGACCCTGCTCGCCGCAAGTGGAGAAAGCCCTCGCACAGAAACGAAGACCCAACACAGCCAAAAATAAAATAAATAAATTAAAAAAAAAAAATCTTAAAAAAAAAAAAAAGAACATTCTCCACGAAGAACGCATGAAGATCTTGGAATTTGGTTGTATTTATATTGTTAATAATATGCCTATGTAAACAAGTAGTTTTCAGCTGCTTTTTGAAACTGCCAAAGAATCATTATTAAAAAAGTATTTTTACTTCGTTCTTAATAGGTAAAGAATTCTCTGGAAGAATCTCCAAGTAGTTTTACAGAGAATAATTTCACTAACCTTTACAGTATGCTTCTCTGCAAAAGAGTTTCTAAAAGGAAAGTTATGCTGGCACATTGCACTGAGGGTGGTGATGGGAGATAAAAGCCTGACTCTCACCATACTGCTCACACTGGAGGCCTTTTGTAGTAGCTTTACAACTATCTCAATATGTGAAGGTGTACTTCACCTAGCATGTGCAGACTTAGTACCAGCAAAAAGCAACCACTGAGGGGCTTCGAAATGTCAATCTTAATATAATTCAAGTTCCATCAGGTAGAAATTTAAACATTTTAAAACCCACACAGACACCATTGCCCACCCTCTCTCATATCCCCTCACACCCACTCTGAGTTCCTATAGTTCTTATGGACAACTTCTGGGCACACTGACAACTTGACCTCTCAAACACCCTGCCCTATCCTTTTCTCCACTTGCAGGTTCTCTCTGCCCTATGAGAGACTGCTTGCACAGATGGTCATGCAAAAATCCTAACTTTATTCTGCTTCAGGTGTGCTTTATATTTCCACACTCTTGCTATCATGATGCAAATCAACTATAAGCAAGGCTCTTTGTATCCATATTTGTGGGCGTTCTGGAAGAATTTTGTTCTCCCCAGCGATTAGCTATCTTGAACTGACTTGTTTAAAATTGTTCTTAAGAAGTTATTTCTTAATCTGGAGATTAAACATAAGAAGCAGTCCTCACCAACAAGGGAAGGAAATGAATACCCCAACTTCCTTGTCCCTCAGTAAGATAACTTTAAGTTCCTGATGGCATCCCTAGCTGGACTGAACCTCATTGCCTACATAGGTAATCCACCTCGTTTAATGCACCCTCTAATGGCTTTTCTCCCTTCCCTCTCCCACCTTCTCACTCAGCTCCTTCAGCTGTGCAACCCAAGATCCACCCAGACAAACTACTTATACCCAAGTCCTTTTTTTCAGGGTCAGGTTTTAAGGGATCACAACTAAGACAAAACCTTCCTTCAAACAAAGTCAGTGGTAATGAACAAATCTCAGGTAGTGGGGGGCTGGGAGAGGAGGAGGGAAGAAGTGTCACCTTTTACTAAATATTGGAAAATGGGTTCCAATCATAATGTACCATTATGCTAAGAAATCTCATAAGGGGTATATTCTTCATTTTCAAACCACAGATGTTTTCAGGTGTAGTTTCTGGAGCTGTATCTCCACCAACATATTTTTCTAATGATACTTGGTTTTCAGAGTCATTACATTTGTCTATAGATGCCAGCCTTTGTCTTATCTGGCAAAGTTTACAGAATTACAAGTTATGTTTCCATACTGCTTTACCTTTCACTCTCTCCAGCTACTATCAGTCTGGTTTATAGTAACAGTTAAATATTTAAGTGAAGAAAGAAGAAAAGAAAGAAGGAAGGAAGGAAGGAAGGAAGGAAGGAAGGAAGGAAGGAAAGAAGGAAGGAAGGAAGGGTGAGAGGGAGGGAGGAGATATAACAGAGTTTGAAAATGCATTTGCTGCTAAACCATGAAGTTCTAAAGGGCCAGTTTGATTCATTCTGTGTATATAAATTATAATATTTGCAAATTACTTGGTTATCTGTAATTCTTAAGAGTAAGCCCAGATATTCCTTAATGTCAAGTGAAAATGTAACTTTCACATACCAGAAACTCAGGAAAAACACTGAGATCTGAGGCACATTCTTCAAAGGGAATTAAAGTCTGAACACCAAAGCAGAGTTCAGTAAATAGAGTCAAACCAAGGCATTCCAAGGTCTCAGCGAGTGGTTTAGTTCAGGAATATTTTATTCCATTCCACAGAAGAACAAAGAATTCAAAACTCAAATGTACATAAAGGAAAACACAGTATATGATGTTTCTGGGTCTTGAAAACATAAAAGTTTGTCTACATGAAGATGAAGTGAATGGTAAAAAAAAAATCTTGTGAAAATTAAAGTAGTGATACTCTTACCCTACAATCCAGCAATGCACTCCTTGGTATTTACCCAAAGGAGTTGAAATTTTATGTCCATGCAAAACCTGCACACAGATATTTATAGCAGTGTGCAGATATTAATATCAGTGGTTGGCAGGGGTTAGGGGGAGGGAGAGATAAATAGGTGGAGAACAGAAGATTTTTAGGGCAATGAAACTACTCTGTATGATACTATAATGGTGGATACATGTCATTATACATTTGTCCAACCCCATAGAATGTACAACACAAAGAGTGAACCCTAATGTAAACTGTAGACTTTGGATGATAACGATAGGTTGATCAATTGTAACAAATGTACCATTTTGGTGTAGGATGTTAATAATAAGAGAGCCTATGCATGTGTGGAGGCAGAGGGTATATGGGAAATCTCTGTACCTTCTATTCAATTTTGCTGTGAACCTGAAATTGCTCTAAAAAATAAAGTTTATTTTTAAAAAATATTAAAGTAGTGCATGATTTTGTTCTCCCCAGCGATTAGCTATCTTGAACTGACTTGTTTAAAATTGTTCTTAAGAAGTTATTTCTTTATCCACCCTCCTCAAAATAAAATCAAAATAAAGAGGAAAATAATCAATCTTGAAATGCTTGTGAATTTTTATTTTCTTCATACCACTCTCTCCAAATCATGTTTTTACAAACGGTCTGGAGATGCAAAATTTTTATGAAAATATTCTCTTCAAATTATAGTGCAAACACCTTGGAATCTGTGTGATCTTTTAGTTCCTACCTCAAGAATTAATTTTCTTGGTTTTCTTTCCAAGACAAGCAAGCTGTAGTTCAGTAGAGGGAATACAATAAGTAATTCATCTAGGCTGTAATTTCAAACTGTTGAGCTTCTGGCAACTTGTCCCTCCTCACCATTTCTTCAGATCTTCCTCTCCTCCTCCCTTTATCCTCTTCACTCCCATGCATACACAGCCCCCCCAGTAGCCTCCTTGGAAGCAACATGGGTGTAAAATGATAGGAAGGTTTTGAAGTCACTCAGGTGTAATAATTTGCTTTCTATTTTTAAAAACAGATCTACCGGTAAAACAAATCAAGTGTCAGGCAAAGTGGTATAATAAACTGTTGTGTTTTGTATCTCTTTCTGAAGGACAAATAAATTTTCCCTCCATAGGGATGAGAAATTATTTAGAGGTTTGGAATAAACTTCACCTCTGCCCCCAAAGTCTTGATCTTCAAATATTGACTGTCTTGATGAGAAATGCAGACTATTCCCAACAGGCCAGACTCAGAGAGAGTGCCAGGCTGCTCAATAACAGGGAAAGCAGTGCCTCTAGCTTCCTTTTCAGCACTCAGGTCACAAACTAGATCCCTTATGGTCTGCATTATATTTACAAGTTATAATATTTTAGTCTTCCTTTGCTTCTTCTCTGCCTCTTTGGAATGGAGGGATAGAAATTAATAAATATTAAAGTAAATATCGTTTTAAAACCCACACAAGTAGTAGGAAAAGAAATGCTGTTTTATTACATATTTATAAATGTATACCCAAAGCTTCTCATTCCAGGTTTCTGTTCATTTTAGAGATGGGGCCACATTAGTACTCTTCCAAGTCATTTTCAAAAAAGATGAATGTTGAGGTCAAATTCTATGCAACATGACTTACGGTAATTAAATGCCATTCCCAAAGTAATTTCAGCAAAATCCCATGATCCCAGGTATATCAGTGATGAAGATTCTCTTCTTGACCAGACTCTAGAAGCATGGCCTCTAGCATCTTAAGGCCTGTCCCTAGGGTGACATTGGGCTCTCTTCAAATGCTGCCTGAGAAAGCTTACAATTATAAACCTTTCTCTGTTCCTTTTAGATGTAAATATTTCCCCCACCACCTTACCCTCCACCCCCACCCCACCCCGTCCCCGGCCACACTGACCCATGCCCCCTGCAGTGGAAGTGTGAAGTCCTAACCACTGGACTGCCAGGGACTTCCCTAAGATGTAAATATTCTACCACCGAAATCTGTCTCCTCAAGGTCCTGGAAGCCATCTCTTCAAAATACATTCAAGTATATAACTCTCACCCTGGCTCTCAGTACCCATGGGAGAGGAAGAGCCTAAGTTCAGATGACACCTTGCTGCAACTTACATAACCACCCCCTTGTCATAAATATGCAAGAAGTTTGTTCCTCCTCAGGATAAGCTCCAATTAGCCAGATAACCTACTTACATGAACCAAATGCCCCCTTCACACTCTTTAGTGTCCTTCTTTTACCACATCTCAGTGGTTAAAAAGGCTCCTGCCTTTTATTTCAGCAGACTTGAGCTCAGGTTACACTGAGTTCTCTCCCCTATTGCAATAGCTATTACTGAATAAAATCTGCCTTTGTTGCCATTAACTAGTGTCCTGCTTTATCTTTGATATCAGTCAAGGTTCAATGAAAGAAACTGTAACCACTCTAGGCATTTCAGACAGAAGAAATTTAAATACAGGTAATTAGGTATTTACAAAGTCTTATTGCAAGATGACTGGAGAATTGAGAGTAGAGTTACTACTTTTACCATTTACACTAGGAGCATTTTTAAGTGTGAGTGGTACTTTTTTAATAATTACACTGGTACGAGGAGGAGTCAAGATGGCAGAATAGGAAGACGCAGAATTTGTCTCTCCTCACAAGTACATCAAGAATACATCTACAAATGGAACAATTCTCAAGAACAACTGCTGAGCATTAGCGGAAGACTTCAGACACGTAAAAGGACAAGAAAAATCCCCTTGCAACCAGGTAGGATGAAAGAAAGAAAAAAAGAAAAGAGGAATCAGAAAAGGGATCAGCAACCCTGGTGGGAAGCTGAAGGTGAAGAGAGGTTCCTGCACTCAGAAAAAACCCCTCACGGTGGGGAAATCAGCTGGGACACAAAGGTACCTTCAGGGGATCAAAGGAGAAAGCAGTGGATGGTCTGTGGAAGGCAGGGCAAAGTAAGAACTACACGCATGATCTGTGCTGCAGCCCTGTGTACCCCAGCCTGAGTCGTGTGTTGCCTGTTGTGAAAGGGGGCTGGGTGCTGGAAAATGGGGCTTGGAGTGTGGACCCAGAGAGGGGACCACTGTTGGCTGTGAAAAGACAGCCTGAAGGGACAGGGGTAAGGAGCTCCACAACCGGGAATGTTTGCAGTAAAAGCCTGGGACACGATAAAAGCCAGGCGTCATTGTTGAGTGGCATGCAAGGGGCGGGGCCACCATTACAACCCCTTTCCCCACCTGCCAGCTTCTTCAGCCTACTCAGGCACTGGGAGGGGCACCCATCTGAGCAGGCTCACCCGCCTCTCAAGCCAAGGCCTCCTAAATGCCGCCCATCCCAATGCCTCCTTGGGAATCAGCCCTGGGCACCCCTGCCTGAGATGGTAATCCACCAATGCTGGCAGGGTCTGAGTGTTAAAGCATGGGGTGAGAGAGCAGATCCGGGGAGAGGAATGCTGTTGGCTGCAGGATACAACAGAGGGGGTGGGTGAGGGTCTCTGTGGCCGGGAATGCCCTTAGAGGAAGCGTGGTCTGCCTAGGAAATGAGGAGCCATTGTTGAGTGGCATGCAAGGGGTGTAGATGCCACTGCCCCCACACACCGTTCCCTGCCTCCGCAGGTACAGGGAGGGTCATCCACCACTACAAGCACACCCCAGTCTGTTGCAACTTTCCGTCAGTCTCTGCCGCTGCAGGCAATTTGCGCACACCTCAGTTGTGGCCAGCACACCCCTCCCCGGCCTGAGTGAGTCAGTGTGACCCAATAGGCCACTGCTTTCCCTCCCTCTCACCTGGGTGAGGAACAGATGCCTGAGGGTGGTGCACACGCAGAGGTGGGGCCCAAAACCAAAGCTGAGCCCTAGGGGCAGTGCAACTAAGGGAGAGAAATGGAAATCCCTCTGCAGCTGTACAAGCCATGGATTAAATCCCCATGATCGGCCTGGTAAATCCTGCATCTGTGGAATATCTGAATAGACAATGAGTGTTCCCACAACTAAGACCCATCTAGCTTCAGCAGCAGTGGACTTTGGAGGCTAGCACACATGAAAGTTGGGCCAGGTCAGAGTCTGAGCTGGCCTCACAGTGCCCACAGCAGGTCCAGAGACCTACTTAGAGGTATTGGAGGGCTTCCTGGGGAGGCAGGGGTTGACTGTGGCTCACTGTGGGAGCAGACACTGACAGAGGAGGTCCCAGGAAAATATTCATTTTGGGGTTCTATTGTTTGTCTGGTTGTTCTCTTGTTTTTTGTTTTCCCTGTTTTTGTGTTTGGTTCTTTTTGTATGCGTGTATGTTTCTTTTTTTGTTTGTTTTTGTTAGGTTCTGCTTTTACCATCTGTCTGGGGTTTTGTCTGTCCATTTGTTTGTCTGTTTGTTCTTAATTGTTGTTGTTGCTGTTTTCTTGTTTTTGTCTTTGCTATTTGTCTTGGGTTTTTTGTTTTCATTTGTTTTCTCCCCATCCTTTCTTTCTTTTGTTCTTTATTCTCTATTTACTGCCAGCCGTGTGGCTTGCGGGGTCTTGGTTGCCAGGCTGGGGGTCAGGCCTGAGCCTCTGGGGTGGGAGCACCAAGTCCAGGATGCTGGAATGGTAGAGAATTCCCTGTCCCAGGGAATATTAAATGGCGAGAGCTCTCCCAGAGGTCTCTATCTTAACTCCAAGACCAGGCTCCTCCCAAATGCTTGCATGCTCCAGTGTTGAATGCCCCATGCCAAACAACAAGCAAGACAGGAACAAAAACCCATTCATCAGCAGACAGGCTGCCTAAAGTCATACTAAGCCCACAAACATCCCAAAGCATACCACCTGACTTGGCCCTGAACATCAGAGGGACAAGATCCAGCTCCACCCACCAGAAAGCAGGCCAGTCTCTCCCACCAGGAAGCCTACACAACCCACTAGACCAACCTTGCCCACTGGTGGCAGACACCAGAAGCAAGAGGAACTATGACCCTGCAGCCTGTGGAAAGAAGACCTCAAACGCAGAGACCAGACAAAATGAGAAGACACAGAAATATGTTGCAGATGAAGGAGTAAGGTAAAAACCCACCAGACCAAATAAGTGAGGAGGAAATAAGCAAGCTACCAGAAAAAGAATTCAGAGTAATGATAGTAAAGATGATCCAAAATCTCAGAAATAGAACGGAGAAAATACAAGAAACATTCAACAAGGATGTAGAAGAACTAAACAAAAAAAACAAACAGTGAAGAACAATGCAATAACTGAAATTAAAAATACACTAGAAGGAATCAATAGCAGAATAACTGAGGCAGAAGAAAGGATGATTGAGCTAGAAGACAGAATGGTGGAAATAACTGTCACAGAGCAGAATAAAGAAAAAAGAATGAAAAAAATGAGGACAGTCACAGAAACCTCTGAGACAACATTAAATGCACCAACATTCAAATTATAAGGGTCCCAGAAGAAGAAGAGAAAGAGAAATGATCTGAGAAAATATTTGAAGAGATTATGGTCGAAAACTTCACTAATATGGGAAAAGAAATAGTCAAGTGCAGGAAGCACAGAGAGACACATACAGGATAAACCCAAAGAGAAACATGCCAAGACACATATTAATCAAACAAAAATTAAATATGAAAAAATATTAAAAGCAGCAAGGGAAAAGCAACAAATAACATACAAGGGAATCCCCATAAGGTTAACAGCTGATCTTTCAGCAGAAACTCGGTAAGCCAGAAGGGAGTGACAGGACATATTTAAAGTGATGAAAGGGAAAAACCTACAACCAAGAGTACGCTACCCAGGAAGGATCTCATCCAGATTTGACAGAGAAATCCAAAGCTTTACAGACAAGCAATAGTTAAGAGAATTCAGCACCACCAAACCAGCTTTACAACAAATGCTAAAGGAACCTCTCTAAGAGAGAAACACAAAAGAAAAACACCTATAAAACAAACCCAAAACAATTAAGAAAATGGTAATAGGAACATACATATTGATAATTACCTTAAATGTGAATGGATTAAATGCTCCAACCAAAAGACACAGACTGGTTGAATGGATACAAAAACAAGACCCATACATATGTTGTCTACAAGAGTCCCACTTCAGACATAGAGACACATAACAGACTGAAAGTGAGGGGATGGAGAAAGATATTCCATGCAAATGGAAATCAAAAGAAAGCTGGGTAGCAATACTTATATCAGACAAAATAAACTTTAAAATAAAGACTATTACAAGAGACAATGAAGGACACTACATAATGATCAAGGAATCAATTCAAGAAGAAGATATAACAATTGTAAGTATTTTTGTACCCAACATAGAAACACCTCAATACATAAGGCAAAGGCTAACAGCCATAAAGGGGTAATTCGACAGTAACACAGTAATAGTAGGGGACTTTAACAATCCACTTACACCAATGGATAGATCATCCAGACAGAAAATTAATAAGAAAATACAAGCCTTAAATGACACATTAGACCAGATAGACTTAATTAATATTTATAGGACATTGTCTCCAAAAGCAGCAGAATACCCTTTCTTCTCAAGTGCACACGGAACATTCTCCAGGATAGATCGTATCTTGGGTCACAAATCAAGCCTTCGTAAATTTAAGAAAATTGAAATCATATCAATCATCTTTTCTGACAACAACGCTATGAGACTAGAAATCAATTACAGGAAAAAACCTGTAAAAAACACAAAGACCTGGAAGCTAAACAGTAGGCTACTAAACAATCAAGAGATCACTGAAGAAATCAAAGAGGAAATCAAAAAACAGCTAGAAACAAATGACAATGAAAACACAACAACCCAAAACCTATGGGATGCAGCAAAAGCAATTCTAAGAGGGAAGTTTATACAATCCTACCTCAAGAAACAAGAAACATCTCAAATAAACAACCTAACTTTACACCTAATGCAATTAGAGAAAGAAGAACAAAAAAAACCCATAGTTAGCAGAAGGAAAGAAATCATAAAAATCAGAGCAGAAATAAATGAAATAGAAACAAAGAAAACAATAACAAAGATCAATGAAACTAAAAGCTGGTTCTTTGAGAAGGTAAACAAAATTGATAAACGTTTAACCAGACTCATCAAGAAAAAAAGGGAGAGGATTCAAATCAATAAAATTAGAAATGAGAAAGGAGAAGTTACAATCGACACCGCAGATGTACAAAGGATCATAAGAGACTACTGCAAGCAACTATATGCCAATAAAATGGACAACCTCAAAGAAATGGACAAATTCTCAGAAAAGTACAACCTTCCAAGACTGAACCAGGAAGAAATAGAAATTATGAACACACCAATCACAAGTAATGAAATGGAAACTGTGATTAAAAATCTTCCAACAAACAAAAGCCCAGGACCAGATGGCTTCACAGGCGAATTCTATCAAACATTTAGAGAAGAGCTAAAACCTATCATTCTCAAACTCATCCAAAAAATTGCAGAGGGAGGAACACTCCCAAACTCATTCTACGAGGCCACCATCACCCCAATACCAAAACCAGACAAAGATATCACAAAAAAAGAAAATTACAGGCCTATACCACTGATGAACATAGACACAAAAATCCTCAACAACATACAAGCAAACAGAATGAAACAACACATTGAAAGGATCATATACCGTGATCAAATGGGATTTATCCCAGGGATGCAAGAATACTTCAATATATGCAAATCAATCAGTGTGATACACCATATTAACAAACTGAAGAATAAAAAACATATGATCTTCTCAATAAATGCAGTAACAACTTTTGACAAAATTCAACACCCATTTATGATAAAAACTCTCCAGAAAATGGGCATAGAGGGAACCTAACACAACATAATAAAGGCCATATATGACAAACCCACAGCAAACATCATTCTCAATGGTGAAAAACTGAAAGCATTTCCTCTAAGATCAGGAACAAGGCAAGGTTATCCACTCTTACCACTATTTTTCAACATAGTTTGGTCGTCCTAACCATGGCAATCAGAGAAGAAAAAGAAATAAAAGGAATACAAATTGGAAAAGAAGAAGTAAAACTGTCACTGTTTGCAGGTGACTTGTTACTATACATAGAAAATTCTAAAGATGTCACCAGAAAACTACTAGAGCTAATCAATGAATTTGGTAGAGTTGCAGGATACAAAATTAATACACAGAAATCTCTTGCATTCCTATACACTAACAAGAAAACCTCAGAAAGAGAAATTAAAGAAACAACCCTAATTATCATTGCAACAAAAAGAATAAAATACCTAGGAATAAACCTACCTAAGGAGGCAAAAGACTTGTACTCCAAAAACTATAAGATGCTGATGAAAGACATCAAAGATGACACAAATAGATGGAGAGATATGCCATGTTCTTGGACTGGAAGAATCAATATTGTGGAAATGACTCTTCTACCCAAAGCAATCTACAGATTCAATGCAATCCCTATCAAATTACCAGTGGCCTTTTTCACAGAATTATAACAAAAAATTTTACAATTGGCATGGAAACACAAAAGACCTCGAATAGCCAAAGCAATCTTGAGAAAGAAAAACAGAGCTGCAGGAAGCAGACTCCCTGACTTCAGACTATACTACAGGGCTACAGTAATCAAGACAGTATGGTACTGGCACAAAAACAGAAATATAGATCAATGGAACAGGATAGAAAGCCCAGAGGTAAACCCGCACACCTATGGGCACCTAACCTATGACAAAGGAAGCAAAAATATACAATGGAGAAAAGACAGCCTCTTCAATAAGTGGTGCTGGGAAAACTGGACAGTTACATGTAAAAGAATGAAATTAGAACATTCTTTAACAACATGCACAAAAATAAATTCAAAGTGGATTTAAGACCTAAATGTGAGACTGGCCACTATAAAACTCTTAGAGGAAAACATAGGCAGAACACACTTTGATGTAAATCGCAGCAATATCTTTTCCGAGCCGTCTCCTAGAGTAATAAAAATAAAAACAGAAATAAACAAATGGAACCTAATGAAACTTAAAAGCTTTTGCACAGCAAAGGAAACCATAAACAAGACAAAAAGACAACCCTCAGAATGGGAGAAATTATTTGCAAACAAATCAACTGACAAGGGATTAATCTCCAAAATATACAATCAGCTCGTGCAGCTCAATATCAGATAAACAAACAACCCAATCAAAAAAAGGGCAGAATATTTAAACAGACATTTCTCCAAAGAAGACACACAGATGGCCAAAACACACATGAAAAATGTTCAACATCACTAATTATTAGAGAAATGCAGATCAAAACTACAATGAGGTATCACCTCACACCGGTCAGAATAGCCATCATCAAAAAATCTACAAACAATAAATGCTGGAGAGGGTGTGAAGAGAAGGGAACCCTCTTACACTGTTGGTGAAAATGTAGATTGATACAGCCACTATAGAGAACAGTATGGAGGTTCTCTAAAAAACTAAAAAAAGAACTACCATATGACCCAGCAATCCCACTCCTGGACATATACCCAAAGAAAACCATAATTCCAAATTATACATGTACCCCAATGTTCATTACATCACTATTTACAATAACCAGGACATGGAAGCAACCTGAATGTCCATCAACAAGGAATTGATAAAGAAGATGTGGTACATATATAGAATGGAATATTACTCGGCCATAAGAATGAACGAAATTGTGCCATTTACAGAGATGTGGATGGACCTAGAGACTGTCATACAGAATGAAGTAAGTCAGAAAGAGAAAAACAAATATCGTAAGTTAACGCATGTATGAGGAATCTAGAAAAACAGTACAGATGAACCTATTTGCAAAGCATAAATAGAGACACAGATGTAGGGAACAAATGTACAGACACCAAGGTGGGAAAGCGGGCTGGGGGGTGGGATGAATTGGGAGATTGGGATTGACATATATATGTTGCTATGTGTAAAATAGATAACTAATGAGAACCTACCGTATAGCACAGGGAACTCTACGCATTGCTCTGTGGTGACCTAAATAGGAAGGAAATCCAAAAAGGATTATACATACATATATGTACACGTATAGTTGCTTCACTTTGCTGTACAGCAGAAACTAACACAACATTGTAAAGTAAGTATACTCCAATTAAAAAAATAATAAAGGCACTAATAAAATTTTGAAAATATGTCTAACAAAAATATGTTTACAGTGGCCCAAGGAAAAAATAATCTTTTTATATTCCATTAGAGATGAAATATATATATATATTAGGCTTTTCTATAGGAGTGGTTCTCAACCTAGTTACTCATTAGAATCACCTTAAAAGTCATTAAAATGCTGATGACCAGGTCCCACTTCAGGTCAGTTAAGTCAGAATTTCCTAAGCAAAAAAGAGCCTGGGTAAGAGTACTTGTTAAAGTTTCCCAGTTGTTTTTAATGTGCACTGAGAGTTGAGCATCACCATTATATTGTGTATTGTACTCTCACTCTCTTTTCCTTGCACAGGTGGAACTTAAAAACAAAAACAAAAACAAAAACAGTCAGAGGTTCTCTTCATGTTACTGACTCCACACCAGTAACTGAGACACAGGTGCAATCAGAATATTTTAAGTGCCCAGAAAGGACAGAGTGGCAAGCGCTGACTTCCAAAAGGAGTTTTCCTCCCTCAATACAGAAAAATGAAAGATAAGAAAACTTTAAAAAAAAATAAAATATACTGATTCACAGTTTAGGTTCCTTTTTGTTTTGTTTTGCTTTTACTATAAAACACAGTTGAGAAATAAGTAAACCACAGTTTGGGACACTCCTAGTGTGTCACAATGCCCTGCCTAATTGCTGGTAGGTTATATCATATACTGGTTAGTAATAAAAACTAGTAACTTACATCTCGGATGATTTTAATTTTAAGAACACAGTTATGGGTCAGTCTTTTGGATCATTTATTTTAAAATAAGCATTTGATTAAATCTATAGAAGAAATTATCTAAAAGTCCGATAATAGGGGATTGATTCAACAGATCATGGATGAAAAATAAAGATGTATTAAAGTAGACCAATACTGTTGTGTGTAAAAAAAGTCAAGTTTAAAAGTAGTGTAAATACTTTAATCCCATTTTTATAAAATATACATAAATATATATAATATATCCAGGTCAAATATATTATTTTACATATATATTAGTCTTCCATATGTTGGGAAGGGGGAATCAACAGTTGGCAAGCCATGGGGGAGACTGGCTGGACCTTGCTTCCCACC
Organism: Balaenoptera ricei; assembly: GCF_028023285.1. Taxonomy (NCBI): domain Eukaryota; kingdom Metazoa; phylum Chordata; class Mammalia; order Artiodactyla; family Balaenopteridae; genus Balaenoptera; species Balaenoptera ricei. Next base: position 27,924,626 of record NC_082648.1, on the reverse strand, counting down.
CTGAGGCTGCTACAGCTAAGAGATTGTGGAACATCTGACAAAGGTCAGCAGAAGGTAATATTTCTTACCACATCAGCCTCGCAGATCTCTACCTGCAAGGTCTGGTGGAAAAGGAAAGTGGTGAGAGTCCCTTTCCTCTCTCTCTCTCCACTTAGATATTTGTGGAGCAAGCTCCTTGGACTTAGTGACTGTTGGAGATCCTTTTCCTCCCAGATGGTCACTGTTTTTCTTTGTCTCTGTCGATTATGTCATTTGTTGTAAGGAAGGAAACCATTGGTCTAATTAGGTTTTCCTTTCTTCTTGTTCTATATCCTAAGAGCTTGGATTTATGTCCATTGAGAATATTCACTCTGGTCTTTACCATCCAGAAGGTCTATTTACCAAGGTGCATCTGGTGGCCAGTTGAATAGACTAGGAATCTGAGACATTAAGTCATAAGCAGCACTCTTTTTGTCTGGCTATGCCAGCTCTCAGGGGAATGTGTCATAAGAGGTACCAGTCAATAAAGAGCCTTTGTCATCTCAATCTTCATTGCCTTCAGTACACCTGTCTTACTGCCGGTAGCAATGAAGGACTTTTACTTTCTTAGACTAACACTGGGAGTTAACTTTCTGGATCTTGTGAGGGTTACATACCTTCTTGCGAGATGCCTCTTACATCTTTGGTTAAGCCATTTTTTTTAGAAAAGGCTCATTAGTTTGAGTCACTATTTGAAATTAATATAAGAGCTTACTCATCAATGGCCAATTGATGGATTCTTTAAATTGGTTATATTTAAAAGGAAGATTTTGAAGGAGGAGATCAAGATGGTGGAGTAGAAGGATGCTGAGCTCATTTCCCCAATGAACATTTCAAAAATACATCTACATGTGGAGCAATTCTCACTGAAAACAAACTAGAGACTGATAGAAAGACTCTTCTACAACCAAACCTGTAAAGAAATATCCACACAGAGTCAGGTGGAAAGGGAGGATAAACAATCCTGTTTGGACAAAATGTTAGGACCCGCATTCCCAAGAGGAGAAACAGAAGAGGAGTAGGGGGATATCATGGGCTCAGATATCCTCCCTGGGGAGTGAGGTGTTTGAACCACATATTGGGTACCCCAGCCCTGGGGTCCAATACCAGGAAGATGAGTCCCCTTAGCTGATTTGAAAACTAGTGGGACTTACCGGGGAGCTGTAAGAAACTGAGACTCTGCTTGTGAAGATCATGTATACACTTGCTTATTCCCAGGAACAAGGCGGGGGAAGCAGATTAAAACTGCCCAGGGCTTTGCCCAGTTTCCCATGACCACCCCAGCATGTGCTATGACCCACACTGAACGCCCACTCTGGCTCCTCTAGCTTATGTGCAGCTCTCAACTAAGGTGAAGGCTGCCATTGCCAAGGAGAGTATGCAATTTGGTTGGACAGAGCCAACTCAGACCCAAACCTCAGGGCTTCTGCTCCAGTACCTTGGGACAAAACCCTACCCCTGATAGGACACTGTCAACCACTGAGCATAGGAGAAACCCTGGCTCACACCTGGCTCTGGCTCTAAACCTTCCATCTCCACCCCCACCTCCCACCAACATAATAGCTGCCAGCATACCCGGGGGAAAATGTGACCCATGATAACTTCAGATCCAGCTCTCTCACCAAAGCCACTAGGCACATGCAAACTGTGTAGGGATGCTTCCACACAAGGACACCCCTTCAAAACCAGGATAGGTAACTGTTGCACCTAATTTCATAAGAATAGAGAAAGTTAAATAAAGTGAGAAGACAGAGAAAATTGTTTTGAACAAAAGAACAAGAAACAAACCCTGAAAAGACAACTACTGAAATAGAGATAATTTACCAAAGAGTTCAGAGCATAATCATAAGAATGCTAAGTGAATGTGTGAAAAGACTAGATGATCACAGAAAATTTTAACAAGGAACTAAAAAATATAAAAAAGAACCAGTTGGAGTGACTTCCCTGGTGGTCAAGTGGTTAAGACCCCTAGCTCCCAGTGGAGGAGGTGCAGGTTTGATCTCTGGTCGGGGAACTAAGATCCCACATGCCATGTGGCACGGCCAAAAAAAAAAAAAAAGAACCAGTCAGAGCTGAAGAATACAATAACTGAAATGAAAAACACACTAGAAGGAATTAATAGCACACTAGGGGATACAGAACCACAAAAGACTCCAAATAGCCAAAGCAATCTTGAGAAAAAAAGAACACACAGGCACAAAAAACAGATGCATAGATCAATGGAACAGAATGAAGAACCCAGAAATAAACCCACCCACTTATGGTCAATTAATCTAAAACAAGGAGGCAAAAATATGCAATGGGAAAGACAATATCTTCAATAAGTGGTGCTGTGAAAACTGGAGAGCTACATGTAAATGAATGAGATTAGAACATTCCTCACACTGCGTGCAAAAATAAACTCAAAATGGATTAAAGACCTACCAGAAGAAAACACAGGCAGAACACTCTTAGACATAATCATAACAATTTTTTTTGGATCTGTTTCCTCAGGCAAAGTAAACAAAAGCAAAAATAAACAAACAAGACCTATTTAAACTTAAAACCTTTTGCACAACACAGGAAATCATCAACAAAATGAAAAGACAAAGGGGTTAATATCCAAAATATGTAGACAGTTCATACAGCTCAATATCAAAAAAACAAACAACCCTATTAAAAATGGATAGAATAACTGAATAGACATTCTTCCAAAGAAGACACACAGATGCCCAAAAGGCACAGGAAAAGATGCTTAACATCACTAATCATCAGAGAAGTGCAAATTAAAACCACAATGAGATATCACCTCACACCTGTCAGAATGGCTATGATCAAAAAGACTACAAATATGTTGGCAAGGATGTAGAGAAAAGGGAACCCTAGTGAGAATGTAAGTTGGTGAGAATGTAAGTTGGTGCAGCCACTATGGAAAACAGTGTGGAAGTTCCTCAAAAAATTAAAATAGAACTACCATACTATCCAGCATTTCCACTCCTGGGTATATATCTGAAAAAAACAAAAATATTAATTTGAAAAGATACATGCACTCCAATGTTCATAGCAACATTATTTACAATAGCCAAGATATGGAAGCAACTTGTGTTCATCAACAGATGAATGGATAAAGAAGGTTTGATATATTTATTTATATATATATAATACATATAATATATATAAAACACATATATAATGCAATAGTACTCAGCCATAAAAAATAATAAAATTCTGCCACTTGCAACAACGTGGATGGACTTAGAGAGTATTATGCTTAGTGAAATAAGTCAGAGAGAAAGGCAAATACTGTATGCCATCACTTATATGTGAAATCTAAAATATAAAACAAATAAATGTATATGATAAAACAAAAACAGACTCACAGATATAGAAAGCAAACTAGTGGATATCGGTGGGGAAAGGGAAGTGGGGAGCAAGGTAGAGGTATGGGATTAAGAGATACAAACTACAATGTATAAAACATATAAGCTATACTGTATAGCACAGGGAAATATAGCCATATTTTTGTATAACTTTAAGTGGAGTATAATCTATAAAAATATAGAATCACTAAGCTGTATACCTGAAACTAATATAATATTATAAATCAACTATACTTCAATAAAAATATAATAAGAATAATTTTAATAAAGAAACAAATAAATAAAACTAGCCCAAGTCTCATTTACTAGTCTCAAAGCCTTCCAACCAATTTGCTAATCTCTCCTTCCTCTGAATTCTTATACTTTTGTCTATACAACACATTTAGATCAATTCGATATCAAGTTATATTGTTATTTCACTTTTTGTATATGTAAAACTGCCCTTTCCAATGAGAATATAAGCAAACTGAGGACAAGACTATATCCTACATGAGCCCAAGGCAGCTTAACCCACACAACTATTCAGTACCCACTTTCACATTCATGAAGGTATGCCTTCTTCACAATGGTACTGGCTCAATTGCACATAATCATGAGAGGGCCAAGTTTCTGATAATCTCCTGGTACCTGCAGCTAAAGCAGTAAGTCCTTTCAATGATGTGTCACAGAAGACAACGCCATAGCATGTTTGACAATGTTTCCAATTTATATAAACTATTGTTGTTTACAATGACTATGTCTTCATCTGATCATATGCCCATTGCTTAATTAAGCAAGAAATGCTTTACCTATGTCATCTGTATAGCAGTCAACATATTTTTCAAAGAATGAACTTAGAGCAAATCCTCCCAAAGTTTGCTTTGGAGAACATGAGACTATTAAAATACTCTGTTTAAAAAGTTTATAGCTCAACATCATTAATCATTAGAGAAATGCAAATCAAAACTACAATGAGACATTATCTCACACTGGTCAGAATGACCATCATCAAAAAATCTAGAAACAATAAATGCTGGAGAAGGTGTAGAGAAAAGGGAAGACTCTTGCACTGTTGGTGGGAATGTAAATTGATACAGCCACTATGGAGAACAGTATGGAGGTTCCTTCAAAAACTAAAAATAGAACTACCATATGACCCAGCAATCCCACTACTGGGCATATACCCTGAGAAAACCATCATTCAAAAAGAGTCATGTACCAAAATGTTCATTGCAGCTCTATTTACAATAGCCAGGACATGGAAGCAACCTAAATGTCCATCATCGGATGAATGGATAAAGAAGATGTGGCACATATATACAATGGAATATTACTCAGCCATAAAAAGAAACGAAATTGAGTTATTTGTAGTGAGGTGGATGGAGTTAGAGTCTGTCATACAGAGTGAAGTAAGTCAGAAAGAGAAAAACAAATACCGTATGCTAACACATATATATGGAATCTAAGGGGGAAAAAAAAAAGGTCCTGAAGAACCTAGTGGCAAGACGGGAATAAAGACACAGACCTACTAGAGAATGGACTTGAGGATATGGGGAGGGGGAAGGGTAAGATGTGACAGGGTGAGAGAGTGGCATGGACATATATACACTACCAAACGTAAAATAGATAGCTAGTGGGAAGCAACCGCATAGCACAGGGAGATCAGCTCTGTGCTTTGTGACCACCTAGAAGGGTGGGATAGGGAGGGTGAGAGGGAGAGAGATGCAAGAGGGAAGAGATATGGGAACATACGTACATGTATAACTGATTCACTTTGTTATAAAGCAGAAACTAACATACCATTGTAAAGCAATTATACTCCAATAAAGATGTTAAAAAAAAAAGTTTTTAGTAAAATAAGAATGAAAATGCTGCATATTTTACCCAACTCTTGGAAATTCACACTGCGCATTAATATACTAAGGCTCCTGTGAATTCTTGCAGTAAGCAAACCTGCTTAATTTGGTTTAACCCAGCATTTCTCAGTGAATCATTTGTTGTATAACATTCAGTAACATCCTGCAGAACACTCTGTGGTAAATGCTGATTCTGAGATTCAGAATTTCATTTCCTCTTTTTTAAAGGACATACAAAAATATCATACTTTATCACTGAGTTATCACCATAAAGATTATTGGGGTTAATTAAGAGGAATCTTAACATCATAAGCCTTTGTTGTGTCCAAGCTTCTCCTTAAAGATTTTTCATTCATGAGATTGCCTTTAAGTGTCTGGAGAACTAAATAAACAATCCACATATTTTAAGTTTCTTAGAAACAAGGACAATCATTTTATTTACCAGTTAGCTGCCCTAGTGAACAGGAAGGCTGTTAACTTTCTGTTTGCTAATGTGGTTTTCCCAAGGGTTCAGTCTTTTTCTCTGATTCAACTGTTAGATCACAATGGTAATACTTCAAAATATTCTATCTGGGAATGAATCTATTAATACCAAAGGAAGCTTTGAACTATGCACAGTGAGAGTGCTTGACAAAAAAGAATGATGGAAAAGAACATCTATCCTGATAGAGAACAAAACCTCCTAGCTATGCTTAAAATATTAAAAATCTGGTTTGCAGCACCTTCTGTCCTTCTGTGAAAACAGAGAAAGATGGTGAAAGCACAGAGCTGGAATAGGGTTCTGGATGCCATAGTAACGGCATCTTCAGTGATGACATTATGTACCACCTGGTGTTCTCCCGACTAAATTGCAATATTATGTCTCTGTATTCACCAAGGTGGGACAAAGCCCAGGCATAAAACAAAATAATCACATTAAAGCAACAATTCACCTACAGGTTAGGACAGAATACATCAATCTTTTTTAAAGACCTAATAATGTCCTTTGTGCTACTGGGTGTTAGCACCACAGCAAGATTTATGAGTACACAGCAAGATCCAAAATACTCTAAACGTAAAACAGAGAAACAGAAATTTGTAAATCACAAACCTGCACAGAAGGCCCTACTGAAATCTAATTATTTCAGTAAGAAACGCTTGCCAAACTTTTAGTCTATTTAATCAATAAAGGTGCAAAGGCAGAGGCTGAATAATCAACTTTGGGGAAACATGGAGGAGAGCTGGATAAGACCTTGGCCTACAGGAACTTCACCACATTAAAATGAAATACTTCTTGGTACAGTCACAATTGTTCACAGCATTAAAACTGAACAACCTACCTGGGTTGAGAAAATTCAGTTTTCCACCTAAGTAGGGAAAACCCAGTTTTCCTCCTGTGTGTCTGCTTACTCTCACACTATCACCACACTCACAACACTTAGGACATGAAATGTGTGGGGGCTTTTCCCCCTCCAAGCAATTCTCTGCAACACGAGCTGAGTGTCCTACAATTTAACTCAATTCTGACACTATCTACCTGGAGGTAGTGTCAGATCCCACAGGTTTAGGGCTCAGTTCAACAAGACTACCTCTGATTCCTCCCACCGCATTTCACATGCCAATTCCAAGTCCAGGTTGTCACCTGTGCTTCTGACTGACTGGCTATAAACTGAAGGTTCTCAATTTATTGAGAACCCCACTTGGGTTCAATTAATTTGCTAGAGCAGCTCACAGAAGTCAGGAAACCTATTACTTACTTTTACCCGTTCATCAATGTATATGATAAAGGGATACAGATAAACAGACAGATGCATAGGGCAAAGTCTGGGAGGGTCTCAAGCACAGGAGCGTCTCTCCTCATGGAGTTGAGCTGCGTCACCCTCCTGGTATATAGATGTGTTCACCAACCTGGAAGCTCTCCGAAACCCATAGTATTGGGATTTTTACAGAGGCTTAATCACATAGGCATGATGGATCATTAACTCCATATCCAGCCCTTCTCCCTTCTCAAGAGAATGAGGGGTGGGGCTGAAAATTCCAAACTTTTAATTATGCCTTGGTCTTTCTAATGGCCAGCCCCCATCCAGGAGCAATCCAGGAGCCCACCCAGAGTTGCCTCATTAGAACAAAACATACTGCTATCACCCAGGAAATTACAAGGATTTCAGAGCTCTGAGTCCAGAACCAGGGTCAAAGACCAAAAAAGATGCTCCTAGTGTTCTCATCACTTAGGAAATTACAAGAGTTTTAGGAGCTCTGTGACAGAAGTCAGGGGCAGAGACCAATATACATATTTTCTATTATCTCACATTACTAAATAAACATAATGAGAATTTTCCATTTTCCCATGAAAGAAAATCCTTTATAGTTTTGTGAACCTATTCAAATAAAGCTTATATTTAACTGTAGGCTCTAATTCATTCCAACACATGTCAATATTCATTCAGCAAGCATCTATTCATGGAGAATTTGTTCCATGTATAGCATTATAAGTGCTATGAAAGATATATCATCATTAATATTCACCAAATATTTCTGGCTAGAGAGCTTTCAGGATACATGGTGATTGTATTTCCTGCCCCTTTTTGAAGTTAACCTTGGACATGCAACTTTTTTTGACCAATAGCATGTGAATAGAAGGGAAGTATATTACTTCTAAGCAGAAGTTTTAAGAGCCAATGCATTTGCCATGTTCTCTCCCCACTGCTTCTCTGATGCTGGAAGCAAATGTCAAAATGAAGTCCCTATTACCCTGCGTCTTTGAGTCACTCCATTGAGCAGAGCCCCACAGCTGACCCATACTGGACATGAAATCCAAGAGAGATAAACTTCTATGTTATGTGACTGAGATTTGGATTGTCTGTTACCACAGAATAATCAAACCTTTCCTATCTGGTAAGAAAAAAAGATAATTGCTTTTAGAGTACTTACTATGTACACAGCACATTATATATTATCACATTTAGTCCTCACCACAGTCTCATGATGAAGGTATCTCTACCTTCATATAACAGAGAGGAAAATTGTGTATCAGAGGGATTAAGTTAACTTGCCCAAGATCAAACAGCTGGAAAATGGCAGAGCCACAAATCAGACCAGGTTCTGAATCCATGCTCTTTCTACCACCCATGCAGCCTGTTCTTGAGGGAGTTAAATTCTAGCCAGACAATTTTTTAAAAGGTGAACACAATAATTTTGAGTCAATACAAGGGTGTAATGTATACACAGACATTGGGAATAGAATCTATAAGAATCTATAAGATTTAGCAAAATTCTGATGAATAGAAAGAATGGGGAAAGCAATAGAGGCTGAAGGCACTGCACAAGCAAACATGGACAGGAAGGAAGTTATTAGAAGAGAGCTGTAGCAGTGGATCTTATGGAAAAGAGTGAAAAAGATGTAATAATTTGGACATGCATGGTCTTTTTATGTTTTTTTCCTATGGAACTAATTTTTAAATGTAGGGGTAAGCTGTAAAATTCTAAACAGTTCTAGAAGAACACTTTGAGAAATGCAATTAGGACAACTGTAAACATATTTGAAAATATTACAATCTAAATTTAGAACTAGCAGAATCATGTTTTACCTTAGAATTGGAATTCACAATTCTGTTACATCTTAAACTCAATTGTTAATTTTCTCAGTAAAGTGCATATCAAGAGACTCTTCTAGAACAAGCTAGGAAGGAGTTATTACACAGGCAGCAAGATCCAGTGAATAACGCCATCCTCAAATGGATGCATGTGTCACCATCAGGGTGAAAGCAGCTCTTTTGCCTCATTCCTGTTTGCCCATTTCTGTTTCCCTCTAACTTTAAAAGAACCTAATTATAGAAATGAAATCAGGGGGTCTGGGCAAGATGGCGGAAGAGTAAGACGCGGAGTTCACCTTCCTCCCCACAGATACATCAGAAATACAACTACACGTGGAACTGCTCCTATAGAACACCCACTGAACGCTGGGGGAAGACGTCAGACCTCCCAAAAGGCAAGAAACTCCCCACGTACCTGGGTAGGGCAAAAGAAAAAAAGAAATAACAGAGACAAAAGAATAGGGACAGGACCTGCACCAGTGGGAGGGAGCTGTGAAGGAGGAAAGGTTTCCACACACTAGGAAGCTCCTTCACGGGCGGAGACTGCAGGTGGCAGAGGGGGGAAGCGTCGGAGCCACGGAGGAGAGTGCAGCCACAGGGGTGCGGAGGGCAAAGCGGAGAGAGTGCGGAGGGCAAAGCGGAGAGATTCCCGCACGGAGGATCGGTGCCGACCAGCACTCACCAGCCTGAGAGGCTTGTCTGCTCAGCCGCCGGGGCGGGCGGGGGCTGGGAGCTGAGGCTCGGGTTTCAGTCTGATGCAGGGAGAGGACTGGGGTTGGTGGCGTGAACACAGCCTGAAGGGGTTAGCGCGCCACAGCTAGCCGGGAGGGAGTCCGGGAAAAGGTCTGGAGCTGCCGAACAGGCAGGAGACTATTTCTTGCCTCTTTGTTTCCTGGTGCGCGAGGAGAGGGGATTCAGAGCGCCGCCTAAACGAACTCCAGAGACGGGCACGAGCCGCGGCTATCAGCGTGGACCCCAGAGACGGGCATGAAACGCTAAGGCTGCTGCTGCCGCCACCAAGAAGCCTGTGTGCGAGCACAGGTCACTATCCACACCGCCCCTCCTGGGAGCCTGCACAGCCCGCCACTGCCAGCCTCCCGTGAGCCAGGGACAACTTCCCCAGGAGAACGCACGGCGCGCCTCAGGCCGCTGCAACGTCACGCCGGCTGCTGCCGCCGTAGGCTCACCCCGCCTCCTCCGTACCGCTCCCTCCCCCCAGCCTGAGTGAGCCAGAGCCCCGAAATCAGCTGCTCCTTTAACCCCATCCTGTCTGAGTGAAGAACAGACGCCCTCAGGCTACCTACACGCAGAGGCAGGTCCAAATCCAAAGCTGAACCCTGGGAGCTGTGCGAACAAAGAAGAGAAAGGGAAATTTCTCCCAGCAGCCTCAGAAGCAGCGGATTAAAGCTCCACAAACAACTTGATGTACCTGCATCTGTTGAATACCTGAATAGACAACGAATCATCCCAAATTGAGGAGGTGGACTTTGGGAGAAGGATATATTATTTTTTCCCCTTTTCCTCTTTTTGTGAGTGTGTATGTGTATGCTTCTGTGTGACATTTTGTCTGTATAGCTTTGCTTTCACCATTTGTCCTAGGGTTCGGTCCATACATTTTTTTTTTTTACTTAAAAAAAAATTTTTTTTTCTTAATAAATTTTATCTTAATAATTTTTTTCTTATTTTTTATTTTACAAAAAATTAAAAATTTTTTTCTTAATGATTTTTTTCTTATTTTTTATTTTAAAAAATTAAAAAAATTTTTTTAATTGATAGTTTTTTTCTTAATAATTTTTTTATTTTTAAAAAATTAAAAAAATTTTTTTCTTCCTAATAAGTTTTTTTCTTAATAATTATTTTCTTATTTTTTATTTTTAAAAAATTTAAAAATTTATTTTAAAAAATTTTTAAAAATTTTTCTTAATAAATTTTTTCTTAATAATTTTTTTCTTATTTTTTATTTTAATAGCTTTCTTTTATTTTATCTTTATTTTATTTTATCCTCTTTCTTTCTTTCTTTCTATTATTTCTCCCTTTTATTCTGAGCCGTGTGGAGGAAAGGCTCTTGATGCTCCAGCCAGGCATCACGGCTGTGCCTCTGAGGTGGGAGAGCCAGCTTAAGGACACTGATCCACAAGAGACCTCCCAGCTCCACATAATACCAAACAGCAAAAATCTCTCAGAGATCTCCATCTCAACAGCAATACCCAGCTTCACACAACGACCAACAAGCTACAGTGCTGGACACCCTATGCCAAACAACTAGCAAGACAGGAACACAGCCCCATCCATTAGCAGAGAGGCTGCCTAAAACCATAATAAGGCCACAGACACCCCAAAATACACCACCAGATGTGGACGTGCCCACCAGAAAGACAAGATCCAGCCTCATCCACCAGAACACAGGCACTAGTCCCCTCCACCAGGAAGCCTACACAACCCACTGAACCAACCTTAGCCACTGGGGACAGATATCAAAAACAACGGGAACTACAAACCTGCAGCCTGCAAAAAGGAGACCCCAAACACAGTAAGATAAGCAAAATGAGAAGACAGAAAAACACACAGCAGATGAAGGAACAAGGTAAAGACACACCAGACCTAACAAATGAAGAGGAAATAGGCAGTTTGCCTGAAAAAAGAATTCACAATAATGATAGTAAAGATGATCCAAAATCTTGGAAATAGAATAGACAAAATGCAAGAAACATTTAACAAGGACCTAGAAGAACTAAAGAGGGACCAGGCAACAACGAAAAACACAATAAATGAAACTAAAAATACTCTAGAAGGGATCAATAGCAGAATAACTGAGGCAGAAGAACGTGTAAGTGACCTGGAAGATAAAATAGTGGAAATAACTACTGCAGAGCAGAATAAAGGGAAAAGAATGAAAAGAACTGAGGACAGTCTCAGAGACCTCTGGGACAACATTAAACGCACCAACAATTGAATTATAGGGGTCCCAGAAGAAGAAGAGAAAAAGAAAGGGACTGAGAAAATATTTGAAGAGATTATAGTTGAAAACTTCCCTAATATGGGGAAAGAAATAGTTAATCAAGTCCTGGACGCACAGAGAGTCCCATACAGGATAAATCCAAGGAGAAACATGCCAAGACACATATTAATCAAACTATCAAACATTAAATATAAAGAAAACATATTAAAAGCAGCAAGGGAAAAACAACAAATAACACACAAGGGAATCCCCATAAGGTTAACAGCTGATCTTTCAGCAGAAACTCTGCAAGCCAGAAGGGAGTGGCAGGACATATTTAAAGTGATGAAGGAGAAAAACCTACAACCAAGATTACTGTACCCAGCAAGGATCTCATTCAGATTTGATGGAGAAATTAAAACCTTTACAGACAAGCAAAAGCTGAGAGAGTTCAGCACCACCAAACCAGCTTTACAACAAATGCTAAAGGAACTTCTCTAGGCAAGAAACACAAGAGAAAGAAAACACTTACAATAACAAACCCAAAACATTTAAGAAAATGGGAATAGGAACATACATATCGATAATTACCTTAAATGTAAGTGGATTAAATGTTCCCACCAAAAGACACAGACTGGCTGAATGGATACAAAAACAAGACCCGTATATATGCCGTCTACAAGAGACCCACTTCAGACCTAGGGACACATACAGACTGAAAGTGAGGGGATGGAAAAAGATATTCCATGCAAATGGAAATCAAAAGAAAGCTGGAGTAGCAATTCTCATATCAGACAAAATAGACTTTAAAATAAAGACTATTACAAGAGACAAAGAAGGACACTATATAATGATCAAGGGATCGATTCAAGATGAAGATATAACAATTGTAAATATTTATGCACCCAACATAGGAACACCTCAATACATAAGGCAAATACTAACAGCCATAAGAGGGGAAATCGACAGTAACACAATCATAGTAGGGGACTTTAACACCACACTTTCCCCAATGGACAGATCCTCCAAAATGAAAATAAATAAGGAAACACAAGCTTTAAATGACACATTAAACAAGATGGACTTAATTGATATTTATAGGGCATTCCACCCAAAAACAACAGAATACACATTTTTCTCAAGTGCTCATGGAACATTCTCCAGGATGGATCATATCTTGGGTCACAAATCAAGCCTTGGTAAATTTAAGAAAATTGAAATCATATCAAGTATCTTTTCGGACCACAACGCTATGAGACTAGATACCAATTACAGGAAAAGATCTGTAAAAACTACAAACACATGAAGGCTACACAATACACTACTTAATAACGAAGTGATCACTGAAGAAATTAAAGAGGAAATCAAAAAATACCTCGAACCAAATGACAATGGAGACACGACGACCCAAAACCTATGGGATGCAGCAAAAGCAGTTCTAAGAGGGAAGTTTATAGCAATACAAGCCTACCTCAAGAAACAGGAAACATCTTGAATAAACAACCCAGCCTTGCACCTAAAGCAATTAGAGAAAGAAGAACAAAAAAGCCCCAAAGTTAGCAGAAGGACAGAAATCATAAAGATCAGATCAGAAATAAATGAAAAAGAAATGAAGGAAACAATAGCAAAGTTCAACAAAACTAAAAGCTGGTTCCTTGAGAAGCTAAACAAAATTGATAAAACATTAGCCAGATTCATAAAGAAAAAGAGGGAAAAGACTCAAATCAATAGAACTAACAATGAAAAAGGAGAAGTAACATCTGACACTGCAGAAATACAAACGATCATGAGAGATTACTACAAGCAACTCTATGCCAATAAAATGGACAACCTGGAAGAAATGGGCAAATTCTTAGAAATGTACAACCTGCCGAGACTGAACCAGGAAGAAATAGAAAATATGAACAGACCAATCACAAGCACTGAAATGGAAACTGTGATTAAAAATCTTCCAACAAACAAAAGCCCAGGACCAGATGGCTTCACAGGCGAATTCTATCAAACATTTAGAGAAGAACTAGCACCTATTCTTCTCAAGCTCTTCCAAAATATTGCAGAGGGAGGAACACTCCCAAACTCATCCTACGAGGCCACCATCACCCTGATACCAAAACCAGACAAAGATGTCACAAAGAAAGAAAACTACAGGCCAATATCACTGATGAACATAGATGCAAAAATCCTCAACAAAACACTCGCAAACAGAATCCAACAGCACATTAAAAGGATCATACACCATGATCAAGTGGGGTTTATTCCAGGAATGCAAGGATTCTTCAATATACGCAAATCAATCAACGTGATACAACATATTAACAAATTGAAGGAGAAACACCATATGATCATCTCAATAGATGCAGAGAAAGCTTTCGACAAAATTCAACACTCCTTTATGATAAAAGCCCTGCAGAAAGTAGGCATAGAGGGAAATTTCCTCAACATAATAAAGGCTATATATGACAAACCCACAGCCAACATCATCCTCAATGGTGAAAAACTGAAACCATTTCCACTAAGATCAGGAACAAGACAAGGTTGTCCACTCTCATCACTGTTATTCAACATAGTTTTGCAAGTGTTAGCCACAGCAATCAGAGAAGAAAAAGAAATAAAAGGAATCCAAATCGGAAAAGAAGTAAAGCTGTCACTGTTTGCAGATGACATGATACTATACATAGAGAATCCTAAAGATGTTATCAGAAAACTACTAGAGCTAATCAATGAATTTGGTAAAGTAGCAGGATACAAAATTAATGCACAGAAATCTCTTGCATTCCTATACACTAATGATGAAAAATCTGAAAGAGAAATTAAGGAAACACTCCCATTTACCATTGCAACAAAAAGAATAAAATATCTAGGAATAAACCTACATAAGGAGACAAAAGACCTGTATGCAAAAATTATAAGACACTGATGAAAGAAACTAAAGATGATACAAATAGATGGAGAGATATACCATGTTCTTGGACATGTTCTTCAACATTGTGAAAATGACTCTATTACCCAAAGCAATCTACAGATTCAATGCAATCCCTATCAAACTACCACTGGCATTTTTCACAGAACTAGAACAAAAAATTTCACAATTTGTATGGAAGGACAAAAGACCCCGAATAGCCAAAGAAATCTTGAGAACGAAAAATGGAGCTGAAGGAATCAGGCTCCCTGACTTCAGACTATACTACAAAGCTGCAGTAATCAAGACAGTATGGTACTGGCACAAAAACAGAAACATAGATCAATGGAACAATATAGAAAGCCCAGAGGTAAACCCACGCACATATGGTCACCTTTTCTTTGATAAAGGAGGCAAGCATATACAGTGGAGAAAAGACAGCCTCTTCAATAAGTGGTGCTGGGAAAACTGGACAGGTACATGTAAAAGTATGAAATTAGAACACTCCCTGACACCATACACAAAAATAAACTCAAAATGGATTAAAGGCCCTAATGTAAGGCCAGACACTATCAAACTCTTTGAGGAAAACATAGGCAGAACACTCTATGACATAAATCACAGCAAGATCCTTTTCGACCCAGCTCCTAGAGAAATGGAAATAAAAACCAAAATAAACAAATGGGACCTAATGAACCTTAAAAGCTTTTGCACAGCAAAGGAAACCATAAACAAGACCAAAAGACAACCCTCAGAATGGGAGAAAATATTTGCAAATGAAGCAACTGACAAAGGATTAATCTCCAAGATTTACAAGCAGCTCATGCAGCTCAATAACAAAAAAACAAACAACCCAATCCAAAAATGGGCAGAAGACCTAAATAGACATTTCTCCAAAGAAGATATACAGATTGCCAACAAACACATGAAAGGATGCTCAACATCACTAATCATTAGAAAAATGCAAATCAAAACTACAATGTGGTATCATCTCACACCAGCAAGAATGGCCATCATCAAAAAATCTACAAATAATAAATGCTGGAGAGGGTGTGGAGAAAAGGGAACCCTCTTGCATTATTGGTGGGAATGTAAATTGATACAGCCACTACAGAGAACAGTATGGAGGTTCCTTAAAAAACTAAAAGTAGAACTATCATACGACCCAGCAATCCCACTACTGGGCATATACCCCAAGAAAACCATAATTCAAAAAGAATCATGTACCACAATGTTCACTGCAGCTCTCTTTACAATAACCAGGACATGGAAGCAACCTAAGTGTCCATCAACATATGAATGGATAAAGAAGATGTGGCACATATATACAATGGAATATTACTCAGCCATAAAAATAAAGCAAATTGAGTTTTTTGTAGTGAGGTGGATGGACCTAGAGTCTGTCATACAGAGTGAAGTAAGTCAGAAAGAGAAAAACAAATACCTTATGTTAACACATGTATATGGAATCAAAAAAAAATTGTTCTGAAAAACCTTGGAACAGGACAGGCATAAAGATGCAGATGTAGAGAATGGACTTGAGGACATGGGGAGGAGGAAGGGTAAGCTGGGATGAAGTGAGAGAGTGGCATGGACATATATACACTACCAAATGTAAAATAGATAGCTAGTGGGAAGCAGCCATATAGCACAGGGAGATCAGCTCAGTGCTTTGTGACCACCTAGGGGCATGGGATAGGAAATGTGGGGCGGGAAATGCAAGAGGGAGGAGATATGGGTATATCTGTATACGTATAGCTGATTCACTTTGTCATAAAGCAGAAACTAATACACCATTGTAAAGCAATATACTCCAATAAAGATGCTTTAAAAAAATAGTAAATAATAAGCCTCTGATTAAACCTAACAAAAGATATGTAAAATTAACACAGTTATGGAATATTATCCTAATAGAGCTGTTATGAAAAGAAAAAATACATAGATATAAAAATAATTAGTGTAATACTTTGATATACGTCCTTCTAGATGCTTTTACATAAAATGGCATTATACAATGCATGCCATTATGAAATCTACTCTTTTGGTTTGACATGATGTTAAGACTATTTTTACAAGTCAATGAGCCTTAAAAATCATAATAATGGCTAAATAGTATTTTTCAATGAAAAATAAGCCCATATCTGAAAAAAAAATAAATAATTTTATTTGAGCCAAATTGAGGATTATAACCTTAAAACAGCGTCTCAGAAAACTCCTAGAACTGTTTCACCCATTAGAAGTCAAAGCACAGCTACATAAGTTTTTTGAGATAGAGGGCTATACATTAGATGACGTATTATTGACAGTTTACACAATCCAGGTCTAAGCATCATCATTGGTCACTGTGGCCCCTTACAAGATTAAGAAGCGGGACTTCCCTGGCGGTCCAGTGGTTAAGACTCCATCCATTGCAGGGGGAACGGGTTTGATCCCTGGTTGGGGAATTAAGATCCTGCGTGGTGTGGCCAAAAAAAAAAAAGAAAGGAAAAAAGATTAAGAAGGAATATTATCTTTTAAAAAGTTGTCTAGTTGATGCTAGGAGAATATTGCTCTTTATTGTTGAGCAAGTATTTCTGCCAACGGGGAAGGTCTGGTTGATGCATAATGCAGTTACACAATGCACAGTAGAGGGGAGAGAGGAGGTCAAAGGGCAGAAAAAAATTTTTATGTTTAAGTTTTTCTGGTCTTGCCATAAAATATAAATATAAATTTTATTTCACACTTTATATAGATATACAATAATTTATCAAGTCTATTGCTTGGCTATTATAACATTTTCAAATTTCTGATGTTAAAAGCAATGATGTGAGAATATTGTCAGGTTATTTCTACGGATACAATTCTAGAAGAAAAATTGTGGATCAAAGGAAATTACATATTTTAATGTACGTGTTGTTACTGAAAAAGTTACAATAATTTAAATTTTGAGAACTCCCCTTTTCACACACTTTTATCTAAATTGGAAATTATCATTTTATATCTGTCAAGTGAAAATTAGTGTATCATGGTTACCTTAAATTGCATTTCCTTAATTGCTAGTGCATTTCAACAATTTTTTATACACGTACTCACAATATGAATTTTCAATTGCCTACTCATATCCTTTGCCCATTTTTCTACTGATATGTTTGTTCAAGTGGTTTTGAAAGATAAATCTAGTTAGGATATGCTAAAGAGATTGAGGCATGTGTGCCTCCTGACTGCAACTGAAGGAAGGTAAGATTTCAGAACCATAAATCTTCATTTCATTTATATTGCTGTAAATCTGCAGCTTGTTTTGTTTAGGACCAGAATGATACTGTGGCCAGACGAACAATATACTAAAGTAATTTCAATTTTTAACACAACATAGTCAATAATCATGGTCCACGTAGTCAAAAGCCATTTCAATTTTTAAACCCGTCTTTTACACTGTTTCTTGAATGCTGTGAAAGAAAATGGATATATAAAGTGACTAATAGTATTTATTAAAAATTTTCTTTTTCCTCTCCCATCCATTCTCTCATTTTAGTGCCTTTTGACCCTAATTTCTCTCTTCAAAGCCACATAAAAACTCCTCCTAGTGCAGGCAACATTTGTTCCTCTCCCCTCCCTCTGTTTCACTACTATTTATCATGTGTTGTGCAAATGTAATTAAAAACAAAATCTCAGGAGTGCCCTGGCTGTCCGGTGGTTAGGGCTCCATGCTTCCACTGCAGGAAGCCCAGGTTCCATCTCTGGTTGGGGAACTAAGGTCCTGCAAGTTGTGCAGCAAAAAAAAAAACAAAAAAAATCCCAAAAAAACAACACTCCTTCCAACTCAGATATCCTCTCCACAAAGGTAGAAGGGAAAGAAAACAGTTTTATTATTGAATAAGCATTAAACCTGAATGTTACGCACATCACAGGTAATCCACTAAAAGACTGCAAAGACAGAAAGAAATCTCACCCTTTTATATAGCCAGGCATATTCAACACATTGCATTCATGTTCTTAAGCTAAATGATAACTAGTCCTCAAGTAGGAACTTGAGAGCACCATTTGTCACACATAGTCCATCCTAGATTCACTTGGTAATTGGGGTGGCCATTTGGGTTACACAATTGGCTTTATCCAGAGGAGAAACAAACCTCTCAGATCTTTATGGCAGGAGGTCGTTTTGAAGTGAGGCGCCCACAGAAACTAGGCTCCTACCCTCAGAGGGGGAAAACGCTCTACTGTCCCTGAGGAAATTTTCCTGAGGTGATTAAAACACATTTAGACTAACAGTCAGTGTCCTCAAGCTCCAATCCTACTTCTGCAATTAATTTGCTAAGTGCTCTTGGGGCAAAGTAATTTAACTTTTGTAAATCTAAGTTTCTTCCTCAGAAAACTGAGAGAATAATTATTATGTAGTTCCTTCCAACTACAAAGTTCTGTTTTTCATGAGAAAATAAATGGTAATGGATTCTACAAAGAGATGCCCTGCTAAACACTGAAGTGGACAAATTTCCAGAAAATTGAAACATGACTTCAGATAATGAAGAGAAGCAGCTGAGAAGGTAGAGAAGGAGAAGGACCAGTTTTTCTCATCCAGAACAACATGGAGCCATTGACTTAGAACCACCAACAGCCATGAAGCAGCAGGCACAAACTATGCTGGGAAATGATTACCAAATCTCTGTGCACTGAATTCTACTAAATGACATCTCTGATCCTCCAGCCATATCCTGAAAAGTCATCAGTTCAATCATCTGGCATAGGATAATAATTATATCTAAATTATAAAACAAGTTTAAACACAAATACATAAATATAATGTTCTTATCTTACAGATTAAAGGCTGTTCTGTTCTTTATTCCCTAATTTGTCAGTAAATCTAAATAATATATATGTTAAATAAATGTAATTAGGTGTATCACTTATCTACTGCACAATAATGCTGTATAGCAAACACCCACAGTGGCATTCAACAACAGATATTTATTTAGCTCAGAGTCTGGATTTGAACAGATCTGGCTGAGCTCATACATGGATGCATGGTCCACTAAAGATCAGCTGACATACGAATCCTCAGCTGGGAGAACTGGGAGAACACAACTCTGCTCCAGGTATCTCTCACCATCCAGCAAGCCAACCTGAGCAATCTCCTCAAAGATGAGGCAAGAGTGGCAAATGAAGGCTCTCTTCCAGCCTCTGCTTTGTCACTTTGCCAAGTTCTTAACGTGACAGACTCATCTTGGTTTGCCTGGTCTTTCCCAAATCCAGGAAGCCCCCTCAACTCCAGGCAAACCAGGACAGGTGGTCACCTTGTAACCGAAAGTGGGGTCTGGCTGCTCGCCGCTCAAAAGCCAATAAGGAGGCAAGGTTGGTGGAAAAGAAAGTTTGCTTTATTTTGGATTCCGACAACTGGGGGTGGGGGGTACGGTGGACTCCTGTCCAAAGGCCGACTCCCCCCGCCCCCAACAATCAGGGGGTAAGAGCTTTTATATACAGAGGGAGGGGACTACATGCAGAAACAGCACAGTCAGCTCTGACAGCCTTGAAATTGGTCATTGGTGGTCTGACCAGCATCATCTTGATTGTTTTGAGTACAGTTAATCTTCAGTTCCATGGTCAGTTTGTTCCCATTTCTTTGAAGCCAATTCTCGGGCTTGTGGCAGCTAATGTCATAGCAGCTAACTTCTTCCATGTGGTGGAGGTTTCAGTACCTATAAGACAGCTCACAGGATATGGCTCAGAATATTATCTATAGCCCTTGAGAGGAAACTAAAGGTCCTTGACTATGCTTAATGACTAAATTATTATTTAGTCTTGTTGGACTGTTTTCCTTTGTTTCTGCATTTTCTCACTTCTCTGATTAAACTTATTCTTTGGCTAAAGCTTTTGTTCACAGACAAAAGGCAGGCTGAAGACATGGCGGGGAAGGAACAGAGGGTCCTGCTTCCTTTCAACATTACAACTACCCATTGGACAAAGCAAGTAACATGGCCCAGCCCAGAGTCAGAGTGGGAGGGCCCTACAAATTTACATAGCAAAGAGTGTGGATAGAGAGAGTCATTAATGCCATCAGTCTACCACACAAGGTTTTTAATTTCTTGCTGCCTAAGTGTTCTATTCTTGAGTTTCCAATAAAACAATCCACAGGGATGGTTTTGTGTCCCATGCCTATGATTCCACCTGGCTAAGGTGTGGCTTTTGCATTGCAAAAGTAGGGAAGTACAAAGCTCTTGACTTGATATTAAAACTGTCTGACCCAGTAAAATGATTTCTAATCTAGAGGCTTCAGACCTACAGAGATAAGCCCTTTGAATGTTCCTCCTCAAAAACACAGATCAAATACGTTCTGGCTTAACCTATTAATAATTTTCTCATTAACAAGAGGCCTGCTAGAACTCACCAGTGTATCTCCAAATTAAAGAACTTTACTTTGACCTAACCTACAAAACTAATTAACAAAGGTGTATGAGACCCTCCCTCCTCAAAAAAAATTAAAAGGTTACTCTACGCATATGGTCAAATCACATAAACTTTCCTGTGAAGTGTATAGCATTAGGCACATATTTCAGAGAAAAAAGAACATTCCATAGTTTGAAAAATGTAAATCTAATATTCATTTGTGGTCCATCCAGTTGTTATTTCATCAGATGTGAAGAAGGCTTATCAGCTCCACATCTGAGCAATTTTTTCTTTTCTGTATTCTTACTAAAGTCTGTATTGCCCACAAGGATCTCATAGAACCTCTTTTAGGGAAGATAATATCATTAGCCATCTAATTTGGGTGGGATAATTTTTTGGTATCTCATTTAATCATCATAATAACCTCATACAATTTACTAATATCCATCCTTCATCCTTTTTTTTTTCTATTTCAGAAACTTGAGAATGAGAAAACTGTTATCTTGCTCTTTGGGATTATTCTGGTCTTTCTTTCAACTGTCCTTAAATATTTAATGATTATGTCTCCAGGAAAGGAGATAATGTGTTATTAAGAATAATTCTCAATGACTATGTTTCTCAAACATAAGCAAGACCTATCTGAGATGTCCCTAATAGTACATCTGAAAAACTTGCAGACTCCTACTCAGCACAGGGATTTTGTCACCATAGTCCCTTGTTATCTCCCATAATCCTCAGCTTTGACAGCAATTAAAGCTAGATTTTCATACATCTGTCAATTTATATAATATTGGGACTACATTGACAATATTTATTAAATATGGTTACTGATTTTTTGCAAAGAAAAAAGTAATATATTCTGTCCTTTCCACAATAAAAAATCAGGGAAATAAACAAATCTGTAAAATATAATAAAATTATAAAACAGATTATATGCTGTCTTATATATTATATATGAATATATCTTATACATTTTAATATATATTGTATATATAAATTACCTATGTTTACTATTGTATTATTATTGCATTTTATATACAGTTATGGATTGCATTATTATTATATTATATGTAAAAATCATGACAAATGTGACACCTTAAATCAGTGGGGAAAGGATAGGTAAGTCAATAAGTGGTATTAGAAAATTATCTAAACTTATGAACAAAAAAATTCTAGAATGATTAAAGATTTAAATGTCAGCATAAAAAATAAGTGATACTAGGTGAAAATATAGAAAAACATATATAAATATCAGGGTGGGACAGGAGTTTGCAATATAATATAAAATCATAATAATATGTGCTAGGCAAGAAAAGCAACAATACTTTTTCCAAAATATTACTATTAAAAATAGATGTTACCAAAAATGAAGGAGGGCTCTGAAGATTTTATCAAATTATCCCCATTACCTCCAGTTTACAGGCACAGCTATTTGACTGTATGGTGATGAGGGGATAGGTCAGAATAGATCCATCCATACCTGTGAGATTACCCATGGTGTGCTAGGCACCATGGCAGGTTCTGGGAATGCTGAGATTATCCCATATTGTGATGGAAAAACTTGGAGTCTTGTGAATCAGATAGATTTCTGCTCATAAGACAGGGAGCTCTGGATAGGCAGATTTGGATATATATCTTCAAGTAGAAAGATATATATCAAAGGTATTGGAAATGATGAAAATCAGAATAATAATCTAAAAATCTAAAGATCTGCTTAGATTTTACTCTGCTCATGAGTATGTTAGAAATTTTCCTGTGATCCTGACAAATAATGTGTTTTCCCTTAACCTCAGTGACCTTAAGGTCACTTCTTGTTGTACCATTACAACAGTCTATCAAGCAGTTTCATAATCATAAGACAGTTATCCAAGCCATAGATCACACTATGACCTAGAGTATATGTATTCATCTTATGTGCTAGAACTGCTTAGGTCTACTCTGTAAATTTTCCTGAGCTGAACTCTTTCTAGAATATACTATATCTCTCACCTTTCTGGGGTCTAGGAATTCATGAAAAATTCTCCTAAGGTTTCATGAATCTTGTGCTGGCAGTTTTGCATTCTCATAAAGAGATTTGCCTTGTATAAACTCCTCAGAAATTTTTCTTTTACAAGTTTGTAGGTATATAGCTTCTCAAAGACTTTGGTTAAGAAAATTAGGCAATTGCTTTCTTAAGTACATATGCTGTATATAATGGAAACAGCATTAGCCTGAGAGTGAAAAAACCTGGATCCTTGTTTCAGAAAAGTCACTAGCTTGTATATCATTAGACAGTATCTTACACATAACAGGCACTCAGTAAATGCCTGGGGAATTGGAGCTGCTAGGCCATTATTGTGAAGGATTGTGATGTTGTAACGCTACCACCTAGTGGGAAATCTGATCAGAAAAAAAATTCAAGGTACTGCTAAAAACATCCTTTGAACATCTTTGAATCAAAATATTTGAGGTCTATTTTTAAACAACAGCCAAATGATAACGCAGAATTTCTTGATAGTTGGAGTCACAATATATGAATAGGTGATATATGAAAAAAGACATTTGTGGTCAAGTAATTTTGGAAAACCCTGGATAAAACAAAAATAAACAAGCTTTTTTAAATGTGAGGCTTCTCAAAGCATTTTTTACCTTATAATGTTCACCTTGTAATGTTTTTAGAATTGAGGATTTGATCTATAATTGATGAGTATATTTCACGTAGCAATAGACGTTTCTCCAAAAGTTATTAATCGATGGCAAGACTTAAAATCACACCTACATGGGACTTCCCTGGTGGTCCATTGGTTAAGACTCCTTGCTTCCACTGCAAGGGTATGGGTTTGATCCCCGGTCGGGAAACTAAGATCCTGCTTGCCACGTGGCCAAAAAAAAAGATAAGATAATTTACACCTACACTTCTATTGAGGATAAATATCGCAATTTGCAGATCTCACAACCTTTATTTGAATATTGGTCTCTTTTTTTCTTGGAGCATCCCATAGGAATATGTTCCACATAACACATTTCTATCATAGATCAAATTTAAAATGTCGATCTAGTTATACTGATAAATTATCATGATACATTGGTTAATTGCACAATTATTTTGGCACTCTTACTGTGCAAATCTGTTTCACTTTGTGATCTGTTCAATGGCTTGAAGCCCAGAATTAGAGCAGCTGGGAAAAGTAAAACCTGGCTAAAAATACTAAATTTAGTAGGATCATAGGAATATGTCCTATAGAAGAACAGTGAGGATATAGGGACTCATTTTTTTAATCTCAAATTGCGCATCAGGGCACCCCGGGGCACTGCAGGAAACTTATAGGGTTAATGCAAGATATGTTAAATTTTCAAGTGAAACATATCTTGACCTCTATTGAATACTGCATTAACTATTAGTTCAGGGTAGTTCAGTTTCACCATTAGTTCACACTACATTCCTTTAATTGACGTCATATCTTTTGAAGCTGAGTTTTCTATAGTTACCGTGATACAAAAAAAAAAAAAAGTACTGTTTGAAAATCAATTGAAATTATTACTTTTTCCTTTTTTCTTTTTTTTTTTTTCCACCATGAACCAAGAAAGTTTGAGAACCTCTGGATTAATCCATTCACTATTTAACAAATATTTGAGAATTGAGAATGCCAGATACCAGGCATTGTTTTGAAAGCTGGCAATAACAGCAATAAAGCAAAACAAAATCCCTACTCTTCTGGAACTTACATTTTAGAAAGGAAAGACAGATAATAACAAGTTAATATGCATTACCAATGTGGTATGAAGAGCAATTTAGTGCTGCCCAATTCTGCTTTGTTTCCATTAATCTTTTTTTTTTTTTTAAACAGTGGTATTTCTACGTAGGTTTTTTTTTTTTTTTAATAGTTTTATTTATTTATTTATTTATTTAATTTTTGGTTACGTACGAGTCTTCGTTTCTGTCCGAGGGCTTTCTCTAGTTGCGGCAAGTGGGGGCCACTCTTCATCGCGGTGCGCGGGCCTCTCATTATCGTGGCCTCTCTTGTTGCGGAGCACAGGCTCCAGACGTGCAGGCTCAGTAATTGTGGCTCACAGGCCTAGTTGCTCCGCGGCGTGTGGGATCGTCCCAAACCAGGGCTTGAACCTGTGTCCCCTGCATTGGCAGGCAGATTCTCAACCACTGCGCCACCAGGGAAGCCTGTTTCCATTAATCTTGTTCAAAAATCTCTGATGGATTCCCACTACCTATCAAATAAAATTTAAAGTTCTTAACCAGGCCTTCAAGTCCCTCCACAATGCATTCAATAATTTAATGGTTAAAATTTCTGCCATGAAATTCCTTGATATAGAGGTTTTTTACATACTGCCTTACAGACAGTCACCTATGTGAATGTATCATCTTCCTTATTAGGATATAAACTACTTGAGGGAAGGGACAGAATCTCATTCAATTTTATATTCCTTTCAGGATCAATATAGTTCCTTTTCTATGGAAATCACTCATTAAATAATTGTTGAATAAATGAAAAACACTAGATAATAACATTGTACAACAAACAGGATGACTTCAATTCCCAACCTCACTAGAAATTACTCATGTGCATAAATTTCTTGAGGACTAATCCAATCTTCTCCACTTACTCAGTGGATATCCAAAATTGCATTCTTACATACCCATTCCTTTGGGTTAGGATTTCCAGTGCAATGAGAATATACCTCGAAAATCTTAGCCTTTTTTGCTTCCTAGAAATTCACTTTCTTAAATCTAAATTGTGAACAGTTTTAGGCATTCAGTAAATACTTGTGGGTTGGCAAATATCATCAATTACTTTTCTTGAACTGATAGGCTCACATTGTTCATTTTCAAGAAAATTATATTAATACCCAAGTCAAAATAACCATAGCTTTGTGTCAGTTGTTCTTCCAAGTAAATATTGGTTTCAAGGAAATGCTGCTTTTCAGCTTACAACTCAAGTGCTTTTCTTCAAGCTAACAATCATACTTGAGTAATCAGCAGAAGTACTTTATGTCTACTGCATATTTCATCACATAGAGTATTAAAAGTTTGCTCTTGAGGATTGAAAATTAATAAAATTATTAATTTTTACTGCTTCATTAAGTGAAAAAATACTTGTGGGTTGGAAGAGAATGAATTAATAAGTAGATGAGTAATAGTGAGGATGATTCCACAATTAACCCAAAATACAGAATTTATGCCAATCCAAAGATTACAAGACCTAGCTGGCTATCACTTTCCACTAGACATAGATAATCTTTATTAAATATTCTCCTGATTGTGATTATTAAAGATAAATAAAACATAACAATTGAAAATTAAGTACCCTATGGTCTGTATACTATCATTTAATGTAGGCTCTAACTGCCAGGCTACAAATTAAAAAATTAAAGGCCCCAATAATAGTCCATTTTAAGATTAAAATGAATGAAAAATGAATTATTCCCAGAAAGAGACTGAGTTAAAGGGGAAACAATTTGCTTGATATCACTTTGAAAACCATCAAGTCCAATATCCTGCTAGTGCCTGTCTAGAAAATGCCATTCCTTTTCAGTAATTTCTACACACGGACTCTGTGCATAGTTATCTTGACAAATCATGTTTATGTATTGTCCGAATACCATATATCTCACCACCACCACCACCACCGCCACTAGAATATAAGCTATAAGTCAGCGGCCTTGTCTGTCTTATTCTCCACTGTGTTATAGTGCTTACAATAGTGTGTAACCCATAATAAGCACTCAATTAAAGAAGATACCAATGTAAGCTTAGTCTACCACCAGATTTCTTTCCAATGCTGAAATGCATATTAGAAAGAACAGTATTAGCCAGAAGATATTAAACAAATTTTTATAACATCTCTACTACAGTGAAAGTGTCTGCCAGGTCTTACCATGAATTTCTCATTTTAATAAGTCATTTTTTAAATTAGTGCTTTAAATTCCCAGGCTTCCCTGGTGGTGCAGTGGTTAAGAATCCTCCTGCCAATGCAGGGGACACCGGTTCAACCCCTGGTCCGGGAAGATCCCACATGCCCAGGAGCAACTAAGCCCATGAGCCACAACTACTGAGCTGATGTGTCACAACTACTGAAGCCCACACACCTAGAGCCCGTGCTCCACAACAAGAGAAGCCACCGCAATGAGAGGCCCGCGCACCGCAACAAAGAGTAGCCCCTGCTGGCCGCAACGGGAGAAAGCCTGCACTCAGCAACAAAGACCTGACGCAGCCAAAAATAAATAAATAAAAATTTAAAATCTTTTTTAAAAATAATAAATTCCCTAAAAGCAAGTTTAAACAAGAAAAATCCAAGCATTTTCTTTTCAAAACAATTTTGAGAAGTACATTTGACTTTATTCAGCAGTCAAGATCTTCCCCCTTAACATTACCCTGCCATGCTTGATTGGGGATAATTTTTCAATATCTAGACATAGGGACTAACAGGAATCTGAATTTACATATAAATGGAATCATCCTATGGTATTGCCCTGTGATTTTTTTCTTTGTACTTAAAATGATATGTATCATGGATGTTTTTTGGTTTCAGAACATGTTGATCTTTCTTATCTTATTTCTGCCAATCACCTCCTGAATAAGAGAAATGAGGGATCATAGACAGATCATGACATTGTTGACTAAAATTTGAGAATTCTGCTATCAACTACCCTATCCCTCACGCCCAACTCCCTACCAAAAGGAAAAGGTTTACCTCTCCAGAGATAGTAAATAACAATTTTTCTAGACTTTCCCATTCTTTCTCAAAACAGCCATTTGAGACTTTGTATTAGTTTGATATGGCTACCACAGCAAGTACCACAAACTGTGTGGCTTAAACAATAGAAATTTATTTCCAAACAGTTCTGGAGACTAGAAGTTCAAAATCAAGGTGTTGACAGGGTTGTTTCTTCTAATGCCTCTCTCCTTTGCTGCAGATAGCTGTCTTTTCCTTGTAGCTTCACATCATCTTTCATCTGCGCATATCTGTATCCTAATCTCCTCTTCTTTTTTTTTTTTTTTTTTTTTTTTAGTCTCACACTGAATTTTATTTATTCATTTTGTCTCAAAGCTTTTCCATATTCACTTTCTTTTACATCAATTCATCTGAAGTTCATTAGTGTTTGGTTATCATTTTTTTTTTAACATCTTTATTGAAGTATAATTGCCTTACAATAGTGTGTTAGCTTCTGCCTTATAACAAAGTGAATCAGTTATACATATACAATATGTTCCCATTTCTCTTCCCTCTTGCATCTCCCTCCCTCCCACCCTCCCCATCCCACCCCTCTAGGTGGTCACAAAGCATCGAGCTGATCTCCCTGTGTTATGCGGCTGCTTCCCACTAGCTATCTATTTTACATTTGGTAGTGTATATATGACCATGACACTCTCTTACCCTGTCACATCTCACCCCACCCCCTCCCCATATCCTCAAGTCCATTCTCTAGTAGGTCTGTGTCTTTATTCCCGTCTTGCCACTAGGTTCTTCATGGCCTTTTTTTTTTTTTTTTTTTTTTCCCTTAGATTCCGTATATATGTGTTAGCATACTGTATTTGTTTTTCTCTTTCTGACTTACTTCACTCTGTATGACAGACTCTAACTCCATCCACCTCATTACAAATACCTCCATTTCATTTCTTTTTATGGCTGAGTAATATTCCATTGTATATATGTGCCACATCTTCTTTATCCATTCGTCTGTCGATGGACATTTAGGTTGCTTCCAGGTCCTGGCTATTGTAAATAGAGCTGCAATGAACATTGTGGTACATGACACTTTTTGACCTATGGTTTTCTCAGGGTATATGCCCAGTAGTGGGATTGCTGGGTCGTATGGTAGTTCTATTTGTAGTTTTTTAAGGAACCTCCATACTGTTCTCCATAGTGGCTGTATCAATTTACATTCCCACCAAGAGTGCAAGAGTGTTCCCTTTCCTCCACACCCTCTCCAGCATTTATTGTTTCTAGATTTTTTGATGATGGCCATTCTGACCGGTGTGAGATGATATCTCATTGTAGTTTTGATTTGCATTTCTCTAATGATTAATGATGTTGAGCATTCTTTCATGTGTCTGTAGGCCATCTGTATATCTTCTTTGGAGAAATGTCTATTTAGGTCTTCTGCCCATTTTTGGATTGGGTTGTTCGTTTTTTTGTTATTGAGCTGCATGAGCTGCTTGTAAATCTTGGAGATTAATCCTTTGTCAGTTGCTTCATTTGCAAATATTTTCTCCCATTCTGAGGGTTGTCTTTTGGTCTTGTTTACGGTTTCCTTTGCTGTGCAAAAGCTTTTAAGTTTCATTAGGTCCCATTTGTTGATTTGTGTTCTTATTTCCATTTCTCTGGGAGCTGGGTCAAAAAGAATCTTGCTGTGATGTATGTCATAGAGTGTTCTGCCTATGTTTTCCTCTAAGAGTTTGATAGTGTCTGGCCTTACACTTAGGTCTTTAATCCATTTGGAGTTTATTTTTGTGCATGGTGTCAGGGAGTGTTCTAATTTCATACTTTTACATGTACCTGTCCAATTTTCCCAGCACCACTTATTGAAGAGGCTGTCTTTTCTCCACTGTATATGCTTGCTTCCTTTATCAAAGATAAGGTGACCATATGTGTGTGGGTTTATCTCTGGGCTTTCTATCCTGTTCCATTGATCTATATTTCTGTTTTTGTGCCAGTACCAAACTGTCTTGATTACTGAAGCTTTGTAGTATAGTCTGAAGTCAGGGAGCCTGATTCCCCCAGCTCCATTTTTCGTTCTCAAGATTGCTTTGGCTATTCGGGGTCTTTTGTGTTTCCATACAAATTGTGAAATTTTTTGTTCTAGTTCTGTGAAAAATGCCAGTGGTGGTTTGATAGGGATTGCATTGAATCTGTAGGTTGCTTTGGGTAGTAGAGTCATTTTCACAATGTGGATTCTTCCAATCCAGGAACATGGTATATCTCTCCATCTATTTGTATCATCTTTAATTTCTTTCATCAGTGTCTTAT
This sequence comes from Balaenoptera ricei, assembly GCF_028023285.1. Taxonomy (NCBI): domain Eukaryota; kingdom Metazoa; phylum Chordata; class Mammalia; order Artiodactyla; family Balaenopteridae; genus Balaenoptera; species Balaenoptera ricei. Next base: position 27,894,685 of record NC_082648.1, on the reverse strand, counting down.
AATTTTCTGCATACAGGTCTTTTGTCTCCTTAGGTAGGTTTATTCCTAGATATCTTATTCTTTTTGTTGCAATGGTAAACGGGAGTGTTTTCTTAATTTCACTTTCAGATTTTTCGTCATTAGTGTATAGAAATGCAAGCGATTTCTGTGCATTAATTTTGTATCCTGCTACTTTACCAAATTCATTGATTAGCTCTAGGAGTTTTCTGGTAGCCTCTTTAGGATTCTCTATGTATAGTATCATGTCATCTGCAAATAGTGACAGCTTTACTTCTTCTTTTCCAATTTGGATTCCTTTTATTTCTTTGTCTTCTCTGATTGCTGTGGCTAACACTTCCAAAACTATGTTGAATAATAGTGGTGAGAGTGGGCAACCTTGTCTTGTTCCTGATCTTAGTGGAAATGGTTTCAGTTTTTCACCATTGAGGACAATGTTGGCTGTGGATTTGTCATATATGGCCTTTATTATGTTGAGGAAAGTTCCCTCTATGCCTACTTTCTGCAGGGCTTTTATCATAAATGGGTGTTGAATTTTGTCGAAAGCTTTCTCTGCATCTATTGAGATGATCATATGGTTTTTCTCCTTCAATTTGTTAATATGGTGTATCACATTGATTGATTTGCGTATATTGAAGAATCCTTGCATTCCTGGGATAAACTCCACTTGATCATGGTGTATGATCCTTTTAATGTGCTGTTGGATTCTGTTTGCGAGTATTTTGTTGAGGATTTTTGCATCTATGTTCATCAGTGATATTGGCCTGTAGTTTTCTTTCTTTGTGACATCTTTGTCTGGTTTTGGTATCAGGGTGATGGTGGCCTCGTAGAATGAGTTTGGGAGTGTTCCTCCCTCTGCAATATTTTGGAAGAGTTTGAGAAGGATAGGTGTTAGCTCTTCTCTAAATGTTTGATAGAATTCACCTGTGAAGCCATCTGGTCCTGGGCTTTTGTTTGTTGGAAGGTTTTTAATCACAGTTTCAATTTCAGTGCTTGTGATTGGTCTGTTCATATTTTCTATTTCTTCCTGGTTCAGTCTCGGCAGGTTGTGCATTTCTAAGAATCTGTCCATTTCTTCCAGGTTGTCCATTTTATTGGCATAGGGTTGCTTGTAGTAATCTCTCATGATCCTTTGTATTTCTGCAGTGTCAGTGGTTATTTCTCCTTTTTCATTTCTAATTCTATTGATCTGAGTCTTCTCCCTTTTTCTCTTGATGAGTCTGGCTAATGGTTTATCAATTTTGTTTATCTTCTCAAAGAACCAGCTTTTAGTTTTATTGATTTTTGCTATTGTTTCCTTCATTTCTTTTTCATTTATTTCTGACCTGATCTTTATAATTTCTTTCCTTCTGCTGGCTTTGGGGTTTTTTTGTTCTTCTTTCTCTAATTGCTTTAGGTGCAAGGTTAGGTTGTTTATTCGAGATGTTTCCTGTTTCTTGAGGTAGGCTTGTATTGCTATAAACTTCCCTCTTAGCACTGCTTTTGCTGCGTCCCATAGGTTTTGGGTCGTCGTATCTCCATTGTCATTTATTTCTAGGTATTTTTTGATTTCCCCTTTGATTTCTTCAGTCATCACTTCATTATTAAGTAATGTATTGTGTAGCCTCCATGTGTTTGTATTTTTTACAGATCTTTTCCTGTAATTGATATCTAGTCTCATAGCGTTGTGGTCAGAAAAGATACTTGATACGATTTCAATTTTCTTAAATTTACCAAGGTTTGATTTGTGACCCAAGATATGATCTATCCTGGAGAATGTTCCATGAGCACTTGAGAAAAATGTGTATTCTGTTGTTTTTGGGTGGAATGTCCTATAAATATCAATTAAGTCCATCTTGTTTAATGTATCATTTAAAGCTTGTGTTTCCTTATTTATTTTCATTTTGGATGATCTGTCCATTGGTGAAAGTGGGGTGTTAAAGTCCCCTACTATGATTGTGTTGCTGTCGATTTCCCCTTTTATGGCTGTTAGTACTTGCCTTATGTATTGAGGTGCTCCTATGTTGGGTGCATAAATATTTACAATTGTTATACCTTCCTCTTAGATCGATCCCTTGATCATTATATAGTGTCCTTCTTTGTCTCTTGTAATAGTCTTTATTTTAAAGTCTATTTTGTCTGATATGAGAATTGCTACTCCAGCTTTCTTTTGATTTCCATTTGCATGGAATATCTTTTTCCATCCCCTCACTTTCAGTCTGTATGTGTCTCTAGGTCTGAAGTGGGTCTCTTGTAGACAGCATATATATGGGTCTTGTTTTTGTATCCATTCAGCCAGCCTGTGTCTTTTGGTGGGAGCATTTAATCCATTTACATTCAAGGTAATTATCGATATGTATGTTCCTATTCCCATTTTCTTAAATGTTTTGGGTTTGTTGTTGTAGGTGTTTTCCTTCTCTTGTGTTTCTTGCCTAGAGAAGTTCCTTTAGCATTTGTTGTAAAGCTGGTTTGGTAGTGCTGAACTCTCTCAGCTTTTGCTTGTCTGTAAAGGTTTTAATTTCTCCATCACATTTGAATGAGATCCTTGCTGGGTAGAGTAATCTTGGTTGCAGGTTCTTCTCCTTCATCACTTTAAGTATATCCTGCCACTCCCTTCTGGCTTGCAGAGTTTCTGCTGAAAGATCAGATGTTAACCTTATGGGGATTCCCTTGTGTGTTATTTGTTTTTTTTCCCTTGCTGCCTTTAATATGTTTTCCTTATATTTAATTTTTGACAGTTTGATTAATATGTGTCTTGGCGTGTTTCTCCTTGAGTTTATCCTGTATGGGACTCTCTGTGCTTCCAGGACTTGATTAACTATTTCCTTTCCCATATTAGGGAAGTTTTCAACTATAATCTCTTCAAATATTTTCTCAGTCCCTTTCTTTTTCTCTTCTTCTTCTGGGACCCCTATAATTCGAATGGTGGTGCGTTTAATGCTGTCCCAGAGGTCTCTGAGACTGTCCTCAGTTCTTTTCATTCTTTTTTCTTTATCCTGCTCTGCAGTAGTTATTTCCACCATTTTATCTTCCAGGTCACTTATCCTTTCTTCTGCCTCAGTTATTCTGCTATTGATCCCATCTAGAGTATTTTTAATTTCATTTATTGTGTTTTTCATCATTGCTTGATTCCTCTTTAGTTCTTCTACGTCCTTGTTAAATGCTTCTTGCATTTTGTCTATTCTATTTCCAAGATTTTGGATCATCCTTACTATCATTATTCTGAATTCTTTTTCAGGTAGACTACCTATTTCCTCTTCATTTGTTAAGTCTAGTGTGTTTTGACCCTGCTCCTTCATCTGCTGTGTGTTTTTCTGTCGTCTCATTTTGCTTATCTTACTGTGTTTGAGGTCTCCTTATCACACGTTGCAGGTTTGTAGTTCCCGTTGTTTTTGGTATCTGTCCCCAGTGGCTAAGGTTGGTTCAGTGGGTTGTGTAGGCTTCCTGGTGGAGGGAACTAGTGCCTGAGCTCTGGTGGATGAGGCTGGATCTTGTCTTTCTGGTGGGCACGTCCACGTCTGGTGGTGTATTTTGGGGTGTCTGTGGCCTTATTATGATTTTAGGCAGCCTCTCTGCTAATGGATGAGGCTGTGTTCCTGTCTTGCTAGTTGTTTGGCATAGGGTGTTCAGCACTGTAGCTTGCTGGTCATTGAGTGATGCTGGGTCTTGATGTTGAGATGGAGATCTCTGAGAGATTTTTGCCGTTTGGTATTACGTGGAGCTGGGAGGTCTCTTGTGGACCAGTGTCCTGAAGTTGGCTCTCCCACCTCCGAGGTACGGCCCTGATGCCTGGCTGAAGCACCAAGAGCCTTTCGTCCACACGGCTCAGAGTAAAAGGGAGAAAAAATGAAAGAAAGAAAGAAAGAAAGAAAGAAAGAAAGAAAGAAAGAAAGAAAGAAAGAAAGAAAGGAGGAAGGAAGGAAGGAAGGAAGGAAGGAAAGAAAGAAAGAAAGAAAGAAAGGAAAGAAAGAAAGAAGCTATAATATAGTGAAGTAAAATAAAGCTATTGTAAAGCAAAGCTATACAGACAAAATCTCCCCCAGAAGCATATACATATACACTCACAAAAAAAAAAGGAAAGGGGGAAAAATTAATATATCCTGCTCCCAAAGTCCACCTCCTGAATTTGGGATGATTCGTTGTCTATTCAGGTATTCAACAGATGCAGGCACATCAAGTTGTTTGTGGAGTTTTAATCCGCTTCTTCTGAGGCTGCTGGGACAGATTTCCCCTCCTCTTCTCTGTTCACACAGCTCCTGGGGATCAGCTTTGGATTTGGACCCACCTCTGCGTGTAGGTCGCCTGAGGGCGTCTGTTCCCCACCCAGACAGGACGGGGTTAAAGGAGCAGCTGCTTCGGGGACTCTGGCTCGCCCAGGCCGGGGGGAGGGAGGGGTACGGAGGAGGCGGGGCGAGCCTGCGGCGTCACAGGCCGGCGTGACGTTGCAGCAGCCTGAGGCGCGCAGTGCGTTCTCCCGGGGGATGTTGTCCCTGGATCACGGGACCCTGGCAGTGGCGGGCTGCACGGGCTCCCGGGAGGGGCGGTGTGGAGAGTGACCTGTGCTCGCACACAGGCTTCTTGGAGGCGGCAGCAGCAGCCCCAGCGTCTCACGCCCGTCTCTGGGGTCCGCGCTGATAGCCGCGGCTCGCGCCAGTTTCTGGAGTTCGTTTAGGCGGCGCTCTGAATCCCCTCTCCTTGCGCGCCGCGAAACAAAGAGGCAAGAAAAAGTCTCTTGCCTCTTCGGCAGCTGCAGACTTTTTCCCGGTCTCCCTCCCAGCCATCTGTGGTGCGCTAACCCCTTCAGGCTGTGTTCACGCCGCCAACCCCAGTCCTCTCCCTGCGATCCCACCGAAGCCCGAGCCTCCGCTCCCAGCCCCGCCCGCCCCGGCGGGGGAGCAGACAAGCCTCTCGGGCTGGTGAGCGCTGCTCGGCGCCGAGCCTCTGTGCGGGAGTCTCTCCGTTTTTCCCTCTGTGCCCCTGTTGCTATGGGATCCGCGCTGTTAGCTGCGGCTCGCGCCCGTCTCTGAAGTTCGTTTAGGTGGCGCTCTGAATCCCCTCTCCTCGCGCACCAGGAAACAGGGAAGAAAAAGTCTCTTGCCTCTTCGGCAGCTGCAGACTTTTTCCCGGACTCCCTCCCGGCTAGCTGTGGTGCACTAACCCCTTCAGGCTGTGTTCACGCCGCCAACCCCAGTCCTCTCCCTGCTACCGAAGCCCGAGTCTCAGCTCCCAGCCCCGCCCGCCCCGGAGGCTGAGCAGACAAGCCTCTCGGGCTGGTGAGTGCTGGTCAGCGCCGAGCCTCCGTGCGGGAAGTGCGGGAATCTCTCCGCTTTGCCCTCCGCACCTCTGCGGCTGCGCTCTCCTCCGTGGCTCCGAAGCTTCCCCCCTCTGCCACCCGCAGTCTCTGCCCGCGAAGGGGCTCCTAGTGCGTGGAAATCTTTCCTCCTTCACAGCTCCCTCCCACTGGTACAGGTGCCGTCCCTATTCTTTTGTCTCTGTTATTTCTTTTTTCTTTTGCCCTACCCAAGTACGGGGGGAGTTTCTTGCCTTTTGGGAGGTCTGACGTTTTCTGCCAGCGTTCAGTGGGTGTTCTGTAGGAGCAGTTCCACGTGTAGATGTATTTCTACTGTATCTGTGGGAAGGAAGGTGATCTCCGCGTCTTACTCTTCCGCCATCTTCTCTCCTCCCTCTCCCCTTCTTATAAGGACGTCGACTTATTGGATTATGGCCCACCCAAATGACCTCATTTTATCATTTTTAAAGACCCCCATCTTCAAAAACAGTCATATTCTGAAGTACTGGAGGTTAGGACTTCAACATATGAAATTGGGGGGAAACAGTTCAGCCATATTTAAGAATATATTCATGTTTCCATAACATAACAAACATTAATTTTAGCAATAGAAACTATGAGACTAGAGGAGTTTATCAAAATTCTAAATTAAGTAGTGCATGTGAGAGAACTACAACTATGATTAGAGATCTCAGTTACTGGCAGGGATAGAGGTGGTTTTGCTACTTTATTTATTACTTTTTCCATTTGGATTTGATGCTCATATATCAAAATGGATGCTTACTAGGAAACACACTTATCTTCCTTGTAAAATCATCCTCAGAAAATAATGTCATCAATGGCAGCCAATAACAATTGAGAAGATACGATTATCTAGCTTACTGCCCTTGATAAAAAGGAAATACTTAAAATCTTTAACACAGTCACTTATCATTCTGTCATCCAGACATTTCCATTTCCCAGTTAATACCCAAGCCTCAATTGCATCTTAAATTTATGCAGCATCTATTACCTTTGCCATTCAATGTGGCACAACCTTTTCATAAAGCACCTGCTGAGGAATAATTTCTTGCCTAATTTCCACATTGATTTCCAAGATACCAATGGCCTGAATCAAGGTGCATATTAATCTCCTGCTCATTTAAATTCTTTGATTTGGGAAGTATTTTTATGTATTAACCTTTGTGTGAACAACTTTCAACACCTAACCTACAAAAGGCAATTACAGAGACAGAGTTCACAGGCAGTTTTGAGCTCGCAGGAACCTCACACACTTATTGTCACAATGGGGTCAATGAGCCACTTGTTGATTCAGTCTTTTCTTGTGAGCTCAAGGCAGAAGTGGAGGTATTCACTCCTGGCTTAGAAATAAAGACTCTCCTCTTTGATAAGGGAGATACAGCAATCTAGTCTATGTTTGTTGCTTTTTAATTTCTTGTGTGTATTGTGATAAACATAACTTTGTCTTAGAGTATGGAATAAAAATTGAAGAGAATAAGTCCTGAGAAAATGTCCTTTCCTATCAGAAGCAGTCGGCTGCACAGAAAAAGAAACTATAACTCTTATAGTGTTGTTCTGTACCCCAACATCTCTTGTGATAATCAGTGGTCCCAAGATCACATTAAATTGGAGCTCCAATTAACATGAAGGGGGACTATTATATACAGTCACAGGTGACTTCTGTGCCCCAGCTATATTAGCAGGTGGGAAAGAGAATATTTTAAATGTCTCCATCATGCATAAATAACCAGAAAGTAATGTATTTGAGCTAAAGATCATGATCTGAACTTTACCATGACAAGTAGCTAGTGCATATATAAAGTTCTACAGAGCACACTTCACTCTGCAGCTGTAGATATTTTCCAAACACAAAGAACACAGTAGAATTCAACATCATAAATATTGCAAAAATTATTTTATTCATAAGCAAAACATTACTACATCTAGGAAAATCTATTTTAGCAATGTGGGTGGGGAGAGGTGGGCAGGGGATAGACTCATGTTTCTCTTTTCAAAATTACATAAACCCAAAAACTTTTATTAAAACTTGAAAAATCACAAACCGAAATGTATTAGATCACTGAGAAATGGCCTTTATTACTCACACACACAGACACACACACACACACTGCATGTTTATTGATCTTTGCCTTGATATTCCTGAAGCTTCTAAGAGAGAGTTGAATCTCAAGTTCTATCTACTAGTTGATGATAGACCTTACGACCACACCTCTCTTCCACTCCTAGACAGACAAAGAAGCACCTGTTAAACACTTCTCTCTCCTTCTAACCCAGGAGGGCCAGGGCCAGGCTTATGCCTTTTGACCTGGCCCCCCACTAAGACCCATGAATCACAGCAGGTGTTCTCTCTCTCTTGCTCTCTCTCTCTCTCTCTCTCCCTACCCCCCTCACTTTTATAAGGAAGCACCTTCAGCACTTTACCTAGAAATCTCCTTAACTAGATCATCCAGTACATGAGGTATATTTTCTACTTTCTACATGAGCTCAGGTGACAATGTTGCTGAACTTTCTACCACCACACAAGGAGGCCTTTTTATCTGGTTTCCAAAAACATTTCCCTCAGTTTCTTTAAGCCCTCACTGGCAGCCTCCTGAAAGGCCATCAGGCCTCTACTAACAGTCTCTTCAAGACATCTTAGTCTTTCACTTACACTCTCAGAATTCTTCCAGCTTCTGCCCACTGCCAGGTCCCAAAGCCACACCCACCCACATTTTTACATTTTGTTATGACAGCACTCCATTTCTGGGTACCCAAATATGTAATAGTTATCCAGTGCTGCATAGCAAATGATTCCAAAACTTACCAACAATCAACATTCAACATTATTCAATAACAATCAACATTTATTATCTCACACAGTTCCCATGGGTCAGGAAATTGGAAGTGGCTTAGCTAGGTGGTCTTGGCTCAGAGTTTCTCATGAGATTGCACTTCGGATATCAGATGGAGCTGCAGTTACCTGAAAGATTGACTGAGACTGGAAGATCTGCTTCCAAGATAGCTCAATTACATTGCTGATGATTTTGTGCTCATTGTTGGCAGGAAGCTTCACTTCCTTACCATGTGAATCTCTCTATAAATCTTCTGAGAGTCCTTAGATTTACCCTCCTATCTGAAACAACTAAAAAAAAAGGACAAAAATATATGAAACAATAGTTTTCAGACATTGGACATCAGACAGTGCAAGACAGTGATCCCTGAGAGAGGGAAAGCAAATAAAGTGAACCTGTAATTTCCCCAGCTTCCTGCCTAAAGAGTTTCCAGGCAATAACACAGGGGGAAAAGAACCCAAGAGAAGCCTGGGCATCATCTGGAGTTGAAGAGATAGAGCTGGGAATCCAGGGAGGCCAAGACAGCTATAGTTCACAGGGCAGAGGACCAGAGAAGAGAGAGCTACGTAGAGAGAGAACTCTAGAGATCTACAGAGGCACCCCATCAAGTCTTCAGCTGAGTACTGATCAGCACATGTGTATGAGATTAAGGGGAAAATAACCAGAAAACAGTAGAAGAAACAATTCTCAGAGCTCACAAAGGGCTGGGAAATGTTCATGTTCCCACCTAGTAGAGTACACAAAAGGCCTCAGAATGGGGCCAAATTAGCCCTGACCTAAAGGTTGCTCTGATCCAGCCCAACAAAGGCTAAGAGCAAGCCTCAAAATAATTGAACTGTACCTAGTAAATTAACCCAGAATAAAGCTCAGGAAATATTAATAGAAAATACAAAATATCTAGCACTGGACAGGTAAAATTCACAATGTCTGACATCCAATAAAAATTACCATACATGCAAAAAGCAGAAAAATAGCACCAGTAATAAGGAGATCAATCAGCAGAAAGACTCAGAAATATACAGGTAATAGAATTAGTAGACAAGGATACTAAAACATATGTTTAATATATATTCCTTATGTTCAAGGAGGTAGAGAAAAGATTGAGCATGTTAAGTAGAGACATAAAAAATATTTTAAAAATCAAACTTTAAGAAATGAAATACGTCTTAAGTAAAAAATATACAAGTTAGAATTAACAACAGATTAGACACTGCCAAAGAAAACACTTGTAAACTTGAAGGCGTAATAATAGAAACTATTCAAAATGAATCACCAACAAAAAAACAGACCCAAAAAATTGGAACAGATGTTACATGTCAATTATACCTCAGTGTTAAAAAATTGGAACAGCACATCAATGAACTAAAAGGACCACTTCAAGCACCCTAATATACACATAATTGAAGTTTCTAGAAGAGAGGAGTGGACAGAAAAATTATTTAAATAATGGCTAAGATTTTTTCCAAATCTAGTGAACCCTGTAAGCTCATTCATCCGAAAAGTTCAATAGACCCCAAGAACAGGAAACATGAAGAAAATTATACCAAATATCACATAATGCTTTAAATAAATAAAATAGCAATTCTGGAACTCCCTATCCCTTACTCTGCTGTATTTTCTTCACAGCTCTCATCACTATTTAATACCATATTTCATTTATTTATATAATTATGGGATTACTGTCCCTTTAACCCCTGGAAAAATGAGCTTCGTGACAGCAAGAAATTCATCTTGTTTATTACAATATATTCAACATCTAGAACTATGCCTAACATACAGTAGACACTCAATAATTATTTGTTAAATAGTTATTCAAAAAGTGAGTTTAATTATTTTTGATCCAATTACTTTATCATACTTAAGGAGACAGAGCTTCATTTTAGAAATAAAAATACTATTCCGGATAGTACTCAGTGAAGTGACTGCATTATCTCTGATTCATTTTAAACCGAAATATACTGAACATGCAACTCAATTTTACTCAGTATGCTCTTACTTTTTATACTCTTTTGAAACTTCCCATATTCATGGTGACACCTGCTTTCCTTTTTCTACACCTTTATTCCAAATTTGGCCTCCTCCATAAGTATATTCAGACACCATCCTAGGACAAACAGAAACACATTGAAGATACCAGAATATGCCACTCCATATCGATAGCTTTGAGCTAAAGGCCATTGAGAACCAGCAGCTGCAAGAAAAACTCTTTACCTCACCCTAACTGACTAAAAATAGAGTATAAATTTCCTTTTTTATAAAAGAAATTTACATTTATAAAGGATATTTACACTCGTAAAGATGTTTCTTTACCAGGAAGAGAGCTATGCCTGGACACAACTCTTACCACTTGAGAGACTCATCTACATAACAAGACAATGCTTACTTACCATACATCTCCTCCTCTCACCTTCCCAGAACTTGCCTCCCTACCCAGAAGTACATCCACCCTTTTATGTTTAGTCTTAGATGGTATATAAGCCTGAATCATCTAGCTGCCTTCTTGAGCCACATTTTGCAAACTCCTGTGCAAACATAAGAAATGAAAAGAGTTTTTTCTCCTGTTAATCTGTCTTATCACTTTAATTCAAAGGCCCCAGTCCTTGAATCTAGGAGGGTATAGGAAAAAATATTCTTCCTCCCCTACAACATCCAGTCACACCCACACCCATGTACACACATATGCACAAGGATACACACACATACACATATGCATACGCATACTCAGATAAATAGACAGAGAGACAACCCATATAGGCAGACATACAGACGTAAACACAAGTGGACATACACAAACTTAAATGAAGACACTGGAGGGGAACAAAACTTGCCAGCCCAAAATGTGTCTCTTGGGCTTGAGGATTATTTTGGGCTGATTGTTTTCAAGAAACAAAGGCTCAGGAAGAGCTTTTACCTCCTTCCCTTCACTGTCTAAAAGAATTTCGATAAAAGGTCTGTTCCAGGAAGAACTATCACCATAGATAACTAAAGTCTAATATGAACTAGGTGTAGTAGACTAAGGGAAACAAGGCCTGTTTGATCAAAGTTCTCTCTGTGTCCCATTGTCTCTGTATGGCCCAACAAATATTTGTCTACCAAATATTTGCTGTTTTTCAGCTTCCTATAAGTTGCCTTCCTTCCCTTTGAAGCCCCAAAACCCTACCCCCTTCTCCTTCCTTCAAATGGTTTATAAGTTTCAACTGTCCTTGGGCCTCATATTCTTATGCAACCCTCATACATACATATTAAATTTGATTTTCTCCTGTTAATCTCCCTCATGTCAATTTAATTCTTTGACCATCCAGAAAACCCTAGAATGGTAGAGGAAAGTTTTTTCCACCCCCACAACACATAGACACACAATGGAATTCTTATAAACAGACTTACAAAAATTTTTAAATCTATACAAAATGGCTACACACTATATCCTCCCTTAGAGATTCACAACTTGCTTTAAAGGATCTTATGTAAAGAAACTGGATTAAGTTAATTAGCATTTTCCAAAATTTTCTGAACACAAAACTTCCTTACTCTGCTATTAGTATACTAAGGAACAGTTTTCTGTAGGACACTGGCTTGGGAAATAATGAGCAAAATCATCCTGTGAAGTGGGTACATCAGATTATTTTAGCACAAGGAGCAGCCATATGACTTAGGGAGATTTTTCAGAATTCAGAATCTCAGAATCCATCCCAGATGTATTAAATTGAATCTATGCTCTAATCCATTATGTATTGATCTACCACTAAAATTTAAGATAGCAATCTACTTTTCTTATTTCTAATTTCTTAGCTGGCATCTCACTGTTAATCCCATATACATACAAAACTCTCTGGAATTCCTTACATGTGATGTCCACTTGTCTGTTTCTGAGACCAGATGTCACATCCCTAAGAAGCCCTCACTGGCCTGTCCAGATGTCAGTCTGATCCCCCTATCCCATGATGTGGTATCTTTCTAATTGCAATGTTTCTTCCTATCCCTATGTCTGCAACTTTCATCATAATTATTTGTTTGTATGTTTCTCTTTTTTCAGACTGTTGCTTCTTTGCAGATGAGTCCTCAATTTTACATCTTTATATTCCTAGTGCCTTTCAGCATGTTTAACATTCAATAATTTTGCTGTCGTTGGTTTTGACTTGTTTAAGTTAAAGCGAATTGAAGTCTCATTTTATTCTACACTGGTGTGGTTCTCAGTTATTCACACATAACATCCATAAATATTGAGTCTTTTATGTAGCACATACCCCACTTAATATATATTTGTCCTTATGTTAGGGAGACATTATTACTGGCCCAGCCTAAACAGTTGTGTCAAAATATGTATAAGGAAGATAATATTGAATAAGATGTCCAAAGTAAGCATTCAGAACACTATTGTTAGTATGAACCAGGGCCCAGACTCCCAGCTCACTGATCTGCCAATGGCTACCACCTCCTGATTGAGACATGCTAACCATGGTCATGTAATATTGGAGAGGTAAGAAGAGGCCAAATACCAAAAAGGCAATAACAAAGATTAAAATAATAATACAACAATAAGTAGTAGTAGTAATAATAATAGCTATCATATATTGACTGCTTACTACTTGGCTGAACACTTTACATATATTAACTCATTAATCTTTACAACAATTTTGTGAGGTAATTATTATTAGCTTCCTCTTTCTACAGATGAGAAAATTAAAACTTAAAGAGTGTTATGGACTGAATATTTGTGTTCCCCAAATTTTATATGTTTAAGCTCTACCCCCCAGTGTATTTGGAGGTGGGGCTTTAGGGTGGTAATTAGGTTTGGATGGGGTCATGTGAGTGGGGCCCACCTAATGAGATTAGTTTCCTTGTAAGAAGAACATTCCTTAAAATGTATTTCATCCTGCTCTTTATCCTCCCGGCTTCTGACTTTCCTTACCCTTATCACGTATGCTAAATTTGACAAACAGCACTGTCCTTATTCAACATTTAGTCAGTATTTATTATGACTTTCCATTCCAGACAGTGGCTTAACTTGGGGGACCTTCTCTGTGCTCTTTACTCTCAGCCCTTAATAATTATTCTTCCTCCAGCTGAACCATTTCACACTTTCCTTAACAAACAACCTCCTTCAATTGACTAAGCTTTGGAACTTGCCTTTCTCCCACTTAGCTAACCTGCCTTCATGGACAGAGTGTTTATCAGAGCTTCTATTAGTATGCTTTATCAACTTGTATGTTGTTACAAGTAACAACAACAACAACAGCAAAAAAGAACCCTGATTAATGGAAGCTTAACCACAAAGGTTTAACTTATGGTTAACAAAAAGTCTAGAGGTAAGTGGTTCCAAGAAGTTTAGTGGCTCAATGTTGCCAGCCTTCCAGGTTGAAGACTCTGAGATTCTCATGGCTAAGTCAAGAGAATCAAGATGGCTACTATAGTTCCAGTCAGTACTTCCTCCCACTGGTATACTTAGCAAAAATAGAGAGGAATAAGAAGTATTCCCCACCAAGTATATTCCGTTGCCATAACTAGAACTAAGCCCACCCTTTTCCCACTGGCAAAGAAGAATGAGATTAATGTGACTCGCTTAATCGGTTATGGTTCCCTTATTGCACCAAGGGGCAGGCATAACTTCCCTGAGCCCATTGCTGCCTATCTAATACCTCAACAAAAGCAAGGTTCAATTAGAAAGAAGAAAAAGAGGCAATGATTGTTGGGTGGATGAATAGTGCATTGGCCACAAAGCCACCCAAGCCTCCAGGAGCAGGAACCAGCATGGCAGCCAGAGTCCTACCTGCCTCACTTTGTATCCATCACTTCATCAAATAGGGTGTTAAGTAATATTTTGAATGAATGAAAGACTTAAAGATGACTTAAATAGGATGGCAAAAACAAGAACAATATTTTAGCTACTGTAAGTGTGGTGTTTGTGTGTAGTAAGAGGTATTAGGGTTAAATACATGAGTCACACTGATCTTTGAAAGACTGACTTTTTAAAAACTGAGCAAAAATATATAACTTGTACAAAGATATAGAATAATTAATACTTATAGCTAAAAAGTCATGTATGGGATATATAGTAGCATATGATGTGATGATTATTTTTAGGAAAGACTTCCTGAGAAACATGAATTTTCAAAAGGAGCCTGAAGAAAGAAAACTACAAATAAGGAAATGAGTGAAAAGAGCACCCAGGGAATGACTGAACTGGAATCAGGAATGTCCAGTAAAGACTGCGTTTTTACCCCTTCTTATTTTTTTCCTTAATGCCATTATTTTCCTCTCCTAGTAACCTTTTGTCATTCTCTGCCAAACTTATTTTGTAAATAGTCATTCCACACTGCCTCTACTCCTCACCTCCTAGTGACTGCTTGATTCTGGGCAATTTATTGTTCACCATCATATTGCCAGACAAGAACAGAATAGAAAACACTCTTGGAAGTTACTTAGTCTGCAACCCACTTCTCCTCCAGTTCATCTACCCTAAAACATAGAACCTTATTCCAATAAGGTTGTACAGGAGAACATTCCTCTGGATAAAAGGAGATACTGGAAGAAATTCTGAATTCCCCCTAAAATATGTAGATGACCCCTGGTATATCCAATGCTGTCAGTAATGTTCTCCTTCATTCCTCAGTGCCAGTTTTGCTTACCAGAATTTAGCCCATTAGACTTTCACATTCACTAAGTTGCAGTGATTAAGAAAGCATCTTAGGTCAGAAGATTTTTTATGGAAAATAATAATAAGGATAGAAGAATATAAAACACAAGCCTGTGAAATAAAAATACACAGCAGTACTTCACACAAGGCAACCCCATTAATTCTACCCTCCTCTCCATTTCTCCAGTTTCCCTACCTTTGGTCTCATCCCCCACCAAAATGTCTTACAGACTACCTGTTATGTCTTCCCAAGACCTGATCATCTCTTTTGTTTTCTTGAAAATATCCATTTATTGCTGAAGAAAATATACGTCATTCATGTTCTGGCCCAGTCTACTCTTCCAGCTTTATCTCATGCTCAGTCAGTGCGTAATACATACTCATTGGAGGAAAAAAAGTATAGAACGACTTGACAAAAGGACAACTATTATTGGCTACAATATAAACTTTTATGTTATGTCCGTTGTCCAAGTAGACACAGTTTTGTTCAATCCGTTTTAACATCTGATTGGGTAAAATAAAAGTGAAAATTCAATCCTCTTATTTGGGGCCTTTAGATAATTTCATAGAGATTTATAAAGTTCCCAGTATTTCAATCCAGGGACACTCTTGGTTTAAAGCAAGGCAAAGCACTCTTCCTCATCTTGGAATTGTTTATTACTCAGAAGCTAAAGAAAAATACTCATTAATCTCTCCCTATTATTCACATATGAATGTGAAATGCAGACAGATGCCTCATCACTCAGTCATTCACAAATTTTAGAACATTTAGCTCAAAAATAGATAATTCCTAAAAATTCTCTCCCTGCTTATTATTTCTGATCATTAAATTGTCTATGGCAGCAAGTTCATGATCCATCATACTAAAAACTGCTATTTTTAGTTTTTATATAAATTTTCCTCCTGCCAATTTTCTAAATGTAACAGCTTTCTACTAATGATTTAAAATGAGTAAGCATCTAGGAGTTAAACTAAGGACCAGTCCTTTCACCAACTTAGATAGTGGTTAAATATATCATTTAAAATGAGATATCTTTCCTTTGATTTTCAGATTTTAGAAGTGTCGGATAGACATAATGAAAAAAAACTAAGAAAAAAGACGTTTCAGAAGCACAGGAGGAAAAGTAAAGAGCGCTTCCTGTAAATTGGTGACTTTGTTCTACAGTTCTCACACTAGCACAGGTAACCTGGTATAAGTGGCTAATCTGGATGCCTATTGTTGATTCTTTAACCAAATCTGTTGGTTGGTTCTACATACAAAATGATGGTCCCTGAGACAAATAGACCAAGAGTGATCCCATTTCCTTTATGCTTTCTCCTTTATGATTGTGTTCTCTTCTGCCAGTATTTGAAAGAGTCACGGTCCAGAGTAACTAAATACATTTCTCTTGTCTACATGCCAATTAATTGCCTAACTTCCTCTTCTTTCTTTTGTTTGTAATTTGGGCATGTCTTACTCTGTTTAGCAAATGTTTTTTTTTAAGTGTGTATATAAAATTTTTATAAACTTAGTCATGGTATAAATATACTGGTGAGGTCACTGTTTAAAGGAGATCTTTGACAAATGCTATTATAAAGTAGAAATCCTGAGAGCCACCTCCTCCTTTCTCTCCTATAAAATCTGATTTCCACGGATTGAGTTGCATAAAGTGTTATGTATCAATAAACATTTTTGGTCTTCAGAGTATAAAAGCTTTCCAAATCTACTTTTACTTTGTTTGTTTAAGACTTTTTGAGTGTTGTTGTTCTTTGGATACTTAAGCTTTAGTTTACCACAGATGATTACAAAGGGAGCTTTGACCTGCATGATAGTCTATTGAGTTCTTGGCATCAGCCTGGAGTATTCTCACTTTAGTCAAGTTCATAGTGCTCTCTAATTTATGTGTCTTATTATTTTAAATACACTGACAGTTTCATCAGCATTATCATAGTTTTTGCATGTAGAGTTTAGTTTAGGCTTTCTTTCACTTCACTGGAATGACCTGGTTCTATAAACAAACAAAGGTGTTTGTTTAAACAACTAAACAAAGGTGTTTATATTGGATCAGCACTCAAAGGATCACATGTCAGGGTCAAATTTTGTTTGTTGTTTTTTTCATTCTTTTAGCATTTCCTGAGAGTGAAATGTATAAGAACTAAAGAACACATTCTCTGTTTGGAGGAAGAAAAGGAAAACAACACTACTTAAGTTAATTTGTTTAAATATCAAGGTCCCAAATAAAAAGGGAAATACCCTATAACAACCACTTGATGTCACTACTGTAGCTCGTCTCTGGCTTTGGAGAGGAATAGAAGTTGCCTCCTTCCTAAGTCACCAGAAAAGAAAAATTAGACAAATGTACTTTTAATATTCTTATGGACATTTTTTAGAGGTAATGATTGTTTCAGTTTTAAATTGGGTTATTCCACCTTGTTTCTTTTTCTTGCTCTGCAGAGAGAAGGCAATTACATGAAGATACTGAGCAGACATTACTAGACAAAGACAAATATTCCATTCCCATATCAGCAGTTCTCAAATGTAGCTATGTATCAAAATTCATCTGGGGATCTTTTTAAAACACAAATCACTGGACTCCACTCAAGAACTCTGGAATGGGGTTCAGAACTCTGATTCAGAACTCTGGAATCAGAATCTCTGGAATGGAGCATAGGGATTTATATTTTAAGTTTCTCAAAGTGATTCTAAATATCAGTAATGAAACCGGGCAGGATCCTGTGGGGCTCCTGGGCATGGAAGCCATTCCTTGTTTGTAGGGAACAGACTCCAGCCTCCACGACCTTCCCAGAGTCCCAAAGGGCAGATTCAACCAGTTTTTAATCAGGGAAGAGAGGGGATGCAGAGACAAGGAAAGAGCAGCCAAGAAACAATAGTACAGCCTTGGGGCAGGGTCCTGGCTCTGACACAAGGGATACACATAACAGTATCTTTTGAACTTTTTATAGAACTAAAACCCCCAATAAATAGAAGATGTCAGCATTCTTCATTCCAGAGAAGACCACCTGAGGCCAGATTAAACGGAACCAGAGAAGCTCATCAAGAGATTACCTGAGACCAGATTAAAGGAGTGCAGGACCTACACACACCCTAATCTTATCAGCCACACCACCCTTGAACCATTGCTATAAAACTCCTTACCAAATCCTCCCAGGTGGGACACACAGTTTTCGAGGGCAGGAGCCCACCGTGTCCCCCTTTGCGTGGCAAAGCACCCAAAACCCTGTTTCCAAGAATCGATTTGGCACTGGTGCACAGAGACCAAGTTTCAGCATCAGTAAGGATTGGAAATCTCTGTTCTACTTAGTCCTACACCTCTCCTAATTTATAACATTAGAGAACATAAACTGACCTGATATTCTATTTAACTGAACAATTTTACGTTTTCACATCCTCATACATCACTCAAAAGGAACTTTTTGGTTGCACTCCACTTCTCATTCAACCTTCTCTAACCTTCTTTTTGTCATACTGTCTCTTTATTTTTCCCTTCTTTAAATATTACATAGCATACATTCCCTTAATAGCAATAATTTTATATTTTGCTTTACTGATATATCTATTTTTCAATTGAAGGAAAGCTGAGCTGTTGATCCTCCCTTTTATGACAAGCAATAAAAACAAACTCCCTTATTAAATTTGCACAATGTTGTATGTCAAATATATTTTTAAAGCAACAACAACAGTAACACTCCCTAAACTGGCCAATTACATACCTAATCCTAAATAAGACATTTTACATACATAGGTACATTCTCTCATAAAACCTTGTGTGAATAGTACCATTAACATATCTTTACAAATGAAGAAACTGAAGCCAGAATATTGCTTCCTCCACCCCCACACCCTAATCTGAAGGTCAGAAATTCTAACTCAAACACCTTCTCAGGTTTTTGTACTCTCCTTTAGATGCTGCTTTGTCTTATCAGAAATATGATCACCTTGCTACTGACCAACTTATTAAGTGCCCAGTGTGCAGACCTCAAGGAAAATTAGACTACAAGTTAAATACAAAGGGCCCTGCATAATGGTATAATATGCAATCTTCTTGATGAGCCATATTGTTTCTGGTTACCAGGGAAGAAGGGCTGATGGCAAACCCGAAAACTGTGAGCTGAGAACTATCCAACTACTCAGAACTATTCTGAGTATAGGATATTTCTCAAAATTTTGCTAAGCGAAGGACAGAAGAACCTATCCCTTGGACAAAGAACCTAATTAGTAATCCCACCTTTGTCTGATAAAATGAAGATTATGTTTTCTTGTGTTCTTTCTGTAACACTCTGTAACACTCAGTGCATTTCTACAGCTCTCCTGTTAAAAAATGTCAGCAATATCAAGTTTCTTGCTTGCTTTTAGACTTCAAAGGAGGTTTGTGACTAAAAACAGACTTGCCCAAACCAATCATTTACATAAGAAATACTGATTTGATTTTAGCATACTGCCTAATTCTGCCTTTTTCCTGAAAAAACAACTAGGAAGAATATCAAAGAAAAAAATTGCACTGCTAATTCTGATAATAGCCAAAATACTGATTACACTAACACCAGATACTTGAAATACTGCCAACAGAAAGAAAACAGATATCATTAATTATGCTTACATGAGTAAAATTGAAAAAGAGATTCTGAATCTATGCCAAGTGCCAGGTTTTGTATCTGGTGATGACCCAGCCATGATTTTTTTCTTTTATTAAGGTGATATTCACATAACATAAAATTAACTATTTTAAAGTGAACAATTCAGTGGCATAAATTATATTCACAATGTTGTATAACCACCACCTCTAACTAGTTTCAAAACATTTCCATCACCCCAAAAAGAAACCTTGTACACATTAAGTAGTTGGGTTGGCCAATAAGTGCCTTCGGTTTTTAAGTAAAAATAAAAGACACATTTCTCATTTTCACCAATAACTTTATTGAACAACGTATTCACCCTTTTGTTCCCTACCTTTTGCCATTTTTCAAGCAGATTCATAATTCCATCTTCCCAAAACTTTTTATCTTTTTGAGCAAAGAACAATTCCAGGTGCCTTTTACAGTCTTCCAGGGAATTGAAATTTTTTCCATTAAGAGAATTTTGTAAAGATTGAAATAAATGGAAATCTGAAGGTGCAATGTCTGGTGAATATGGCAGATGACTCAGAACTTCCCAGCCAAGCTGTAACAGTTTTTGCCTGGTCATCAAAGAAACATGCGGTCTTGCGTTATCCTGATGGAAGATTATGCATTTTCTGTTGACTAATTCAGGACTCTCTTTGTTGAGTGCTGCTTTCAGTTGGTCTAATTGGGAGCAGTACTTGTTGTAATTAATCGTTTGGTTTTCCTGAAGGAGCTCATGATAGAGGACTCCATTCCAATCCCACCATATACACAACATCACCTTCTTTGGATGAAGACTGGCTTTTGGTGTGGTTGGTGGTGGTTCATTTTGCTTGCCCCACGATCGCTTCCATTCCACATTATTGTACAGTATCCACTTTTCATCACCCATTGCAATTTGTTTTTAAAATGGAGCATTTTCTTTATGTTTAAGTAGAGAATGGCATGTGGAAATATGGTCAAGAAGGTTTTTTTCACTTAATTTATCTGGAAACCAAACATCAAAGGGATTAACATAACCAAGCTGGTGCAAATGATTTTCAACACTTGATTTGGATATTTTGAGTATGTTGGCTATCTCCAGTGTGGTATAATGTTGATTGTTCTCAATTAATATCTCAATTTGATCGCTATCAACTTCAAATGGTCCACCTGACTGTGGAGCAACATCCAGCGAGAAATCGCCAGCATGAAACTTTACAAACCTCTTTTGACACGTTCAGTCAATCACAGCACCTTCTCCATACACTGCACACATCTTTTTTTTTTTTTTTTTTTGCTTTTCAGTTGTGTTTTTACCTTTCTTGAAATAATAAAGCATAATATGCCGAAAACGTTGCTTTTTTTCTTCCACCTTCAATATTAAAATGGCTATACAAAAATTCACCAATTTTGATGTTTTTTTTAATGCACACTGATATGACAGCTGTCATAATACGATCAACAAAATTGTTTCAAATGAAGTTAAAGACAACTAAGTGCTACTAGAGCCATCTTACAGAAAAACCCGAACGAACCTTTGGCCAACCCAATGCTCCCCATTCCCCTCTCTCCCAGGCCCTGCCAACCACCAGTCTGCTTTCTATCTCTATGGATTTACCTATTCCAGATATTTCATATAAACAGAATCATACAATATGTGA
Organism: Balaenoptera ricei; assembly: GCF_028023285.1. Lineage (NCBI taxonomy): Eukaryota > Metazoa > Chordata > Mammalia > Artiodactyla > Balaenopteridae > Balaenoptera > Balaenoptera ricei. The sequence goes on along the minus strand of NC_082648.1, from coordinate 27,873,691 downwards.
CCTTTTGTGTCTGGCTTATTTCACTTAGCATAATGTTTTCAAGGTCTTATCTGTATTGCATCAGGTACTGGTACTTCATTCCTATTTATGACTGAATAACATTTCATTGTATGTCTATATCACAATTTGTTTATCCATTCATCTGTTGATAGGCATTTGGGTTATTTCCACCTTTTGGCTAATTTGAATAACACTGCTCTGCAATGAACATGTGTGTATTGATACATTTGTTTGAGTAGCAGTTTTTAATTCTTTTTGGTGTAGTTAAGAGTGGAATTGCTAGATCATATGGTAATTTTATGTTTAACTTTTTGAGGTGCAGCTGTAATACTTCTTGTACCACATCCCTTCTCCTGCCATCAGCCTCCGTTAAGACAGAAAACTAAAGGAATTGGTGAGACTACTTCAATTAAACCAGCAGTTCTCAAACTTTTTGGTCTTCATAACTCTTTACACTCTCAAACATTTTTAAAGAACCCAAAGAGCTTTTGATTGTGTTGGCCATGTCTATCAACATTTATTGTATTAGAAATTAAAACTGAGAATTTTTAAAAATAATGGAGCCATTACATATTAACATAAATATGTCTTAGAAAGATAACTGTATTTTCCAAAATGAAAATATTTGGAGACAAGTGGAATTTTTATATAGTCGCAACTAATGTAAGACTGCTGGATTCTCATACCTGCTTCTACATTCAATCTGTTGTGATAAGTTGTTTTATTGAAGTATAGGAAGAAAATCTAGCTGCACACAGATATGTAGTTGAGAAGGGGTGGTGTGGTTTAAAAGCTTTTTCAGATATTTATAGGCATTTTCTTTGATACTACATGAAAACATAACAAATGGTAGAATCTTAAAGGTTAGTTATGATGTGGAATCCAAAACTATATTAATGAATTTTTCCTAGTTGGTAACATTAAAATCCATTTTTCTATTTAAGCACTTTGAATAGCTCTTTCATCCTTACATGATTTTAACATTATAAATGTTGGTTTACTGAGCTATATCTCTCCTCAAAATGTTGGTACATCCGATTACACAATAACAAAAAAATCATATTTGTTAATATCACCATAAATCTCATTAGAAAAATATGGGAAGCTTTCAAGGTCACAATGGTGGCAGATACATGTTTTCTAAAATTCTAAGTTTTGCTTAAAAGCTTGAATCTTTGCAACAAATACTTGTAGCTGGTATCCTTGAATTGGCAGACTTATTCCACTTATTTTCAAGAAAATACCTGCCAATTACCAAACCTGAATAATTATTTTGTCAATCCACTTCTTACAAGTTGGTGGCAGTTTTCTATGATTTTCCACAGTTTTCTATGATTCTATGACTCCTGCAGTTTTATCATAGAGTCCCCAAGGATATTTTTTCCTTTTAAAAATATCCATACATTACTAAATTTGAGAAGTGCTGTTACATAAAGGGCAAAACCTACTCTTAATATTCAAGGCCTTTGGAATTTGGACCTCAACTAAATTTCTTGCTTTATGGTTCACTGATCCTTCTTACTTGTGGTTCCCAAACCTAGCTGTTCATCACAATCACCTTGAAAGTTTTTTCAAGCTACAGATTCCAGATGCCACACCTCAGAGATTCTGATTTAATTGGTATTCTAAAAGATTAAATTTTAATTGGAATCTGTATAATTTTTAAAGTTCCCTCTTTGTTTATAATGCCCAACTGGATCTGGGAACATGAGTTGAAGTTACTCTGGTTCAGACTACTTTCCTAGTCAGGCTTCCAACTATCACACTTTTCTGCCTCCAAACATCTGCTGCCCACCTTCTTATACCCTCTGCCCATTTCCTACCTAATCAAATCCTACCCGCCCTCAAGATGTGGCTCAGTTAATACCTAGTCACAGTCTCTACAAATATCCTTCTTGATTGCACCAACTGGAAAGCAATCTCTTACTCTTGGGACTTCAGGAATACTGTTTATCTTTCCAATTTATTTGGCACATCATACTGTACCACCTCCTTTATTGTTGCCTTGAATAACTTTTGACATGCTATTGTTATTTAAATTTTGACATATTTTTGTTTTATCTTCCTATCTACAATAGAAAGGCCTCCAGCACAAGAATGTGCCTTATTCTTTTGGATAACAAGTTCCCAGTTACTGTCTTGCATATTGTTAGCTTTAACACAATCTGTTACTTTGATGGCACATATCAAACATTCTAAAATATGCAAGATAATATTTAACATTCACATAATGCTTTATGATTTATAAAGAATTTTTATATCTGTTATTTCACTTGTCACATTAGCCCTGTTAAATGTGGTATTATTTATTACCCCTATCTTCAAGCCAGAAACTAAGGCTTAGAGAAGTCTAACAATCTGACAAAGATTAAATAAGTATAATGTGTCAGAGTATGAAAAATAATCCAGGTTTATCTAATTCCAGAGGCTAAGTTCTGAATTATTATGGTATATTTCTTTATATATCATACACTTACTGGTTATTTTTTTATCCCCTAATTTTTATCTTAAGTATATTACATAAGCAAACAAACATAAAACTGTCATCTTTATTCAGGAACGCGTCTGAACTCTTAAAAATGCCATCTCATTTAACTCCCAGGAGCAAAAATAAATGAATCTAAGGAGTCTGGAGGGTGGGGCAAGGGGAAACCCATGAGAGCAAATGAAATCAGCTTTGCTAAGGCGAGGAAGCATGAATTGGACCTTAAAAGATGGTTAGAAATAAACTAGGCAGCCACTGAACATCAGAGGAAATGAGCACCAACAATTTTTAGGGTGTGATAAGAATTTGAGCCTGGCTAGTTCAGAATGTTTGTGCTGGAGAGTTCCATTCTGTGAGATAAAGTCAGCTTGGTACAGTGAGGTTGATGAAAAAGATCTTAGAATGCCATGAAATTAATGCTGTCTTGATCCCTTATGCAACCAATCGTTAATAGGGTCATTTCCTCACTTAAGTGTTTTCCTGATAACATTTTTGAAATTTCACTTGAGTCAACTATTGCCTTGTTATTTATGGCCCAAAAGCTTAATATTTCTGCTGAAATTTACAACATTGAAATATTAGCAGGGTCAATCAAAACACCCAGCAAATCATTCTGAACCATTTTATCAGAAGCTGTTGCCACAATCACAACTTCAGAAGGACAACTTTCTTACCCCTTCTTCTGTCTCACAGGGCAATCACTAGGATTCCTATGTGACTTTGGTTCTATGGCCAGAATATTTCTTCAAAATGTTTCCTGCTATCTAAGATACAACACTTAAAGCTTAAAAAGAGCAGACCTAGACATGTTCTAAATTTGGACTAGTTTAGTTCAATTCAGTGAAATAAAATTAGTATCAATAAATAAGTCTAGAATCCCATCTTCCATTATAAACCTTTTTTTTTTTTCAGAAAAACACAAAAACATTTGACCCAACACTTAAACTCTATTAAAGAGTGAAGAACTAAAATTAAAATGTATTTCTATTATGCATTCATTTAACAAATCCCATGAGCTTACTATATATTGGATTCTAAGAACTTCAGATGAATTGGTGAAGAAGAAAAGCTTTCTACTTCCATGAATCTTACATTTTAGTAGGGAAATAACACATATGAATACATATACTTCTGTAAATAAGAAAACTATCAGGTCCTGTAAGTGCTTTGTACAGAGTGATAGGATAGGTACTTCAGACTGGTTGGCCAGGAAAATTCTTTCTGGGGAGGAGATATTTAAACAAATCTGAATGACAAGAAGTCAATCCCATGAAAATGTGGGGAAAGCATCTTCCAGGAAGAGGAAAGAACTAAGGCACAAGTGTATTTCATCAAGAAATAAAAAAGGTTACTACCCCCATTGCTCAACCTCACCTGGACAATTTTTAAACTAGGGTCCATTCTTCAGACCTAATAAAAGTGAACAGAACAGAATTGTTTTTGTCTGAATGTTTGTGTCCCCCTGAAATTCATATGTTGAAACCTAATGCCCAATGTGATGGTATTAGGAGGTGAGGTCTCTGGGAGATGCATAGGTCATGGAGGTAGAGCCTTCATTAATGGGATTAGTACTTTTATAAAACAGACCCCAGAGAGATCCTTTCCCTATCTGCCATGTGAGGACACAGTGAAAAGATGCCTTCTGTGATCCGGGAAGTGGGCTCTCACCAATCACTGAATCTACTGGTGTCTTGATCTTGGATTTCTCAGACCCCAGAACTTAAGAAATAGATGTTTATTGTTATTAAGCTACGCAGTTCATGATATTTTGTGTAGCAGCATGCATGGACTACGACAATAGTGGAAAAGCAATGTGAAATAATGGGGTTGGACTAACAATTGTCTACCTTTTCTCATCCACATGTTCTCTTGGTAATTGCTCTCCTTTTGGACTACAGCAATGATATTCCAAGTGAACAGTACACTGTCCTTCTTATTATTGTAAAGGTGTCATGTATTCTTCTTTTATCATTATAAGTAGGAATACCACAATAAAATTATACTACTAATCACTTTTGAGGTTCAAATTCGCATTTTTAATAATTTTAAAATTATTAATAAGTATATATAAATATAATCCAAGATGACGATCATTGGAGCACCAGTGACATCACTGAGATGATGAAAATACTGGAAGTCCATACACTTTTGAACCAGTAGAGGACCAGCAGGGAATCCTTCACATCGAGTGAAATATGTCTGGATTAACTGCACTTGATTTCTAAGGGTATCCAAGCTTCCTCTGAATAGAGTTTAAACTGCTTTGATGTAACAGGCAGAGAGTTACATGTATCCGCTATCTTGGGTAAATCAAGACTGCTTTCCTTTAGATTCATTCCTCCAGCCATCAAAAGGTAATAACAACAATCCTGCCAACCTTCGAGAGATAAGCCAATTCTAAATAATAATGATAATAATAGCAGCTACCATTTATTGAGCAGTAAGTATGTTAGACAGTTTGCAAAGATGGCCACAAAAAACTTTGTGATCACCCCCTAAAGAAGTGGCTCTTTCACTGCCCTTTGAATCTAGGCTGGTCTTGTGACTTGCTTTAACAAACAGACTGTGGTCAAATGACATTGGGCAAGTGTCAGAGCCTAGGCCTACAAGGTCTATTGCCTCTGCTCTTGCTCTCTTAGAATGCTGCTCAAGAACACTCTCTAAAGAAGGCGGAACTAGCCTACTGGAGAACGCGAGGCCACATGGAAAGAGAGGGTCAACCATCCTAGCTGTTCCAGCCATACAAGTTGAGGCCCCAGATTCATGAGAATGGCTGTCCTAGACCATCCATCCGGCCCCAACCAAGCCATCAGCTGACCTCAGCCACATGAATGAACCCAGGCAAGACCCACAAAAGAATTGTGGAGTCAACCACAAAAATCCTGAGAAAGAAATCATTGGGTTTTTTTTTGAATTTTATTTTTTTTATACAGCAGGTTCTTATCAGTTATGTATTATTATACAAATTAGCGTATATATGTCAATGCCAATATCCCATTTCATCCCACCACCACAAACCCCTACTCCGCTTTCCCCCCTTGGTGTCCATAAGTTTGTTCTCTACATCTGTGTCTTTATTTCTGCCTTGTAAACTGGTTCGACTGTACCATTTTTCTAGAGTCCACATATATGCCTTAATATACGATATTTGTTTTTCTCTTTTTATTTATTTATTATTTTTTTAACGTCTTTATTGGAGCATAATTGCTTTACAATGGTGTGATAGTTTCTACTTTATAACAAAGTGAAACAGTTATACATATACATATGTTCCCATATCTCTTCCCTCTTGCATCTCCCTCCCTCCCACCCTCCCTATCCCACCCATCTAAGTGGTCACAAAGCACAGAGCTGATCTCCCTGTGCTATGCAGCTGCTTCCCACTAGCTATCTATTTTACGTTTGGTACTGTATATTCATCCATGCCACTCTCTCACTTTGTCACAGCTTACCCTTCCCCCTCCCCATATCCCCAAGTCCATTCTCTAGTAGGTCTGTGTCTTTATTCCCCTATTGCCCCTAGGTTCTTCATGACCTTTTTTTTTTTTTTTCTTAGATTCCATATATATGTGTTAGCATACGGTATTTGTTTTTCTCTTTCTGGCTTACTTCACTCTGTATGACAGACTCTAGGTCCATCCACCTCACTAGAAATAACTCCATTTCGTTTCTTTTTATGGCTGAGTAATATCCCATTGTATATATGTGCCACACCTTCTTTATCCATTCATCTGATGATGGACACTTAGGTTGCTTCCATGTCCTGGCTATTGTAAATAGCGCTGCAATGAACATTGTGGTACATGACTCTTTTTGAATTATGGTTTTCTCAGGGTAGATGCCCAGTAGGGGGATTGCTGGGTCATATGGTAGTTCTATTTTTAGTTTTTGAAGGAACCTCCATACGGTTCTCCATAGTGACTGTATCAATTTACATTCCCACCAACAGTGCAAGAGGGTTCCCTTTTCTCCACATCCTCTCCAGAATTTACTGTTTGTAGATTTTTTGATGATGGCCATTCTGACCAGTGTGAGATGATATCTCATTGTAGTTTTGATTTGCATTTCTCTAATGATTAATGATGTTAAGCATTCTTTCATGTGTTTGTTGGCAATCTGTTTATCTTCTTTGGAGAAATGTCTATTTAGGTCTTCTGCCCATTTTTGGATTGGGTTTTTTGTTTTTTTGATATTGAGCTGCATGGGCTGCTTGTAAATTTTGGAGATTAATCCTTTGTCAGTTGCTTCATTTGCAAATATTTTCTTCCATTCTGAGGGTTGTCTTTTGGTCTTGTTTATGGTTTCCTTTGCTGTGCAAAAGCTTTTAAGTTTCATTAGGTCCCATTTGTTTAGTTTTGTTTTTATTTCCATTTCTCTAGGAGCTGGGTCGAAAAGGATCTTGCTGTGATTTATGTCATAGAGTGTTCTGCCTATGTTTTACTCTAAGAGTTTGATAGTGTCTGGCCTTACATTTAGGTCTTTAATCCATTTTGAGTTTATTTTTGTATATGGTGTTAGGGAGTGTTCTAATTTCATACTTTTACATGTAGCTGTCTGGTTTTCCCAGCACCACTTATTGAAGAGTCTGTCTTTTCTCCACTGTATATTTTTGCCTCCTTTATCAAAGATAAGGTGACCATATGTGCGTGGGTTTATCTCTGGGCTTTCTCTCCTGTTTCCTTCATCTATATTTCTGTTTCTGTGCCAGTACCATACTGTCTTGATTACTGTAGCTTTGTAGTATAGTCTGAAGTCAGGGAGCCTGATTCCGCCAGCTCCATCTTTCTTTCTCAAGATTGCTTTGGCTATTTGGGGTCTTTTGTGTTTCCATTCAAATTGTGAAATTTTTTGTTCTAGTTCTGTGAAAAATGCCAGTGGTAGTTTGTGTTTTTCTCTTTCTAACTTACTTCACTCTGTATGACAGACTCTAGGTCCATCCACGTCTCTACAAATTACCTAATTTCGTTCTTTTTTAAGGCTGAGTAATATTCCATTGTATATATGTACCACTTCTTCTTTATCAATTCGTCTGTTCATGGGCATTTATGTTGCTTCCATGACCTGGTTATTGTAAATAGTGCTGAATGAACATTGGATGCATGTGTCTTTTTGAATTATGGTTTTCTCTGGTTATATACTCAGTATTGGGTTTGCTGGGTCATACGGTAATTCTATTTTCAGTTTTTTAAGGATCCTCCATACTGCTCTCCGTAGTGGCTGTATCAATTTACATTCCCACCAACAGGGCAAGAGGATTTCCTTTTCTCCACATCCTCTCAAACATTTGTTTTTTGTAGATTTTCTGATGATGCCCATTCTAACTGGTGTGAGGAGATACCTCATTGTAGTTTTGATTTGCATATCTCTGATAATTAGTGATGTTGAGCAACTTTTCATGTGCCTCTTGGCCATCTGTATGTCTTCTTTGGAGAAATGTCTATTTAGGTCTTCTGCCCATTTTTGGATTGGGTTGTTTGTTTTTTTGATATTGAGCTGCATGAGCTGCTTGTAAATTTTGGAGATTAATCCTTTGTCAGTTGCTTCATTTGCAAATATTTTCTTCCATTCTGAGGGTTGTCTTTTGGTCTTGTTTATGGTTTCCTTTGCTGTGCAAAGCTTTTAAGTTTCATTAGGTCCCATTTGTTTATTTTGGTTTTTATTTCCATTTCTCTAGGAGGTGGGTCAAAAAAGATCTTGCTGTGATTTGTCAAAGAGTATTCTTCCTATGTTTTCTCTAAGAGTTTTATAGTGTCTGGTCTTACATTTAGGTCTTTAATCCATTTTGAGTTTATTTTTGTGTAAGGTGTTAGGGAGTGTTCTAATTTCATTCTTGTACATGTAGCTGTCTGGTTTTCCCAGCACCACTTATTGAAGAGGCTGTCTTTTCTCCTCTGTATGTTCTTGCTTCCTTTGTCATAGATTAGTTGACCATAGGTGTGTGGGTTTATCTCTGGGCTTTCTATCCTGTTCCATTGATCTATATTTCTCTTTTTTTTTGCCAATACCATACTGTCTTGATTACTGTAGCTTTGTAGTATAGTCTGAAGTCTGGGAGCCTGATTCCTCTAGCTCCGTTTTTTTCCCTCAAGAGTGCTTTGGCTATTCGGGACTTTTGTGTCTCCATACAAATTTTAAGATTTTTTTGTTCTAGTTCTGTAAAAAAAATGCCATTGGTAATTTGGTAGGGATGGCATTGAATCTGTAGATTGCTTTGGGTAGTAGAGTCATTTTCACAGTATTGATTCTTCCAATCCTAGAACTTGGTATATCTCTCCGTCTGTTTGTGTCATCTTTGATTTCTTCCATCAGTGTCTTATAATTTTCTGATTACAGGTCTTTTACCTCCTTAGGTAGGTTTACTCCTAGGTATTTTATTCTTTTTGTTGCAATTGTAATTTGGATTTTTTCCTTAATTTCTCTTTCTGATCTTTTGTTGTTAATGTATAGGAATGCAAGAGATTTCTATGCATTAATTTTGTATCCTGCTACTTTACCAAATTCATTGATTAGCTCTAGCAATTTTCTGGTGGCATCTTTCAGATTATCTATGTATAGTGTCATGTCATCCACAAACAGTGACAGTTTTACATCTTCTTTTCCAATTTGTATTCCTTTTATATCTTTTTCTTCTCAGATTGCCATGACTAGGACTTCCAAAACTATGTTGAATAATAGTGGTGAGAGTAGACATCTTTGTCTTGTTCCTGATCTTAGAGGAAATGTTTTCAGTTTTTCACCATTGAGAATGATGTTTGCTGTGGGTTTGTCGTATATGGCCTTTATTATGTTGAGGTCGGTTCCCTCTATGCCCACTTTTTGGAGAGTTTTTATCATAAATGGGTGTTGAATTTTGTCAAAAGCTTTTTCTGCATCTATTGAGATGATCATGTGGTTTTTATTCTTCAATTTCTTAATATGGGGTATCATATTGATTGATTTGCATATATTGCAGAATACTTGCATCCCTTGCATAAATCCTATCTGATCATGGTATATGATCCTTTTAATGTGTTGTTGGGTTCTGTGTGCTAGTATTTTGTTGAGGATTTTTGCATCTATATTCATGAGTGATACTGGTCTGTAATTTTCTTTTTTTGTTGCATCTTTTTCTGGTTTTGGTATCAGGGTGATGGTGGCCTCATAGAATGAGTTTGGGAGTGTTGCTTCCTCTGCAATTTTTTGGAAGAGTTTGAGAAGGATGGGTGTTAGCTCTTCTCTAAATGTTTGATAGACTTCAACTGTGAAGCCATCTGGTCCTGGACTTTTGTTTGTTGGAAGAATTTTATTCACAGTTTCAACTTCATTACTTGTGATTGGTTTGTTCATATTTTCTATTTCTTCTGGTTCAGTCTTGGGAGGTTATACCTTTCAAAGAATTTGTCAATTTCTTCCAGGTTGTCTATTTTATTGGCGTCGAGTTCCTGGTAGTAGTTTCTTAGGATGCTTTGTATTTCTGCAGTGTCCATTGTAACTTCTTCTTTTTCATTTCTAATTTTATTGATTTGAGTCCTCTCCCTCTTTTTCTTGATGAGTCTAGCTAAAGGTTTATCAATTTTGTTTATCTTCTCAAAGCACCAGCTTTTAGTTTTATTGATCTTTGCTATTGTTTCCTGCGTTTGTTTTTCATTTATTTCTGATCAGATTTTTATGATTTCTTTCCTTCTACTAACTTTTGGTTTTCTTTGTTCTTCTTCCTCTAGTTCCTTTAGGTGTAAGGTTAGATTGTTTATTTGAGATTTTTCTTGTTTCTTGAGGTAGGATTGTATTGCTATAAACTTCCCTCTTAGAACTGCTTTTGCTGCATCCCATAGGTTTTCGGTTGTCGTGTTTTCATTGTCATTTGTCTCTAGGTATTTTTTGATTTCCTCTTTGATTTCTTCAGTGATTTCTTGGTTATTAATAACGTATTGTTTAGCCTCTATGTGTTTGTATTTTTTACATTTTTCTCCCTGTAATTTCTTTCTAATCTCATAGCGTTGTGGTCAGAAAAGATGCTTGATATGATTTCAATTTTATTAAATTTACTGAGGCTTGATTTGTGACCCATGATGTGATCTATCCTGGAGAAAGTTCTGTGTGCACTTGAGAAGAAACTGTAATCTGCTGTTTTCGGAGGTTATGTCCTATAATTATCAATTAAATCTATCTGGTCTATTGTGTTGTTTAAAGCTTCTGTTTCCTTATTAATTTTCTGCCTAGATAATCTGTCCATTGATGTAAGTGAGGTGTTAAAGTCCCCCACTTTTATAACTGTTAGCATTTGCCTTATGTATTGAGGTGTTCCCATGTTGGGTGCAAAAATATTTATAATTGTTATATCTTATTCTTGGACTGATCCCTTGATCATTATGTAGTGTCCTTCCTTGTCTCTTGTAACATTCTTTATTTTAAAGTCTATTTTATCTGATATGAGTATTGCTACTCCAGCCTTCTTCTGATTTCCATTTGCATGGAATATCTTTTTCCATCCCCTCACTTTCAGTCTCTATGTGTCCCTAGGTCTGAAGTGGGTCTTTTGTAGACAGCATACATATGGGTCTTGTTTTTGTATCCATTCAGCAAGCCTGTGTCTTTCGGTTGGAGCGTTTAATCCATTCACATTTAAGGTAATTATTCATACAAATGTTCCTATTACCATTTTCTTAATTGTTTTGGGTTTGTTTCTGTAGGTCCTTTTCTTCTCTTGTGTTTCCCACTTAGAGAAGTTCCTTTAACATTTGTTGTAGAGCTGGTTTGGAGGTGCTGAATTCTCTTAGCTTTTGCTTGTGTAAAGCTGTTGATTTCTCTCTGTCAAATCTGAATGAGATCCTTGCTGGGTAGAGTAATCTTTGTTGTAGGTTCTTCCGTTTCATCACTTAAATATATCATGACACTTCCTTCTGGCTTGCAGAGTTTCTGCTGAGAAATTAGCTGTTAACCTTATGGGAGTTCCCTTGTATGTTATTTGTCATTTTTCCCTTGTTGCTTTTAATAATTTTTCTTTGTCTTTGATTTTTGTCAGTTTGATTACTATGTGTCTCGGCATGTTTCTCCTTGTGTTTATCCTGCCTGGGACTCTCTGTGCTTCCTGGACTTGGGTGGCTATTTCCTTTCCCATGTTAAGGAAGTTTTCGACTATAATCTCTTCAAATATTTTCTTGGGTCTTTCTCTCTCTCTTCTCCTTCTGGGATCCTTATAATGTGAATGTTATTGCGTTTAATGTTGTCCCAGAGGTCTCTTAGGCTGTCTTCATTTCTTTTCATTCTTTTTTCTTTATTCTGTTCCACAACAGTGAATTCCACCATTCTGTCTTCCAGGTCACTTATCCGTTCTTATGCCTCAGTTATTCTGCTATTGATTCCTTCTAGTATATTTTTCATTTCAGTTATTGTGTTGTTCATCTCTGTTTGTTTGCTCTTTAATTCTTCTAGGTGTTTGTTCTTTAATTCTTCTAGGTCTTTGTTAAAAATATCTTGCATCTTCTCAATCTTTGCCTCCATTCTTTTTCCAAGGTCCTGGATCATCTTCACTATCATTATTCTGAATTCTTTTTCTGGAAGGTTGCCTATCTCCATTTCATTTAGTTATTTTCCTCAGGTTTTATCTTGTTCCTTCATCTGATACATAGTCCTTTGCCTTTTCATTTTGTCTATCTTTCTGTGAATGTGGTTTTCATTCCACAGGCTGCGAGGTTGTAGTTCTTCTTGCTTCGCTGTCTGCCCTCTGGTGGATGATGCTATCTAAGTGGTTTGTGCAAGCTTCCTGATGGGAGAGACTGGTGGTGGGTAGAGCTGGGTGTTGCTCTGGGGGGCAGAGCTCAGTAAAACTTTAATCTGCTTGTCTGCTGATGGGTGAGGCTGGGTTCCCTCCCTGTTGGTTGTTTGGCCTGAGTTGACCAAGCACTGGAGGCTACAGGCTGTTTGGTGGAACTAATGGCAGACTCTGAGAGGGTTCATGCCAAGGAATACTTCCCAGAACTTCTGCTGCCAGTGTCCTTGTCCCAGCAGTGAGCCACAGCCACCCCCTGCCTCTGTAGGAGGCCCTCCAACACTAGCAGGTAGGTCTGGTTCAGTTTCCTATGGGGTCACTGCTCCTTCCCCCTGGGTCCTGATGCACACACTAATTTGTGTGTGCCCTCCAAGTGTGGAGTCTCTGTTTCCCCCAGTCCTGTCAAGTCCTGCAATCAAATCCCGCTAGCCTTCAAAGTCTGATTCTCTGGGAATTCTTCCTCCCATTGCCAGACCCCCAAGTTGGGAAGCCTGATGTGGGGCTCAGAACCTTCACTCCAGTGGGTGGACTTCTGTGGTATAATTGTTTTCCAGTTTGTGAGTCACCCACCCAGCGGTTATGGGATTTGATTTTATTGTGATTGCACCCCTCTTACTATCTCACTGCTGCTTCTCCTCTGTCTTTGGATGTGGGGTATCTTTTTGGTGAGTTCCAGTGTCTTCCTCTTGATGACTGTTCAGTAGTTAGTTGTGATTCCAGTGCTCTCACAAGAGGGAGTGAACACACGTCCTTTACTCTGCCACCTTGAACCAATCCAAAAAATCGTTGTTTTAAGCTCTTAAATGTTGGGATGGATTTTTTGCAATTATAGATAAATGATATCCTTAGTATGGACTAGGAGATCTAAGTGTTTTATATTTAGTATCTAAATGAATTTTCTTAACAATATTGTGAGGGCAATACTATTAAAGACACCACATTACAAGTAAAGAACTTGAAGCTCAGTGAATTTAAGTAACTTGCTCAAGGTAAAGCAACAAATTAAATCAAGTTCTGGCCTCAAGAAACTATTTATTTCACTCTACCATTCTATGAGGATGTTTTAAAGTATTGGGCTGGCCCAAAGTTTCGTTCAGTTTTTTCCGTTCAGTTTTTTTCTAGTAGCACTTAGTTGCCTTTAACTTCATTGGAAACAATTTTGTTAGATTGTATATGACAGCTGTCGTATCAGCGTGCATTTAAAAAAGACTTATCAAAATTGGTGGATTTTTGTGTGGCCATTTTAATATAGAAGATGGAAGGAGAAAAGCAATATTTTTGGCACATTATGCTTTATTATTGCAAGAAAGGTAAAAACACAACTGAAACTCAAAAAAAGATTTGTGCAGTGTATGGAGAGGTGCTGTGACTGATCAAACATGTCAAAAGTGGTTTGTGAAGTTTCATGCTGGAGATTTCTCGCTGGATGATGCTCCACGGTCAGGTGGACCAGTTGAAGTTGATAGCGATCAAATCGAGACATTAATTGAGAACAACATTATACCACACTGGAGATAGCCGACATACTCAAAATATCCAAATCAAGTGTTGAAAATCATTTGCACCAGCTTGGTTATGTTAATCCCTTTGATGTTTGGTTTCCAGATAAGTTAAGTGAAAAAAACCTTCTTGACCGTATTTCCACATGCCATTCTCTACTTAAAGAAAACGTTCCATTTTTAAAACAAATTGCAATGGGTGATGAAAAGTGGATACTGTACAATAATGTGGAAAGGAAGAGATCGTGGGGCAAGCAAAATGAACCACCACCAACCACACCAAAGTCCAGTCTTCATCCAAAGAAGATGATGTTGTGTATATGGTGGGACTGGAAGGGAGTCCTCTATTATGTGCTCCTTCAGGAAAACCAAACGATTAATTACAACAAGTACTGCTCCCAATTAGACCAACTGAAAGCAGCACTCAACAAAAAGAGTCCTGAATTAGTCAACAGAAAACGCATAATCTTCCATCAGGATAACGCAAGACCGCATGTTTCTTTGATGACCAGGCAAAAACTGTTACAGCTTGGCTGGGAAGTTCTGAGTCATCTGCCATATTCACCAGACATTGCACCTTCAGATTTCTATTTATTTCAATCTTTACAAAATTCTCTTAATGGAAGAAATTTCAATTCCCTGTAAAAGACTGTAAAAGGCACCTGGAATTGTTCTTTGCTCAAAAAGATACAAAGTTTTGGGAAGATGGAATTATGAATCTGCTTGAAAAATGGCAAAAGGTAGGGAACAAAAGGGTGAATACGTTGTTCAATAAAGTTATTGGTGAAAATGATAAATGTGTCTTTTATTTTTACTTAAAAAACGAAGGCACTTTTTGGCCAGCCCAATATCATTCTATGATAATGTTTGTGAAGGAAAAAAGGTGGGTGATGAGGCCTTTAAAATCCAAGCCAGTATTATTTTTCTACGTGGAATATAATACTTCAGTTTTTGGAATTGCAAAAAAATAATAGTATGTATGGAAAAAGGAGACAAATCTAAAATACAGATAATTTATTTGTCACTGAATATACATACACGTATATGAATCAGTATCATATATTCAAATAATTTCCAAACAATTCAAAAAGTGTATAGTGCAATAATTTTTAAAATTTAAACAATGCATGATGCTGAGGTGCTAGATCCTCTACAACAGTGGTCCCCAACCACGGTACCGGTCTGCCTCCTGTTAGGAACCGGGTCGCACAGCAGGAGGTGAGCGGCGTGCAAGCGAGCAAAGCTTCGTCTGCTATTCCCCATCGCTCCCCATCCCTCGAATTACCACCTGAACCATGCCCCCCACACCGTGGAAAAATTGTCTTCCACGAAACCGGTCCCTGATGCCAAAAAGTTGGGGACCGCTGTTCTACAAAGTTACAAAAAATCAGTTCTACCAACTGTCTCTGATACCTTCATAAACTTAAGCTTCATAGCTTCATAAGCTTAAAAAACACTAAACATTGTGCTCCCTTGGGCACTCAAGTCACTTTGAGATTTTTGTTTCAGGCCAAGCCACCGCCTTCAGGATCCCCAGCTGCACCTGGGCCCCCTCTGAGGCAAGCTAATTAATCAAAATGCCCATAGGTGAGAGGTTACATTCAATTAACTATTTATTGCGCACCTGCTAGTAACCTCATTGCTAGGTTCTGTGGCAGAGACAAAGAAGTAAGAAACATTGTCTCATATGAAGCCAAAAATGTATGGTGGAAATCCACCAAGTTGTTCCCTCCCTTCAGCCTCTTTGGCCATGAGATGGAAGATCTGACAACCATTAATGTATCAGCTGTAGTCATCCACCCAGAAGGTACTCGTTTTAACTGATGTACCGAAAGCATACAGGCCCAGGAGTCATGAAAGGAACTTTTGAAAGCCTCCGTATGAACAGATTGCTCATTGCCAGCCCTCATGGTTGCCCACCTGGTTTCCATCTCCCACATCATATTTGGGGTCTTTTAAAAAGAATAATTTTCAGACCTACACACTCACAATATATCCAAAATAGCAGATAAAACGAACGTCTGCATTAAAGATAAACACTTTGGGGCTTCCCTTGTGGCGCAGTGGTTGAGAGTCTGCCTGCCAATGCAGGGGACACGGGTTCGATCCCTGGTCTGGGAGGATCCCACATGCCGCGGAGCAACTGGGCCCTGAGCCACGGTTGCTGAGCCTGCGCATCTGGAGCCTGTGCTCCGCAACGGGAGAGGCCCGCGCACCGCGATGGGGAGTGGCCCCCGCTTGCCGCAACTGGAGGAAGCCCTCGCACAGAAACGAAGACCCAGCACAGCCATAAATAAATAAATAAATAAAATTAAAAAAAAAAAAAAGATAAACACTTTAACCCTCACTGCTGTTGAAAGTCCCCATCAGAGAGTGGTGTTCAGCATCTACATGTTCAGAGCTTCCTTTTCCACTCCTGATCCAGCCTCATTATATGTGGCTAAAGATAAACCTGTTACCATTGCCTTGGCAACATATCCATTTGCTAAAAGAGGAAATAAAGCCCGTGGTTTATATTAAATTTTCTATCTGCCAGGTCTCTTACACTAATTTAGGCAATACGTTTTATTTATTTATTTATTTATTTATTTATTTATTTGCCCGGGCTGCGAAGCTTGCAGGGATCTTAGTTCCCCAAGCAGGGATCAAACCCGGGCCCACTGCAGTGAAAGCACCAAGTCCTAACTACTGGACTGCCAGGGAATTGCCGGGAAATAGGTTTTAAAAGCAATAGATATTAGTAGCCTACAAATAGTAACAGGAAAATATTTCATAAGAGAAGATACTCATGAAAATGTTAGAGTTTATTTTTTAAATCTGAACCAAAGAGTTTTGGTGCCATTAATGTTCTTTAATGTTCCCTACTAAAATATTACTTCTGCTCTAAAATTTATACTATGTTTAGTCTTTTAGTGACTTCCTGGATTTTTCATATTGGAATTTATATATGGTTAAAGAAAGTAGAGATTATGCTGAGGAAGCCCTAACTAAAGATTTGAAAACAATAAAAGATTAGTGTTTTAAGGTTATAGTGTGTAAATCAGATAAAAATGCGAGTTTAAAACTCAAGAATTTTTGAATTCTTATTGTAGGTTTCCAGCAGAAGGAACTGTAGCCTCATAATTGTTATGTTATTTACATTCCACTTCAATCTTCCTGTGATTTTATTTTTTTTTTCTTTTTATCAGATTCTGTTGGTAAATGAAAAAAAAAGAGATGGAAGAGTTTTCAAAACTGAACCTAAACACTAAAAAGTAGCAGATTGTAGAACAGCAAAACACCACAAAAGTATTCATAGTGTTTAACTTCCATGCTTCAATTTGTTGGCTAGAAACTACGATTAGCAGTTATCTCACACGTATTGCTCACAGTTTACGAAATCGGCTAGGCAGCTTTCCCAGTAAATGCAGAGAAAATGACAGGGCCTGCACTCGGTTGGAACAGAAGTACATCTAGACTATGTTTGGGGGCACAATGCCAGAATCTGCATTTCTTACCTTGTAAATAACCATTGCTATTGCAATAGGATTCTCACCTCCAAAGGTATTCTTCTAATTAATTTCTATGTTTATCTTATTTTCAAAGGGATTATTCTAATGAATCATTGAATCCTGAAAGCATTCAAAAATTACCTCAGTTTAGTTTGTTTTTTATTTACAGGGACTATTACATAGCTAACTAGTAGAATACCTAAATACTAACAGTTGTTGAGCACTCATGTAATATATGTGTTTTTATACATGATTCATTCATTCATTCAACATATCTC
Organism: Balaenoptera ricei; assembly: GCF_028023285.1. Lineage (NCBI taxonomy): Eukaryota > Metazoa > Chordata > Mammalia > Artiodactyla > Balaenopteridae > Balaenoptera > Balaenoptera ricei. The sequence continues at coordinate 27,856,190 of NC_082648.1, read as the reverse complement.
TGTCTTCTACTATGTGCCCTATTCTAGGTCCTAGAGACAGCTGTGAGCAAAACAAAGTCCCTGCTTACATGGATTTTACAGTCCAGTAGGGAAACAACAAATAAATTAAATATAAAGCATGTGTATGAAAATAAGTCTATGAAGAAAAATGAAGCAGAGAAGGCAGATAGTGACTCTGTGTGTGTGTGTGTGTGTGTGTGTGTGAGAGAGAGAGAAAGAGAGAGAGAGAGAGAGAAAGCATCTCATCCAAATGATAAGTTGACATATGAACAGAGACCTGAAGGAGGTGAGGAAATCCAAAACTGGATCTCAGGAGGATGTTTGTTAAAGAGTATTGAGCAGTTATTCATTGGGTGTTTCTTATGAACCACTTATTTAATCCTCACAGCAGCACTTCATGGTAGGTATTTTTCTTACTCCCATTTTACAGTTAAGAGGATTGAGGCTTAAAAATGTAAAGAAACTTGCTTAAGGCCACACTGTATACAAAGGACAAGCTAAGATTTGAACCCAGATCTGCCTCATTCACAAGCTGTGCTTTTAACCATCCTGTCAAATCACACAACTACCCAATACCAAGATGTCTACGTGCTCAATAGGATATTAGGCTAGTCAGTTACAACATCACACTTGGAAAAAAAATCAATTTGAGAGGAAAAAAGTAAATGAAGTTTGGTTCAATCAAATAAATAAATGAGAAACATTCCTCTCCACCCCCGTGGTGAAGGATCTAGATGGAAACAGAGCTGACCTTGTAAGTTATGGCTCTCCAGGCACAAAAAACAAAGAATGACCCAGCTCACCCTGTGGGGCAGGTACTGAAATTGTCTTTCAATGCAGCATTCACAGAGCTGCCAGAGGAGGCCAGGAGTAGGGAGGGGGGAGAGGAAGAAGAAGGGACCAGGAATGGAGTTTGATGTTGGAAGTCTCTATATCACTTCCCCTTCAGTTCACCCTTCTCTTTTCAGTTGAATCTCAGCACCAGGTTTGGATGTTTACATCTGGCTATATAACTGAGTTCTTCACAAGGTATAATCTACCGCAAGACTGGTCCTGCAGGGATAGAAGGAATTGCATCCAAGATCCACCATCCACATGGCTTCACTTAAGCTGAGAAAGGGTGGCAGAGCTATCACAGCTCCAGCTGTCCAGGCTTTGGGCCCCTTGATTTCCTCTTCACCCCCTGGAAGGCCTTATACCTGTGCATTAAGTGTGTGTGTAAAGATAGAAGGGTATGCTGTAGGAAAATGAGGACAGGGGAAGCTGTGTTTTCCAGCCACTGAATAAGTGGGGTTCTGCAATAATTGAGTGATTTGAGGGAAAGTGGACATACAATCCCAAGCAATCAAAGGGAATATTATCTTAATACCAGGGGTAGATGTTTTTCTTTCTGCCTCTCAAGTCCAAAGAGGGAAAGCAGGACGAGTGGCTTTGTTGTAAACTTTAAGGTCAGGACTCTTTCTGTTGAGCTTAGCTCTCAAATTCTCATTAGTCAACTAAGTGTGAAACATAACTAATAGCCGGGTAAGTATAAGTTGTGGAAGATAAGACTGAAAGTCAGAGGCTCCTTCCATGGGACCCCTACAAAGAGCCTATCATAAACAGGACTTCATCATCGTTAGCAGGGCTGTTAGAAAGTATCACCTATTGAAAATGTGCTCTCTTATTGGAGTTTCTCTGTGTGGGTGTGTTCCTAAGAGAGGAGTGGGTGAGCAAGAGTGTACTGGGTACAATTTGAGTATGTGCAAGAGAAAACAGAAACTCTCAGTGAGGAAGAACATAGGTTTCCGGGACTGCATCTGTGCAAAAAGGACACAGTCCCTGAAACTGTACTAAAGGAAAAACAAAACAAACAAACAAACTATTTTAAAATGTCTTATTTTACACAAGACATCTTCTTGGCACATTTCCCTCCTACTTCCTTTTCCGCTTGACCAAATAGCCCCTTCTCACCCCAGGTCCACGAAATGTTTCGAAGAGTCTGACAGAGTCTAACCAGATAGACTACTCACTCCGGGATCCCAGAGGCAAACCCCAGCCCAAGAACAGAAGTGACTCTCCAGTATGCACTTGCCTGGAGGTCGGCCCTTGAGCAATCAAGCGGAAATCACATCCTTTTCGAGGGCTGGGCCGAGGCCGGGCGAGGCAAAGAGAGCGGAGCGCGGCCCCGGCCCACAGGATCCGAGGTGACTCGGAGAGTGTGCACGCCCTGGGGCGGACCGCGCCCCTCTCCCGCTTCCCTGCAAGGAGTTCAACTCGTCAGGTGTAGGCGCGCGCGGCCCGCCCGGCCCCGCTCCCTGGCGGATTGCGCTTGCAGCGCTGGAGCCGCGCCCCCTCTCTCGGGGGAAGGCCTGGCGCCGGGACTCCCGAGGCCTCGCTCGCCGCTGCTCTGGCCTCTCACCGGCGCGAAGGCGGGGCCGGAGGCGGGGCCGGCGCGGCGGGGCGGGGCTCGCACCAGTGCCCGGGGCTCCGCCGCAGCTTATCCCGCAGGTCTCGCGGCAGGCTCGTGGCTCGGTCGCCAGCTCCGGCCCCATGGCAGCTCCAGGCTCCTCGGCTGAGTGCGGCTACATCCGTACAGTCCTGGGCCAGCAGATCTTGGGGCAGCTGGACAGCTCCAGCCTGGCCTTGCCCTCCGAGGCCAAGCTGAAGCTGGCGGGGAGCAGCGGCCAGGCGGTCAAGAGCCTGCGGATCCAGGAGCAGGTGCAGCAGACCCTGGCCCGGAAGGGCCGCAGTTTCGTGGGCAACGGTGAGTGGAGCCCCGCTGTGCCCTGCACCGCTCCCACCCTGCCCCATATCCCTTCCCTCCCCCTCCCTCCCCCTCAGCGCCCAGTTGCTTCGACTCGCTTCTTCCTGAGGGTGCGGGACCTGGTGTTCTGACCACCTGTGGGTCGCCGGCCCTTTGTACGATCTGTCGCGCCTCCGGACTCAGACCAGCTTACTTTGGGAAAGCACTGTTTTTAAAAACAACCTCTTACTCAGATGTGTCATATATGTATCTACGTATATTGTGTGTATATATATATATATATATATATATATATGAAAAGAATTCAGTCCAAGATTCCCTTCCTTAACCTGTTCCCCTAGGCCCCCCGCCCCCACCCCCACCCCATGGGACTTCATCTGGAGGCTCCGGGAGTCTGTAAACACTTTGAAATTCTCTGCAGAAATTTGGTAAGATCATTTTTCTGGGAGAAAGCGCCCCTAGCTTTTACTAAAAATTTTAAAGGATCTATGACCTCCATAAATATTTTTAAAAACAAAACCTGAAAGCACTGGCGCTCCTACAACCTGTAAATTGCGATTGTGGTGCCTTGCCCAGGTACTTCGGGGCACTCCACCCAGTGTACTGAGCGAGTGGTTGATCTAGGAAGTGAAAAGATTGGGTAGGAGGCTTTAGGCTGGGGAACAATCACCCCCCCCCCCACCGCGGGTGACGAGGAGGAGAAAGAAGGGGACTTTGGCCCCGCCGGCAGCAGCCCCGCCCGCCTTGCTGCGCCCCGCCGACGCACTCGTGAGCACAGCGCTAGTATCTACGAAAAATTAAACTTGGAGGTGAACAGAGTTAAAACAACACAAACACACACACACACACACACAAAGAACACTATATTAGTAACTGATAGTCAAAGGAGGTGGAAGGGGAAGAAGATGGCAAACCAGTTGTGAAAATTAGAGAACGTGAAATATCATTTCTCTCCTCCTAAAAGTCAGATGATCAGAGCCACTCAGTAATTCTTTTACTAGTTGTTTAATTTATTTTTTCATTATAAAAGTATTCTAGGCTTATTATGGAAACCAGAAGAAAGAAATTAAACAGTTAAGTTTGGTTATCAGTTGTTTCCTCCAATGTTGAACTGTTTCTCTAGGAAGCTAACTTGAGAAATGGCAAATGTAGAACCCATTAGGAAAAAGAAAAATGCTTGCAGACCAGATCAGAGATTTAAAACAGCAGACCCTGCGAAGCTGTATTGTTTTACATTTATGTAAAAGAATTTTAAAGGATCAGGCAATCAATATTTACATACTTGAAAGGTAAAGAGATGTTTAATAATTACAGTTGATGTAATTGTGTACCTACTATGTGCCAAGAATTGAACTCTGTGGTTTGCATTCATTATGTTACTTATGTTTCCAGAAAGAAAAAAAAAAAAAGCTTGTGAGGTAAGGTGCTTTAATCCCCATTGTACAGATGAGGAAACTAAGCAGTTAAGTAACACTCAATTTCCCACAGGTAGTAAGTAGCAGAACTGGTAGTACTTAAATTCCCAAGCCTGAATTTTTAAACCACTCATCAGTTATATTGTTAAGCTTTTTGGTAATTAATAGAAAGTGGGATTTTAATTAAACCTTAAGCCTCTCTAAGCCCCCATCCCATTTTCCTTTAAATAAAACTGAGATAATTCTGAGTGGGGAGGTCTCAGTGACACAGAACTGCCACAGCACACGGAAAAAAAAGAACGTATATTTACATTTAGGAGTCTGACTAAAGACCCTAGGACAACTGAGGCCAATTTTTGACCAGTGGGGTCATTGTACCCCTTTAGTCTGTGCAGGTCCAGTGCCAAACTGGAACCAAACTAGCTGCTTCTGCATAGGGGAACACAAGGGATGCACCTGAAATATCCTTTCTTACCCTCTGAGAATGGCTGGCCAGGAAGAGCAACCAGACATCAACTATTCAATAAATGCAGGGAATGAACAGAAGGAAAGGGAGCATTGCCAAGCATCTGCTATGTGCCTAACCCTGTTCAAGAATATGTTTGCATTTTATTATATCCTTAAAACAATTATGTGAGATAGATATGCAGATCCATTTCACATATGAAGAATGCGTCAGTATCTCAATATTTATTGGATGCTTAGTCCCAAACCCACACATGATTTGTTCTCTTGACAATGGCACATTCATGTTGTTTGGTGAATTCAAGAACTATCAGGTGAGTCTGTTCTTCATGCAGGGCACTATGCAGGTACTGAATTAAACATACACTCTCCTTGCTTTAAAGCAAGGAGTTCAAAGTCTGTAGAAGGAAAATGCTCTCTCTAAAAAAATGCGTTATCAAATAAAAAATGGTAAGCTACCCAAAGGAAGAACAGCCAACGAATTATAGAGTTTAGAAGAATGAGTTAGACTACTAGCTGAAGGGAATTTTGAAAAGCTTCTTGGAGGAATTGGGATTTTAGGTCTCAAAAATTCAGTAGGATTGGACAGAGGGAAGGGTTTGGAGGAAGAGCATTCTAGGAGGGAACAGCAGGAATATTACACAGTTCACAGAATTGATATGGTAGAACAAAGGGCACTGTCATGATGCCTCTGCTCCAATGCTTAGGGCAACTGCTTGAGTCCAACTAAGGAACAAAGTGTTTGAAATATTTTTATTGCAACAGGAGCTTCCCAACAAGCTGAAATACACTCAGCCTACACGGAAGTGCCAGTCAGGCAGAGAGATAAGGCAACAAACAACACCTACTTACTCTAAACCTCAGCTTTCTGAGACTCAAAGAGGAAATCAGCTTCAAAGGAATTTAGCATTAACACACCATGGAACAATTACCAGGGGTGGTTTGTGTATGTTGTTTAATTAAAGTTCTTTGAAAAGGTTTGGGGGCTCCTTATGGTTGTGAGTATTGTTTTTATTATTTCCCTATTACTATCCTGTCTCTAAAGTTGAAACAGACAGGCAGTTGTTGAAACAGTGCTGGTCTGGAAAGAATCCTGTATCAACATAAATTCCGGGAAGAAATGACCCTGGTGTTAACTGCTGTTAGCTCCAGGGACCTGGAGAATTCTGAATTGTTGACATACCTGTAAGATCGAGGCAGCAGATAATCTGCTGAAAACAGAGATGAGATAAATGTGACTGATTTGTTGATAAATACCCTGCAAGGGTCTTTAAACTGTCAACTTCTCTCTAATGCCTTTATATGAGTGAGTGGTTTTCATTGTAAATTACTCTAACTTTTGTTATTTTAAATTGTGTTGAACATTTTAAAATTGGCTGTAACTCTTGGGGGCGGGGTGGGGGGGGGCAGTGTGGAACAGAGGTGTATAGCAGCATTGTGAGATGAGTCTGTATTGTAGGAAATTTTAAAAATTCTTTTATAAAAGTCACATAGAAGACATTTAAGAATTGCAAGTTCAGTATTAGCAAAGGGAAGAATTTTAAGTTTCCATATCCTATTTATTACATTTACTTTGAAAGTACTACTACTTTACTTATTACAACAGTTCCCCCTTGGGTGCCTGGGTAAGGAAGAAAGTCATGTTTTAAATTGTTGTATGTATACAATACTTATAAAACACAATGAACAATATCCTAATAAAATTTGCAGCTTCTTTGGAAATCAGCCAAAGGCATGCTGTATACTTAAATGGTTTTCCTGGCCAAGATGTTTTGAATTTCTGTGATCAGAAGGAATTTTGGAGAAAGGACTGAAAATTGGCTAAGGTAGCAAAAAAGGCAATTAGTAGGTATTATTTGTGGGGGCAGAGGCCCAGGGTGGGGTGGGGGGGGGTAGTTAGACATTGTTTAAATCCTGTATGAATTATTTGTTGCCAAAAAAAGGAATGCCAGGAATGAAGCAATTCTGGAAGCGAGGCGACTAGCTATTTAGAAAGTAGGAGAAATCAGGAGAGAAGGAAAAAAAGTTAGATGGTGGGGTGGCAGGGACATGGCCATGCTGCTGTGATTGTAAAATGTCAGTAGTGCCACATGATTTAATGTACTTCCTTGTCTGCCAGTGTCTAGCAGATCAATTGCAATGACTTAAAAAAAAAAAAAAAAACTGCATTTTTTTTTTTTTTTTAGAAATTCTTCTGATTATAATAAGTCAAAGGAAATAGAATGTTAACAGCATGGTGATTACAAAAAAATTAACTCCCCTCCCCTAGAAGTGGTGAAAACACATCTTTTATGGATAAGGTCTTGAGTGAAGGCGTGAGTAGAGGTGCTTCAGAACCAATGGAAGTATTAACAGTGTTTGATTATAAAAGTACATTGCTCTATGTGTCCCAGATAAGGTGCAAGAAATTTCCTTAAGAGAAAACAACTGTTCACTTAGGCTTTTTAAAAGACTGCATTAATGTTATTTATGCCCTGTGTTAGTAAGTTCCAATCATGGGAACAGCTCACTTGAATTAGATATTCTAGGTATTTGTTGTTCACATTGGCTTATTCTCCTAATTGTTTTGGATATCAGCTTTAAATTTTTTTCCTATGTGTTAAAATAAGGTCATACATATTTACTTTATTTTATCTTCAAATAGTTAACATTAATTTTACACTCATTGAGTTTCTGGTCTGATCAATAGAAACTATTAAAAGCTTTAGTTTTTTCTTTTCTGAGAGCAAGCATATATTATTGGCAACCTATCTATGATAATAATGTATAACAAATATGTTGCTAAAACCTCTGGAATTTATATATCAGACTTGATTAATATTGTCTGTAATAAGATCATTTGATACTATCTCAGATGACATTCAAGAATTTTAAGTCATACAATTCTGAGGTAAATGTTGGACTCCAACTATTTTGTGCCTGTACACAAATGTATGAAGACATAAATACCATACTCCTTCTGGGGAAGTAAACAGTAAAAGGGGGAATAGACACAATTAGTAGAAAACTTAATCTTTGTGCTAGAATGAGCCATCTCACTCCCCTGACTTATTAGGATAAGAACAATAAGCAGAATTTCAGGTCCTCTTATAATAGAATGATTGAAAAATCTATTGTGTATATTTCGTGTTATGCCATTAATGGTGATTGGATATAGGACATAAAAACAGTTGCTCTATTCTTAAGTAAAGTGCTTAAAGAGGAGCTGGGGAGCCCAATCAATATGTAGACTTAAATGAAAAGGCATATTTAGAAAAAAGAATCTTGAGCATTTGAAAACACAGCTCACTGTTACCATTAAAAGAATTCACATATTTGTTTTCTTGAAATAATCAGCTTTAGGCTTAACAATATTAATTGGCCAAAGCATCATAATCGAAGTTCTGCAATTCCTTGATATCCAGAAGAAAATACTGCTCATTAGAAGCTTAATAAATTATTCCCACTTTATCTTTTTTTTTTTTCACACACACACACTGTATTTTATTTTTACAAGAGATAAATAGACTGACACCAAGCATTGTACATGGATGACCACAACAAAAGCGACAATGATTGCAATTACCAAACATGAAACACACTCATACTATGTCATAATATTGACATTCAGTCCAGTAATCCTCCACTGTAACAGCTCCTTTACTTTGCAGTGAAAATTGATTTGTATATTCTTTGCCTCTGAGTCCCTGTTGGATTTTTTTTTTTTTAATTCAGTCAGAAAGTCACAAAAATTATACTCATCCTCATCAGTTCACTCAGTCCCATGTAATTAATTTTTTTTTTCATCTTGATCTTTTGTTAGCACTTTTATGAGTTCATCAGTTTTTCATTAGAGTTCTGAAAATGCTTATTCATTCAGTTCAGCAGTACAGTCAGTTACCAGAAACCTGTACTTGTCAGAGTCTTTTCCATGAATTTCTTAAAGATGAAACCCTTTTATAGGAACATATTTGCAAAAGCATCATAGTACACACAGAACTGTCTGTAAATGACAAAAGACTTAAAAATGACCACAGTTAAAAATTTGATGAAAGTTCATAATAATGCAGTAGATAAGAAAATTAGTTATTTCTGAGATATACATTTTAAGGTAATAACTAGGATTATGACTTATAACATTATACCAGAACATATAAGATTTTTAGAAATTTCATGTAATGTCTGAAACATTTATATTAACATATTTCCATACAAATAACCCAATGAAAGTTTAATATTAGTTGTTTTGTTTGTTTGTTTTTTTATACTGCAGGTTCTTATTAGGCATCAGTTTTATACACATCAGTGTATACATGTCAATCCCAATCGCCCAATTCAGCTCACCACCATCCCCACCCCACCGCAGTTTTCCCCCCTTGGTGTCCATATGTCCGTTCTCTACATCGGTGTCTCAACTTCTGCCCTGCAAACCGGCTCATCTGTACCATTTTTCTAGGCCCACTTTATCTTAAATCTCACTAATATGTTCACAGGATAGGGGTGAGGAGGATCACATCCAAATTATTGTATCTTGATTACCTTTTTCTTTGAAGGAGGAAAATAAATGGAAACTTTTCTTGACAGATCATAGGAACTTATTATAGAATACCAAAATATTGCAGATAAAACACAAGCCATACAGATAAGAGAATGACGGTAAATATATATTATGCAGATGTAGAATCAACCGTGCCACAACAAACATAGTCATCTTTTCTAATCACTTAGAGTCTGTCTGCATTTGGGGGAAAATTTTTTTTCTTTCTCTCTATATTCCCAGAATGACAGAGAAACAGTAGGAAGTATTTGAGCACCTTCCATCCACTCCAAGACAAAAGCATGCACGCAACTATCATCTTCACATTTTGGCTCCACTGTGGTAATCCACAGGATAGATGTAGGCCTGAAGGATTAAGTGCAAACTGAATGTGTATAACTAGGATATTTTTAATGTACAAGGAAATATTGACTAATCAACCATTAACTTGTCAAGCGCTGATGAAGGACTGTGCCAGAAATGGTAGTAAAAGATGTGATTCTTTATATCAAGAAGGTAAATCTGGCCTCACTTCAATTCATTCTTCACCTAGGTAGTAAACTTTCTAAAATCTCAGCACATCATTTCCTGATCTAAATTACTTCGGTTTCTTTCTGTTCTCTACAGGAGTGAAATCCTTATTCAGCATGGCATTCCAAGTTCTCCATGATCTGATGTCTGCATCTTCTCAAACTTGGTCCTATCACCACTACTCCCACACCCAACCAAACACCAGCGATTTATCTTGCTCGATTCCTAGCCCTACCCCCTGCTGCCCTCACTCCTCTCTCCCTTCTTTTGGCTGGGTTAACTCTTACACGCCCCTCAAAACTCAGTTCAGTTGTGCCCCTGTATAGGCAGCCTTCCCTCATCCATCCTGATCCAAGTTAAAGATTTGATCACCGTGAGGCACACAAGATGTTTCAGTAGGGGAGAAACATGAAAAAATGCAGGGGTTTTCTGAAAATACATTTGGCAGATTTGGTGGATTTAAAGAAGGGACAGCAGTTATGAATCAGTTGGGAGAGAAGAGGTTAGTACTGGCAAGTGAGGGGCAGTGGAAATATCATGTCTTGAGTCATTACAAAAACCTATAGCAAGTTTTTTAAAGCAAAAAGTTCTTTAAATTCATCTTTTTGACTATTAGTTGCATCATTGTGAGTACAATGTGCTATTTGTCATTGTGGTTCTAAAGTTTTACAAGTGATCATTATGAGGTATCTCAGCAAATGAATTGGCAAGAATGCCAAAGTAAGGTGATAAATTACAGGAATTCATATAGATTTAGAAACCTCCAGCGTGTATCAACTTAGTGCTTTACTAGTGTGCTAAGTTACCAGTTTATAATCACAAATTTTATAATCACACATTCTGGCTACTCAAACAAAATACATGATATAGACACCTGCAGTATAAAAGGGCCTTTTTTTTTTTAAAGGGCCTTTTAAATATGTGTTTTGTGGTTATCTAGAGCAGTAATTTGAGGATTACCCCAAAAATGTCATAAACTGATGTCATAAACTGCGTAAGAGGCTCCTGAAAAATAAGGACTTCTGGTGGCTGGTTAGTATATTATTAGTGGGTGATAGCCATTGACTTAGTGACACAGTGGCACATGGAGTGTGTGGCCCTTTTGCTAGGATTGTTGGTCTGTCCCTGGCATATTCAACTTTGTTTGAAGCCAGCTCTGCTCACCACTGTACTACCAACACTGACTCCTGGCATACTCCACTTTGTAAGAACTCATAGCCAGTACTTTCCAACTGTACACTCAATACACTGAGTTGTTCCTCATGGTTGATTATGTGAGCTTTCTTAACTGGTAAGTTACAGCACTGCACACTTTCTGTTAATTTTTCAATAATGCAAAACACTATTAGGCTTTGGTCTGCTTTAAAACAATTTTTCACCATAGTTTTTTAAACCAACAAATTCCACTCCTCTTCCAGCCTGAGCAAGTGCTTACCTGAGTTGTATACAAGGTTGTAGAACTGCGGTTTGCGTGAATATCTGATCATTTTTCTTAGAAAGTAGAAAACAGAAGAAGATAAAAGAAATAATTTTTTTTAATGTTAAGTCCAGGAAAATGAATTCTATGTTATATGCCCACACAGGCAAAGGAAAATCCTTCACCAACTCAGGAGTCCTGATGTATGGTTCTTGATGGGTCTTTACATATTTTGTGTTTTCTTTTAAGTACCTACTTTTGTTAGTAAATTATTTTAAGGACCTATTTAAATATGAATTGCTATACAAATTCCTTCTGATAAGTTTCAAGAGGTCATGTAGTTAAATCTTTTTAAGGTATATGGAGAAAGAGAGCTGTTGTTACCCAGAGGTTGCTGTGAAAAGACCAAATACAAGAAAGTGAAAGCTTTTAGAGCTTTTAGACTTCCAGAATCTAATCTCTTTCCATCAAAAAGACCATTGTGAATCCACACAGTGAAGGCAACTGCTTGTGATTGTGAGCACCATAAATTGTATCATTTAAATCAGTACTGGTAGTGAACACATACTGATTTCTATGCATACCTGTTTTCATGGGAATTTCTTATACCTCCATCTCTACACATTCTCCTTTTAAAGCTCAGTGTGAACCAAATCAGTTTTTCACCTATGCTCAGAGAGTGCTAGATGCTTGAAAGAAAAGATGCTTCTCTGAATGTGAATGCTACTCTCTTCTCTCTAATATAAGCAGGTTATTTAAAGGTCTTGTTTGTTTGTTTAGCAACTCTCTATCATCTACTTACCATAAGGGAAGCTGTATTTTTAAACGTGCCCAGATACCGGTAATGGAGTCACAATAGAGGCTTGTCAATTTGATTTCATAACTATATTAAATTTAACCAATTGGGTAATAAAGCTGGTCACAAAGAACTGATTATGGAAATTAATTTTCTATTTTTAACCCTAACAATATTTTATTATTTTGGACAACACTTGCATAGATGACCAGAAATCAAGATATTTTCCCACGAACAGCTGCTTAGGGATCACATCATTCAGATTAACATTCAGAATTGGAAAGAGAGAAAATTACATTTCCTGTGAGGTCTGCACCTCTGCAGTCTTCTGAGCAATTTGGAATCCTTCCATCAAAACCAACCCCCCTCGTTCTCACCCTCCCACCCTGCCCCCACAATTGCTTTGACCTGAATTGCTTGTTATTTGAGGAGGATGGAGTTCTGTAACTGCGTCCTTCATTTCCTTTAAAGTGGGCTCCATAGATGTCCACAGTGTTCTTAGAAGAAAAGGTTTGGATAATGTTGCCTGAGTCAGTATTAATAATTTGAAATAGTCCCTAGAAATCATTGCCTTCTTTAGGAAACAGCAAAAGCACATTATGCAGTGTGTAAGTGAAATGAATGACCAGTTAAAACCACAAAATGCCATCATGATCATCCTCAGTGGCTGGGTCAATCAAAAATAACCAAAAAAAACCAAATTCAGTACCCGAATAAAAACTCTTAGATACAACACAGTGTAAATTAAAGCATGCAAACTAGTTTATCCCTCTTTCTACAACAGATTAATTCATGAAAATGTGTGAAAAACAAATTTTGTGACCCAAATTCTAGTTTTAAAACCGTATCTCATTTTTGCATGTTGCTTTACAATTTTAAAAGTATTTGAATGTATGCTTTCTCAGGTAAACCTCTCTCTCAGCAACTCTGTTAGTAGTTGGAATTATGGGAAATAAATCTAGGTGATTTGTCCAGACACACAGAAAGGAGTAGAGTTGGAGGCTCCAGACCAAGTCCACAGATTTCTTCAGCTTAGGGAAGATACCTACATACTTCTGTGATGTACGGAAGCCCTTTGAAATACAGTCATGCTCTAATTTTCCATGTTAGAAAATGTGGATTTTTATGTTGGATTTATTTAAAGCAGTATGTGCCTGTATGTATAATATGTTTTTGTTGCTTTCTTATTTCTGTTTTTGGAGAAGGGCATGGCTGAGTTATTTTATATGTTTAACTGTCATATTATTATGTGTTTTATTCTCTGATTGAACAGAAAATAATGACTTGCCTTAAAGAGATTAGTTTCCATTCTGATTAATATTTATTTTTTAATTCTACCGTTCAAAATTTCTTTAAAATCTTAGAACACAGCTGCTAATTCATTAATCCACTATACTGATCTCAAACTCACGACTGCCTAGGCAAATTAATCTGCATTATTTGCTGTTTAAGATTGGCATTCCAGAGAAACCATCTGTTGAGACGTCCTGCAGGTTGACTATCAGGAGTGACAACTTTTCTTGAACAGGAGGAGAGTCGGTGGTTTAAAGATCTAATCTTATTTTATTCCCTGTTACCAACTACCTTGTAGTTATTTTGGGAACCAGTAAATCAGTCTCAATTCTTTCATCTGAAAACTGAAGGAGAAGCTTCCTTATAAGGATTTATGTCAGCAAATAAAGAACTTTTACAGAGTATTTGGAGTTGCCCAGGTAAAGGTTCTAGAGGAAAGAGAATGACTGTTTTTGGTTCTCACAAAAAAAAAAACTATGATAATAATAATCTCTCCAGGGTTTTGATAAATGGCAATTTCAGAAGAGCCACAGTGCAGTCAAATAGTAGAGATCAGTGGAAAGGATGAGCCCAGAGTTCAAACCCGATATTAAATCTCTTCACAATTTGAAGCAAGTAATTTGTTTCCCTCTTTTTTAAGGGACATGCTAATAGCTAACTCTGCATCACAAAGTATTGAAAAATAAAATAATTTGAGCTCCCTAAAGAAAAGTAGTATTGAAATGTAAGGAGTTGCTTTAAAAAGCTACCAGCCCCAGCAACAATGTGAGTTAAAGAATGTAAACTAAACATTTAGCCTCCCTTCCCACACCAGCAAGACCCTTGCAGCCCTGCCTTCCTGATAGCCTGGGGTGGGGGTGGGTGTGAGAGAAGGAACAGTGGGGCCCGAGTTGGGGACTACAGACAGCCTGGGCAGCCTCAGCAGGAGCCTCAGGCAGGCATTGAGAGCTAGTACTTAAGCCTCTCACAGCTTTTGCTCTGGGGTGGGACAGAAGATTCCTTTCCCTTATTCAATGTCCAGGTTCCAGGCATCCTCTGTCATTGAAGTTAAAAATTAAGGGGCTGCCTGACCTTTTGCTAACCCTTGAGAAGAAATCAGGCCCCTGGAAACAGGAGATGACTGGCTTAGCTCAACTCTTGTGGTCTTTAGGGTGACAGTTACAAGCCTGCAGCTGCCTCCCCCAAGACCCCTTGAGGCCTGAAACTTGTTTACCAGCCAGATTATTTGGCTCCAGGAAATAAGACACATATACAAACATAATTTGGGATGGATTCATACTTTTTAGCTCTCTGGCAACAACACTCTCCATTCCCCCTCTCCCTCAAAATAACTTGTGAATCTATTGTCAGTTAGACTCTATAACAATTTATTGGAAAAGTATGTTGCTATGTTCCAATTGTACTGGAAAGGGTCTACCTGTGTTGTTTTATTTCCAACATCTTTCACAAGTCTCTCAAGCCTGCAAGAGTTAATTATTTTATTTTTTCCTCTGATTTCTAAAAGAATGCTACATGACACAGTAATTTTGGTTAAAGTTAGGGAACTAGAAATTACCTAGGTTTTAGAGATCTTTTATTATTTTGATTAGGCTTTTTTTTTTTTTTTTTTTTTTTTGTAGGGTGGCGGGAGATCACAAAAGAACAAACAAAAAGCTGGGAGCTTTTTAAGCTCAAAGAGGAGCATTTTAAGACTTGCCTCAGTTGAGAGTCCCTGCAGGCCCCACAGAGCTGAGCAGGAAGGGCTGCCTCCTGTGCAGTGTCTGCAGGAAAGGGCTGACTTGTTATACCCCAAACTAAGAACTAGCCGGCAATTCGTTTGTGGTGTAAAAGTTGATTCCCTCTTCTGCCTAACTCTCATGTTGCCCAATGCCTCAGGCCCAGGGTTGGCATTTTTCAAGCTGATCCATGTTTTCTTTGAGTACACCGACCCATTATATTTATTGCCTTCACCTACATCCTCTCAGGAAGCTTCAGAGTTCCTGCCTTGGGTATTCCTCTGACTTACCGAACTGTTAAACTGTAATTAACATTTTTAGATTTTTGTGAAAATCTCCTCTCTCCTTTCTTCCCTTTTCTCAAAAAAATATTTTTAAATAAATATTTTTAATTTTAATTCAACTTTTATTTTGAAAAGCTTGTGGAGAATGTTGTCATAACCTGCAATCATTTGCCATATCCAAGGGTCCTGTTAACCTAGCACTTAAAAAACACTAATGTAAATCTAGTACTTGTCATTGACCTTAATTTTTTTTTAATAAATATATTTATTTTTTTGGCTGTGTTGGGTCTTCGTTGCTGCGCATGGGCTTTCTCTAGTTGCGGCAAGTGGGTCTACTCTTTGTTGTGGTGCGTGGGCTTCTCATTGCAGTGGCTTCTTTTGTTGCAGAGCATGGGCTCTAGACGCGAGGGCTTCAGTAGTTGTGGCACGTGGGCTCAGTAGTTGTGGCTCGCGGGCTCTAGAGCACAGGCTCAGTAGTTGTGGCACACAGGCTTATGTGCTCCGCGGCATGTGGGATCTTCCCGGACCAGGGCTCAAACCCGTGTCCCTGCATTGGCAGGTGGATTCTTAACCACTGTACCACCAGGGAAGTCCCGACCTTAACTACTTAAATTTAAAATATATTATTGTTATATAATCTTTACTGATTGGCCCACTTATATTATTTTAATATATGCTTGATTACAGGAAATCTTCACCGAACTAGCAGTGTTCCTGAATATGTCTACAATCTACACTTGGTTGAAAATGATTTTGCTGGGGGACGTTCCCCTGTTACTAAAACCTATGACATGCTGAAGGTAGGATACCAAAGAGTATAACCCTAGTTACCAGGTTACCAAGAAAACATTTTTAAACTTCTGTAGGTTATTTTTTAATGTTTACCGTTCTCAAGTATTACCATTTCCTAAATGAATTATGAGAAGTGGACACCATGGAAAACTGGAAACTTTAAACAGTATTAAATCCTGGTGCAAATAACTAGACAACCAAGTCTTGTTTAAAAACAGATTTTACCCAGAAAGGAGCTGACTTCTCCGTGTGATTCAGAGAAACCAACACCTTGTGTAATAGTCCTAGAATAGTTAATCGTCAAGAAAGATGAAAATTGATTCATGCCTCATTTAAACTTTATTTCTCTCTTGTGCAGACAGGCACAGCTGCCCCTTATGAAGGTCGCTGGGGGAGAGGAACTTCGCAGTACAGCTCTCAGAAGTCAGTGGAAGAAAGGTTCTTGAGGCAGCCTCTGAGGAGACTTGAGATTTCCCCGGACAGCAGCCCTGAGCGGGCCCAGTACGCACACAGCGAGCACCAGTCCAGCCAGAGAAGCCAGGCCGGGCACACCTCGCGGCAGCAGGAGAGCAGGAGGTCCACGCTTCTCGTGCCGCCTCGCTACGCCCGCTCAGAAATTGCGGGTTTCAGCCACTCCGGGGCGGTGGGCAGACAGCGCCACTACGACACGTACAGGCGCTACCAGTACCGGTCTGTGAACGACGCCGTCTTTGACGGCGCCCGGGTCCACCCGGTGGTGCTCACGTACCCCAGGCCTGGGACCAGCCACAGCCTGGGCAACCTCCTGGAGAAGGAGAACTACGTGACTGCGGGGCCTGCCGCGGGGCAGGCCAGGCCGGCGTCCGTGCAGCGGGGCACGCAGGGCCGGGCGGCGCGGTCGTCCTGGCATCAGAGCTCCTTCCATAGCACCCGCACACTGAGGGAGGCCGAGTCCGGCGGGAGGAGGACCCACATGACCGTGGGCCAAGTGGCAGCAGGAGGAAGTGGGAACGTGCTCGCGGAGAGAAGCACTTTCACCGACGCCCAGGCTGGGTGAGTCCCCTTCTCAATCTGCAGCACAGTCGGTGCCAGCACATTCTGTTCCCACAGCTCTTACCGTGTGAGCTGGCGCTCCTGGGGCTGCAGAGAAAGGCTTCCAGAGATAAGTGATTAAAACAATGACTTCTCAGGCAGCTGCCTAATTGACAGATTAGCCTGTTTGCCTCAGGGGCAGGGGCCAAGCTACCTGCTTGTATGGCAGCTCTGCGGGGGAAATGTGACTTTTAATCCATCTGTTCCAAATTAGATGCTGGCTAAAGGGATGGCTGCCCCTTGGCTATATGAAAATCTACTTTGAATGAGAGCTAACTCGAGAGTAGACCAAGAAATGGATAATTGCATGCATCAGTTATTCTCAATCATTCCTTGAAATAAAGGAAGGAAAAAGGCAAAAGTGTTTATTCCTGGTGCTAAGAGTGAACCTCAAATGCTGTTTTGATAACACTACCACAAAAAGATGGAGCTAAGCAAAGGCAGCTAATTTCTAGATGTCTCTTTCCTTCCTTTTATACCTAATAATTTTACTTTTTGATTCTGGTATCAGTGATTGGAGGGGTTTTGTTTTGCAATACTGAATAATTAAAATAATTGAAGTTTCAAATTCATTCCTTTGCCTCTCCTATTTACTTTATACCTTGACTAATCTAGTTTTTGGAACTTTAACCTTTATTCAAGTTTGATGCTGGAGCACAAATTTCATAAACTGAGGAACTCACTAAGAGAAAGGTTAAGAAATGGATGGATGATTACATCAGTAACTCCCAAAATAATGATGTGGTATCATTATGGTAAAACATTAAATACATGACTTTTTAAAATTTCTAATGGAATTTGTTACCTTTAATCATCCCTTTAAGTGAAATTGTGCAGTATACTCATTGATTAGGTAGGCACCAGTGAGAAAAGATGTTAGGGCTGATCTAATCTTGAAGCAAGAAATATTTTTTATAAAGCAAAATTGAGCATCAGACTTCTAACATTTCTTGTAGAAAGCAGATCTTTGTCAATATGGACACACTTATAAAGAAGAAAAATACATGAGGTAATTATTTATGGAGGAAAAAGCTGATCAAGTCTTTTAAATGGATAATTCAAGATGTATTAAATGCCTACTGTATTCTAGGATTTGTGCCAAGCATAGTTTTAACAAAATGATTCTAACAATAACAAAACTATTGTGCCACGTTCTCCAGCAACTGGTATTCTTCTCTTCCTGCATCTCTGTGTCCCCACACTGCTTCCACCACCTTGTCACTTCCCAGCCTGTCATCAACCCACTGCAGTATGGCTTTAGTCCCCACCATTTCACTGAAATAGGCTCCCCAGAGATCTACCAATGACTGCCTTAATGCTACATCTGAAGCAGTCCTTATATTACTCAGTCTATGGACAGCATTTGACACCACTATCTGTGAAATTCTCCCTTCCCTGGGTTGTCAGGGCACCAGCTTCTCCTGGTTTTCTCTAGCCATGTCTTAGTCTTCTCTGAGAAGACTTTTCTACATGCCTAAGGAAGTCATCTTCATCAACCCTTCTCTTCTGGTCTTGGTGCTCTTCTAAAGAGGCCCTGTGTACTGCACTTGTATCCTGTGATTCCCAGTGTTTTATTTTCAGCTCTGTCCTCCATCCTGAACTCTAGATCTGTATGTATTTCTAACAAAGTCATGGACTCAGTGTGTTCAAAACTAAATTTATCTGCTCTTCCCTACCCTCTACTCCTATCTTCTCATACTAAAGTCCTATCTTTACAAACCTGGGAGTCACTCTTAGCTTTTCCCTCCATAGTCACATATCACCAAGCCACATTTTATTCTCCTTAATGGGTCTTAAATTTTTACCCTTCTTTCTGTCTCTATTGCATAGGTCTCCCTGCCTCTGGTCTTGCTCACTCAACCATTCTCTAGGACCATTAGAATGATCTTCCCAAATCTGATGATTCCTCTCTCCAATTTATAACCTTCCCATAATTCCACCATATTTTTGTGCTTTTTACCATGGCACACGAGGCCCATGTTTTCAGCTATGCTTATCACTCTAGTCTCATCTCTTTCTACTGTCCTCCACCCATCATCATCACCTTCCCCAAACACATCCCCAAACAGTCAAACCACCTCGAACCTCTTTTACTTCCCTTAATGGAAAATATTTATTCACATATTTTCTTTCTTTTCCTCTTTCTGCCTTCCCTTCTTCTTTCCTTCCTTTCTTTCCTCCTTCCTTCCTTCCTTCTTTTCTTTGTCTGTCTGTCTATCTATCTATCTCCTCCCAGTAGCTTTGGCCGGCTACTCATGATTCTGGATTTATCTGTTACCACCCTTTCCCTGACCACTCCCCTCACAATCTAGTTTATGAGCCCCAGATAGCTGTACTGTGTGGGTGTCTCTACCAGAATAGTATATTGTGGTTATTGGTTTTCTTATCTGTTCCCCGTCTAAATTCGAGTTATTGTTTTAATAGGGTGGATTTTATTACAATAATTGATCATATTTCAAAGACTAGAAGGAATACTTGGGATCAAGAAATTTAAAATAAAGGGAAAGAAATCTATTCTTGATGATTCCCAAAGTTACCATCCTAGAGACCAGAAATCATAGAAATGAACACTTCTTGAAAATTTTGCTATGTATGGAAAGGAAAGGGCGTCAGGGATATTTCCTATAATGATCAAGGTGGCATCCATATCTAATTCCCTTCCTCCTTTAGTGTGCCCCATGGCTCATTTCAGTTCCCCGGGCTGCCCCCTGAGAGCTCTGCCCTTGAGAACACACACTCTGCTCTCCTTTGTCTTGCAGTATCTCACATTTCAAACTCTATCCAGTCCCTATATTTGGAAACTGCTTTTTTATGTCTAGTGAAAGTCCCACAGGTAAAGAAGTGTTCTTTCACATTTGTGGAACACTCCTATAGAGTAGTTAGATAAAACTATAAACCTACATAATGACATAAGGTATTAAACAATGGATCTTTGTTTCTAAAAGAAGAATGGCTGGTCAGTTTCTAATGCAGCTGAAAATCAAAACATTGGAGTAAAGAGAGATAGTGAACAGCTGTTCTAAATCAGACTAATGAAAAAGGTTTAAGAAATCACCAAGTAAAACACTGTAGATCAGTTTTACTGAAAATATGATTTCTGTACCTATGGAAGACTGGTGGTTCAGCAAATGAATATTAGGTTGCTCCAGTGTACCCAGCACTGCAGTAAGCACCATAGAGGATCCGTAAAAAAGAAAATAAGACACATCAAGTGCTAGATTGTACTAGTGTCTATAGGAATTCAGAGAACAAAAGAGTGATGTATTAGTAGAGGGAGAGAAAGGTGAGAGACTTTATCTCTGGTAGGATCACCAGTCAACTTTGTGACACATAGCAGCACAGAGCAGAAAAGATGTCATTATAACTTCCCTTCACATCCTCTTAATTAGCAACCTCTTTAGTTCTTTGATTCCTCAGGTCTCTTTTAATTATATCTTTCTTTCCATTTCCATTTTTAACAGCCCAGTTCACAACTTTATTGCTTCAGCTAAGACTCTTGTAGTGCCCTCAAAACTGTGTCTAGAGACACATATCCATTCCAAAGTCATCTTTCCAAAGCAGTGCTTTCATCACACCTAAAATCTTTGTGAGGTAGGGCAATTTGCATTTCCTAAGCATCTGACAACACGAGGGAGCTCTTCATTCATCATCTGGTGTTTGCTTGGCCTTCAGAGCTATTCTAATATCTGGGAACCAACCTAGGGCAGGGCTATATTGTTATTGGCAGGAATGAGGTTGCTGAGGGATTGCACACCTAAAAAAAAAGGACCATTTTTAATTTTTTCGTATAATATCTCATATTCTGACCAGTGATATTTTACACTGCTTCCTCTTTACATTTTTGTAAAATATATATTGATATCATACTAACATATTAACTAAAGTTGTTGAAAAGACTCACTTCTGGAGAATATGCTCAGTGGATAATGGGGCCAAGGAACAAATGCTCATCCTGATGCTTCCCTCCCCAACCCCATCTCCCAAGCCACATTTCTACAAGCTTCAAGAAATGTTTTGTGGGTGAGCAGAAAGGGAAGAAAGAAGGAGGAAAGGGAAGCAGGGAAGGAAGTAGGGAGGAAGAGAGATTGAGGTGAAACCAAGCAGGACCCTGCAGTGCCTTGCCTGGGTGCAAAATTCCCTCCATATCCCACGTTTCTTGTTTGAAGAAAG
The DNA here is from genome assembly GCF_028023285.1 of Balaenoptera ricei. Classification (NCBI taxonomy): domain Eukaryota; kingdom Metazoa; phylum Chordata; class Mammalia; order Artiodactyla; family Balaenopteridae; genus Balaenoptera; species Balaenoptera ricei. The sequence goes on along the minus strand of NC_082648.1, from coordinate 27,834,979 downwards.
GCTTTTATCTCCTAGGCCCTCTCTGAGTTCCAAAGAGCAGGCTCAAGTAGTTAATGATTAGAACAATGGAGTCACAGGACTCCTGGTTCATCCTGAAGGGATATAGATAACAATCTAACACATATCTCTGAGTTGTTCTGCAGAAACTAGGACTGCCACTCATTGTGGATAGTGACTGTATGCTGACCACCAGCACCTAGACCCCATACTGATTGGAACCAGAGGTTGATTGTTGAGATTCCTGGAACATCATCCTGTTACCTCACCACCATCAGAAGAATGTCCACAAGCTGATCAGGCACCCTGCAACCCTCACTCCTAATTTTGCCTTTAAAAACCCTTCCCTGACAACCATCCGGTCTTTTGAGCATGAGCTGCCCATTCTCCTTGCTTGGGTGCCCTGAAGTAAATGCTGTACTTTCCTTCACCACAACCCTGTGTCATTAGATTGATTTTGCTGTGTGTTGCACTAGCAGACTCCAATTTTGTTGGGAAACAGGGGAGGAGTGCTGTGGGAGAATAGAGGAGGAAAACAATAGCTCTAGCTGGGGGTAGGGATGCAGGAAAGATTTCACAGAAATGATGATATTTTAATTGAGTCTTGAAGAATTAAGAATTAGGTAGAAGGGTGGGCTTTCTAGAAAAGTCAGAGAGAGTGGCTTGTGAAGAGGCATGCAGTGTTTAGAGAAGGATTAAAAGTCTGGTGTGATTGGAGGATGGGTTAGTCCATCAGGGGAGGGAGAGGAGATGGGGTGGAGGATGGCAGGAGATGGAGTCAGACTGAGGTCAGAACATATGCCATGTTATAGAGTTGGACTTTACAGACAATAACAAAACAGGAAATTGATGCCCTGACAGCTGTGGCAGACCTTCTTGTTGAGGAGGTCTTCGTTATGTTTGGGAATTGTTTTTAATGATAACTTGAAGTAGCATTAGGTTGGCTGGTAGTGAATGCAGAACTTCTTTGTGAATCATGTTCAGGAATGGAATTATTTGTTGGTGTTAGAAACTTGGGAATTCAGACTTTCCTGAGTCATTTATGGCTTATGAAGTACACTAATGGCTGAATCTTTAAAAAAAGAAGTGTTAAACAGCAGGTTATTCTTAGGTTATGAATGATCTTTCATTAGTTTAAACACCTGTAGTGGTGGATGGTAAAAGACTTAAAACTAATTTCACTTTTGATTTTCCTATAAAGGAATTGGAGTCCATGCATATGAAATATTTCCATCTCTTTTTTTTTTTAAATAGATCTTTATTGGAGTATAATTGCTTCACAGTACTGTGTTAGTTCTTGTTGTACACCAGAGTGAATCAGTGAATATGCATATACATGTCCCCATATCCCCTCCCTCTTGAGCCTCCCACCCGTCCTCCTTATCCCACCCCTCTAGTTCATCGCAAAGCACCTAGCTGATCTCCCTGTGCTATGCTGCTGCTTCCCACTAGCTAACTATTGGAAAACAGGATGGGGGTTCCATCTCCTTTTAAAAGGGTGTTTATATTAAATAAAAGTGATTCAAATTCTAGTTTTAGTGAAAATAGCCTACATTTTTACCAATTAACTTGATTGCTAAGTCCCAACAGTTTAAAATATGAGATCATTATATAATTCTCAGTATAGATGCCAGAAGTGGTTCATTTTTAATACCCTTATACTCATGAGGTAACACTTCTGTGTTTGAACATGTGTTTCAGAAGCAGTGGGAATTAGTTTTTAGTCATGAGGCCCATTACTCTTATCCCCTCACCTGTGCCACACCCACTCACACACAGCCATTCTCAACATACACATGTTCACCTCTGTACACAGGTGCATGTATTGGTGGGTTAGCCAGCTATAAGAGAGAATTTCCTCACTGTTCTTGCTAGCAGATACTGGAAAATTCCCTCCCATAATGTCTTAGGAGTCTCCATTACCTGAAATGAATCAGGTGTAACCTTCTTTGAAGCCAAAAAGAGTCCTAGGTTACCTTTAAAGTATGTCTTTAGCCACAGTCCTAACGTGTTGCCATCCTGAGTGTGGTTTCTCTGAGGCGATACGTAAGGAAGTGCAAATGTGCAAATGTGCAAGAGAAAAAAAGGAAGTGCAAATCCACCTTGGTAATAGGCTGTCTAACCTAGTCACCTTCTAGGCAGAAGTAAAAGGGGAGGAAAAAAATGCCACTTCTGTGAGGCATTTGGGAGGTATTGTTTTACACATAGCAATTTTATTTGTTCTCTGTAAATTATCCTGTCTGTATCAAACTGAGTTGGATTTCATAACACTGTACACACCTGCAATTAGTAGAGGACAAATTATGCTACTAAATAGACGTAAACTGAATGTCATTACAGTGGCAAAGCAAATGGTAACAGAATGTTTATAAAATTGTCTTTTAAAAGGGCTTTTTATTGTTGCATGTAATCATTACCTTTCCTGATGGATTCTGTCACACTAGCATGACTTATTTTAACCAAACAAACTCAGTTTTCCTGGCTTGTACTGTTTACATACTACTATATTCATCAAATAAGAGCACTTTTAGAATGCTTCTTTTAAAGCTTATTTTCAGGTGAAATAACAGATTTTGAGCAGCTGTGAGAAAAATCTAATGATTTTTGAGGGAAGGTGTTTAACTTACAGGTGTGACATTACCAGGGTAGGAATAATTTTTAATTTCTGTGACCAAATTTCTTTTAAATTTCATGTAAGATACATACTTTTCTTAAACAGAGTTAAGTTTCTTCTTAATTCATTGGTATCTTCAGAGGCTAGTCTGACCAGAGCTGGAGTGTTTCTGCAGCTAGCTTCCTATACCTTCTGGCCTCAGAGGCTGATTATTCCTTTGGCTGAAGAGGAGCCAAGGCTCAGATGTTCTAGGTGCTTCCTGATAGTAGCCAAGTCATCGCTGGAGGATCAAGTTGACAGGAGAGGGCAGGTTTGGAATTTTGCTGAATCTGTGACTGTTTGTCTAGGAATGCAGACACGGAGATGACTCTGGAGCGAGCAGTGAGTGTGCTTGAGGCAGACCACACGCCGCCGTCCAGGATTTCTGCTGCAGCTACTTTCATACAGCATGAGTGCTTCCAGAAATCTGAAGCGCGGAAAAGGGTGAGCATATCATATTAAGTCTGATGAAAACTAGCACACTTTCACATCTATTACAGTGATACTGCAAACTGAAACCAATTTTAATTTATTTTAATTTTTGAAAATCTTCATTGAGTTATGTCAATCATAGCTCAATTTTTTAAATTAATTAAATAAATAAATAAAAATAAATCTTTATTGAGACCTTTTAATTTAAAAGGAAATATACACTGATTGCCAAAAAAAATTTTCCTGCAATCCAGAACTTAGAATGTAAATCACTATACATACCTCTCCCTTCTTTGTCTGACCCTTTAGAACCATCCCCAGAGATAATTGTTTGTATCAGTCTGTGTAGTTTCAGAATTTTCTGAGAGAGAAAGGGGGTGAGAGAGAGAAAATGAGTGTACATTTTAGGCTATTATTTTCTACGTTTAAAAAAAATATTAAATGTAAGCAATGTGTTCCAATTTTTGTTTTCCTTAAACAATTTCTTTAACATATTACAACAATGGTTCAATGGATAGCTTTGTACATGTATCTTTTGGCATTTCCACCAGTGTTGCTATAGCACAGATCCTCCAAAATGGAATCAATGTTCGTTTTAAAAAGTGGTACATTTGTGGGGGGAAAAAAATCGTAGTTCAAAAAGGTATGCAGTGAAAAGTAAGTTTCTCTCCTACTCCAAACCCCAGTCTACCCCCCATTTCCCTCTTTCTCTATCAACCTCCCATTCTCACTCCTCCTCCCTCCCTCCTTCTCTCTTTGTCTCTCTCATCAATTTTGGGGTATCTTTCCAGAGATAGTTTATGCATGTAGAAACAATTATTGGATGGGTTGGTTGAATATCCTTTTTTGTTTAAAATAAAATCACAAATGGTAACAGGTTATTTACAGTACTCAGTACTTTATGTTTTTATCTAACACTATATCTTGGAAATCTTCAGTATTTATTAGCCCTACTTCATTCTTTAAAACTGCTACATAGATTTCTCTTGTATAAGTGCACCAATTTTGTTTGTTCAGTTTTTTAACAGACTTATTAAGGTTCAAAATGACAAAGTTTTGACATATGTTTTGATACTGTGAAACCATCATCACAATCAATGTAATGAGCATATCCATTACCTCCAAAGTTTCCTTGTGCCCCTTGGTAATCAATACATCCCACCCCTACACAACCCACTTCCAGTCCCCAGGCAACCAGTGATCTGCTTTCTGTTACTATAGATAAGTTGAATTTTCTAGATTTGTATATAAATGGAATCATATAGTAAATATGCATTTTTTGTCTGGATTCTTTTACTCAGCTTAAATCTTTTAAGATCCATCTGTGTTGTATGTATCAAAAGATGTGTGTGTGTGTATGGCTGAGTAGTATTTTGTTGTATGGATACACCATAATGTGTTTATCCATTTACCTGTTGATGGACATTTGAGTTTTGGCTATTACAAATAAAGCTGCTATGAACATATGTATACAAACAAATGTTTTAATTTCTCTGGGGTAAATTCCTTGGAGTGGAATGCCTGGATGATATGGAAGTTGTATGACTTTTTAAGGAGTTGCCAAACTGTTTTACAAAGTAGCTGTACCATTTTACATTCCCACCAGCAATGTATGAGAGTTCCAGTTCCTCGATATCCTAACACTTGACATGGTCAGTATTTATTAGAGCCTATAGGTTTGTAGTAGTATTTCATTGTAGTTTTAATTTGCATTTTCCTAATGACTAATGATGTTGAACATCTTTTCATTTGCTTATTTATTTTTAATTTTATTTATTTATTTATTTATTTTTGGCTGTGTTGGGTCTTCGTTTCTGTGCGAGGGCTTTCTCTAGTTGCGGCAAGTGGGGGCTACTCTTCATCGCAGTGCGTGGGCCCCTCACTGTCGCGGCCTCTCTTGTTGCGGAGCACAGGCTCCAGACGCGCAGGCTCAGTAGTTGTGGCTCACGGGCCTAGTTGCTCTGCGGCATGTGGGATCTTCCCAGACCAGGGCTCGAACCCGTGTCCCCTGCATTGGCAGGCAGATTCTCAACCACTGGGCCTCCAGGGAAGCCCCATTTGCTTATTTATTATCTGTATACCTTCTTTGGTGAAATGTGTTTCCAGATCTTTTGCCCATTTTTTTATTTGGGTCTCTTGTTTTCTTATTGAATTCTGATATTTCTTTATAGATTCTGGATATAAATCTTTTTTCATATATATGATTTGGAAATATTTTCTCTCAATTGTGTTTTGTTTTTTCATTCTCTTAACAGTTTTTAATTTTGATGGAGTCTAATTTATCAATTTTTTCCTTATGGGTCATACTTTTCATGGTGTATCCAAGAAATCTTTCTTTACTCCAAGGTCACAAAAATACTCTTCTATATTTTCTTCTAGAAGTTTTTTAAGTGTAATATTTTATAGTTGATCAGTAGTCCTTTTGGGGTTAATTTTTGCATATATTGCAAGATGTGGACCAAAATTGCTTTTCTTAAAATATATGTATATGCAATTGTTTAGGCAGGATTTGTTAAAAAGACTAGCCTTTTGGTAGTGAGTTTTTTTTTGCACTTTTGTTGAAAAGGAATTGATCATATACATATATGTGAGTTTATTTCTGGACTATGTATTCTATTCCATTGATCTCTGTCTATCTTTATACAAATTCCGTACTGTCTTGATTACCATAGTTTTATATTAAGTCTTGAAATTAGGTAATGTTAGTCCTCTGACTTTGTTCTTTTTCAAGTTATTTTGGCTATTCTAGGTATTTTGCTGTTCCATTTGAATTTTAGAAATGAGCTTGTCAATTTCCATATTTTATAGAACTGCTGGGATTTTGTTTTGAGGTTGCATTGAATCTGTAGATCAATATGTGGAGAATTGACATCTAAACAAGTCTTCTGACCTCTGAACATGGTATACTGCATCACTTACTTAGGTCTTCTTTAATTTCTCTCAACAGTGTTTTGTAGTTTTTACTCTAGAGATCTTTCATTTTTTTGTCAGATCTTTCCCTAAAGATACCATATTTCTAGATGCTTTTATAAATGGTCAACTTTTTCTTTTCATTTCAATTTTTGATAGTTCAATGATAGTAGATAGAAATGCAGTTGATTTTTATATGTTGATTTTGTATCTGTGTTATTACCTAATTCACTTATCAGGTCTTGTAGCATATTTGTAGATTCATCACATTTCTACATAGAAGGTCATGCCAACTGTAAATAAAGACAGTTTTGTTTCTTCCTTTCTAATCTGGATGACTTATATGTCTTTTTTTTTTTTTAATTTAGTACTGGCTAGAACCTCCAGTACAATGTTAAAAAGAAGTGAGAGTGGACATGTCCTGTTCCTGATTGTAGGGGAAAGCATTCAGTTGTGCTTACACTATTAAGTATGATGCTACCTGTAAGTTTTTGTTGTTGTTGTTGTTGTTTTTTGAGGAATTTAATCTGGGGTATTTTTGTGGTTTTTCTTTTTCTTTTTTCTTTTCTTGCTTGCTTTTTTTTTTTTTTGGAAGAAAGGGAAAAGGCTTATACTTTAGTATTTTTAACAACAGTTTTTTCCAGATGTAACTGACATATAATATTATATTAGTTTCAGGTATACAATATAATGGTATGATATATGTATATATTGTGCAGTGATCACCACAATAAATCTGGTTACCATTTATCACCACACACAGTTACAAAATTTTTTTTCTTGTCATGAGAAGTTTTAAGATCTACTGTCTTAGCAACTTTCAAATATACAATACAGTATTATTAACTATAGTCATCATGCTGTACATTACATCCCCAGGACTTATTTATTTTATAGCCGGAAGTTTGTACCTTTTTTTTTTTTTTTTTTTAGTTTTTTTTTTAGTTTGTACTTTTTGACCCCCTTCACCCATTGCACCCTGCCCCAAACCTCCTCCCCACCTCTGGCAACCACCAAACTGTACTCTGTACCTATGATTTTGGGGTTTTTTTGTTTTATTTGTTTCTTAGATTCCAGATGTGAGTGAGGTCATAGGGTGTTTGTCTATCTCTGTCTGACTTATTTCACTTAGCATAATGCCTTTAAGGTCCATACATGTTGTTGCAGTGGCAGTAATTCCTTCCTTTTTATAGCTGAATAATATTCCATATATATATATTTACACACACACACCACAAGTTCTTTATCTATTCATCCATCGATGGACACTTAGGTTGTTTCCATGTCTTAGCTATTATAAATAATGCTGCAGTCGAGCTTCCCTGGTGGCGCAGTGGTTAAGAATCTGCCTGCCAATGGAGGGTACATGGATTCGAGCCCTGGTCTGGGAAGATCCCACATGCCGCAGAACAACTAAGCCTGTGCGCCACAACTGCTGAAGCCCGTGCGCCTAGAGCCCGTGCTCTGCAACGAGAAGCCACCGCAATGAGAAGCCCGCACACCACAACGAAGAGTAGCCCCGGCTCACTGCAACTAGAGAAAGCTGGTGCACAGCAACGAAGACCCAACACAGCCAAAAATAAATAAATAAATTAAATAAATTTATTAAAAATACTAATAATAATGCTGCAGTGAACACGGGGGTTCATATATCTTTTTGAGTTAGTGTTTTTGTTTCCTTCAGATAATACCTATAAGTAGAATTGCTGCATTATATGGTTGTTCTATTTTTCATTTTTTGAGGAACCTCCATACCATTTTCCACAGTGGCTGCTCCAATTTACATTCCCACCAACAGTACACAAAAGTTTCTTGTCTTTTTGGTAATAGCAATTCTAACGAGTGTGAGGTAATATCTCATTGTGGTTTTGATTTTCATTTCCTTGTTGATTAATGATGCTGATTAGTGACACATCTTTTCATGTGTTTATTAGCCATCTGTCTGTTTTCTTTGGAAAAATGTCTATTCATGTCCTCTTCCCATTTTTTAATCAGGTTGTTTGTTTTGATGTTGAGTTGTATGAGTTCTTTGTATACTTTATATACATAAAGTATATAAAGTATATATATATATATATACTTTATATACATCCCTTATCAGGCATATGATTTGCAAATATTTTCTCCCATTGTATAGGTTGCCTTTTGTTGATCTATTCTTCTGCTGTGCAGAAACTTTTTAGTTTGATATAGTCCTACTTGTTTATTTTTGCTTTTGTTGCCTTTCTTTGGATGTCAAATCCAAAAAATCATCACCAAGACCAACGTCAAGGAGCTTACAGCCTGTTTCCTTCCAGGAGTTTTATGGTTTCAGGTCTTACGTTCAAGTCTTTAATCCATTTTCAGTTGATTTTTGTGTATGGTGTAAGATAGGGGTACAGTTACATTTTTTTGCATGTGGCTGTGCAGCTTCCCCAAAACCTTTTATTGTGTATTCTTGGCTTCTTTGTTGTAAATTGATCATAATGTGTGGGTTTATTTCTGGGCTCTCTAATCTGTTCCACTGATCTATATGTCTGTTTTTATTCTAAAATCATACTGGTTTGATTATTATAGCTTTTAAATATAGTTTGAAATCAAGGAAGCATGATGCCTCCAGCTTTGTTCTTTTTTCTCAAGATTCCTTTATCTATCAGGGTCTTTTGTGGTTCTATATAAATGTTAGGATTGCTTGTTCTACTTCCATGAAAAATACCGTTGGAATCTTGATGGGGATTTCATTGAATCTGGAGATTGCTTTGGGTAGTATAGACATTTTAATGATATTAATTCTTCCAATCTATGAGCATGGAATATATTTCCATTTACTTGTGTCTTCTTCAGTTTCTTTCATCAATGTCTTATAATTTTCAGTGTACAGGTCTTTCACCTCATTGGTTAAATTTATTCCTAGGATTTTATTCTTTTTGCTGCAATTGTAAATGGGATTGTTTTCTTAATTTCTCTGTCTGATAGTTTGTTATTAAGTATAAAGAAATGCAACCGATTTTTGTATATTAGTTTGGTATCTTACAACTTTACTAAATTTGTTGATTAGTTCTAACAGTTTTCTGTGACGTCTTTAGGGTTTCCTGTACATAATATCATGTCATCTGCAAATAGTGACAATTTTACTTCTTCCTTTCTGATTTGATGCCTTTTATTTCTTTTTCTTGCCTAGTTGCTCTGGCTAGGACTTTCAATACTATGTTGAACAGAAGTGGTGAGAGTGGGCAACCTTGTTGCTTCTGATCTTTGAGGAAAAGCTTTCAGCTTTTTACCATTGAGTATGATGTTAGCTGTTGGTGTAGGTTTTTCATAAATCACCAAATCAAGTTGAATAACTTCCCTTCTGTCCCTAATTTAATAGATTTTTTTTCCCCCTCAGGAATGACTGTTGAATTTTGTCAAATGCTTTTTATACATCTATTGAAATACTTCTCTGGTTTTTATTTTAATTTTGCTAATATGATATATTACTTTGATTTTTAAATGTTACCCCATTCCTATGATGAAACCCTCTTGGTCATGATGTACTGTCACTTTTTATATTTTTGAATTAGATTTGCTAAAATTTTGTCAAGAAATTACAAAGCTAATTTACAAATGATATTGACCTGTAATTTTCCTTTCTTTTAATGTCTTTGTCCAGTTTTAGATTGAGGGTAATACTAGCCTCATAGAATAAATTGGAAAGTGTCCTCTTCTCTTCAATTTTCTGAAAGATTTTGATTGGACTTGGTATTATTTCTTCCTTAAATGTTTGGTGGAATTCACCAGTGAAGCTATTTTAACCATAAGTCTTCTTTGTGAGAAGGTTATTAACTATAAATTTAATTTCTTTAACTGATATGGGGCTATTTGGACTATCTATTTCTTCCTGTTGAGCTTTGGTAGTTTATGTCATTCAAAGACCAAAGTCTTTGTTCATTTTATCTAAGTTGTTCCAGTGCTCTTCATTTCTTTTTGTAGGTGGTGTCATCTGATGTCATTTCCCTTTGCCTGAAGAATTTTTTAAAACATATATTATAATGCAAATCTCCGCTTAACTATTTCAGCTTTGAATATCTGAAAAAGAATTTCATCTTTGCTTTTGAAAGATATTTTCACTAGTAACAGGACCCTAGGTTGATGGTGTTTTAATTCCAATACTTGAAAGTTGTTGCTCCATTGTCTTGTCACCTGCATTGTTTCAGACAAGAAATGTCCTGTCCTCCTTATTTTTGTACTGTACATGATATGTCTCTCCCTGCCTACCCAAGCTGCTTTTAAGATTTTATCTTTATCATTGGTGTTGAGCAGTTCGGTCACAATGTACCTTTGTGCAGTTTTCCGTAGGCTTCTTGAGTTCATTAGACTTCTCAAAATTGTTGATTTCTGCTTTTCATCAAATTTTGGAATTTTGTTTGGGAAATTTTCTTCTGTCCCACCTTTGGGAACTACAGTTACATATATATTAGGCTGCTTGAAGTTGTCCCACAGCTCATGCATACTCTATTTTTCTTTTTTAGTTGGTTTCTTTTTTCTGTATGTTTCTTTTTGGATAAATTCATTTTCTATGCTTTAAATATACTAAAATTTTTTCTGCAATGTTTAATATGCCATTAATCTCATTCAGTGTACTTTTTATTTCATAAATTATAGTTTTCCTCTCTAGAAGTTAAATTTGAGTCTTTTTTATATCTTCTGTGTCCCTACCTAACATGTTTCATCTTTCCTCAAGATATCTGAACGTAGGGAAGACTGTTAAAATAGCTGCTTGAATGACCTTGTCTGTTAATTCTAACATCTGTGTCCATTCTAGGTGGGTTTCATTTTTTTAAAATTTATTTTATTGAAATATAGTTGATTTACAATGTTGTGTTAATTTCTGCTGTCCAGCAAAGTGATTCAGGTCTACATATATGTATTCTTTTTCATATTCCTTTCTATTATGGTTTATTACAGAATATTGAATATAGTTCCCTGTGCTATACAGTAGGATCTTGTTGTTTATCCATCCTATATATAATAGTTTGCATCTGCTAATCCCAAACTCCCAATCCTTCCCTCCCCTACCTTCCCCTCCCACTTGGCAACCACAAGTCTGTTCTCTATGTCGGTGAGTCCGTTTCTGTTTCATAGGTAAGTTCATTTGTGTCATATTTTAGGTTCCACATATAAGTGATATCATATGGTATTTATCTTTCTCTTTCTGACTTACTTACTTAGTATGATAATCTCTGGGTCCATCCATGTTGCTGCAACTGGCATTGTTTCATTCTTTTTTATGCCTGAGTAGTATTCCATTATATCTATCACATCGTCTTTATCCATTCATCTGTCAGTTGTTTCCATGTCTTGGCTATTGTGAATAGTGCTGCTATGAACATAGGGGTGCATGTATCTTTTCAAATTATAGTTCTGTCCAGATATATGCCCAGGACAGAAGTTGAGACACAGATGTAGAGAACAAACGTATGGACACCAAGGGGGGAAAACTGCGGTGGGGTGGGGATGGTGGTGTGCTGAACTGGGCGATTGGGATTGACATGTATACAGTGATGTGTATAAAATTGATGACAAAATAAAAAAAAAAAAAAAAAACAGAACAGATATATGCCCAGGAGTGGGATTGCTGAATCATATGGCAACTCTATTTTCAGTTATTTGAGGAACCTCCATACTGTTTTCCACAGTGGCTGCACCAATTTACATTCTGAGTGGGTTTCATTTGATTGTTTTTACTCCTCATTATGGATAATATTTTTCTTCTTTGCATGCCTGGAAATTTTTTATTGAATGCCAGGTATTATGAATTTTATCTTGTTGGATGCTGGGCATTTTTATATTTGTAGATATTCTTGAGTTTTCTTCACAAACTCAAGGATGACAATTAAATTACTTGAAAACAGTTTGACTCTTTCAAATCTTGCTTTTAAGATTTGTTGGTGGGACCAGAGCAGCATTTATTCTAGAACTAATTAGTCCCCACTTCTTAAGGCAAGACACTTCTGAGAACTCTACCCAATGTACTATGAATTATGAGGCTTTCTGGCTGGCTAGTGAGAATAGGCCCTGTTCACGGGCCTGTGTGAGCATGAGGAGCAGTAACTTTTTTAGGCAGTTACTTCCGTGGCCTCAGGCAACTTCCTCACAAAGATGAACTGATTAATACTCTACTGAATACTAAATGGGGACGCTCTGCAGATCTCAGGAGTTCTCTTTCCGTGCAGCTCTTTTCTTACTGTTACTCCTCCCTGCAAACATTAGCCTCTTTGTTCTTCTTGGATTCTTCACTCTTTCTCTTCAGCTCTGCTTGTTGAATTCCACTTTAGGTTTTCCCGCATCACACCATAGCCTGGGAACTCTCTCAAGACTGTGATCTGAGGCAGCAGTAGGGCTGTCCTTGCTTGTTCTCCATCTCTTAGGGATCACTGTCCATCATTGCCTCATGTCCAGTTATTGAAACTATTGTATGTTTTGTCTGGTTTTTTTTTTTTTTTTTAAATACTCTATGTCTCTGTAGCTTTTTCTTTTTTTTTTAATTATTATTTATTTATTTTTGGCTGTGTTGGGTCTTCGTTTCTGTGCGAGGACTTTCTCCAGTTGTGGGAAGCGGGGGCCACTCTTCATCGTGGTACGTGGACCTCTCACTATCGTGGCCTCTCTTGTTGCGGAGTACAGGCTCCAGACACGCAGGCTCAGTAGTTGTGGCTCACGGGCCTAGTTGCTCCGTGGCATGTGAGGTCTTCCCAGACCAGGGCTCGAACCCATGTCCCCTGCATTGGCAGGCAGATTCTCAACCACTGCGCCACCAGGGAAGCCTTGTCTGGTTTTTAAAATTGTTCAAATGGTAGGTAAATCCAGTCCTCATTACTAGTTAGTCACTTTTAATTTTGATAAATAACCTCCTATAAATCTTCCCCCAAATTATACAAATTTACACTCCCACCAGCATGGTGTCAAAGTGCCTATTTACATGCACCATTACTACCACAACATATTATTCTTTTTTGTTCATTTTTGTTAATCTGATAAGGAGAAAGAAAGGTATCTCTTTATAGAAGAAATTCTCCATTTCTGGAAATCAAGACGAATAACTGATCAGGTAATCAGAGTTACAGAGAAATTCTTTTAAAAAATTATGCACACACACACACAGAATTTGTCATTGTCTTTCATACATAAACTATGCTGATTATGTTTCATTTGCCATTTTTAGTTTTTTTGGAGTGAGATGAGAACTTAGTGGCACTTATTCATCTGAGTTCTTATCCTTCTAGATTCTTATATTTTTACCTAGTCTTTTAGGTTAATTTCTTCCACAACCAATTGCAGAGCTTTTTAAAGCTCTTCACCTTTCTCTAGTCTTTCTAAAGCATTCAAATTAGTTTTCAGATACACAGAGCTTTTTCAGAATAGGTAAATAAATTACATAATTACAATAACAAGTATAACTGACATAAATGCATTGAGTAAGAAACCTAAGTTATTCTTGGTAAACTAGAAGAAATAAGAATGCAAAGGCCAACGTATACTAACCTACAGCTTGGATAGTACTCAAAATCTGTGGATGTCACAGAGGGAAGAGAGAATGTGATTAATCCTGCAGATCAGTTAGTAAGTCAGACAAATGAGCTTCCACTGATTTTTTTTTTCACTTGCATTTCATTAATTATTCATGAAGATGAGCATTTTTTGATATTTTTTTGACTTTGTATTTATTCAGTCAATTGTCATTTTTTAATTCATTGGCTATTTTTTCTAAGATGTGTCTGTTTCTTTTTTTTAATATTTTATTTATTTATTTATTCATTTATTTTGGTTGCACTGAGTCTTAGTTGTGGCAGGCAGGCTCCCCAGTTGCAGCTCTCGGGCTCCTTAGTTGCAGCTTGCTGGCTCCTTAGTTGTGGCATGTGAACTATTAGTTGCGGCATGCACGTGGGATCCAGTTCCCTGACCAGGGATCGAACCTGGGCCCCCTGCATTGGGAGTGCAGAGTCTTACCCGCTGTGCCACCAGGGAAGTCCCAAGACGTGTGTCTGTTTCTTAATTATTTGTAGGAGTTCTTTACCTATTATGCACGTTAATCCATTTCTACATATGTGACAGTGTTGTTTCCTAACTTTGCTTATGATATTTTTCATTGTGCATGATTTTAAATTCTTTTTTTTAAAATTAATTAATTTATTTTTGGCTGCGTTGGGTCTTTGTTGCTGAGTGCAGGCTTTCTCTAGTTGCGGCGAGCGGGGGCCACTCTTCGTTGTGGTGTGCGGGCTTCTCATCGCCATGGCTTCTCTTGTTGCGGAGCACAGGCTCTAGGCACGTGGGCTTCAGTAGTTGTGGCACATGGGCTCAGTAGTTGTGGCTCGCGGGCTCTAGAGCACTGGCTCAGTAGTTGTGGCACACGGGCCTAGTTGCTCCGCAGTATGTGGGATCCTCCCGGACCAGGACTGGAGCCCGTGTCCCCTGCACTGGCAGGTGGATTCTTAACCATTGTGCCACCAGGGAAGTCCCTAATTTTAAATTCTTATGAAGTAAATTTGTCAATATTTTTTTCATGATATCTGTATTTTATGTATTGCTTCAAAAGACCTATCCCATCTATTTTTACTTTTAAAAGTTATGCAAGTCTTGGGTATTTCTCACTGACCCTTTGCCTATGTTTATTCCATGGAAAAAATAAGTAAGCATTTTTAAAAATAATACATTTAGCTAGTAATAAACCTTCTTTATACACAAATCTTTTTTTATTCCCAATTTTGAAAACTCAGCATTTTTATACATGCTTTCATTTTATAATGTGGAATTACATGAAATTTTCTCTTGTTACCCAAGTTGGGCTAGATTTCCACTATCTCTTAAATTACTAATTTGATTGTAAATATCATTTTGCTTGCATATAGGATTAAACCTATGCTTGCCTTCTTAGCTCTTATTCATTGTAATAAAGCTAGAACAAAGACTGGTTTTAAAAGTAATGAAACATGAAAACTGTATGAAACCTCTACATGTATATGCTTGGTAGAAAAATCTAAGAAATGAAAATATAACCCAAGGGCATTAACAAAATCCCATTAATATTAAGAATGGTACTATAGTTTTTTAATGTTATTTACAAAAAACAGTTACAGTTTGAATATAAAGATCAAAATTTTAAATCATAAACTTCAGTGTCAACTTTTCAGTTATTATTTTATTTGATTAAGACTCAGCATTTAACACTGTCAATCCCTCATTCCTTTTTGAAACTTTCTTCTTTTGGCCCAGAGTCTCCTGGCTCTTTTTCCATTTCTCTGACTCCTTCAGGTTTCTTCTGTTAAAAAAAAAAAAATTATCCGCAACCTGTACCTTAAATGTTTATGTTCCCTAGATGCTTTCCTGGGACTTTTCTTATTTGACACCATCTCCTGACCCACCTCATCTACTCCTCTGGCTTCCACTAATGTGTGATCTGAGTGCTAATGACACAGCATCTCCAGACCTTATCTTTCCCTGGGTTCCAAACCACAGGTCCGTCTATTTGTTAGACATCCCACTGAACTCAATATCAACTTATCTAAAAATGAACACATTATCTTCATTGCTGTTTTTTCTCTACTGTTCAGTCAGTTCTCCTTCTAAACTTGTTCTTTCTGCTGGGTTGGCAGGTAGGGTATGTGGTGGTTTAAGCATTGACTCTCAAGAGTAGCCAGGGGCTGGGTGTGAATCCCAGCAACCTAATTACCTGGGTGACCTTGGGCAAGATATTTTACCACTCTAAACCTCAGCTTTCCTTTAAACTGGAACTAATAGTCCTACTACAAAGAGTTGTTGTGAGAATGCAATCAGATAATCATACAATGCTTGCCCTGAAATAATAACTCACTCCTCTGTGAGTGGTAGTTCACCCAGGTAGTTTGACACCAAAATAGGAACAGAGACTTTGAACCTTCTTTCTTCCTTACTTCTCATGTTCATGCAGTCTTCAAGTCCTATTAATGCTGCTCTTAAAAGTGTCCTGGGGACTTCCCTGGTGGTCCAGTGGTAAAGAATCTGCCTTTCAATGCAGGGGACACGGGTTCAATCCCTGGTTGGGGCACTAAGATCCCACATGCCACGGGGCAACTAAGCCCGCATGCCACAACTACTGAGCTCCTGCGCCTCAACGAGAGAGTCTGCGTGCCACAAACTACAGAGCCCATGTGCTCTGGAGCCCGCGTGCCGCAACTGGAGAAGAGAAAACCTGCATGCCACAACTAAAGAGAAGCCCGTGCACCACAACGAAGAGCCAGAGCGCCACAACACAAGATCCCACATGCCTCAACGAAGATCCTGCGTGCCACAACTAAGACCCAACACAGCCAAAAAATAAATAAAGAAAAGAAAATAAATAAATAAATATATTTTTTTAAAAGTGTCCTGAATCTGCCTACATCTTGCTCTCCCTAATCAAGATGCTGATCCCTGTCACCATCATCCTTTTAATCCAGCTGCCTCCTAATTAATCTCTCTGCCTCCATTCTTATCCACTTCTAATCCCAGTCTCTTCACAGCATCCAGCAAGACCTTTCCAATAACTGCCCTGCTTGCCTGCAGTATAAAGGACAAATCCCTTAATTTAATCTGCAAGACCCTTCTTAAGCTGGTTTTGTTTCCATGCCTGCTTCAAATTTCATCACCGAAGCAGTGACTGCCATAACTGTCTTGCAAAATCTTATTGTAAAACTAATACAAACTCATTATAAGAAATTTGAGAAATTAAAAAAGAAAAAAGGAAAAAAGCCCACAGTCCCTCTATTGTTATCATTTGTTTTTCCTCTCTGATTTTTTTAATGCATACATGTACATAGCTGTCATCAAATTGAATATGTAGCTTTGTTTATGGGGATGTTTTGTTTTTAAAAAGCATGCCTAAATACATGCTTGTTGTTTAAAAAAATACAAAGTGGCATGCCCCATTCATACATTATAACCCCACCATTTCTCCCAAACCCCCTGGTTTCATTCCCTTCTTTATGTCTGTGAGCAGAAATGCATTAGATATTTTATTCAACTTTTTCAATAACATTGCCTCAAGCATTTTCTCATAACATTAAAAATATTTTGTAAATGGAACTCCCTGGTGGTCCAGTGGTTAGGACTCCATGCTTCCACTGCAGGGGCACGGGTGTGATTCCTGGTCGTGCCACTGCATGGCCAAAAAATATATATATATATATATTTTGTAAACTTCATTTTAATGGTGGCGTATTAATGGTCACAGTAGTAGCTATCATGTGTGGAGTAACTACTCTGGGCCTAGCACACTGCTAATCTTGCACAATCCCCATTTGACTGATGAGGGAACTATATGACAAATAAAATGTCAGTTCAAACATTGCTGTGCCTCTCCTGTGGACACCTCAGTATATGGATATGTGACAATTAATCATTAACCAGTCTTCCCCCATCTTTGGACATTTATGGTTTCTTATTTTTCCATATTATAAATAATGTAGTTACTATTATCATGTTAGTTTGTGTCTACATTTCAAATTATTTCCTAATGAAGTTTACTAAAAGTGAATATGTTTAAAGTTTTTGACACATATTGACAATCGCCTTCCTGAAAGGTTATACCAATTTGCAAGGAGTGATTAATTCTAATGGGAGGGAAGGGAGAGAAAGAAGGTGACACTTCACAGAGGAGGTGACATTTGAGCTGGCTTATGCAGGATGAGTAGGACTTTGCCAGAAGAAAAGCAGAGTGAGCAGAGCATTCCAGATAGGAAAGGAACTGAGAGCAAAGGCACCAGGCATGAGGGAGCCAACAGAGTTTGTTCAACTTATTTGCCACCAGAAACCCTCATCATTTAATTCTTTTAGAGTTGGCAGGGAAAAGAATAAGAACAGTCAAGGAGAAAGTTAAAATTCTAATATACGATTTTCCCCTTTCACATATTTAGAAACCATCTCAAATGAAGCTTTTTTAAAGTTCTGAGATTTCGTGTTAGTCTGGTTGTTTCCTTTCCCAAAGGGGGAACAAATCCCCTGAGGATTCAGTATAACAAACATATGCAACCTCTCTGGTCCCACCTGTTTCCCTGAATTCAGAGGGGCAAGAACAGTGCATTTAACGTTGGACCTAATGTGAATAGGAGTCACTACCAACTGCCTTAGTTATAGGCAATGAGCAGAATATTATCAACTTCTTCTATTTGATATGATATATATCTATTTGATAAAATGGATAAAGGTAACTAAAATCTATTTTTAAATATGAGGTAGGTGCCAGATACTAGGGGGTCACATTCTACAGTGAGCAGAGCTATAGCTGGATATCAGCATTTATCTGAGTATCAGGTGTCTGCAGTTCCTTCTTTCCAGGCTGGAGCAAGTGCTGAAAGCCAAGGGGATAAAGGTGACAGGGTAAGGGAATGGGTTAGAGGGCTGTTAGCAGAAGACAGCCATTCATGCCACCCAGGCAGGGCAGTGGAGGCTTCCACTAGCCACTTCTCACTCATGCCATCATCACAGCTGGAAATGCAATTTAGCCAGGAGGCCATTTCACATCATATTTTGAAGAAGGCAACTTATTAGTTGTAAATTAAGTAATAAAATATTTCTATCGTCTAGCTGCCATTTATGAAGTCTAGAGCGTACGAATTCAACCATCATAAAACCTAACTATGAAATAGAAATTGACAGAATTAGTGAAACACATGAGTTACAGGCTGTTTTCAAATAAGTTGTGCCTTTCTACTTTTAAGGAAGTGTAATAATAGGAATAGATGAAGTGATCAAATAGATGATCTGCTGGACCAGATCTTATTGGTAGCTATCATTGTTAGCATTTTCATACAAATACATTAGAATGGCTTTAGACATAGCCCAACAAAATTGGGATAGCCAGTCTCCCAGTTGTCTCCTGTTCTGCAAATGTCTCCTCTGAAGGGAGCCAAAAGTGGAAGTATTCTTCCTTACTGCTGCCACTGAAGCCTTAAAGGGACCAAAAGAGTACTTTCCTCTTAAGGTTCTTGCAAGTTATTGATTAGAGAATGTATATAAAATTCTTAACACTATGCCAATACCTCCTAATGATAGAAGTGGGAGGAAGAGTTGTTATTTTGTTATTATTGTGGTTATTATTTTGTTTATTATTTTTACTAGATTATTTTACAACCTTGACTTTTATTCCTGACTTGCTAGTCTATTCCCCAGTCCTAACAAAGGAAGATGTAAGATTGGAAGACAATGTCTTAAATTCCATTTGTCTGTCTATGAGAGACATAGAAAATGTGAAATGTGCCACTGGACCAGGTGTGCAGCTCTCTCCTGAGTGGGAACTGTTGTGCAGTTAGGGCATCATTCATAAGTGATGAACATCATCTGAATGGGAAACTTATGTTCATTCACAGCAAATTAATTCCTAAAAATTTCTGCATTAAGATGGTGAAAATGACTGAGATCTTTACCAAAAGCTCTTACCAACTTAAAATTTTAATCAGATGCTAGTGGAACCCTCTGAGAAAGAAAGCCCTCAGTCTGCAACTTAACATTTCTCTTCAGCAATGCTGCATCCTCCTCCTGATTTCTTTAGATAATATTTGCAGCCTAAAACACAAAGTCACTTTATTCAGACTCATTATTTGGCCTCTTCTTAAACAGCCTTAGGTTTCAGAATCAAAACCTTCTATTTTTCTTTTTTATTCCTAGTTCTGACCCTCTGGTTCTTTCTCCAATATCACGCCCTTTCTTGCATATGTGTATGGAAGAAATATTTTTAAAATAACACATTAAAAAGTGTAAAGTTATGTTATTTACCTAAAATGCTTGCATAATTTATTTCAATGTTTTTAAATACTGAAAGCAATCGATCATAAAAATAGCTTGCACTCTTCCAATTATAAAATAAATAAGTCATGGGAATATAATGTACAGCATGGTGACTGTAAAAAGTTGCTAAGAGAATAGATCTTAAGATTTCTTATCACAAGAAAAAAAATTAACTATGTGTGGTGATGGATGTTAAATAGACTTACTATGATCATTTTATGATATATACAGATATCGAATCATTATGTTCTGCACCTGAAACTAATACGTTATATGTCATTTATACCTCGATTAAAAACAAAATAGCTTGAATTTAAGGTTAGTTTTGCATTGCTACTACAGTTGCCATGGTAAATGAATTTTTACTTCTACTACTGATGGGAGTGATTTCTATTATTTATATTGACTGTATAGGACTTCCCTGGTGGCGCAGTGGTTAAGAATCCACCTGCCCATGCAGGGGACACGGGTTCGAGCCCTGGTCTGGGATGATCCCACATGCCGTGGAGCAACTAAACCCGTGTGCCACAATTACTGAGCCTGCACTCTAGAGCCCACGAGCCACAACTGCTGAGCCCATGTGCTGCAACTACTGAAGCCCGCGTGCCTAGAGCCTATGCTCTGCAATAAGAGAACCCACCGCAATGGGAAGTTCATGCACTGCAACGAAGAATAGCCTCTGCTCGCTGCAACTAGAGAAAGCCTATGCGCAGCAACAAAGACCCAATCCAGCCAAAAATAAATAAATAAATAAAATATTATATTGACTGTATAGTTCTGTCCTGGAAAAAAATTCATGTAATGTAGTATTCTTCCATAAAACTTTATTTCTCTGATTCCCAGTTCTCTTCATCTTCATTATGATTAAGGCTTTTATTATTCAACTCTTTCTATCCACTTATCACTTATTCACTCTTTATCACTTAATTTTGCCCTTTAATTTTTTCATAGGTTTCAGTCTTAATTTCACAGATTTATTCTAAGCTCCTTGATGAGAGATACTGCCTTAGAGCAGGGGTATATTGAACACTGGAGTGCCAGGTTGTGCCACACATTGATTGGTGGAAGTTATCAACAAAGTCAGTGAACTTCATCTGTTCATTCATATTACGTTGAAGATTTTTAATGCCACATCAAAATTAATAAATATCTGAAATATGCATCTACTTCTTCCCCAGGTTAATCAGCTTCATGGCATCCCCAGGCTTCTACAGCTCCTAAAAATTCAGAATGAAGATATCCAGCGAGCTGTGTGTGGGGCCTTGAGAAACTTGGTGTTTGAAGATAATGACAACAAATTGGAGGTAGCTGAACTCAATGGAGTACCGCGGCTGCTCCAGGTGCTGAAGCAAACCAGAGACTTGGAGACTAAGAAACAAATAACAGGTAGTGCTTACTGACTATTACAGGTGGTAGCGCAGTGCACCCCAGCCAGATGTGTTAATATCATCTGTTTTTTTCTGAAGTTTCCTGGAACAAATGATTGATGGGCTCATTGTTATCTGAGAGGGCTTTCAAGGAACATTATTACTGCTGGCTTAGACCCCAGATTCGAGTCAAGTTTGAATTCCTTTTTTCTGAAGGGGAAATTATTCTGAGGCTTTTGGTTAGTATTTTTAATTAGAAATTCTATGCAGCTTCCATCACCTGGACCTCTCTCAATACGAGCTTCCTAGCTTACCTGTCCCTCTACACCCCCAAAAAAGAAAAAAGCATGACTGGATATGTTTTTCAGTTCTCCATTTTATATTTCTACTCAAATACTGATTTGGAAAAATAAATATCTCCCTTCTGTGCATGGATTGGAAAACTAAAATAATCAGATAGAACTAAACTAATGGTTTTGGTAATTCTTGAAGCATGGAGAAAGGAGGCCTAGTTTCATTTAAATGAATAGTACGTATGATAGAAGAGAAAATAGTTCATTGAAAATGAAATGAAAATGGTTCATCAGCTCTGCTAAAGCTCCATGAACACATTACAAAGAGTGCAAGAAACATCACTGAGTGTAATCATCAGTAGTATTGCCTTGGGGAAACTTTTAAGTATCTTCAGTGTCCCAGGTAGTAGACATTTTTAATTTATTCTCACAAAAACCTTAGGTTTTGAGGTATTTTTAGATATTATTGGATATTAAATCTCAGTTTTACAGGTGAGGAAACTAAGGTCCAAAGAAGTTAACCCTTTCTAATATATCATATAAAAGTTTTTTTTAATGATAATAGTTGACAGTCTTCATACTTATTTAAAAGAGGTACTCTATAAATATTGTTTAAGTTGAACTGAATATATGTTGCACTTTTGCCATCCTTTATTATACAAGAGTATTCTTTTTTTCTATAAAAATGTTGTCATTATATCCTCTCTATCCATTTATATCTCAAAATATCACATTTTTCTATCTCAATATATTTTAATTTTATAAAACTATATGAAGGGTTGCACCGTACTACCCTTCTGCCAGCATGCTGTCATGTCCCATGAGAGATTTCCTTTCATATCCACGACTTACATTAAAATACCTACAGAAATTAAGAGTGATATCACTTATTCATTCATTCATTCATTCAGCCAACATTTAGAGGGCAGCCTTCAAGTGCCAACCAGGGTGAATCACAGTCTAGAGAGATTGTGAATTTTATTTTCCATCTACTAAAACGTAAACAATTATGTGATGGTTGGCATTAAAAAAAAAACAAAGACAAAAAAACAGCAACCAAACCTCATGTTTAGAACCTAACATTTTCTTTATTAAAAAACAGTTATGAATCACGAAAGAGAATCAAACAGATTATTCTGTTTTACACTGAGAAAAGACTTCATGAAGGAGATATATTTCACCGTGGACCTTAAAAGAGGGTTAGGCTTTGGACTGGTGTTTTGAAGGAGAATGAAAGTTATTCCCAGCAAAGTGAAAATCACTAGCAAAGCAAAGAAGCTGCTGGTCATTCAGAGGAAACTTGGGTAACAGAGTGATCGAGGTTAAGGTGCGTGGTAGTCAGAAAGCTTGGGAGGATGTGTGGCTGTGTGTCAAGGAAATAATCCATTGTTTATGAACTTCCTCTTCTTTTGTGTAGGAAGAAGGAAACTAAGGACAGAGAATGTTCTGTGGTATTGATGCCACAGAAACCATTCAGTCTTCTTTAGATAATCTACAGAGCTGATAAATGGAGTTTGATTGTGCAGTTCCCAGGATTTCTAGTATAAGCTAAACATCCCTACCAGAAGGTGTTCATTACATATTAATTGAATTGAGTTGATAGTTGAATGTTTGATACAAATCCTACTAAATAACTTCCTTTAGCTCTATTAATAGAAGTGCTAAATAAGTGCTTTTTGGGCCTCAAAAATAAATTGTTGACTAATTTAGACATGTTTATATCTTTGTTTAGAAACACAAAGTGATACAGTAGAAACTAACACAACATTGTAAAACAACTATACCCCAATTTAAAAAAAAAAAAAAACCACAAAGCGAGTAACCATATATGTGAATCTTTTCTTGTCTATTTTGTAAACATCTTTTTATTGAGCCTCTATTACATGCTAGTCATAAGCTTGGGCTTTCCATTTTTTATCTCTGTTCTTCCTGACAGCTCCATAAGGTGTGGTATTATTGACTTTTTACATATGACCAGTGTGAGGCTCAGGGGGTTAAGTGAGTTGCCCAAGGTTGCACAGCTAGCAAAGAACAAGGCCAGATTTGAATCCAGTATTATCTGGGTGTTTTGGTATATCAAAGTGGCTCCCACCTACTGTTTTGGGGGCAAAGAGTGACTCATTTTTACACTTCTTTGGGAATGGGCTTTGTCTTTGAGATCTTGGATCAGAGAGTTCTCCCTTGCTCCTTTTCGGCCCTTCCTCTCTCTCCTCTTGCCACTGCCTGGATTCAAACCCTCTTCATCTCTCTGGTCTACTCTTGCAGTAACCTTGCGCCTGGCCTCTATGATTCAGTATTGCGCATTCCCAGTCTGTCCACAACTCTGCTTCTAGTGATTTCTTTCTAAAATAAAAATATTGTCCCTTTATTTTCTCCATTACCTATGTTGAAGTCTGTACTCTGTAGCATCTCACACAAAGATTTTATGATGTGAGCCTGGTGACCATTGGCAGCAGTGTCTCTTTTCATACCCTTTTAGCCCAGGCTCCGAAATCCTAAAGAATTTGCTGCTCTGTTCCATGTCTCATCTGTCTCTATACCTTTGCTTCTGCTGTTGTCTTGGAGTGGAATCCTTTTTCATACCTAGACCACCTGGTATAAACCGCCTCATTCTTCAATAGCTACTCAAGTATCACTTCTCTCTCTGAAGCATTTTCAAATACCATCCTTCTGTACTTTACTCTCAGGCCCCTCCTTTCCTCTCTGCAGAGTTTTGAAGGAAGGGGCTTCTCTGAACTACCTTTGTGTCCTTTCATATTAAGTTGCCACTTATTTTGTGCCAGTATGTTATTGCAGTAACAACTGTGGTACTCATATAAGTCTCTCAACAGCTGTGGATGCCTGACCAAATATAAAAAAAGAGTTTTATGGCCTGGGAATATCTAGATTACACACAAATGAGAGAATCAGGTGTGTTTTCAGATAAGACCCTGACTTTTCTGGCCAGGATATAAAAAAATAAACCATCTTTTTCTATATATGCATGAGAAGTTCAGCACCAGAGCTTTGTTCGCTGGGAAAGAAAGTCAACTCACTTAACTTTTCTGGCATGTTCAGTACCAGCCTAGGAGGGAAGCTCTTCCCTCTTCTGAAGAAAAGACTTAAGGATCAAAGACTTTCCTCCCATGAGTGTGTTCCCCCTCCCTTACCAAGTGAGTGTGGTAGTGTATTTAGTTGAAATGAAAACAGTACATACTAGTCTCAAAAGTTCATCTTTAAGGTCACTGAATAATGAGCACTTAACTGGAGTGAGTAGGGCTCTGCCTTGGGTTAAAACAGGTCATGATAAGAATGAAGTAGGGTATTGTCCCTCTTCTGCAAATTGCATAAGGAAGAGTCAGGGGATGATTGTCAATGAAATATGTTGAAAATGCATATTGATCTCTGCAAATTTTATGAAAATATTTAATTGGATTTCTGTATTTTCATAAAATACGAAAACATTTTACTATATAAAATATTCATTATGCACATTCTTTAAATGTATAATTATTTTATTCTGCATTTGTAATGGTGCAACAAGGTACCTTGGGTTTATTTATAGTTTTGAATAAATGGCCTTTGCTATCATGTGATATTCCATGTAAGACTTACAGAAGTTAGGTGAAAGGAGGAGTAGATCCATACAAGGGAAATTGCAAAAACGTATATTCCTCCTGCTCTGTGATAATTTTGAAAAACAAGTTTAAAAAGAACCACTTCTCCTCCTCCTGCTCCGCCTTGAAGATTTAATCTCAAAATTTACAAGTTTTGCTACTAAACATTATACAGATTTAAATAGCTATATTTCCAGTCCTAAAGAGCAATATTAATAAAACATGGGTTTCAATATCTATTAAATCCCTTTACTAGGTAACTGCATTTTGTAGCTATCAATTGGCAATAAGTTTCTGGATAATGCAGTTATCATTATCTTTCTAATAATTGCTAATTATTCAAAGTATATCCCTTACCAGAATCCAGTTCCCCTTCTTTTTGGCTAGAATGAGAGCTTAGTGATAGAAAATTACAGACAGAACAGCTACAACAAAGAACTATAATAATAGAAATTTAGGCACTATGATTAAATTGACCGGAAGTTAAAGGTGAAACAAATGAAAATCCAAA
This sequence comes from Balaenoptera ricei, assembly GCF_028023285.1. NCBI lineage: Eukaryota > Metazoa > Chordata > Mammalia > Artiodactyla > Balaenopteridae > Balaenoptera > Balaenoptera ricei. The sequence goes on along the minus strand of NC_082648.1, from coordinate 27,809,462 downwards.
CCCTAAATATAATACAGTATCAGGAAATATAGAATCTAATCATTGAAAGGGACATCTATTTAGGATCATCTAAACCATTAATTTCCCAATGTGAGAAATTGGAATCATATTTAAAGTATAAATTCCTGGAATTCATCCTGGGAGTCAGGCTTAGTAAATTTGTGGTGTGGCCCAGGAATATGTGATTCTAATTTGTCACTGGGCTCATTTGGTGACTGCTAGTCTCTTCGAACACTCTAGTTTTAAGATTAAACCCCCTTGTCGATATTTTGATAAAGGATGAGCTCATTTTTTTTTATTGGCTCCAGTGATCGTGCTGGATATTATAAGCAGATCTTTCTGTTTTCTTCAAAGCTCTCTTAGAAGTTTATACTTTCACTGAGCCAAAATCTCCTTCCTCAGAATTTCCACTCATTGGTCTGGTTTTGTCTTCTATAGCCACAGAAAATGATATGTAGTTGTTGAATTTGCATTTCTTTAGTTACCAGAGAGCCTGCATTCCTATGTATATTAGACTCTTTTAGCTTTGGGTTAATTTTTCTACTAGTAATTGAATTTTTAATGATTTATAAGAACTCTGTATATTAATGGTATTTAACCCTTTGTTCTATATTGGCATGCACATTTTCCCAATTTGTAATTGGTCATTTATTGATTTTGTATGTATGTGTGTGAGGGTGTGTGTGTATAAGTACAATCCCGAATCTCTAGTGAACATTTAAGCTCTTCCTTAGCTTTGTACCATACAGAAATTTGGCAAGCATGACATTTCTGTACAATATCCTACATTAAAAATTCAAAAATTATACTAAAACTCCCCAAACCTTATACTTCTGTAGAAATAATACAGCATGACAGGCTACAAAGGACATTGACTGTTGGAGGAAAATTCCACTCCCTTTGTTCAAACTAATCCTCTCTGGTTTTTATTGTAAGGTGTACTTTGAGTGCTCTGTGTGGTCCTTTTTTTTTTTTTTTTTTTTTTTGGTGTGGTCCTTTTTAAAGAGAGAAAATATCATTATGCTTCACATTTTTAAGCCTCTGACAGGCAGAGACTGTTAATTTGTTTGCTTATTTAGGACAGGAAGCTTGTTTTTTTCTTTTCTTTCTTTTCTTTTTAGCTTTCTTTTGTAGCTTAGTAACCAAAACTCAACCTCAGACCTGCCTTTCAATTGTTTTCAACCACCTTAGGAGTTTTTGGAGTTTTATTCTGTCTGTCCCCCTCCAGGGCCTCTTAAGATGAGGTGTGACCCATGAAGTCATTGTGTTGCAAAACCTGTGGCGGAGGGACACTGCTCATGACTAACCCCAAATGCCAGTTTGATCAGGAAAAGACCTTCTCATCAGCCAGAATTCTAGTCCTCACGAAGCACTAGACCCAGCATTGCTCTGTCTAATGGCAGCTAGATGTAAGCTATGGTGGAAATTTGGTTATTTAAAAAATCAGTTACTCGTACACAAAGTAAACTGTTTAAGCCCAAAAGACTACATTAGGCCTAGAGTGTTCTAATTGATGGGCCAAATACAAGTATGGTTGATTAACTACTAAGCTTTAACCATACAGACTATTATTTCAGTCATTAATATCAGGGGAGGTGATATCACCATGTAATTCTGGCAAGACCACTTTGTTTGCTTTTTTCATAAAGTGGACTGTCCTGTATATCTGTGCTTCCTCTGTCCTTCATGCAGATGAAGCAGTAAATTTAAGAGGTAAGAATTAACTGACTGGGCGGTGGGGGCATAAATAGGAAGAAAATGAAGATCCCTTCTCTTTCTGTCCCCTCTCTGTTTCTCCTTTCCTGGATGATAGCGAGTTAGAGTAACTTACTGAAAAATGAATGATGGCAAAGCAACTTGACACCTGCTGGGAGTCACTGGAATAGCAAGCAATAGGGGTATAGTCCTTCCACTGAATCAGAGGTATTTGAGCACCAAATTTGTGAGAAAAACAAATCCTAAGTGTATATGCCACTTTGTATTCTCTCTCAGTACCCAGCTTCAGTCCCTGTCTCACAAATGCCCTGGGAAATACAGTATTCTGTTATCTTAATTTCTTCCTGAGTTGGCTTTATGGCCTTTCTTTTTAATTGTGGGTGGAGGGGATTCAAGAGGAATAGGAAAGTTAAGTGAGTAAATGTGGTACCAGTCTTAGACCAATGCTTAGGCCATGCAAGTTGGCAGGTAGATAAAATGCTCTTGTCTCTCCTTCTCTGCCAAACTGTAATATAAGAAGTAGATGAGGTAGAGCCAGCATAAATTCTGGGAGGACATAAAGTCTGCCATTGGGTAGGAGTTAATAAATATTAATTGGTGATGTTGAGCAGCCTACTGTTGACAGGCATAGGCAAAAGCTTTCTAGAGGCTCTTCCTGCTATTATTGGAAGACAGATGTCAGGTGGGAGTTGCAGGTAGTGGGGAGCAGGAGGCAGGCAGAGACGTTCTTAGATATGTATGTATCTAAGGGAGAAAACTATGACTTTTAAAATGCTGAACTCTTAATTACAACAGGATCATTTCAGACTTTCCTGTTGGTGAGCCCAGAGTTTATTATACTAATAAGGTCAGCTTTGTGGTAGGGTCTTTTAAGAGAAACAGCAATAAGGATTTTTGGCATTCATTTATGTTCTTGATTAAACATGTATAGTTTTACATTGTAAGTTCTCTTTCTTCATCTCTCTCTCTATGTATATGTGTGTGTATACATACAGATATATATATATTTTAAACATCTTTATTAGAGTATAATTGCTTTACAATGGTGTGTTAGTTTCTGCTTTATAACAAAGTGAATCAGTTATACATATACATATGTCCCCATATCTCTTCCTTCTTGCATCTCCCTCCCTCCCACCCTCCCTATCCCACCCCTCTAGGTGGTCACAAAGCACCAAGCTGACCTCCCTGTGCTATGTGGCTGCTTCCTGCTAGCTATCTATTTTACATTTGGTAGTGTATATAAGTCCATGCCACTCTCTCACTTTGTCCCAGCTTACCCTTCCCCCTCCCCGTGTCCTCAAGTCCATTCTCTAGGAGGTTTGTGTCTTTATTCCCGTCTTGCCCCTAGGTTCTTCATGACCATTTTTTTGTTTTTTGGATTCCATATATATGTGTTAGCATACGGTATTCGTTTTTCTCTTTCTGACTTACTTCACTCTATATGACAGACTCTAGGTCCATCCACCTCACTACAAATAAGTCAATTTCATTTCTTTTTATGGCTGAGTAATATTCCATTGTCTCACCACTAGTATACATATATATATATTTTTTAATTATTCTTATGGAACAGCTTCCATTGCCATCTAATGAGGTCTAAACAGGTTCTTTCCCTTGGGAAAAGGGCTGTCTCCTCCTACCTTGTTGGGTTTTTTTCCTTTTATAACTAGCCATAGCTCTAGGGGTGATGGTCTTAACTGATCTCTTCAGCAGTCATTTTGACCCAACCCTGCACTGTTTTGATGGTACTCTTTGCTTTTCTAGGTTTGCTGTGGAATTTGTCCTCTAATGACAGACTTAAGAATCTCATGGTAACAGAAGCCTTGCTTATCCTGACTGAGAATATCATCATCCCCTTTTCGGGGTGGCCAGAAGGAGACTACCCCAAAGCGAATGGTTTGCTCGATTTTGATATATTCTACAATGTCACAGGATGCCTAAGGTAATACCACTCTACAACTGCCCTTAACCTTTTCTCTGTACACTTTAAATATTGCATCCAGATCTGTCTAAAACTCTACCCAATTACCTGGAGATACGGTAAAAATTATAAAGATCACTCTAAATACTAGAAGCACAATGTAGAAAGAGTATTTTTTCCAGACATGTTTGATTCCAGAAGCTACCCACATTAGCTCATGAGAGAGAGCATGTCTTCCAATAAAGAAACTAGAAATCCAATCCGAACACCTAGAAGTCCAGGCACACTGGCCTTCCCTGTCTCACAGAATTTAAGCCAGGCTCCATGCTGTATTTTTAGTTCACAAAAATATAATTTAATGACATGATTAAAAAAATAATTTTGAACCTGCTGTTTTTAAATAGGCAACAAAGCCTAAAAGGATAGAATGTCTTGCCACAAGAATAGCTTACAAAAAACGTTAGTTTGATCAGCATTTCTAAATATTGGGATAAAAAAAATGCTAGAAATGTTTTCTCCCCTGGGCTGTCAGATGCCAGCTAAACCAAGAGGAAATAGAAACACATGCAGGAGGAAGAAACGTTAGTCTCAACTTTTGTAGAAGTGTGCCTCTCAAGCTTTCTTATATATATTTGAAAATAATCATTGTCCTTTATGTCCAAGGATTAAAAGAAACCGGATAGATATGTAATTAAAATTAGGCAGCCCAGAATAAGTTCGGTCATATTCTGCCTTTTGATCTTTTCTCTAGTTTCACAGTTCACTTTTTGAGGGAATCTGTTTGGATGATAACAGAGAGAATTTATTAATGGTAAGATGTTTATCTTATCTCCACAGTTAATCACACAGTAATGCATATCAAATACCAGTTTTTTGTAAAGAATTATGTTAGCCACTGAGAGTTTTACAAAGATGAATAAGAAAATTCTTGACTAACCTTTAATCTACCAGGGGATGCAGATGAGCAAATAAACTAGAATGCAATGAAATATGTTAGAGCAGTGATTCTCAAAGCGTGGCCCCTGGACTAGTAGCATGTACATTACCTGGAACTTATTAGAATTCTCAGATTTCACCCCAGACCTACTAAATCAGAAGTTTCAGGAACACGTGTCAGGAACAAGTGAAGTGCTGCAGGAATGCAGAACAAAGGACTGTTCATGCCAGCTGAGTGGGATCAGAGCTGCCAAATTGAGCTGGGCTTTGGTGGGCTATTTCAGTAGACAGAAATTCTCTAGGTAGTATCCCTTGAAATTTATCTGCTGTACAGTCCACTAGAACTGCTTTTCTTTTTTTTTAACGTCTTTATTGGAGTATAATTGCTTTACAGTGTTGTTAGTTTCTGCTGTATAACAAAGTGAATCAGCTATATGCATACGTATATCCCCATATCCCCTCCCTCTTGCGTCTCCTTCCCACCCTCCTTATCCCACCCCTCTAGGTGGTCGCAAAGCACCGAGCTGATCTCCCTGTGCTATGCGGCTGCTTCCCACTAGCTATCTGTTTTACATTTGGTAGTGTCTATATGTCAGTGTTACTCTCTCACTTCATCCCAGCTTACCCTTCCCCCTCCCCGTGTCCTCAAGTCCATTCTCTACATCTGTGTCTTTATTGCTGTCCTGCCCCTAGGTTCATCAGAACAATTTTTTTTTTAGATTCCACATATATGTGATATGGTATTTGCTTTTCTTTTTCTGACTTACTTCACTCTGTATGACAGACTCTAGGTCCATCCACTTCACTACAAATAACTCCATTTCATTTCTTTTTATGGCTGAGTAATATTCCGTTGTATAATGTGCCACACCTTCTTTATCCATTCATATGTCAATGGACACTTAGGTTGCTTCCATGTCCTGGTTATTGTAAATAGAGCTGCAATGAACATTGTAGTACACGACTCTTTTTGAATGATGGTTTTCTCAGGGCATATGCCCAGTAGTGAGATTGCTGGGTCATATGGTAGTTCTACTTTTAGTTTTTTAAGGAACCTCCATACTGTTCTCCATAGTGGCTATATCAATTTACATTCCCACCAACAGTGCAAGAGGGTTCCCTTTTCTCCACACCCTCTCCAGTGTTTATTGTTTGTAGATTTTTTGATCATGGCCATTCTGACCAGTGTGAGGTGATACCTCATGATAGTTTTGATTTGCATTTCTCTAATGATTAGTGATGTTGAGCATCTTTTCATGTGTTTGTTGGCAATCTGTATATCTTCTTTGGAGAAATGTCTGTTTAGGTCTTCTGCCCATTTGTAGATTGGGTTGTTTGTTTTTTTGATATTGAGCTGCATGAGCTGCTTGTATATTTTGGAGATTAATCCTTTGTCAGTTGCTTTGTTTCCAAATATGTTCTCCCATTCTGAGGGTTCTCTTTTAGCCTTGTCTATGGTTTCCATTGCTGTGCAAAAGCTTTTAAGTTTCATTAGGTCCCATTTGTTTAGTTTTGTTTTCATATCCATTTCTCTAGGAGGTGGGTCAAAAAGGATCTTGCTGTGATTTATGTCATAGAGTGTTCTGCCTGTGTTTTCCTCTAAGAGTTTGATAGTGTCTGGCCTTACATTTAGGTCTTTAATCCATTTTGAGTTTATTTTAGTGTATGGTGTTAGGAAGTGTTCTAATTTCATTCTTTCAATGTAGCTGTCCAATTTTCCCAGCACCACTTATTGAAGAGGCTATTTTTTCTCCATTGTATATTCTTGCCTCCTTTATCAAAGATAAGGTGACCATATATGCGTGGGTTTATCTCTGGGCTTTCTATCCTGTTCCATTGATCTATATTTCTGTTTTTGTGCCAGTACCATACTGTCTTGATTACTGTAGCTTTGTAGTGTAGGCTGAAGTCTGGGAGCCTGATTCCTCCAGCTCCATTTTTCTTCTCAAGGTTGCTTTGGCTATCCGAGGTCTTTTGTGTTTCCATACATATTCTGAAATCTTTATTTCTAGTTCTGTGAAAAATGCCATTGGTAGTTTGATAGGGATTGCGTTGAATCTGTAGATTGCTTTGGGTAGTAGAGTCATTTTCACAATGTTGATTCTTCCAATCCAAGAACATGGTATATCTCTCCGTCTGTTTGTATCATCTTTAATGTCTTTTATCAGTGTCTTATAATTTTCTGCATACAGGTCTTTTGTCTCCTTAGGTAGGTTTATTCCTAGATATTTTATTCTTTTTGTTGCAATGGTAAATGGGAGTGTTTCCTTAATTTCTCTTTCAGATTTTTCATCATTAGTGTATAGGAATGCAAGAGATTTCTGTGCATTAATTTTGTATCCTGCAACTTTACCAAATTCATTGATTAGCTCTAGTAGTTTTCTGGTAGCATCTTTAGCATTCTCTATGTATAGTATCATGTCATCTGCAAACAGTGACAGCTTTACTTCGCCTTTTCCAATTTGGATTCCTTTTATTTCTGTTTCTTCTCTGATTGCTGTGGCTAAAACTTCCACAACTGTATTGAATAATAGTGGTGAGAGTGGGCAACCTTGTCTTGTTCCTCATCTTAGTGGAAATGGTTTCAGTTTTCACCATTGAGGACAATGTTGGCTGTGGATTTGTCATATATGGCCTTTAGTATGTTGAGGTAAATTCCCTCTATGCCCTTTCTGGAGGGTTTTTATCATAAATGGATGTTGAATTTTGTTGAAAGCTTTTTCTGCATCTATTGAGATGATCATATGGTTTTTATTCCTCAATTTGTTAACACGGTGTATCACATTGATTGATTTGCATATACTGAAGAATCCTTGCATTCCTGGGATAAACCCCATTTGATCATGGTGTATGATCCTTTTAATGTGCTGGTGGATTCTGTTTGCTACTATTTTGTTGAGGATTTTTGCATCTGTGTTCATCAGAGATATTGGTCTGTAGTTTTCTTTTTTTGTGACGTCTTTGTCTGGTTTTGGTATCAGGGTGATGGTGGCCTCGTAGAATGAGTTTGGGCATATTCCTCCCTCTTCTATATTTTGAAAGAGTTTGAGAAGGACAGGTATTAGCTCTTCTCTAAATGTTTGATAGAATTCGCTTGTGAAGCCATCTTCTCCTGGACTTTTGTTTATTGGAAGATTTTAAATCACAGTTTCAATTTCAGTGCTTATGATTGGTCTGTTTATATTTTCTATTTCTTCCTGGTTCAGTCTCAGAAGGTTGTGCTTTTCTAAGAATTTGTCCGTTTCTTACAGGTTGTCCATTTTATTGGCATATAGTTGCTTGTAGAAATCTCTCATGATCCTTTGTATTTCTGCAGTGTCAGTTGTTACTTCTCCTTTTTCATTTCTAATTCTGTTGATTTGAGTCTTCTCCCTTTTTTTCTTGATGAGTCTGGCTAGTGGTTTATCAATTTTCTTTTATTTCTCAAAGAATCAGCTTTTAGTTTTATTGGTCTTTGCTATTGTTTCCTTCATTTCTTTTTCATTTATTTCTGATCTGATCTTTATGATTTCTTTCCTTCTGCTAACTTTGGGGTTTTTTTGTTCTTCTTTCTCTAATAGCTTTAGGTGTAAGGTTAGGTTGTTTATTTGAGATGTTTCTTGTTTCCTGAGGTAGGATTGTATTGCTATAAATTTCCCTCTTAGAACTGCTTTTGCTGCATCCCATAGGTTTTGGGTCGTCATGTTTTCATTGTCATTTGTTTCTAGGTATTTTTTGATTTCCTCTTTGATTTCTTCAGTGATCACTTCGTTATTAAGTAGTGTATTGTGTAGCCTCCATGTGTTTGTATTTTTTACAGTTTTCTTCCTGTAACTGATATCTAGTCTCATAGCATTGTGGTCAGAAAAGATACTTGATAACGATTTCAATCTTCTTAAATTAACCAAGACTTGATTTGTGACCCAAGATATGATCTATCCTGGAGAATGTTCCATGAGCACTTGAGAAGAAAGTGTATTCTGTTGTTTTTTGATGGAATGTCCTATAAATGTCAATTAAGTCCATCTTGTTTAATGTGTCATTTAAAGCATGTGTTTCCTCATTTATTTTCATTTTGGATGATCTGTCCATTGGTGAAAGTGGGGTGTTAAAGTCCTCTACTATTTTTGTGTTACTGTCGATTTCCTCTTTTCTTGCTGTTAGCATTTGCCTTATGTACTGAGGTGCTTCTATGTTGGGTGCATAAATATTTACAATTGTTATATCTTCTTCTTGACTGATCCCTTGATCATTATGTAGTGTCCTTCTTTGTCTCTTGTAATAGTCTTTATTTTATAGTCTACTTTGTCTGATATGAGAATTGCTACTCCAGCTTTCTTTTGATTTCCATTTGCATGGAATATCTTTTTCCATCCCCTCACTTTCAGTCTGTATGTGTCCCTAGGTCTGAAGTGGGTCTCTTGCAGACAGCATATATATCGGTCTTGTTTTTGTATCCATTCAGCCAGTCTGTGTCTTTTGGTTGGAGCATTTACTCTAGTTACATTTAAGGTAATTATCAATATGTATGTTCCTATTACCATTTTCTTAATTGTTTTGGGTTTGTTTTTGTAGGTCTTTTCCTTCTCTTGTGTTTCCTGCCTAGAGAAGTTCCGTTAGCATTTGTTGTAAAGCTGGTTTGGTGGTGCTGAATTCTCTTAACTATTACTTGTTTGTGAAGCTTTGGATTTCTCTCTCAAATCTGAATGAGATCCTTGCTGGGTAGATTACTCTTGGTTGTAGGTTTTTCCCTTTCATCACTTTAAATATGTCCTGCCACTCCCTTCTGGGTTGCAGAGTTTCTGCTGAAAGCAGCTGTTAACCTTATGGGGATTCCCTTGTATGTTATTTGTTGTTTTTCCCTTGTGCTCTTAATATTTTTTCTTTGTATTTAATTTTTGATAGTTTGATTAATATGTGTCTCGGCATGTTTCTCTTTGGGTTTATCCTATATGGTGCTCTCTGTGCTTCCTGGACCTGATTGACTATTTCCTTTCCCATGTTAGGGAAGTTTTCGAGTATAATCTCTTCAAATATTTTCTCTTACCCTTTCTTTTTCTCTTCTTCTTCTGGGACCCCTATAATTTTAATGTTGGTGCGGTTATTGTTGTCCCAGAGGTCTCTGAGACTGTCCTCAATTCTTTTCATTCTTTTTTCTTTATTCTGCTCCCTGGCAGTATTTCCACCATTTTATCTTCCAGCTCACTTATCTGTTCTTCTGCCTCAGTTATTCTGCTATTAATGCCTTCTAGAGTCTTTTTAATTCAGTAATTTTGTTGTTCATCACTGTTTGTTTGCTCTTTAGTTCTTCTAGGTACTTGTTTTTTGTATTTTCTCCATTCTGTTTCTGAGATTTTGGATCATCTTTGCTGCCATTACTCTGAATTCTTTTTCAGGAAGGTTCCCTATTTCGTCTTCATTTTTTTGGTCTTGTAGGTTTTTACCTTGCTCCTTCATCTGTAAGACATTTTTTTGTCATTTCTTTTTTTTTTTTTGATGGATGGTGCTGTATTCCTGTCTTACTGGTTGTTTGGCCTCAGACGTCCAGCACTGGAGTTTGCAGGCAGTTGGATAGAGCTGGGTCTTGGTGCTGAGATGAGGACCTCCAGGAGACCTCACTCCGATTGATATTCTCTGGGGTCTGAGGTTCTCTGTTGGTCCAGGGGTTTGGACTCGGAGCTCCCACCACATGAGCTCAGCCCAACCTCTGGCCTGGAAACCAAGATCCTGCAAGCTTTGTGGTGCAGTAAAAAAAAAAGAAAGAAAGAAAGAAAGAAAGAAAGAAAAAAGGAGCAGTACAATATCAAGAATAAAAAACAAAATAAAATTAGAAACATAAAAAATATATTAGGAAAAATAAAACTATAATTAACAACCAATCACTGGGGGTTCCTCCTGTCCCCTTAGATGTCCATGTTCCCCCACCGGTGCCTGGTAAGTGCCCTAGTTTTGTGGAGACGTGAATTCCACGTCCTCCTATTATGCCATCTTGACTCCACCCACTTGGAACCGCTTTTTATTGTATTTTTGATTCATTAAAACATTTTGATTCATTTAAAAACATTTTGCATCTTATAATTTTTCTGTCGCTCCCATTGCCTTACCATGTGCAACAGAGTTCTTAACGTGGCAGACTCAGGACTGTTTCAATTGAATATGGCAGATACACAATTCAAAGTTCCTTAAATCAAGTGGCTCATTTGGCTGAGATGTTGATGGTCACTTGTGGAAGTGAAAGAAGTGCACCAGGAACCATGGCCTCAAGGACTGGGACAGAAATTCAGCATCTCTAGGACTCAGTCTCCTATTTACAGGCATACCTCGGAGATATGGATTCGATTCTAAATCACCGCAATAAAGTGAATATTGCAATGAAGGAAGTCACACGATTTTTTCAGTTTCCCAGTGCTTATTTAAGTATGTTTACATTATGCTACAGTCTATTAAGTGTGCAATGGCATTATGTCTTAAAGAAATCAATATACATACCTTAATTTAAAAATACTTTATTACTAAAAAATGCTAACCATCATCTAACAACACAGGGTTGCCACAAACCTTCAATTTGTTAAAAAAATAAAATGCAATGTCTGTGAAGCTCAATAAAGCAAAGCACGATAAAACGAGGTATGCCTATATATCTCATCTCTGCTTACTCGTCCTCTTTGGAGACTACTGGGCTCATTCTCTAAAAATGCAAACAAGCCTTCTCCACGTAGCTGATCCCTAAATCACAGGCAGCCCTTGCTTAGCCACCCAGCAGAAAAAGTGCACTTCTTCCTTTAAATGTCAATCCCCTGGAAGGTTTAACCCTGACCCTCCTTCTGAGAGGTGTGTATGGTTTGAGCCTCTGTCTCCTAGATTGACCAAACCTGGATCAGATACTTGCTTCATGGCAACAATGGCAACAAGGTCTGTTAAAGTAGCAAGAGGGAGGGGAACAGTTGCTGGACAAACAAATCAAAAATAGTAGAAGACACCTTCCTCAATTACAGCATATGCAACCTTTCTCAGTCTATCCACAACCTTCTTTACAATCTTACTTCCCATTTTCCCGCAAACATACTCCAAAGTACAAGCAAGCTACAAAGTACTTGCTTTCCTTAGATATTGTAGGTAATTTCATATAGTCAAGGCTTTATTCAATTTTGCTGCCTGGTAAACATTTTCTATTATCTGCCTACTGATTACTTAATCTCCTAATCATATAATAGCAAAGATAAAGTTCATCTTTTCTGTAAAACATTCTCCTGCCTCAGGCAAAAGCCATTACTTGTTTTTAAGAATTCAAACAGGACTTTTTACAGGTAAGTCACCTCTGTACAGACTTTGTATTACATTACTATTTTTATGGGAAGTTGTTTACATACCTTTTTTATTAGATTGTGAACTCTAAGAGCTAAGCCTATGCATTTTTCTAATCTCTAATTCCTAGCACATAGCAAGGTTTCTGACATATAGTAAGCAAGTATAAAGTGTTTGAGTGAAATGAGTAATGAACGAGTGAGCAAATGAAAATCCATTACGAATTAGGTGGATAATCATGTCTGGCAAGGTATCAAATTTGTGATGGAAAGTAATCAAACAGAAGTTGGAAACATTAGCTAAAGCCAGACTGAGGGGGCCTTATAAATCATGTTAAGAAGTTAATATTTTTCTTCTGTAAGCAAAGTTAGTAGTGTGGGGAGGATAGAAATATAAGTTCTGCATGAAGAAGAAAAATTATAATATCAACATGAAAGGTGTATTGGGAAGGTGGAAATCTAAAAGTAAAGATGTTGGTTACAGATCTTTTCCTGTAGTCTCCTTTTATGAACAAGGAATAACAGACTCGCATGGTTTGGGTGAAGCAGTGCCCTCGTTGGCACACATTTTTCAGGTATGTTATTGCCTGAATCCACTCCCATCATAATGACACCATTTTAAACAGTGTTTGCAAAGTCAATCCAAACCACTGATTTGAACTACTTTCAGAAGCAGAATATTACAAAATATCTGGGAAATTGAGCATCATAGTATTTGCTTACTAAAATATCTATTCTTATTTCATCTGTATATCTAATTTATAATAATAATAGCTAATATTTACGTTGTAAAAACTGTTCAGAATGCTTTATGAGGATTTCCTCAGTTTATTCTCAGAGCAACCCTTGTAAAGTAGGCCTTCCCATTTTTATAGATAAGGAAACTGGAGCTCAGAGAGGTTAAGAGATTTTCCCAACATCATACAGCTAGTAAGAGACAAAGCTGGAATTCTAATCCAGGAAGGCTGTCTCCAGGGCCAAGCTCTTCATCAGTGTGCTGGATACATTGATATTAGTCACATGTCTACAGGCTGCTCTGCTGTGGATTAAGCCTCTGCCCTTCACAGTCTCGCAACCTCGCAGGATCAGGTAGGCCAGTGTATAGTCACGTTCAGGTCTCATTATGGGCATTGTGTCTGCATTTCAGTGTTGTCTTTTTTTAGGAGTTCTACGCAAGTGGAACTCTGCACTACATTTCCTATTAACAGAGAAGATAGAAAGCATAAGAACTGGGAGGTCTTTCCAAGAGAGGAGGTGGCTTTGTAGACAACTTCGGGTAGATGTTGTCATAATGAGTATAAAAGTCAGTAAGGAGATGTGAGTTAGAAAGGGACCTGTAGGGAACCTGTAATCAAATAGTCTCAATTTTCACGACAATAGAGCTGTCTTCTGAATAGTTGCTTATTTCTGACTCCAAGTTACTCTAAAAAGATTTTAAGACAGGTGTTGACTAGCTCTAATAAGAGTGAATCTTAACTGCATAAAAATAAATGTTAGCAAATATTGTAACTGCTACAAGTTCATTGGAGGTATGGCCTCCCCCACTGGGTGTAGAGCCAACAGTGAACTGGCCACATGAGTAGTATTTTGGGCATTGTGGTTGACTTAGGTTAGTGTAGCTAAATTCCTTCAGTCTACTTTGAAGTAGAACTTCTGCATAGACCAGTGACTTTGTCCCTTTACTAACTTGACAGTGAGATCAGTTCTGAGAGGGACTTCCCTGGTCTTTATATAGCAGTGGTGCAGAGTGAATCTGCTCAGCAGGTAAAATCTTTGCTTCATTAATGAACTTGTGACAGTGACTCCAGTTCTGCCCACCTGGAGCTGCTACAGTGCGATCGCATTCAGACAGGAGAACATGCACAGCTTATCCTTCGAAAACTGTCAGATACACCATATCTGTCAGGTATCAGGTCATTTTTCTACAGAATTAACATCTGCCTGCCACAGCATTTACCGTGGGCCTTGGTGCTTTCTGTAGGTAATTCCTTTGGAATTACATACTTTTCATGACTAAAGTTACTCACTGACAGGTGATACAAATTTTGCAATAGGGAAAACAATGTTCATTGCAAGTTTCAATTTTTTTCTTAAACACTATGCTAGCATAATGAATAATAAAATCCAAGTTAGGAGAGGAAAAATAAATTGATACATTCCGATTTGTGCTAGAGCCGTCAAGAGCAGTTGTCAGGATCTTCTCATACCTCCACATTCAGTGATATCATGTTGGTAGCTTGAAATTAGCCATGGTGGGAGTATTTACATTATAGAAATTGGCAAATGCTACAAATCAGAGCTCTCCCCACTCCACCACCCCAGAAAGCTGGTTGTTAAACTGGCATACCGCTGGCACTGAATTTCCATTAGTTGATTAACATCAAGATGTGGATAATTAGGGTAAAGGCATATTTCTCCTTACATATCTCTTTTCAAAGAAGAATTATTTCCTTTGTTTTCTTGGAAGGTATTATGAAGCATCAGCATTACCCACCCTGCCTTTTTTTTGAGTGGAGAAAACCTACTAAAATGCCCCATTCTTCTTTTCAAAATTATTTTTATTTACTTAGGACAAGAAGTATAACAATTAAAATATTTAATAATTTATTTTGATCAGTAGGATACTCTTCCAAACATTTCAAACTGCAAAAGACTTATGTGACAACCATAGAATTTTAAATTACCAAAGAGCATTAGCTGCCTTCTTTGATTGTACACCCCTCCTACACATACTTATTGCGAGCCCCTGTTTGTCAATTTAGTATGGGTAACTCATTGGGAATTGGTGTGACATGGCTGTCAGTTCTCTATGTTCCACCTCACTGATTGCCACACTTTTGGGACACCTTTGGATGTGACATAAATAAAACCAATGGTCATTATCAGGGTGTATGTTCAAAATTCCTACTAAAGATTTATCATTATTTCTCCATTCTTCCATTTGGTTCTCACGATTTCTTTCCTTCTCTTTCCTTCTCTTCCTTCTTTCCTTCCTTCCTTTCTTATCTCAGTCTTCTTTGTTCTCTTAAAAGGGAAGAGGTGAAAACAATTTAGAGGTCAGAAATTAACATGCCTCCAGGGGTCAGACAGGCACTTAAGTGGACAGTTGTGAGACTATGGGCTGCTATCAGACTAGAGGATGGAAAAAAATGCCTACCCCAGGAGCAGTGACATTCAGAGTTCTGGAAAACACTTCAGGCCAAACACAGACTCATCTGAGAAAGCCTCTGTTAGCAGTCTCATTCTTAAGTTGAAGAAATTAAGTACTAGTGACCCTTCCACAATAATAGAAGCAGTTATCAGAAATTTGAGAAAAGCAACTAATCCAGCCTTCTTGGGATTTTACCACTTGGTCTGTCTTTCCCCTTTTGCTCTTATCCAGTCCTTCCCAGTACTTGAGTGCCTGCTGTATCCAAAGCACTGTTTAAATTTCTGAAATTTCAAAGGGGAATGGGACCTATCTCTGCCCTGGAGGAACTCCAGTTTTAGTGGGGGAAAGGCACCAGAAGAGATTATCACAGTCCATTTGATAAGAAGTGGAGAAGAGGTTTGAAAAGACTGTTATGCAGGCATTGAGTTGCTTAACTGATGTTGCCTAGGGATTGGGAAAAAATGTTGAGAGTCACGTTTAAGGAGCTGGTAAAGGAAGAGTAGCTGTTTGAATGTCCCTCTCAGTCTTTAGCTCATCATGCTATCACTAGTTCATCTCTATCCTTTTTCAATATAGTCATTAAAAATATGAATTCATAAAACTCTGAAAAGTTATTTTCCTAAACTCCTATTATTTGTTAACCATTTGCTTATGAGAAAGCCTTATAAACTTGCTGCCTTAATCTTATCGCCACAATCTGATTAACAACTGTTTCTCAGACTCACAGACTTAGAGAACCAATTTATGGTTATGGGAGAAAGGGTGGAGGGGAGGGATAGACTGGGAGTTTGGGATTGACACTGCTATATTTAAGGTAGATAACCAACAAGGACCTACTATATAGCACAGGGAATTCTCCTCAATATTCTGTAATAACCTAAATGGAAAAAGAATTTGCAAAAGACTAGATACATGTATATGTATAACTGAATCACTTTGCTGTACACCTAAAACTAACACAACGTTGTTAATCAACTATGCTCCAGTATAAATTAAAAGTTAAAAAACACACAACTGTTTCTGCATTGTAAAGGCCACCCCAGAATTTGCCATTTTGTTTAGGATAATAGGACAAAATGACAAAACATTACTATAAAACATTATGAAATATACTCCTTTTTCTTAATTATATTTTATGCCAGTTGAAGAGGAAAAGCAATTGGTAGTACATTTCTCCTGCAAGTGACTTAAACTTCACTCTTTCCTATATGTGTCATAGTGTAGTAAATGTATTTTAATGAATGTGTAATATAGTTATTTGTACTAAAATTTATGATGTCTTAAAAGAAACTTCCATTGTCACTTATGATAAATCTAGCTAAGGTGGGGAGGGGTCAGAGGAAGCAAACTGTACATTTAGAAAGAAAAGCTATAATTATCAGCCTTAATCCTGTTGAGCCTCTGGGTTAAGGGCAAGTTTTTTGGTAATATCAATACCAACTACTTTCTGGAAAAATAATACCTCCATGTAAATTTTTAATATATTCAATTATGTCTATCTACTCCTGCACAAGAAAACATGTCATTGTGTTCCTGAATTTCATTTTTTATGTATATCTGGATATCAAACTTCAGAACTTTGCTGAATCTGAATTTCCTTAATTATGCTTTTCATTCTATTTACCTTTGCTCAGTTATCCCTTATTCTAAATATTCCTAACAGAAAAGGATTTATCTGGTCTATGTCTGTGCATAATCCTATTTAGTTATTTAAATAATTAAGAATTAGATAATTAAATGAGAGTCTAATTTCCCTTATTATCAAATAAGTATTTTCCTTTTTTGTAAGACTATAGATTTAAAAGCGGGCCAGAACTTATTTTTTAAAACCATAATCTAAATGTGTGGTTATTTACTTCTAGAAAATAGTTTAACATAAACTAGAAGAATGTTAGCTGAGACAGTGTAAACAACACAGAAACCTGATAGAAGTATCCAGATAGTTCAGTCTGGAGAATGACTTTTCCAGAAATAAAAAGTTGAATTATCAACTTCAGCCTCAGTTATTTGTTAATTATTTAAACTCTTCACATTTGATGTATAAACATAACCAATATGAAGTCCATAAATAATGGAATTGGCAGTATTTCTAGTCATATTACTCTGTTGGTCATAATCACATTTTATACGTTGAATATTTTAGATGTACAAACAAACGTGGCTTAATGAGTTAAATTATTGTGTAAGTTTCTCTTTAAGTAATTTTAAAAGGTATAAGTGATTTATAAAAATAACTGTTTTATAAACTAAGCCTCAGGGGTTTTAGGTCATTATTTTTAAATCTCTCAACGATAATTAAGTTGTTAAAGCAGACAAATCAAACAAATGAAGCAAATATGGCCATGATTACCCGGTCACCCCTCTCTGGTCTCCCTGAATCCAATGTTTTAAAGAATATTTGTCTCATTAGAAATGTTAAGCAGCCCCCTTGCAAAGGTCCCCACTCTTCAGAGTAAATTTTCCACTATCTTATTCGTGTCCTTAGCAGGTGGGCCCAGATTAAATGTTGTACTTCACAGAAATTATATGACATTTCAGTTTGCCAAAGAAATTCTTCATTCTTACCAACCAGTTCATAAATATCATTTGTCTACTTTGGGTCCAGCCCCCCTGGGATAATTGTTAAAAGAACACACATGAATAGGGATAATATGGAGGAAGAAGAATCAGTGAAAGAAACAGAAGAATAATTTTTATTACATCAAGAGGACTGTATTTGCTTGTTTTTCTGCATCAGTTAGTTTATGAGATGAGTCTTGAACAGAAAATGAAATTCCCAAGAATGTCTTTGTCAGAGATTTTTTTTTTAGACTGTATCAGTATGGGTTTATTGAATTGTTTCTTCATGATTAGATTCAAGTCAAACTTTTTAGTAAGAAAAGTCGGGAGTGATGCTGTGTACTTCTGTTGGGTGGCATGGTATCCTTTTGGCCTATTATCCATGATATCAAGCTTGATCACTTGGTCAAGGGTGATCTGGCAGTTCTCTCCACAAAGGTCCTGTCTCCCTCTGCAACAGATAATATCTGCAGCGCTAGGCTGAAACCAAGTGTGTATTTTTGTCAGAGATTTTTTTTAAAGCATCCTCATGTTTAAAAATTCTGTGTGTATCTTAAATTGAAGGTAGTGTCTTATTAACTGTATCTTATGACACTCGAAGTCATTTTCCAAAAAAATACTGTCATAGAACTACTATTAAATTTTTTAAAATTCTTCATCAAAAAAAGTGAGTTGATATATTTGGATAAAGCCACTGATGACTTTGTTGCTATCCTGTGGTTAAAGTTTATGCCGTCATGGACCTTGAGGGTATTACACTAAGTGAAATAAGTCAGATGGAGAAAGACAAATACTGTATGATTTCACTCCTATAAAAAAAACAGTGAAAAAATCAAAATAAGTAAACAAACCAAACCTAACAAAAATAAACACATAGATACAAAGAACAGAGTAGTGCTTACAAGAGGGGAAGGGGGCAGGGGAAGGTTAAATGGATAAAGGGGATCAACTGTATGGTGAAGGATGAAAACAGTTCTTGGTGGTGAGCACGCTGTAGTGTATACAGAAGTAGAAATATCAGGCTGTACACACGAAACTTGTATAATATTATAAACCAATGTTACCGCAATAAAAAATAAATTTTAAAAAACATATGCCTATCTTGGAGGTACAGGCTGTCTGAGCACCATATTATTCTACTCTAGATCTTAAGCATCTTCATCTGTCCTAGTCTGGCATCCCAAACTTCTCCTTTAGGTGTTAAGAATGTCTACTCAAGTTCCAGTAGCTCCTGGGCATATTTTTAAAATTAGTTTGCTGTTATAATTCATTTAAAATGGAATTTGACATTCTACCTTGAACAGCCTGCTAAGTCAAGGGGAAATGACTCTTGCTGACCAACCAGATGATTTCTGGCCGAACTGACTCTTCAGAATACTTTTGGAAGACCTGAAAATGTAGGAAAGCAGAACTAAAGGATTTTTAAGGATAGATTTTCTCTTCCTACACCTTCTCGTTTCTTGATGTGTAATAGATGCTAACACATCTTTATTAAGTTGATGTTCCTTGTCCTGGAAGGAACAAGACGTGTAGGTTGTACAGCTTTGTTCTATTCCCAATGTTGCTTCCTTTTGCAGAATGAACAGCTGACTTTGGCTGATGTTTGCGGATACCTGCAGGATCTGATGTTGACTCAGAATAACAGACAAACCCTTCTTTTGACATAGAGTTTTTGTTCCTCTGCCAGTTCAGATGAGGCTCCCCTTTTGTTCTGTGCAACCACAAACTGCCTCTGCTGCTTTCTCTAGGTTAATCACAGACAAGGCCCAACTGTTTGATATGTATCAGCTGAGAGTTAAACAAAAGCCCAGACCTAAATCTCAAATAACCAGAGGAAGAAGGATGCCTCCTTATCAGCCAATGTCTTATCAAGTACCTATTGGGTCCTTGAATGGACTTGGACCAAGCACTTAATTGACTGGTACCACTTGGGATATAATTTATAACACATGGTATTAGGAAGCCTATAATTATTGATGAAAATGAAGATACAGCCACAATTTTTTAAAAACCACTGTGGTGATCACTATCTCAGTATGCTGGTTAGACCTTTAAGACAGGTCACATTAATACACATGTAAATTGTATGTTAGTAGGCAACCACCTATTATCAGTAGAAATAGCCCCATTTTTTAAAAAAAAATCTCTGTATCTTAGAATTACTTGTTGGTGAAATGTCTTGAAAAGATTCACTCCTGCCTTATTATTGCCTGCCATTCTCATGCCCTGGTAACTAACTATAGCCTTTTTTTTTTTTTTTTTTTTTTTTAACTATAGCCTTTTACTTTAAACATTTCATATTAGCTCATCATCTCGCCAGGCCAGTTGTCCATACCCCAAGTTTGGACATTCTGTGTTGTAACAAACTTCCTTCCAGTGCTGGCAGACTAGCTGTATTTGACAACATGCCTGCACGTAACCCCACACAGATAACTTTTTATGGAAGAGCCATTAAAAATCCCATTAGAAGCAGGCAATTCTGATTTTAAACAACAGTCATAGGTCAGGGTTCTGAATGAGATTCTAGCACACCCTAATTTAAGGAATTTTGTAAAAACATAATATTTGCAAAGTATAATAATGTCTAGCACACACACTAAATTTCAGTTATTCTTATCATTTGACACTGTTCACTCTTTGGTTTGCCATACAAATTTAAGATTTAGTCACACTGTCATTAATCTTAACAAAGACAATTCTTTATTTTAATTCTAGCAAGGTCCAGGGTGTTTGGTTTTCTTTTCTCCTTTTCATTGTGACACTCAGGAATGTGTGAGATAAATGGTCCTGGAGAGAGTCAGGAATCACTGATTTGCTTTCAGATAAATCACCTGAAGCCTCCTAAATATGTGAAGTTTTGTTCAGAGACATACAGAGGTTCAGATTCTATTTTTTCTCACCCTTTATAAGTCATATTAGCAGAAAAATTCTTCTTAATATCAAACACAAGCCACAGTTCGTGCTGGTATCCTCCCGCTCAGGCCCAGTGAAGGTGAAGAGCTCTGAAACAGTCCTGCTTTTATATTTAGAGTAGTTCACATCCTTCTCTACCCACCTCCTCCTGAGGCCCCAACCCCTAGCCCCAAGGACCTGGTATTTAAATTTCAATATACAACAGTGTGCAGTTCTAATTTCCTAAAAGGTACTCACATATTTACTCAGACTTCTGCTAGATTATACCAGGGGAAATAAACTCATCATTTAATCAAATTCAAACCATGGACACTGAATTAAACATTTCCAATATGTTCATTGGTAACTCTGATAATCAACTTTTATTGAGTAGCTACTGTGGTTTTTATGCTCTTTCTTTTTTACTTTTCAACAAGATCATTGTTTTGATATATTTCATGTATAGTTTTGAGATAGTTTTCCAGTTTAAACCTCTATTGGGCTGCATATAGGAAACAGTGACAGATAAATATTTCTCGGGACTCAGGAGATACAGTGTAAAAGGATCAATTCTGCCTAAGATTAGCCATGTTAATTCTCTGATTCCAAAAAACTTATGTATTAGCTGTTAAAAAATACTTTAAGATGAATATATCATTTTCTAATAATTTCTGATTATTTTCAGAGTGGTACAATAACAAATTCCTTTCTGACTAGTGACCTCTATTCATGGATGTATTGCTATAAAATAATCCACCCTTATCATTCGTATTTCTGGGTAGTTGAGTAAGGTAGGAACTATTTTTGATATGCAAGAGCAAATACTGAAGCAGTGGGGTTCCATGCACTTTCTGTCAGCAAAGGTATCAACTGTCAGGAACCACTGATAAGTCCCATTTCAAGCCAGTAGAGTCTGGATAATACCAAACTACAAGACAACAGTTAGTGTGTGTGAACTGGCAGTACTGCCAAATTGAATTACCATTCTCACCCAAAATAAACAGACTTGAAGTAAAACAAAGCTGAGTCATCCATCTGCAAGGTATGTAGTGGGCTTAGCTAGGGAGAGAGACCTTTTGATTTGTCAAAGCAATTTTAAAACTACTGCCATTTCTCCAAGCCAGATGTTGAAAAGGTCAAAGGGAGCTTTAAAATATGATAACGTTGTCTTGGAGTTGGAGGACATATGGTACTTGCTAAACAAATGGCATACTGAGTGAATGTTAGGTAAGGTTTGCTCTACTCTGGAGCCGCCCTTAGCACAGGATAAAGAACAGCTCTCCTATCCTGACTTCACCAGTAATTTAATCTCACCAGGAAAAGTAACTTAAACTCTTTGGTCCTCAGTTTCTCCATGTGTAAAATAAGGAGACCGTAAAAGGTGCTTTTTCAGTTTTGTCAAGCTTCTTAAGATCCCATGACCTTAAAGGGCTCAGAGAGTAGATAGAGGATCTTGGTTCAAATAATCATTTCTTGAAAAAAAACTATAGGAAAAATGGTTTTATTTACAGTTTATGAGCCCGTTCATTATCTTCCTTTTTAATGAACTAAGTGTTAAAGTCTTTCAGGTACAGTGAAAAATAAGGACGTGAATAATTACATTAGAAACCTCAAATGAGAACCAAAGTCACAGAAGGGATTTTGCTAAAATCAAAAACTCATTGTATCAATTCATTAACCACTAAATTATTAGTATATCCTTAGTTTTAGGTGTATTTGTCTTATCTCCTCAACTATTAGGTTGGATTATGAAATTGCATTTTCATGGGTTAAAAGCAGTCGAGTAGGGCTTCCCTGGTGGCGCAGTGGTTGAGAATCTGCCTGCCAATGCAGGGGACACGGGTTCGAGCCCTGGTCTGGGAAGATCCCACATGCCACGGAGCAATTAGGCCCGTGAGCCACAATTACTGAGCCTGCGCGTCTGGAGCCTGTGCTCCGCAACAAGAGAGGCCGCGATAATGAGAGGCCTGCGCACCGCGATGAAGAGTGGCCCCCACTTGCCACAACTAGAGAAAGCCCTCACACAGAAACGAAGACCCAACACAGCCATAAATAAATAAATAAATAAAAATTTAAAAAAAAAAAAAAAAAAAAAAAAAAAAAGCAGTCGAGTATTATAGATGTGATCTCCCTGGGATCAGGGTGCAATGCTGGATACTCCTCCCTTGTTCCCTGCAGTTCTTGATATAATGCTGGGCACATTTGTTCTTTGACAAAATGTATTGAAAACAGTATTTGGGAACAGAAAGGCTTTTTTAAATCACTTAGTGCAATATATTATTTTAAAGAAGAAGAAAATACTACCCAAAAATTTCTCAGAATTGTAGTTCTTTTGATGTTCAGAATCACGCTGAGACATTATACACAAAAAAAGTATGCTTTGTGAGCCATAGAACTTCAGTTGAAAATTTTCACTTTTTAGCATGCTAACTATATATCTAGGTTAAATATCCTGTTTAATGGCCATTTATAAATTCAAACACTACCACTGGTCAGTTTTGTAAAATAGAATAAAAGGATGTTATCTGCAGTGTAAGTACAGCACACTGTCGAATTCTTTTCCTTAAGGTGCATAGTAAATGTACAGATAGTCACAGGCAACTGTTTTGTAATGTATTACATTTCTAATCTGTTATTCCTAACCTATTATAAATGTTTGCAGAGACAGAAGAACTGAATTTTTCTAATGATCTGTAAAATGATGCTAACTTCAACAAGTAAGCATTCTAAATAAAATTTTTAAAAAGGAGCAAACTGAAAAATAAAAAAGAATATGCTTTGAATGCTCTACCTACCAGTGAAAGGAACTGGTCTGATAAAATTTATAGGAATGATTCTTAGCAAGTGAAGTTAGCAAAAGGGAATAAGGGTGGTTCTCAAAATTCTAAAAACCTGAAGGCATTGTTCTTTTGCCATTCTTGTTGATGGAGCTGTTAACATTTTGGGGGAAAAAATTTTTTTAAATAGTTAATGCCAACAAGAAGAACTTAATGCAAAGGAACATAGTAACAGTAATACCAGAATATAAACATGATCTGAATCTGAAACATTGTCCCTAAATGTATTACTTTGCTGTGTTTGATAAACTTCAATCTCTATAAGGAAGCAACTTGCACTTGTAGATTTAGTCACTGTTTATAGAAAGGTGTCATGGCTTAGCCAAATTAGAAATAGAGGGCTTCCCTGGTGGCGCAATGGTTAGGAATCTGCCTGCCAATGCAGGGGACACGGGTTCAATCCCTGGTCCAGGAAGATCCCACATGCTGCGGAGCAGCTAGGCCTGTGGAGCAGCTGGGCCCACGCACCACAGCTACTGAAGCCCGTGCTCCACTACAAGAGAAGCCACCTCAGTGAGAAGCCCGCACACCACAGCGAAGACCCAATGCAGCCAAAAATAAAATAAATAAATTTATTAAAAAAAAAAAAGAAATAGACTAATTGCAAAGATGTTTATAGGTCATGCTTTTAACTTAGGTCTTACACAGTGTAAAACTGCATTTTTCGTGACATCTCTCTGCCATTTTAATTATAGAATTATCATATTTTAGATCATTTGGTTTAATATTTGTCAATAACAGTTTATGCTGAAACCTATAAAACCTCCAAATAATATAGTCTAACACCCTGTATTTACAAATGAGGAAACGGAAGCCCAGAGAATTTAAGTAGCTTTAAGTTACTTAGAATTAAGGCACAGCACAGTTGGGACTTGGACATGTATATTGCTATGGCTAATGTGCCACTTGTTCTCCTTTTAACTGCAAAATGTTTTCCTCATATATTTATACCCTCTCCAAAATGGTGTAAAGATTAAGTAAATAATGCTCTGACCTTGGTGCTTGGAATGAAGTAGACAGAAGACTTTTATTATTGACATAATAATGTGTTATGAATATATTTACAAGTTGTGTCCAGATTTGATGACCATAGGCAGTTGATGATTTATTGACCCCAGGACAAGTCTGTCATACTTTGACAAATTTGCCAGTTTTCCGAACCCTTGGAAGAAACTTTGAAACAAAAACCTATTAGATACACAGCCTGTCTTATGATTGATCGTTTGTTTGTTTGTTTTTCCTGATAGAAACATGAGTTCAGCTGGTCCTGAAGGGAGGAAAGTGATGAGAAGGTGTGATGGACTGATTGACTCACTGGTCCATTATGTCAGAGGAACCATTGCAGATTACCAGCCAGATGACAAGGTGATACAAGAATTAGATGTCTCTCGTATTGAATTACTTATTTTGTCTTACTAAGACTCTTCAGAGTATTCTTGAAGTAGCTGTTTGGGTTTGGCCTTATTTATTAACTCATTTGCTGAGCTTAAGATTTCCCATACATGCTCATAAATATTAATATCTATCTAGCCCCTTTTTTTTTCTACTTTCCAGACCCAAATTTCTAACTGTTTAACAACTCTGGATATTTGAAAGGAGCCCAAATGCTACATATTCAGCAATGAAATTCATCTCTTCCCTCATCTCCGAACTTACTCCTCTGTATAAGCCTTCTTAATAATTATTACTGTCTACCAAATGAAAATAGAAACCTGAGTAATGTTGGACTTCCTCTCTTCCCTCACATCCCACATCCACTGGACAACAAATCTTGTGCATTTTACTTCTGAAATGCTCTTTAGTTTAACCAGTCCTCTTTAATGCTACTACTGCTGTCATAGTTTGTGCATCTTTTATACTGATTATTGTAGTCGACTGGTCTCTACAAGCAATATCTCCTCCTATTTTCCAAGTCCACGTGGCTACTAAACAATGTACCTAAAATCTAAAATCATTCTGAACACTCTTTAAAAGTAAACTAGAACTGCTCCCCAATGTTTTAAAAAATTCAGCCTCTACTTCTTAGCATTGTGCTCATGACCATTTATGATTTAGCCCTAGGCTTTCTAGCTGTACTCATTTCACTCCCCCAGCCACCCTGCAGTCCAAGCGCACCCTGTTGCGTCCAGTTAACCTTGTAAGATCTAAAGCCTCAGAGGTCCTGTGGTATAACACTTGCAAAGGGATATCTATATGTATATGATCAATATTCATGTCCTATTTTCTCAGGCCACAGAGAACTGTGTGTGCATTCTTCATAACCTCTCCTACCAGCTGGAGGCAGAGCTCCCAGAGAAATATTCCCAGAGTATCTATATTCAAAGCCGGAATATCCAGGCTGACAACAACAAAAGTATTGGGTGTTTTGGCAGTAGAAGCAGGAAAGTAAAAGAGGTATGTTGGGAGGCCTTTGAAAGAATAAGTGTGTGTGTGTGTTTCTGAGTACTTAGTATATGTCAGGCTCTATTTTAAGTTTTTTTAATCCTTATATCTACCCT
Source organism: Balaenoptera ricei (assembly GCF_028023285.1). Taxonomy (NCBI): domain Eukaryota; kingdom Metazoa; phylum Chordata; class Mammalia; order Artiodactyla; family Balaenopteridae; genus Balaenoptera; species Balaenoptera ricei. The sequence goes on along the minus strand of NC_082648.1, from coordinate 27,783,666 downwards.
ATGAGGTATGTATTATTAATACCCTCATTTACTGATGAGGAAACAGAGGTACAGAAAAGTTAATTCAAAATAATTCAGCAAATTAGTGGAGGAGATGGAATTCTATCCCAGGCAATCTGGCCCCAGATTTACACTATTAGCCATCAAACCATACTGCTCTATGCCCTGCAGGTTAGGAAGTAAGCTTAATGCCACATGGCCAGTGGCATAGCATTGTTTTAACATTAAAAGCAGCCCTGACATTCAGCTTTAAACATTCTAAAAACAAACTTGGACATCCTAAAAGCAAACCCCGTACATAGGAAGGACTGCTCCAGACTGGCATTTCATGAAATAGAAGGAATGTGATCTCTCCTACTCCTCAGAGTATCACGGTGTATGTGAACTTGGAGAACAACTGGTAAATTTAGAATCCTGATGCTATCCTGGACAACTTCACAAGACTCTGAGGGAAGAGGCCTGTTTTTCTTATCTTCAGAGTGGATGTGACTAATTTAGCTTTTAGCTTAACAGCAGCCTGTAAACTATTCTAGAACAGTCAATGCTTAATTCTCTGCATTCTCTCTCGCTGTGAAATGTAAAGTTGTGAGTATGGGGTATTGTGAGGGAGAAATAGTCATCATGGGCTAAAAGTTAAATGATTGTAAATCATACATATTTGCTTTTTCATTTTTATTTTAAGGGCTTCTTATTATGCTAATTATTAGTCTCCCTAGACAAGACAGTACTTTCTGGTCTCTTGGTTTGGGTGTGGAATTGTAGAAATCACTTGAAGGCATTAATTTTGGATTTCATCGTGTGTGTGGTTAGCAATACCAGGACATGCCAATGCCAGAGGAAAAGAGCAACCCCAAGGGCGTGGAGTGGCTGTGGCACTCCATCGTGATACGGATGTATTTGTCCTTGATCGCCAAGAGTGTCCGAAACTACACTCAAGAAGCATCTTTGGGAGCTCTCCAGAATCTCACGGCAGGAAGTGGACCAGTGAGTATCATGCTTACTTTTTTAAATAATGGCATTGTAGACACACCTACATTAAGCTCAGAAATGACAGTGAAGTAAGAACATAAGTTTTCTCGCTTCAATCAAGACAGTTCTCAGGAATTGCCAGAGAGAGTTCAGCTTTGCAGGAATTTCAGCCTCAGCTTCTGCAAACCCAGGTCAGACTGCGAGTGAAAGACTCATTGGTATTTATGAGTATCAGTCAGAACTCTTTCTGTTACAAGTCTCAGAATCCTACCTGAACTGGCTTAGGCAAAAGAGAGGAATTTCTTGACTCATATAACTGAAAAGTCCAGGGTGGGTTTTCCTTCTGTCATGGTGGGACATAGGTGCCCAGCAATTATATTTGTGATTCTCTATCTCTGGACTCTGTTTTCCTCTGTTGGTTTCATTCTCAAAGGCTAGCCTCATATTACAGCAAAGATAGCCACCAGTGATTTCAGGCTTACCTCTTATCCAGCTCAATGTCTCCACAGGAAAAGAAACTACTACTATTTTCCCAATAGCTCTGTTAAGAACTTGGGGAATGAGTCTCACTTTCCCATTTCCAAACCAGTACCTGTGGCCAGGAGCCTGTGATATTCTAACTGGCCAAGTCTGGGTTATGTGCTCACATGTGAATTTCAGGGGCAGGGGTTTCAGTGAGCGAGGGTCACTACCACTTGTACCACATGGAGTGGCTCCCTAAGGGAAAGTCAGAGTGTTGTCACCAAAAGGAAGAATGAATGCTAGAAGGCAGAGACAACACATGTCCACTGCAGTTGGAAAGGCTATCTGTGCTTTTGTGTCCCAGAAAGTCAACAATAAAATAGTTACTTCTCTTTCCAGATGTACTTTATACCAGCAAAATTAAAATATTAAAAAGAGTAAAAACTTACAAGGTCCTGTGATAAACCATAATGGAAAAAAATATGAAAAAGAATGTATATATATGTATAACTGAATCACTTTGCTGTACAGAAATTAATACAACATTTTAAATCAACTATACTCCAATAAAATTAATTTTTTTTAATTACTTTAAAAAAAGAGTAAAAATTTGTTCCTTTCCCCATGTATTTTACAGCTTGCAACATAGTAAAGGATTCTATAAATATTTAATTATTTGAACTAAGCTTGTATTCTTTGCCTTGATCATAAAATGATTAAACTCTCCCCAAGTAGTTCACTCTATGACCAGTCTAATTATCCATCATCATAGAGGAAAGCACTCTTGTTGATAACAAAAATATTATTTATTCCTTACTTGAGAAACCATGTTCATTCTTTAATGAACCATGTTCATTCTTTGCTCAGTTTTGAATAAAATTGTGAAATACTAAAACCAGTATTTCTCTAATTTTAGCACCATGGTTAAGAATACAACCCAATTTTAATCTCTTTGAAATTCTTCAGAATGTACTTGTGCACAAAGAGAAGGAAATGGGGAGTGACCAGGGAGCCCTGACAGACAGAAAGACATAATTTACTGTCTTATCTTCCCATTTCCCCATGCTTGGTTCCCCAAAACCATTTCTTTCATTTTCCCAAACTACAGAAGCCCTCTTATTAACTGACTACCAGCCAACTTAATAGAAAAGGTCAGAAATTAAATTGCTGTGTCTGTATGTATTTAAGCTCACTATGCTCTGAGGATGGTTCAATATGAGCTAACCCTTTAAGCTTGGATTTTAGCCTCTTCCACTCCAAAATCTTTCATGGAATCCAAACTATCCAGAGGTGCTTCCATGTTTCTGTCAATACAGGAATATTTGCCACCCAACATACAAGAATATGCCATTCTGAATATGTAGTTTATTCAGACTACATAATTCCTTTATTCATTTATCAAACAAACAGTATTTGAGCACCTTCTACATAAAAGGCACTAGCCTAGTGCTAAGTATATAGTGGTGAATAAGACAAAATCCCTGTGTTTGGTAATAATCTAGCTGGGAAAAAGAAATAAACAAACAGAAATCTAAGAGTTCCAAATCCAAAAGGAATCCAAGCAATGGATTTTAAATCATACCTAACCTTAGACCAGTCCAGTCCCCTGAAAGGAGACCTACACTAAACTGGTATTAATCCATGCTCAAGGCTATTAGAGTTAAACTTGACTAGAGATTTATAGGAGAAATCATTAGCAGCATGGGACAATGATATGAGGACCCTTTGTTCTTTTAAGTTACAAGATGCTTTTTATTAAAATTTTGACTTACATGTATATTTTTTCTAATTATTACTTTCCCTAATTTTGCTATGTTTAGATGGTGTGATTAAAAAATGCTTGGCTTTGTAATTTCTAAAAGGAATCACTGAATAGAAAAACATGAAAAGCAGACCATTAAACATAGTTCCAGAAAATACCCAGTCCATTCACCTGTGTTCATAACTGAGACAGCACTGAGCATTGATGGCCATGTGCCTTAGATGGCAAAGAACCTGAACTGGACTGAATAGCTTCTAAAAGATAAATTCTATAATTTTAGTATAAAATTATGGCAGTAATTTCTTGCCGGTAAGAATACCTTAATGTAAACTTTATTAGTTCAGGTATAATGGTCATTATTTATTAAATGATACAAAAAAAAACCAAAATAATAAATAAGGAAAGGGGATGGGTTGATAAAATTTACCCATTTAGCAAATTCTCTAAGGATAGTGTAAAGTATAAAGTATAAAGTACAGTATAAATAACTCCTGGGGGTGTAATGTACAGCATGGTGACTATAGTTAACAATATTGTATTGTATATTTGAAAGTTGCTAAAAGAGTGAATCTTAAAAGGTCTCATCACAAGAATGAAAAAAAATTTGTGACTATGTGTGATGATGGATGTTATCTAAACTTATTGTGATAATTATTTTACAGTATATCAACTCATTATGTTGTATACACATGTAAAATTAAACATTCATTGTACAAGTTAAAAATCATTGAAATAAACAGTTTTCAAGTTTCTAAAACACTTTAAAGGCATTTAATTTGATGTCCAATGAAAAAAAAAAAATGTGTTCTCTGTCTCACACCTTACACACAAATCAGTCCCAACAGCAATGAGATTTAAATGTGGAAGGTAAAACAATAAAGCTTCTAAATGATAACATAGAATATCTTCGTGACCTGGAATAGGGAAAGATTTCTTAACAGTAGACATAAAAAGCACATAAAGTCAATATTTTATAAATTGACTACATTAAAATTAATAACTTAAGCTATCAAAAGACAGTAAAAAGGCAAAGCACAGAGGAGGAAACGATTTTTGTAACATATATAAGTAACAAAGGTTGGTATCTAGGAAATAAAAAAAAACTCATTGATTTAACAATAAAAAGACAACCCAATAGAAAAATGGACAAGAGATTTGAACAGGCACTTCACAAAACATGATGTATAAATGGCCATTAAACATTTGAAAAGGTGCTCAACCTCATTAGTAATGAGGGCAATATGAACTAGAAGTGCTGTTTGTAAATAATTGACTGACAGTCATTCTCACAAATTCCCTAAAGCTGGAATGTGAAATCTCTATTTGGTAAATCTGATTGTTTATTTTCCTTAATGAGCAAATTCTAAAGATCATTCCACATCAGCCTCTCCCATTTCCCTCAATGAATCAGAATTCTGTGATCATTTTTATATACTAGGCCTTGAGATGACAAAGAAAACGCTATGAGAGAGATAGAGCTGGACGGCATTGACTCAGAAGAGCAGAGCTTTTGCATATGAGGAAAGATGTAATTACTTAGATGGGCCATTGGGAAGAGAGAGGGATGCTAAGTCTACCTCCATGTCCAAGGAGTTGTACAGAATGGCTGCAGGTGAAGGATTCTTCCCAGAGGAAAGAAAAGAGTCTAATGGAATGTTCTGCAAATTAGTGAAAGACAAAGTGTAACTTTGGAACAAACATTGCAAAATAGTGGTTATTAAACTTCTTTGAGTCATGGACACTTTGAGTATCAAATAAAAGTTACGGACTCTTTCCTGAAAAAGATTACTATAAACACAAAAATAATTTTAAGGACCTCCTATTCCCTCCCTGAAACCTATCCTGAATCCTATATTAAGAACCCCTTTTTTAGACGGTACAGTGCAGAATGTAAAGAGGGCACTGTGCAGGAGGTAGGGGAAGCAAGCAGAGTTTAGATAGATAAACAAAGAAGATAGACACCCTGAAGAATGGTCAAGAATACACGGATTTTTGGCATGGTAGCCTCATGTTAGGTTCAAATAAAAATATATAAAGTTGCAGACACAAGCTAAGGTCTTAGTATTGTTGGAGGTTTGCTGATGCTAGGAAGGGCCTAGTTGGTACTCAGACCCTGTGAAAGTAGGTGACCAGCCTAATTCCAAATAAGATTTGCCTCTGGTGGACCTAGACCTGAACCAGCAACTTGCGCATGCAGCCTCTGATACAGAGAATAGAGTTACAGGTAACCTGACAAGCCATACATTCCTTTCTTTAAAAGCCCAATATCTCTTTCAGAATAAACTAGCTTTTTAGAAATGAATACGTTTATTAAAATATGTAAAATGCCAAAATCTGAACAAGACAAACAGAAAAGATGAATAAGCCAACAACAAGTAAATACATTGAAATAGTAATCAGACATCTCCCTTTAAAATTTTTCTCAGCTCAGTTGTCTTTATAGCTAAGTTCTACCAGACCCACAAAGTTGAAATTATTCTTATATTACACAAATAGTTCAAGAAAATAGAAAAAGGGAAAAAAACTTACCCACTAAATTTTATGACATTAGTGTAACTTTGATTCTAAAACGCCCTTTTCTTTTCACAATGATGAACTGAAAATGTGAATAAAAAGAATATGATAAAAAAGGAAAGGGAAAGACAGACCCATTTTATTTATAACCAGATGCAGAAAACACAATAGCTAACCAAATCCAGTATTTTATTTAAAACTACTGAATAAACTGTCTTTATCCAGTAATTAAATTGAAAACCTAATAAGAATTAAAAGAAAGTATCTCTAGCTTTTAAAACATCTCACTCAATCTCTAGTAATCTACAGAAATTAAGAAATTTTAACCATGAAGTAAAATACAATAGTATTTATAGAACATGTCTCACAAAACAGATGCCAACATCAGTAGCTCAAACAGTTGTCCAGAAAGAAAATGGCCTTCAGCACACACGAAAGATGCTGCATGTTGGTGATCCAAGTGTGAAAAAGACTGCCGTCTCTCTGCTGAGGAATTTGTCTCGGAATTTTTCTCTGCAGAATGAAATTGGTAAGTCAGTGTAAGTCTCTAGATGTAAAGTGTATATATTGAAAATACAAATGCAATAAAACATTGTCCTTATCACATTCTTTTTACAGTGATGAACTGAAAGTGTGAATAAAGAGCAAAATGTGATAAATAGAACTGGTTTTTGTGTACCCAGACATCAAGTGTAGGCTTTCGCACTGGTCTCAAATAGGATTTTTCTTAATATCCAGCTTTGTTTGTTTGTTTGTTTTTTAAGTTTTTTTCTTTTACACTTACATGGGACTAGGTAACCCACCAAAGGGCTCTCATCTTTTTTTTTTTTTTGTAATTAATTTATTTATTTTTTTATATTTATTTTTGGCTGTGTTGGGCCTTCGTTTCTGTGCGAGGGCTTTCTCTAGTTGCGGCAAGTGGGGGCCACTCTTCATCGCGGTGCACTGGCCTCTCGTTGCGGAGCACAGGCTCCAGACGCACAGGCTCAGTAGTTGTGGCTCACGGGCCTAGTTGCTCTGAGGAATGTGGGATCTTCCCAGACCAGGGCTCGAACCCATGTCCCCTGCATTGGCAGGCAGATTCTCAACCACTGCGCCTCCAGGGAAGCCCTCCAGCTTTGCTTTTATTCTAATTACTACCAAAGAGAAATTTTAGACCATACTAATAATTAATGAGATAGGTAATATATTTGATATTTCTCAGCCCTCAGCTATGACATCCAGTGAAGTCTTTTTAACCCATGTCTTTCAGAATGTTCTCTGTGTGGCCTGCTTAAGCACCACTCTTCTGAAACATTAAACAAACACACACACGCAGTGGTTGTTCACCTCAGAAGCTTGGCCATTGTTGTACTAGAAAAAAGTGGTTGGACAGATAATCACAAAAAGAAGGAATCATGAATATAACAGATTTGGCATAGGTTTTAGAATAAATATGATGAAACACATTTGCTCCTTTTTTTGTAAGTCCGTATTATTGACAAAGATGATAACTATGTTACACTTTCAAATAACATTTTTCATTCATTTTCTTTATACCTGAAAATGTAAATGTTTGTGAATTAAGTCATAAACTATAAAATTAGATAATAGGAAGATAATGCTAAAATTAATCATGCTTTCTAATGCTCCATAAATTAGTCATTTCTGACAATTTAAAACTCAGTTTTCCAAAAATTCCACTAATTTTTTTTTTGTTTTTTTAATGGATTAGATTATTTTGAAATCTACACACACACACTCACACAGTGCCAGAAGTCTGTGGTTATGTTTTAACAATGTCATTTTCAAAGACAGCCAATAGCACAACATTGAACAGGAGGTTTCATACAATGCTTTTGTGCCCATTATGAACGTAGAGAGCCTGGAAATTTTTCAGTGAATCTGAAAGAAACCTTGCCAAAGGCACTGTCTCAAAATTATCAAAGTGTTCTTCTCATTGTCTTTCATGGACTTTTGTGCTGCACTTCAATCATGTGTATTATCCTTTGACTTTTTTCTTCTCAAATGAAATGTTAAGTCCATCTTTAGAGCATAGCTGATGAGAAGAACTGCGCTCTGGGGGACTTCCCTGGTTGTCCAGTGGCTAAGGCTCCATGCTCCCAGTGCAGGGGGCCCGGGTTCGGTTCCTGGTCAGGGAACTGGATCCCACATGCTGCAACTAACTAAGACCCAGCGCAACCAAATAAATAAATAAATATTTAAAAAAAAAAAAAAAAAGAACTGCGCTCTGCACACTGTGCCTGTGCCTTCAGGGCAGAAATGCTGTTGTCTCAAGTTCCACAGTCCTCCAGCTGTTGGAACAATACAGCTGTAGCCCCACAATTTATATAAGGTGATTTCACTGATCAACCTCCCCTCGTTTTAAGGACAATCGTGAGGAGAGGCTTCAGCAAGATAAATGCAATTTTTGAATTCCAAATTGGCTTTATGTCAAATATGTAATTTGAGTAGAAGTACTTGTGTTGATTCAGGATATTAATAGCCAGGAATAAATGAAAATCAGTTTGAAATACAAGCTTTGTGTTTTTCATGAGAGATTTCTAGGCCAAGTAAAACTTTCCATGGGCTGACCTGGAATGAAGTCATCACATTTCACTTAGATTTACAGAAATAAACTTGAAACATATTTTCTTAAAAACTTGAAGATAGGCAACTTAGCATGGTGACAGAATAACAGGTCTCATGCAGAAGACATTGGTCTGCATCCTATAATGTTACTTTGCCACGTGTCACCTTGGATAGTCATTTAGCTGCCCTAAATCGAATGAAATTAGTAATCACTACAGAACAGTGTTTTTCCAGGGATCAGATAACATAATGTATGTGCAAGCACCAGCATTAACTAAAATCTCCTTCAATAATATGACATTGAGCTGTAACCCTCCAATATCATGATAGGGCCTTTGATTTTATATTTCACTATTAAAGATCTAACTTTGTCTCAGAGTGAATGTATTTACTCAGGCCCACAGGGTGTGTGTGTGTGTGTGTGTGTGTGTGTGTGTGTGTGTGTGTGTGAGTAGAGAGACAGAATGACCCCTCCTTTACTGTACTGTAGTGTTTAACTTTGTCAATGTAAACAGTTATACTGCTTTTCTAAGAAAAACAAACATGATATAAAATGTTAAAGACTCTAACTTCTCTTAATTCTCACTCCTCCTCAGACATAAGCCAAAGTTTCAACCTTAAAATTGATCTGTAGAATTGGACCTTCTTGTTGGTCATACTGAGGGAGGAGAGGTGGAACTCTCTCAGCAGGGATCAGTCTCAGTGTGGGCAGCCTGGTCTCAGCCAACCATTGATGCATCCTGCAGAGAGATCAGTTGTACATTTTCTGTTGTGATTGTCTCACACTTGTTTTCATGCTGTCGACCTAAATTCAGCAAAAGGAAAATTCAGGTTCTCAAGGACTTTCATTCTGTGGTTTAACTTACTAAAGGAGGAAGCCTTCTGGTAGTTACCCACATCTGTGGAGAGCTTACTGTGTGCAGGGAACTGTGATACAGTTAACACATGGTAACTCATTTAATCCCTCAAAACAGTCCTGTGAAGTAAATACTATTATTATTCCATTTTACAAATTGGGAAAATGCAGCATAAAGAGGTTAAGTAACTTACCCAGACCACACAGCCATGAAGTGGCAGAGACAAGACTAAAACTAAAAAATTGTAGCTTCAGAGACTGAGCTCTGAGCTCCTAACACTATGCCAAGATGCTTAGACAACAGTGAAAAAGGAAGTGTTCAGGCCTTTGAGCAGAAGGTATGTCTTTCCTGTCAATCAGGTCCAGGTGTTATCAAAGGAAGACATATGGTTCCGTTCCTTTTATTGAGTACCTCTCTATTTTAGGCATAGTGATCGATGCTGGAAATCCAGAAATGAATACAATCATTGTCCTCAAGCAACTCATGGCTCCATTTGGAATTCAGACAGGCACATAACTAATTACAGTCTGGTATCAGAGAGAGAGAAGTGCAGTTCAAGGTGTCACATAAACTCAGATGAAGAAAATAAAATTAGGCAGAAGTATTTGTACAAAGCAATAGAAGCATGCTCTCTATCTTTCAAGGAGAGTCCAAAGTAGTTACAGGAAAAAAAAACATACATGGAAAGAATTTTTGCAAAATACCAAGTATAAATTCATATTGCCCGAAATATATACCATAGGACAAGGTATAATGACATCATCAAATATTAATACCTCTCTTGTTACTACAGAAAAAGCTAAACAAAAACCCTATAACCAAGATTTTATATATGTACTGAAAAAATAAATTTTAAATAGTTTCTTTATCTTTTTTTAATAATGGTTATTTACGTATTAAAGAAACTTTGGGCAGTACAGATAATTTTTTTTTAATATTTTTAAGTCACCATTAATACTATTGTAGAAAAACAAGGGCTGTTACTGTTTTAGTGTATTTCTTCTCAGGTTTCTTGTATATGTGTTTGTCCTTTAAGTATACCGGTTATTTTCACATAGAATGTTAACAAATATTTTTTTGTTATTATACATGCTTCATAGATATGTTTTGGGATGCATAATGTTCTTTGCAGATGTGCTTTAGTTAATCATATTCATATTATTGGGATGTTTAGGCTGTGTAAAATTTTTCATGATATATATAATACTATAATAAAGATCTCTGCTTTTTCCATTTTTAAAGTGATGTCTTCAGGATGAATTCTCAAAAGTGGAAATACTGAATCAAAAAATGTGAAAATTTAAAAATTTTTTTGACATTTCTGTCAAATTACTTTCTGGAAAGATCTCCAGTGCACTGAGCACAAAGTATCATCTTTCTAAAAATCTTTTTTTTTTTTTTTGTGGTAATTTGAGTATTAAAGTGGTTACATCCTTCCATATGTTTGTTAACCAAATGTTTCTTCTTAAATGTTACTGGGATCTTGAGGTTAAGAAACAATCTTTTTAATCAAGTGTTCTTTTTTTCTTTCATTTGTAGCCAGAGAAACTCTACCTGATTTGGTTTCCATAATTCCCAACACAGTCCCAAGTACTGATCTTCTCATTGAAACTACAGCCTCTGCCTGTTACACATTGAACAATATAATCCAAAATAGTTACCAGAATGCACGGGATCTTCTAAACACTGGGGGCCTGCAGAAAATTATGACCATAAGCGCAGGTGACACGTAAGTCCTTTAGCATCTGCCTGTCAGTGTCTCCCCTTTCCCCACCACCACTCCCATATGTAAATAATGCAGTTGTGAATGTCCAGGAATTGAGTACCATGGGCAACATGGCCAAAAAACAAGATTGTACAGCCGGACCAGATCATCTGGTCCAGTCCTTGGTGATCAGGCAAGTGAAAGCTGAATCCTCTAAGCCAAGTAGTTGCTCATTCTCTTCTAAAATATCCAGAAATAGTAAAACTCCATAGCTTATCTGGGTCGTGCATTCCAGCATTTTATTGACCTAATGAATTGTTTCCCAGAGCCACAGCTGTGATTTAAAAAGAGAAGAAAGTAGGCAAATTGGAGTCCTATGGACAAGGAATGCCCTTTTCCTCACTTAAATATGTGAAGCCGGTATCACCTGTAATAGCATGAGGAGGGGAAGTAGGAGGCAGCATAACAAGAAATTCTTGCTTTCTCAGTTTTCTTTATCACATCTCTTCCATCTCTTATTCTCTTTTGAAGTAGAAGGTTTAATGCATGTAAGTCATCCCACATCCTTGTGTCTGTGTCGTCAAATATTCCCCATTAAAAAAAAAAAAAAAGTGGAGAATGAAAAACATTGTGTAACCAAATTATTACTGTTAATTAACTCAGAGTGATGGGATCCCAAGGGGGTATGAAGATTATTATTTTTTTCTCTTTATATGACTCTGAATTGTTTGACTTGTTAAAGTTAGTTTTGTAAGTAACCAAAAAAGAAAACAAATGTTATTATAGGCCAGTTCTAATGAGTTGCAAAGCAAACGGACTTGACCTGTAGTAGACAAATGTGTGCTTGGCTGCACAGAGGCTAGCATAGGGATCTGTGGTATCCCGAATGAGCACAACCCTTCCCCCCACAGCCCCGCCCAACTTAGGCCCCTTGTGCTCTTCAGTTCCCCTCTGGCAAAGCTCACATGGAAGGAGGACTACATTCAGAGTCACATGATTAAAAGGAGCCCTAGTTAGAATGTCCATTTCCCAAAAGCAGGGAATATTTACCTGCTCCCAAGTAGCAGTTGCTCAGCCTTTGTGGAAAGTATGAACTATTGCTGCAAAGCAGAAACGACTATTCCAAGTAGTCATCCAAATTTCTAACCAAATCTCTGTAAGATAGTATGACTTTAATTATTTGAGTATTCAGACGTAAGAAGCACATGGGAATACACCATCACTTTTGGAAATTTCTTGTAGCTTAGCAAATTACGGGGTGTGCTATTCTGTTATTTTTCGTTGCACTGAGTGTCCCATTTGTGAGCCAGTCCTCACATGCCCTGTCTCCAAAAAGAAAAAAAAAAATTCAACAAGAAACTCCTACCAGTTGGGTCTACTGTCTCTTCCTTGTTAGAGTGTTGTATAGCTAACCCATAATTTATGGGCTAGCCTGATAACCAATCACCATTTACATTTCATCTTTAAATAAATGAGTTCCAAGTGCCAAGCAACCAACTTATGAACAAACTTCATGACTATAACACCCTTGCAATTTAAGAACTTCCAATTTTAAATATTAGAGATCCACAGCTTTCATGGATTTATTAGTACTTCAGTTATTAGCAAGAGACTCTGAAAAGTCCCTGAGGTACTAAAAAAAAATCTGTAAGGTGCTAATTTAACTTACCCTCCCTACACTGCTGGTATGAAAGAGGTCTTTTAGCTATTAAATGAACCCAGCATGGGCTTCTTCATACAGCTTTGCATTCTCTGTTCTTGGTTGCATGCTTACAAACTCCTACGATAGGAAAAATAAAATCTTTGTTTCTTTGTTAAAAGAAAAATTGCAGCCATGTGCTAATTCAAGTGATGGAAGAGAGAGAGACCTAAGAAAGCACTGATCCTTAGCCAGAAACAAGAAGTTTGAGACAAATTTAAAAGCAGAACATCAAAAACTAAGTACATATAATAATAATAAAATTTTTTTTAAAAGTAAGGGGACTTCCCTGGTAGTCCAGTGGTTAAGACTCCAAGCTTCCAATGCAGGGGGCACATGTTCGATCCCTGTTCGGGGAACTAAGATCCCACATGCTGCGGGGCGTGGCCAAAAAAAAAAGTAAGTACAATGTCAAATTCAGTGCAGACTTGGATTTATAACAGTAACACACTTTCCATTTGCTATATACAAAGACATAAATTTTGAAACTGTATTAAAATAACAGTTGCTCCAGTAAGAATTTATTAATTTGAAAAAGGTACATAACCCCTGCATTCATGGAGTCACTAAGTCTAAGAGTTATACATATTTTTCAATCATACTTTCATGCATTTGTACTCTATAAATATGCATTATAAATATACAAGTATTTTCTAAAAATATATAATATAAATGTACAAATATAAATTTTATTCTATAAATAAATTCAAGGAATTATAAAACTCTAAGAATATATGCCTTATAAATATCAGGAATTTGCTTTATAAACTATTTGTTAGCACTTTGCTAGTGGTTTAAAAAGATTTTTAAAAACACAAAAGCACCAACGTGGCCCCTGGCCTCCTAAAGCTCACCATCTAATCTCTTGTCATGGTGAGTGGCCTGACTTGATGGATGGCTCCTGAGTGACAGCAGTTAAAGAAGATTTACAGAACGTCCAAAGGCAGCATCCAGAAGCCTCATACTTTCTCACTGATCTCCGAAAAATGTCCTTTTCTTCTTTTCAGCTATGCTTCCAACAAAGCAAGTAAAGCTGCTTCTGTTCTCCTATATTCTCTGTGGACCCACACGGAGCTCCATAATGCCTACAAGAAGGTAAGAATGCTAAAAAGAGCCAGATAATAATGTCCTGCTTGACTTGACCCTGGTGAGAAGTCACTAAAAACTGCATTTTCTTGTGTGAAAATTGTTGTTAACCTTTCACATTTCTGTTTGCTTATTCCAAAGGCTCAGTTTAAGAAGACAGATTTTGTCAACAGCCGGACTGCCAAAGCCTACCACTCCCTGAAAGACTGAGGAACATGAAGAAGTGCTCTCAGAAAGATGAACCTCATTATTCTCAGTCACAAAAAGCCCCAAAGGGAAACACCTATTTTTCTACTTCCCAGCCCAAGAAACTTCAAAAAACCATGTCCTGTTTCTATCCTTTTCTATTTCCATGGTCCCCAGGATCCAGAAAACAAATAATCAAAATATAATTTTATTAGTTTTCCAGAGGACATTTGCAAGTTTGCCACGAGTAGATACTGGCAACAGGCTCGATTTTACCCTCTACAAACAGTGGTCTTGTTGATCAGGGCTGATGGTGTATGTCCTACTGGAATCAAAATGTGAGTTCATGTGGGATGGACATTAACAGAATAAATAAGGAAGGAAGCTGCTGTATTACTAGGATTTTAAAAGTTTGATTTACATTTATATTCCTTTTCTGGTTTCCATGTTTTGTCACTCACATGCACGTTGCTTCACCACTGAGCCATGAGTGTATTGTTCTGCAGTGTTGAAACAGAATGGAAACAACAAGAAATATTTGTGGGGTTATCCAGGCAAAAATGTAATGACAAAATTACTTGTTTGTTTACTTTGTGCTTGTTTTTATCCTCTTGAATTTTTTCTCTGATTTTCAGTGAACTTAAGAAATTTAGATCACAGAACATGCATGACTATAAGGAAAAGAAATTGAAAGGAAGTGATCATAGCAAATTTAAAAATCTTTTCTACAGAGAAAGTCAACTATGGTTATGAAATTCAGTGTTCCCTCAAAATACTGAATAAGTAGGATTTTTACTAAAGGAAATATTTCACCTATAATAACACCATTAAATGTAAATCTCTTCTGACAGTAGCATTCAGTGTAATCTATTTCCTGGACTTCTTCAGCCACTGCAGTGGGCTGGTGGAAGAATGGACTCTACTGTTTGGCTACAAAAGAAACCTAGGCCTCTCAGACTACTGGACCAGTCAGGGCCCTGAAAACACAGCTTATTTTAATGAAGTACATTATCAACCAGCCCTACTTTGCCCAACATTTTAAAAATAGAACCACTAAACTCATGTGACCTTCCTTAGGCCATTATTTTAAGTCAAGGAAAAGCTAGAAAAAAAATGAAGTTATGTTGAGGAAAAATGTGTCTAGGCCATCCAGAAATGATATGAGAAATACTAATGTTTTAAAGTTGACAACATCATCTATTGAAGTGAGTCTGTATTAAGTGTTATTTTAACTGGGCTGTGATTAATACCATTCAGATAGAATTAGTCTTCTTAACTATAATTCTGTTATATTTTGCTTTTTTAAAAAAAATCTGACAATATCTGTTGTAAGAAAGTAAGAAGGAAAAAAATCCTTCAGCTCCTTTTGGCCAGAAAAGTGTAATAGGAAATAAATTGTCACTTTCAATTTGAATGTGTACTTAAGTGTTTATTTGTTTTGTTTTGTTTTTTTGGCCACACAGCTTGTGGGATCTTAGCTCCCCAACCAGGGATCGAACCTGAGCCTACGGCAGTGAAAGCACCAAGTCTTTTTTTTTTTTTTTTTTTTTTTTAACCCCCCCCCCACCAAGTCTTAACTACTGGACCACCAGGGAATTCCCAAAGTCTTTATTGTATTTGCAACTTAAAATTTTTTTCAATTTCAAAAGCTCAATGAAGAAGACTTAGGTTACTAACCTAGTTCAAAATGAAATTATTTAGATACCAATTTTTAAAATACTAAAGAGAGAAATTATATCCCTTTTATCAGAATTCTGATGATAAGCATTTGGAGTATATTTATTCCTCAGAGAATTAATGTATATTCAAGAAGTTTCTGTGTTTTTAAGACATTAGTAGAGCCTTCAATAATATTAAACACAAAATGAGGCAAAAATAACATTGCTTGCCTTGGTATCTGTGTATATCTGACTTATTTGTGTATCTTGGTGTATGTGGTATGATTGACATGACATAAATTCAACTTTAATTACTAAGGGTTTAATACTTTGTAATTGCTGTATTTCTTCCCTAATTAGTCCTAAATTCCTTACCAAGAAACACTTCCTATAAGAAAGATGGGACTAGCTAGTGACTAAAACATGTAAAAATGGAGAGACATACAAATCTAGGTATTGCTAGATTTCAGTAAATTGAGTGGGTCTGTGACCATGAAAAGATAGACTATGCTTGATCCCCATGTCCTGCTTTGTCCCTTTGTTTACAAAAACCTCACTTCTTTACTTTCTATGAACACTTCTGAGGGAGGTCCTTATGCAGTTGAATATCACTTTTCATCACAGGTCTATACACAAAGCTTTTTTTCTTTTCTATGTGTCCCATACTGTACCCATGTCATCAAAGGAACAAAGGCACTGAGCTGGGACTCTGCATGCATTTGTGTTAAGAGATCTAAAGGCCTTGCTGCCTTCTCAAGAATTCTTAATGATCTTCTGGAATATGGGAGGTTGCTGCCCTGGATTTCTATCAAATGAAAAACATTTTATACCAGATGGAAAAAAACCAAAGGGTTATCTGATAAGATAAAGAGGGGATTAACATGTCAAATGGGAAAATAAGCAGCATGAGTAGATAAACCACTTTAAAACCAATTTTATCACCCTATGAAGAAGCAATTCCTTAGAAGAAAGAAGGAAATGGTGGGGGAGAAATATATATATATACACACACATATATATATGTTTAAATATATAAATAATATGTATATATATTTTTAATATATATTGGAACATATATGTATATATATATATATAATTTATATACTATAGTTACAAATGAAATTTCTTCTAAATAAAATATATAATGAAGGCACTGCATTGGAATGAGGAGGACTTCAGTATGTGTGTACTTTGAACAAAATTGCAGAAGCCTTGAATCACAGAATCTGAGGATTAGGAGGGAATTTAGAGGGCATCTGGTCAAGTCCTCTTTAGAGTATCTTCTTGTATCATAAAAGACTCAGTTCTTATTAAAGTAACAGAGAAGAAAAACATGCAATCATTCATTCAACTAATGCCTAACATGACCCTGTAACTGGCCTATCTTCAGATTCAGTAACTTTTGCATTTTAAAGTATTCCTTGTGGAAGTGAAAATAGATTAAAAAGGAAACAAACTCTTCAAAACTCGGCTTTAGATTTAATGTTTTATTTATAGTGGAAATGACAGTTTCATCTCTTATGAAATAAACTTCAACCCTTTAAGAACTGTAACTAAAAGGAAAACTCTCTTTTTATGATCTATTCGGAAAGAGAGACCAAAATGCCACACACTGGCATAGAAGTTGTTTAAAATATGTTAAGGGAAAGCATTTTGAAAGTCATAGGGAGACACAAAGAACCCAGCAATATCCAGCCTGGAAGACGGGTGTTGTGTTATCTGTCTTTAAATATCTGAGAGACCACAGTGTAGAAGATGACACAGTCTTCCTCTAACAGAGTAGAGGACAGACCAGGGTCAGTAAGCAGAGGCTTGTGTGACTGGCTTTGACTGAACAAGAGTGGACATATGTTGAGCACTTCTTACAGCCTCCTCATGAAGTATGTACTTCTTTTTCTTTCTTTCTTTTTTTTTTTTTTAATACATTTTACGCATGAAAATAACCTGAAGCAGAGAAAGGTTAGGTCACATTCCAAAGCTGCATAGCTAGAAAGTGCAGAGGGGCCATGTAAGCCCAGGTGGGTTGGCTTCTCTCTGGGTTCCCTGGGAGCCAAGAATGCAAGACTCAGGTCTCCGTGCTGGGGAAACGTGGGGCTCTCTTTGGCTTGTCTCTTGGCAAGTTAAGAGGATAGTCTGACATAATGGTTAAGAGGATTGATTCTAGGACCAGCCAGCCTGAACTCAAATTGTGACTGTTCTCCTTACTGGGAGGGTAAGGGTAAGGGTTAGGGTTAAGGTTAGGGTTAGTTGGGGGAAGTTTCTCACTCTCCCTGATCCTCAGTTTTCTTTGTTATATGTGAATGATAGGAGTAGTTACCTCATGGGATTGTTTTAAGGATTGAATGTTTTCATAATTATAAAGCACTTAAAACAGTGCCTGACAGTATATACTGAATTTCTCTTCTCAGATAGGTTGGTTCAATTAAAAGCCCGACCTTCCCCCCAGCCATGCATTTTGTACACCCACACATACACATACTGATTCATCCCTCAGAAGGCCAGGTAGAAATGAGGAAAATAAATATGGCCCAGACAAGTGTTCCTGAAAGTCTGTTCTTCAGAACACAAGTTCTTTGGGAGTATTTATAAGTGTTATGTGAAAAGAAATATCCCATACTTTAAGTCTGAAAAGGGCTGAGTTATACAAATCTTGAAAGAATCTGGATTACAAGACTTCTCAGAGCCCCTAATATGCAGCGTACATTGTGAAATCTCCAAGAAGGGCTAGAGTATGCTGCATGTCACAAACCTTTGGTTGAATCAATAAACCCCTTTTTTCCTAGATGATTCTTGAAGCTGTGCTTCTGTTGTAAACACTGTGACCAGCAGTGATCTGAGCCATAGTCAAGAGGAAAAAAGGCATTTATCTTGTTCACAGTCTAGCCCAGTTCATCTTGCTAAAGCCTGGACTACTAGTAAACCATACCTGGGCTTAGTCATGGTTTAGTAAAATCTGAAAATCAGCGATTTCAATAGATTTAGGACTAGTTCCTGAACATTTTGTCTCATTCCCACCTGGAGTGCTGCATCTGTGGATGGGAAGGTAACTCAGGAGGTATGTATTAGCCCAGAGAAGCAGGTTGAGACAGTGACAGACATTCTTACATCTGGCTGATCAGACCTCCTCATAAATCCCACTTCAAGAAGAAGTTAAATCTCTCAGAAGCCTGAATTTTGCTTGTAAGATGCTAACACACATCTGGCAAGGAATAAAAATCAAGTCCAAATTGTTGCAGATTTTCTTAGAACCATTGCAGTATGTTCTTCCCAGTAACAGTGTTTTGGGTGTTTTCTTGTTTTGGAAAGGAAGTTAGGGGTATCCATTTTCAATTAGGATATCTTTCAACATACATGTATTGAGCACTTGTTCCTGGAGCTGAGGACCAGTGAGATGTACCTTCCTGAGGAAGCACTCACAGCTCTCCGTGAAACTGACTTCACTGTGACAGTTTCACAGTTTACAGTGCTCTTTGCTTCACCTGGGAAATGAAAAGTCATCAACTGTGTGCTGAGTTAAGGCGCTCTAGACCTACACAGGTCTTCTGGAATAGATCGCTCTCATAAAACAAGAAGTGGTTAGAGTGAGAAGCAGAGAATTATTAAGAAAATACCCTTATTTTTAGCCAGAAGAGGTTAAGCCAGAATTGACACTCCTGTAATAAGAGTGCATGAAAATTCTAATATTTTGAAAATTGACAAAATTTATTTTCCTCAGGAACTTGTTTCTTTTACTCCTTGCTCTAACTGGAGTTTTTGCAGTCCTAAATTTAAAAGACATAAGTAATCTATTTTAGTGGTACTGTCAAAACAGCTTTTTTTAAAAGAATTAGGTGTGAACATATTAAATAGCATACGAACATACTCCAACTTTTGGTGGCTCATTTCTAAAATGACCCAATTCTTCATCTCATGTTGTGTTTCTCCTGTTTTACTTTATCACTTAAGATGCTTCATTTGCAGTTAAGAAGAAAGTCCAACTCAAAATGGCTTAGGCAATAAATGATTTTTGCCTAAGGAACAGGAACATCAGGTTTAGGCTCAGGTTTGGTTATTTCAGCAGTTCATTGAGGTCATCAAGAACTCAGATACTGGGACTTCTCTGGTGGTCCTGTGGGTAAGACTCTGCTCTCCCAATGAGGGGGACCTGGGTTTGATCCCTGGTCAGGGGACTAGACCCCGCATGCCTAAACTAAAACTAAAGATCCCACATGCTTCAACTAGGACTGGGCGCAGCCAAAATAAATAAATGAATATTTTTTTAAAAAAGAGAGAACTCAGATTCCTTTAATCTGCTGTCATCCTCACCATATTAGGTTTTGTCTCCAGGTTGATTTCTTCATGCTGACAAAATGGTTGCAGCAACTCCAAACATCTCATCTTCACAGAGCCATGTCCAAAGGCCAGAAAAGTAAACATTCCTTTCTTGCATTCTTTTTCTTTAAAACAAAGAAAAATTTCCCAGAAGCTTCCATCAGACATCCCTCATTTCATATTGCCAGAATTACATCACACATCCATTCCTAAATCAATTCCTGGTGAGAAAAATGAAACTACTATTCCTTTCTCTTTTTTTATAAATTTATTATTTTTAAAAATATTTATTTATTTATTTATTTGGCTGTGCCAGGTCTTAGTTGCAGCACACATGATCTTTTTTGTGGCGTGCAAGATCTTTAGTTCTGGCATGCGGGATCTTTTAGTTGCGGCATGTGGGATCTAGTTCCCTGACCAGGGATGGAACCCGGGCCCCCTGCATTGGGAGAGCGGAGTCTTAACTGCTGGATCACCAGGGAAGTTCCTACTATTCCTTTCTTAAACCAATCATATTTCACTGAAGGCAGGGGCTACCTTCCCTGAGACTCATGAATGGTGAATACTTGAACAAAGTCAGTGTATAATTGAGCAAGGAAAAAGGGGGCTGCAGAATAGTCAACCAACATTGCCTGCCCTATGTAGAGACACTCAAAGAAAAAAGAATTAAACATTTTTTAGCAAACTGATTTCATTTAACTTATAAGACAACTCTTTCAAATGCTGCAGATAAAAGAGCAAGTTTATCTACTATGGCTGTTGCATTGCATTTAGGACAAAGTCCTTGAAAGTTTATGGTTAAAGAATGATAGGAGAGCTAGGAACTGCAGTTCAGTGAATAATCATGATTTCAAGGAGAACAATAAAAGATGATGCTCAGTTGAACTGTAGAGGTAGAATAAAATCATTTCAGAAACTACTGTGCCTCTTTTTCATTCTCTCCTTTTTTTTTTTTCATTCTCTCCTTTTCTTGACATCTACTATTCCTCACCTTTAACTGCTAATTATGGAACAGAAGTTGTACCTTCATTGACCGAATTACCTTGGAAGAAAGTTGGCTTGAGCTTGAGGTGTTTGGATAATCTCCAGTTACTTCAATGAGACATTAGTTTAGCTGAGTAGAAAGAATTGGGTTTGGATTCTGACTTTACTTCTCAATGGCTGTGTGACTCTGGGGAGTTACTTTAACTTCCTGAGTGTCAATTTTACCTCATTGTCAATTATTGATTATAGGATTGTTGAGGGAATAAACTGAGATGATGTTTTCAAAATGCCTGGCTCCTAGTGATTACTTCCTTTTTGTAGATCTGGCTGCTGCCCAGAGGTCCCCAGGCTTCAGTTTCTGCCTTCAGTTTTATTTCTCTGCTTTTCAGTGTCCCAGGGATCATCTTAAAGCAGAAAGCAAACTCCATAGTGGTAAAACAGGAAATGATAGAGGAGGGAAAACCTGTGTGTTGAATTTTCTTGCCCCCTCCAGCCCTTCCTCATGCCACCAGGTTTCGCTTACTGTTCTTCTGCTGACCTGAGATCCACAACCCCACAGTCCCTTATCCTGCCCATTTTTACACCAAAATCCATCCTCCTGAAGAATTCAAATCAGGGGAAACTTCGAGGGGGACAAAGTGAAACAACTCCCCTTCTTGCTGCTTAGGGGTGCAGCAGGAGACAATGTGTTCTCGCTAACCTAGGTGGAAATATTGAGTATGTTTTTCTATTAAAATAATAATAACAAATTATTTTAATAGAAAACAATAATGTGTCAGGTCAGCCAAACAGTAAAACTTAATTTCCTTTTCTGAAAAAAGTGATTTTGGAGGAGAGTATTCAGATAACCTTCAAGAGTAAATGTTTGTATGAAAGTTGGGTATGGCATAGACTTGACTTTTAACAGGACACATGGTGCCCAGCATAAAGACTACATTTCTCTGCCTCACTTGCAACTGAGTAAAGTCATATGACTAAGTGCTAGCCAGTGGGATATAGGTGCAGTGTAACCCAACAGCTCCTCAAAACCTTCCTTAAGAGACAATGGGCATGGGCCCTTTGCTCTGTCTCCTTTATCCATTCTTCCTGGAATGCTGATGATACCCACCTGGACCACGGGATGAAGGCCACGCTCTGGTATGGCAGCACGGTGACCTGAGTGGAACCTGGTCACACTAGCTCTAGACCACTTATTTCAGACATTGCACACAAGAGAGAGAAATAAAATTTTATTGGGTTTATGCTATTATTATCTTAGTTTTTATAACTCACGATCAAACTTAATCCTAACTACTGCTTCTTGACACCATTATCTAGCACAAAATCAAATTAAAAAAAAATTTCAAACTAGAAGATATCAATACAATGCCTCTGTCCTAGATCAAAATGCAAACTACACAGTTAAACTGTTAGCAAGAATACAAAGAAAGGGAAGTTAATTCAGTGAGTTAATTTTGGACCTCAGATCCCTTTAACCTGTTGCTAACGTTCTTTACAAAGCAGTCTTCAGCCGTGTTGTGGAATTAATTCTACTCAATGGAAAAATAAATAATGGTATCAGATTTCCTCAGAGAAGCATGCTTTGGAGCATATTGCCTGGGGCGGGGGGGAAGTAGTAGCTGAAATACAGTACATAAAGCTATGTGACTATAAAATTGTATAAAATTGTGACTATAAAATATACAATTTTCTACGACATATTTGCTGACAAATGTCAAGAGAAAATAGTTTCTATGCAATGAAAAGAGACTTAAGTAGACACCTAACTTAGGTCATAAACATTTTCAAAAGGTCAACTGGAAAACCATCTACAGTTGTCTAATACCATGTGTCTCACAGGGGCTCTGTTTGACAAAAGGCATCCATATCTGACCTACATATCATGGTATTTAGGAAACATTACCAAGTCATGATAAATCGACCTATATAGATTTGTGGAATTTTTGCTTCATGGATCTTGTCTTTGGGCACTTAGCACCCACTCCCACCTCTTCTGAATTCCCTCCTGTGCCATAGGGGCTAGAAGGCAAAAAACTACATTTTTCAGACTGTCTTACAGCTGGGGTTTTAGATGCAGCTTAGTTTCCTCAAGGATGACACAGTTGGGTATGAATGTGGAGGCCATTTTCCAGCTGCTGTTGTGTTTGGGAAGCGAGTCCCAACAGATATAAGTGTGCCAGTGTCCAGTTACCAACTTTGTGAGTTGTAAGCCGTGACAGCGACACATGTGACGGCAGGAATAGCAGCAGCTGGCCTCCTGATTTCTGCTCCTCCAGCTCTTTCACAAGTGTGTAAACACCCAAATTCCTGTGTTAAGTCCTCTCTACTCAAATATCTAGAGTGAATTCTGTTTTCTTCACTGAACCCCGATATGGTATTCCAGTCACTTATGTTTTCTAGGAATTAGGGAAATTAGTATCCCAGAAGAGCCTAATTTTGTTTGTTAACTGAGTTGTTTAATGTTAAAAAGGGATCTTTGGCATATCATAAATATTTGTATCTCTTAAACATAAGCGTAATTTAAATATCTGGTCATTTTCAATATAAATCTAGTAATTTTTCTAAAAACCTTTTACTTGATCTTTGATTACTATTTTAATAACTGATAAGTTTAACAGAATAATTAATCCCAAATAATTAACACCATCATTAATTATAAGCAGTTTAAACTACAATCACAAAATTTCAATGTATCTCAGGGCCTTCATAGATCTAACAGGGTAGACCTAGACATTTAGCAAACTAAAAGCTATTGATTTGTTCTGTCTTTAGCTACTGGAAATTACATCGAAGGTCAAGGTTTCCTGTAGGAACTTCTTCTGCATCAGGAAAATCATTAGAGAAAGGCCATTTCCAGAAATGTTGTGCTTGGCAAATTAATCTTTTTTGAAAAGCTATTCACCACATTAGTACAATATGAAAACCCAAGCAATTAGCAGAATTCTTCATTCTTAGAGCTGCGGGCTTAAGTTCAACATTTCTTGATTCATTGCCCATGATTCATTATTTTGAATAGCTGTTTTCCAGGCTAAGACCCCATGTTTGGCAATCACAGCAATAAAACTCAGAAATGATGTTCAGTATTATTCATGAGGTACCCATACACAAAATTTGTTTCCATATACCACAGTTATTTACTGACGCCTGGTTAACCTTTCGATCTCATTTTTCAAAATGAGACGTCGTTTTTAAAGACGGTATTCTTGAATATAGTCTTTCAACTGTACAGTCAGAAAATGTTGAATTTTATAATGTTAACTGTGCCCTGACAAAAATCAACCATCCTTTGTGGGCCAACAGAGTCTGATTAGGTGGTATAAGGAAGACATTTCTATCAAAATAAAAGGTCCCTACTTGAATAACATATTTACAACTAGTTTGTCACAGTACTTGGAAGTCAACAATTAGAGATTAAGGCTTTGGTTAAATTAGAAGTTCTTAAAATACAAATTCTCATAGGAAAGGTAGCACCAATAAAAAAATTTTTTTAATTTAAAAAAATTTTTAAATTAAAAAGGAAAAAAACTTAAAAAGGATGTCTATATGTGGATAACTGAGTCACTGCTGTACAGTAGAGATTGCCACAACATTGTAAATCAACTATACTTCCATTAAAATTTAAAAAAAGAAAGGAAAGGTAGCACCAAAAGTCCAACCAACAACAGAAGACCATATAAAAAAAATCAGTGGCATTACATAATAAATCATCATACAATGAGATGATATACAGTAAAGAAGAATGAGCTACAGCTACAAGCATCCATAAAAATAAACTTAAATTAGATCATGTTAAGCAGAAAAAGGCAATAAAAATGGGGTGATTCCATTTATATAAAGTTCAAAAACAAAACTAAACTAAAAAATATATTGATTAGGAATAGATACTTATATGGCTTTAAAAAGCTATAAAAAAGAGAATGGACTTGAGGATACAGGGAGGAGGAAGGGTAAGCTGGGACAAAGTGAGAGAGTGGCACTGACATATATACACTACCAAATGTAAAACTGTTAGCTAGTGGGAAGAAGCTGCATAGCACGGGGAGATCAGTTCAGTGCTTTGTGACCACCTAGAGGGGTGGGATAGGGAGGGTGGAAGGGAGGGAGACGCAAGAGGGAAGAGATATGGGGCTATATGTATAGCTGATTCACTTTGTTATAAAGCAGAAATTAACACACCATTGTAAAGGAATTATACTCCAATAAAAATGTTAAATAAATAAATAAAATAGTGAAAACCAAAAAAAAAACAAAAAAGCTATGAAAAGAAAGCATGCAGAGAAGCGTTTAAGAACACATATAAGAAAGATGCTTGTAAGAGTGCTTCTTGCTTGCCATGTTGAGAACAATCAGTACTATATCAGTGAATGCATGAGATAGCCTTTCTGTAATGCATGTACAGAAGTGCTTAAGAACACATGTGGACTTCCCTGGTGGCACAGTGGTTAAGAATCTGCCTGCCGGGCTTCCCTGGTGGCACAGTGGTTGAGAATCTGCCTGCTAATGCAGGGCACACGGGTTCGAGCCCTGGTCTGGGAAGATCCCACATGCCACGGAGCAGCTGGGCCCGTGAGCCACAACTACTGAGCCTGCGCGTCTGGAGCCTGTGCCCCGCAACGGGAGGGGCCGCGATAGTGAAAGGCCCGCGCACCGCGATGAAGAGCGGTCCCCGCACCGCGATGAAGAGTGGCCCCCACTTGCCGCAACTAGAGAAAGCCCTCGCACGAACCGAAGACCCAGCACAGCCAAAAATTAAAAAAAATAAATAAATAAATAAAAATTTAAAAAAAATAAAAATAAAAAAAAAGAATCTGCCTGCCAATGCAGGGGACACAGGTTCGATCCCTGGTCTGGGAAGATCCCACATGCCACGGAACAACTAAGCCCATTCGCCACAACTACTGAGTCCACATGCCACAACTAGTGAAGCCCACGCACCTAGAGCCTGTGCTCTTCAACAAGAGAAGCCACCGCAATGAGAAGCCCGTGCACCACAATGAAGCGTAGCCCTCCTCGCTGCAACTAGAGAAAGCCCATGCACAGCAAAAAGACCCAATGCAGCCAAAAAGGAAGGAAGGAAGGAAGGAAGGAAGGAAGGAAGGAAGGAAAGGAAGGAGGGAGGGAAGGAGGGAGGGAGGGAGGAAGGAAGGATTATTTAAAAAAAAAAAAAAAAAAGAACACTTGTAATAAAGATGTTTGTAAGGAAAAAACAATCTTATTATAGACTGCACTGTGTACCCTAACCCAATCTGCCTGATGTTCTTATTAAGAAAAAAAAAAAAAAGCTGTGAAGAGTAGCCAGTAAATGATAAACACTAAACTTAGGTCAGCAGTTACCTCTGGAGAGAATACAATTAAGGAGATTCGTGTGGGGGCTTCCAAGTTATTGAAAATGGTCTATTTGTAATACATGTATTATAAGTTCTCTAGTATGATATATGTCATGATTTAAAAGTTTAAAACTAATTTTAAAGTTAAATATGGGCTTCCATGATTGAAAAATGGAGGGAGCCCGAGCTATGGGTAGTCACACACAGTTTTTGCACCTCCATCTCTAGCAGAGGTCATTGTATACCACCAAGATCCCTTCCTTACCCTGGGTCTGAAGCACACACTCCCAGCTCCTAGGAGTGTTGGCGACCACCATCTCTCAGCTGAGTCCCTCTTTGGGACTTGACTTTGGCTGGAGACAGCCATAAACCCCCTTCCCAGGGAAAGCCTATATCCACAGATCGGTTAAATTGAGATTATAAACGTCTAGCTCCTTTTTTCCTCAGAAAATTTAAATGTGATGACATAAACAGGCTCTAAATCGTTATGTAAAATATTAGAAATATTTGAGGTTCATTGAGAAAATATGCCAGTTATATATTATTGAAAACAGGTATCATTCTATAAAATGACAAGTTATCAAAATTTCATACTGTCCAGAACCTCTTTAACCTGAGGAAGTGTTTTTCATCAGAAACCTCTTACAGTAACAAAGGTGCTGTACCATTTTGAAAACAAAACTCCAAAATGGAATTTCCAGTTTTACTTTATATGGATGTGAGACATTCTTTCTTAAATGTAATGAAAACAAAATATAAAAGCCTAATTTTGCCTTCTAAAGAAATATTACCAATGTAAATAATCCCACGTTAGTTATCACCATGCTGGTGTTGAAAGGCTGATATATTTAGAGACAGGAATTCGAGGGACAATGCATCTTGAACATGATACCAGCATTTGTCTTTCAGCCCTGTTTGAGAATCAGGCGGTAACTTCTAAGGTCTGCATTAAACAGAAAAGCATCACCTTTGGTCAGTTCTGCTTAACAACAAAGTAAGCTCTGAAGGGGCCTCCTAAATGACACAACAAGTGGGAAATTTTGAGAGAGGCAGAAATAATCTATCGTGGCTTAAAATGCAAAAGAGTACAGAAATCATCTGAAGGCTCCTAGGTTTCAGGTTAAAAGTGGAATGTAAAAACTTCATTAACGTTTGATTCCTTTCTTCAGTCTGTTTGTATAACAATGTCCATTCAGATATGAACTCTCTAAACCTACCCACCTGGAATTCTCAAGAACTTCATCTGCTCAAGGATTCATCCAGTGAAATATTCTCTCTCTGAAAATGGTACTGAGGAATATTTACTGGGATAGTATGACATTTATTACATCAGTGTCAACATAAACAAGCCAGTATACTCAAAAAATACTTATCAACTTTCCCTCGGATTATACTAAGGCTCTGCCATCTTTGGGCATACCTAAACCTTTTCAATACTATTCATCCTTCATTCATTTATTCAACAGATATTTATTTGGTGCCTGTGATGTGTCAGATACAGTGCTCAGCACTAGGGATATGATGACAAGATGAAGATGACCCAGCTCTTGTGGGGCTTACAAGGGTCTGTGATTTCACTGAGAACTGGCAGTCACCATATAACATTAACTGGCAAAAAGCTTCACATAGTTATCATTTGCCCACTGTGTAAAGTAGAATTTCCTTTTCTTTGTTCTAAAACTATTTCAATGGAAAACTCTCTCTTAAGCCTTTAAAGTGGGCCCAGCATTCTTCTTAGTTTCTACCTGAAGAACCTGGCAGCACAGCTGCAGAAGCAGAATGTACACTTATGGCCAGTCCAAGAGAGCTATAAATCCATATATTTGCTATTTGGCCTAGAGTGCTACAAAAATTTTAAAAAAGACAATCTACTCTCAAAAGTACTCTGAAAGAAGGATTTGGACTGACAAGGATGGTTCCATGTGGCTCAATATCACCCACAAAAGTGAAGTGCAAATATTTTCTCCCATTCCCAAACAAAATGAAAGTTGTCTTTTCATTTTGTTTACGGTTTCCTTTGTTGTGCAAAATCTCTTAAGTTTAATTAGGTCCCATTTGTTTATTTCTGCATTTATTTCCATTACTCTAGGAGACAAATCGAAAAAAAATATTGCTGTGATTTATGCCAGAGAGTGTTCTGCCTGTGTTTTCCTCTAGGAGTTTTTCATAGTATCTGGTCTTACATTATGTCTTTAATCTGTTTTGAGTTTATTTTTGTATATGGTTTTAGAGAATGTTCTAGTTTCATTCTTCTATATGTAACTGTCTGGCACCACTTGTTGGCAACAAGAAGACAACCTGTGGAACAAGAGAAAATATTTGCAAATGATGCTACCGACAAGAGATTGATTTCCAAAACATAGAAACAGCCCATACAGCTCAATATCAAAAAAAAAAACCACAATGCAATCAAAAAAGGGGCAGACGACCTAAATAGACATTTCTCAAAAGAAGACATACAGATGGCCAACACGCACATGAAAAGAGGCTCAACATTGCTAATCATTAGAGAGATGCAAAGCAAAACTACAATGAGGTATCACCTCACACTCGTCAGAATGGCCATCATCAAAAAGTCTGCAAATAATAAATGTTGGACAGGGTGTGGAGAAAAGGGAACCCTCCTACACTGTTGGTGGGAATGTAAATTACTGCAGCCACTATGGAGAACAGTAAGGAGGTTTCTCAAAAAACTAAAAATAAAGTTACCATATGATCCAGTAATCCCACTTCTGGGCATATATCCAGAAAGGATGAAAACTCTAATACGAAGAGATACATGCTACCCACCAAGGATCTCATTCGGATTTGACAGAGAAATTAAAACCTTTACAGACAAGCAAAAGCTAAGAGAATTCAGCACCACCAAATCAGCTTTACAACAAATGCTACAGGAACATCTCTAGGAAGGAAACACAAGAGAAGGAAAAGACCTACAATAACAAACCCAAAACAATGAAGAAAACGGTAATAGGAACATACATATCGATAATTACCTTAAATGTAAATGGATTAAATGCTCCAACCAAAAGACATACACTGGCTGAATGGATACAAAAACAAGACCCATATATATGCTGTCTACATGAGACCCACTTCAGACCTAGGGACACATACAGACTGAAAGTGAGGGGATGGAAAAAGATATTCCATGCAAATGGAAATCAAAAGAAAGCTGGAGTGACAGTTCTCATATCAGACAAAATAGACTTTAAAATAAAGACTATTACAAGAGACAAAGAAGGACACTACATAATGATCAAGGGATCAATCCAAGAAGAAGAAGATATAACAATGGTAAATATTTATGCACCCAACATAGGAGCACCTCAATCATAAGGCAAATATTAGTAGCCATAAAAGGGGAAATCGACAGTAACACAATCATAGCAGGGGACTTTAACACCCTACTTTTACCAATGCACAGATCATCCAAAATGAAAATAAATAAGGAAACACAAGCTTTAAATGATACATTAAACAAGATGGACTTAATTGATATTTACAGGACATTCCATCCAAAAACAACAGAATATACTTTCTTCTCAAGAGCTCATGGAACATTCTCCAGGATAGATCATATCTTGGGTCACAAATCAAGCCTTGGTAAATTTAAGAAAACTGAAATTATATCAAGTATCTTTTCCAACCACAATGCTATGAGACTAGATATCAATTACAGGAAAAAATCTGTAAAAAATACAAACACATGGAGGCTAAACAATGCAGTATTAAATAACCAAGAGATCACTGAAGAAATCAAAGAGGAAATAAAAAAATACCTAGAAACAAATGACAATGAAAACACAATGACCCAAAAATTATGCGATGCAACAAAAGCAGTTCTAAGAGGGAAGTTTATAGCAATACAATCCTACCTTAAGAAACAAGAAACATCTCAAATAAACAACCTAACCTTACACCTAAAGCACTTAGAGAAAGAAGAACAAAAAAACCGCAAAGTTAGCAGAAGGAAAGAAATCATAAAGATCAGATCAGAAATAAATGAAAAAGAAATGAAGGAAATGATAGCAAAGATCAATAGAACTAAAAGCTGGTACATTGAGAAAATAAACAAAATTGATAAACCACTAGCGAGACTCGTCAAGAAAAAAAGGGAGAAGACTCAAATCAATAGAACTAGAAATGAAAAAGAAGAAGTAACAACTGACACTGCAGAAATACAAACGATCATGAGAAATTACTACAAGCAACTCTATGCCAATAAAATGGACAACCTGGAAGAAATGGAAAAATTCTTAGAAATGCACAACCTGCCGAGACTGAACTAGGAAGAAAGAGAAAATATGAACAAACCAATCACAAGCACAGAAATTGAAACTGTGATTTAAAATCTTCCAACAAACAAAAGCCCAGGACCAGATGGCTTGACAGGTGAATTCTATCAAACATTTAGAGAAGAGCTAACACCTATCCTTCTCAAACTCTTCCAAAATATAACACAGGAAGGAACACTCCCAAACTCATTCTACGAGGCCACCATCACACTGATACCAAAACCAGAAAAAGATGTCACAAAGAAAGAAAACTACAGGCCAATATCACTGATGAACATAGATGCAAAACTCCTCAACCAAATACTAGCAAACAGAATCCAACAGCACATTAAAAGGATCATACGCCATGATCAAGTGGGGTTTATTTCAGGAATGCAAGGATTCTTCAATATACACAAATCAATCAACCTGATACACCATATTAACAAATTGAAGGAGAAAAACCACATGATCATCTCAATAGATGCAGAGAAAGCTTTCGACAAAATTCAACACCCATTTATGATAAAAGCCCTGCAGAAAGTAGGCATAGAGGGAAATTTCCTCAACATAATAAAGGCTATATATGACAAACCCACAGCCAACATCATCCTCAATGTTGAAAAACTGAAACCATTTCCATTAAGCTCAGGAACAAGACAAGGTTGCCCACTCTCACCACTATTATTCAACATAGTTTTAACCACAGCAATCAGAGAAGAAAAAGAAATAAAAGGAATCCAAATTGGAAAAGAAGCAGTAAAGCTGTCACTGTTTGCAGATGACATGATACTATACATAGAGAATCCTAAAGATGCTACCAGAAAACTACTGGAGCTAATCAATGAATTTGGTAAAGTAGCAGGATACAAAATTAATGCACAGAAATCTCTTGCATTCCTACACACTAATGATGAAAAATCTGAAAGTGAAATTAAGAAAACACTCCCATTTACCCTTGCAACAGAAAGAATAAAATATCTAGGAATAAACCTACCTAGGGAGACAAAAGACCTGTATGCAGAAAAGTATAAGACACTGATGAAAGAAATTAAAGATGATACAAATAGATGGAGAGATATACCATGTTTTTGGATTGGAAGAATCAACATTGTGAAAATGACTCTACTACCCAAAGCAATCTACAGATTCAATGCATTCCCCATCTAACTATGTACGGCATTTTTCACAGAACTAGAACAAAAAATTTCACAATTTGTATGGAAACACAAAAGACCCCGAATAGCCAAAGCAAACTTTAGAAAGAAAAACGGAGCTGGAGGAATCAGGCTCCCTGACTTCAGACTATACGACAAAGCTACAGTAATCAAGACAGTATGGTACTGGCACAGAAACAGAAATATAGATGAAGGAAACAGGAGAGAAAGCCCAGAGATAAACCCACGCACATATGGTCACCTTATCTTTGATAAAGGAGGCAAAAATATACAATGGAGAAAAGACAGCCTCTTCAATAAGTGGTGCTGGGAAAACTGGACAGCTACATGTACAAGAATGAAATTAGAACACTCCCTAACACCATACACAAAAAT
Source organism: Balaenoptera ricei (assembly GCF_028023285.1). Lineage (NCBI taxonomy): Eukaryota > Metazoa > Chordata > Mammalia > Artiodactyla > Balaenopteridae > Balaenoptera > Balaenoptera ricei. The sequence goes on along the minus strand of NC_082648.1, from coordinate 27,751,745 downwards.
AAACTCAAAATGGATTAAAGACCTAAATGTAAGGCCAGACACTATCAAACTCTTAGAGGAAAACATACGCAGAACACTCTATGACATAAATCACAGCAAGATCCTTTTTGACCCACCTTATACAGAAATGAAAACAAAAACAAAACTAAACAAATGGGACCTAATTAAACTTAAAAGCTTTAGCACAGCAAAGGAAACCATAAAGAAGACCAAAAGACAACCCTCAGAATGGGAGAAAATATTTGCAAATGAAGCAACTGACAAAGGATTAATCTCCAAAATTTACAAGCAGCTCATGAAGCTCAATATCAAAAAAACAAACAACCCTCTCCACAAATGGGCAGAAGACCTAAATAGACATTTCTCCAAAGAACATACACAGATTGCCAACAAACACATGAAAGAATGCTCAACATCATTAATCATTAGAGAAATGCAAATCAAAACTACAATGAGATATCATCTCACACCGGTCAGAATGGCCATCATCAAAAAATCTACAAACATTAATGCTGGAGAGGGTGTGGAGAAAAGGGAACCCTCTTGCACTGTTGGTGGGAATGTAAATTGATACAGCCACTATGGAGAACAATATCGAGGGTCCTTTAAAAACTAAAAATAGAACTACCATACGACCCAGCAATCCCACTACTGGGCATATACCCTGAGAAAACCATAATTCAAAAAGAGTCATGTACCGAAATGTTCATTGCAGCTCTATTTACAATACAGGACATGGAAGCCTCCTAAGTGTCCATCAACAGATGAATGGATAAAGAAGATGTGGCACATATATACAATGAGATATTACTCAGCCATAAAAAGAAACGAAATTGAGTTATTTGTAGTGAGGTGGATGGACCTAGAGTCTGTCATACAGAGTGAAGTAAGTCAGAAAGAGAAAAACAAATACAGTATGCTAACACATATATATGGAATCTAAGGGAAAAAAAAGGTCATGAAGAACCTAGAGGCAAGATGGGAATAAAGACACAGACCTAGTAGAGAATGGACTCCAGGATATGGGGAGGGGGAAGGGTAAACTGTGACAAAGTGAGAGAGTGGCATGGACATATATACACTACCAAATGTAAAATAGATAGCTAGTGGGAAGCAGCCGCATAGCACAGGGAGAAGAGCTTGGTGCTTTGTGACCACCTGGAGGGGTGGGATAGGGAGGGTGGGAGGGAGGGAGATGTAAGAGAGAAGAGATATGGGAACATACGTATATGTATAACTGATTCACTTAGTTATAAAGCAGAAACTAACACACCATTGTAAAGCAATTATACTCCAATAAAGATGTTTAAATAAATAAATAAATAAATAAATAAATAAATAAATAAATAAAAGAAAAGAAAAACAAAAAACAAAAAAATGGTCATGAAGAACCTAGGGGCAAGACGGGAATAAAGATGCAGACCTACTAGAGAATGGACCAGAGGATACGGGGAGGGGGAAGGGTAAGCTGAGACAAAGTGAGAGAGTGGCATGGACATATATACACTATCAAACGTAAAATAGCTAGTGGGAAGCAGCCACATAGCACAGGGAGATCAGCTCGGTGCTTTGTGACCACCTAGAGGTGTGGGATACGGAGGGAGGGAGATGCAAGAGGGAAGAGATATGGGGACATATGTATATGTATAACTGATTCACTTTGTTATAAAGCAGAAACTAACACACCATTTTAAAGCAATTATACCTTAATAAAGATGTTTAAAGAAAAAGAGAGAGAGATACATGCACCCTAATGTTCATAGCAGCACTATTTACCATAGCCAAGACATGGAAGCAACCTAAATGTCCATGGACAGATGAATGGATAAAAAAAGACGTGGTTTATATATACAATGGAATATTAATCAGCCATAAAAAAAAAATGAAGTAATGTCATTTGTAGCAACGTTGGTGGACCTAGAGAATATCATACTAAGTGAAATAAGTCAGAGAAAGATATATATCATATGCTATCACTTATAAGTGGAATCTAAAAAAAATATACAAAGGAACTTACTTACAAAACATAAATAGACTCACAGACATAGAAAACAAACTTATGGTTCCCAAAGGGGAAATGGGGAGCAGATAAATTAGGAGTTTAGGATTAGCAGATACACACTACTGTAGTTAAAATTGATAAGCAACATGGACCTACTGTTGAGCACAGGGAACTATATTCAATATCTTGTAATAAGCTATAATAGAAAAGAATCTGAAAAAGAATATGTATATTCTTTTTCATATATATATGAAAAAGAATATATATATATTTTTTTATATATGTATACATATATATATATACAACTTTGCTGTACACCTGAAACTAACAGAACATTGTCAATCAACTTTACTTCAATTTTTAAAAATATATGGATATTTATTTATTTGGTTGTACCAGGTCTTAGTTTTGCAGCAGCCGGGTTCCTTAGTTGCGGCTCTAGGGCTCCTTAGTTGTGGCATGTGAAATCTTTGTTGTGGCAAGCATATGGGATCTAGTTCTCTGACCAGCGATCGAACCCAGGCCCCCTGCATTGGGAGTGTGTCATCTTAACCACTGGGCCACCAGGGAGGTCCCAACTTTACTTCAATTTTTTTTAAAAAAAGTGAAGTACAAACAAATACTTGTAGAGACCTTAGGTCAAAGCATTAATCGACACTGAACCCCAATTTTCAACACATGTATTCATCCCAAGTTCATTCATAGTTGCTCACCTATCCACAGAGATATACTCAACAAATACAACCTTCCGACACAGATGTTTCAAGGTAAATACAGCTTATTCCAAAGGGTTTACTCTAGAGTTTTTTGAAGGAGGCAGCAACTTCAGTTATGCCAAAGCAATACCCCTGAGATCACAGCAATAATAACTCTCATGTTGGGAGTTCACAGTGTGTGCCAAGAACTGTGCTACGTCTTTCACTGCATTATCTCTGCAAGGCACCTCTTTTTTTTTTTTTTTTAACATCTTTATTGGAGTATAATTGTTTTACAAGGTGTGTTAGTTTCTGCTTTATAACAAAGTGAAGCAGCTCTACATATACATATATCCCCATATCACTTCCCTCTTGCCTCTCCCTCCCTCTGACCCTCCCTATTCCACCCCTCTAGGTGGTCACAAAGCACCGAGCTCATCTCCCTGTGCTATGCGGCTGCTTCCCACTAGCCATCGGTTTTACATTTGGTAGTGTATATATGTCCATGCCATTGGATTCTTCCAATCCAAGAACATGGTTTATCTCTCCACCTATCTGTATCATCTTTAACTTCTTTCATCAGTGTCTTATAGTTTTCTTCATACAGGTCTTTTGTCTCCTTAGGTAGGTTTATTACTAGGTATTTTATTCTTTTTGTTGCAATGGTAAATGAGACTGTTTTCTTAATTTCACTTTCAGATTTTTCATCATTCGTGTATAGGAATGCAAGAGATTTCTGTGCATTAATTTTGTATCCTGCTACTTTACCAAATTCATTGATTTGCTCTAGTAGTTTTCTGGTGACATCTTTAGGATTCTCCATGTACAGTATCATGTCATCTGCAAACAGTGACAGCTTTAGTCTTCTTTTCGAATTTGGATTCATTTTGTTACTTTTTCTTCTCTGATTAAAGTGGCTAAAACTTCCAAAATAATGTTGAATAATAGTGCTGAGAGTGGGCAACCTTTTCTTGTTCCTGAGCTTAATGGAAATGGTTTCAGTTTTTCAACATTGAGGATGATGTTGGCTGTGGGTTTGTCATATATGACCTTTATTATGTTGAGGTAAGTTCCCTCTATACCCACTTTCTAGAGGGTTTTTATCGTAAATGGGTATTGAATTTTGTTGAAAGCTTTTTCAGCATCTATTGAGATGATCATATGATTTTTCTTCTTCAATTTGTTTATATGATGTATCACATTGATTGATTTGCATATATTGAAGAATCCTTGCGTTCCTGGGATAAACCCCACTTGATCATGGTGTATGATCCTTTTAATGTGCTGTTGGATTATGTTTGTTAGTATTTTGTTGAGGATTTTTTGCATCTATGTTCATCAGTGATATTGGCCTGTAGTTTTCTTTCTTTGTGACATCTTTGGTTTTGCTAACAGGTTGATGGTGGCCTCACAGAATGAGTTTGGGAGTGTTCCTTCCTGTGCTATATTTTGGAAGAGTTTGAGAAGGATAGGTGTTAGCTCTTCTCTAAATGTTTGATAGAATTCACCTGTTAAGCTATCTGGTCCTGGGCTATTGTTTGCTGGAAGATTTTTAATCACAGTTTCAATTTCAGTGCTTGTGATTGGTCTGTTTATATTTTCTCTTTCTTCCTGGTTCAGTCTCAGAAGGTCATGCTTTTCTAAGAATTTGTCCATTTCTTCCAGGTTGTCCATTTTATTGGCATATAGTTGCTTGTAGTAATCTCTCATGATCCTTTGTATTTCTTCATTGTCAATTGTGACTTCCCCATTTTCATTTCTAATTCTATTGATTTGAGTCTTCTCCCTTTTTTTCTTGATGAATCTGGCTAATGGTTTATCAAGTTTATCTTCTCAAAGAACCAGCTTTTACTTTTATTGATCTTTCCTATCGTTTCCTTCACTTCTTTTTCATTTATTTCTGATCTGATCTTTATAATTTCTTTCCTTCTGCTAACTTTGGGGTTTTTTTGTTCTTCTTTCTCTAATTGCTTTAGGTGTAAGGCTAAGTTGTTTATTTGAGATGTTTCTTGTTTCTTAAGGTAGGATTGTATTGCTATAGACTTCCCTCTTAGAACTGCTTTTGCTGCATCCCATAATTTTTGGGTCATCGTGTTTTCATTGTCATTTGTTTCTAGGTATTTTTTGATTTCCTCTTTGATTTCTTCAGTGATCTTGGTTATTAAGTAGTGTATTGTTTAGCCTCCATGTGTTTGTATTTTTTACAGATTTTTTCCTGAAATTGATATCTAGTCTCATAACGTTATGGTCAGAAAAGATATTTAATAACGATTTCAATTTTCTTAAATTAACCAACACTTGATTTGTGACCCAAGATATGATCTATCCTGGAGAATGTTCCATGAGCACTTGAGAAGAAAGTGTATTCTGTTGTTTTTGGATGGAATGTTCTATAAATATCAATTAAGTTCATCTTGTATAATGTATCATTTAAAGCTTGTGTTGCCTTATTTATTTTCATTTTGGATGATTTGTCTTTTGGTTTAAGTGGGGTGTTAAAGTCCCCTACTATGATTGTGTTACTGTCGATTTCCCCTTTTATGGCTGTTAGCATTTGCCTTATGTTTTGAGGTGCTCCTATGTTGGGTGCATAAATATTTACAATTGTTATATCTTCTTCTTGCATTGATCCCTTGATCAGTATGTAGTGTCCTTCTTTGTCTCTTGTAATAGTCTTTGGGTTTTTTTTGTTTGTTTGTTTGGTTGGTTGGATTTTTAAATTAATTAATTATTTATTTATTTATTTTTGGCTGTGTTCGGTCTTCGTTTCTGTGCGAGGGCTTTCTGCAGTTGCGGCGAGCGGGGGCCACTCTTCATCGCAGTGCACGGGCCTTTCACTGTTGTGGCCTCTCTTGTTGCAGAGCACAGGCTCCAGACGCGCAGGCTCAGTAGTTGTGGCTCACAGGCCCAGTTGCTCCGTGGCATGTGGGATCTTCCCAGACCAGGGCTCGAACACATGTCCCCTGCATTGGCAGGCAGATTCTCAATCACTGTGCCACCAGGGAAGCCCATAGTCTTTGTTTTAAAGTCTATTTTGTCTAATATGAGAATTGTTACTCCAGCTTTCTTTTGATTTCCATTTGCATGGAATATCTTTTTCCATCTGCTCAATTTTAGTCTGTATGTGTCCCTATGTCTGAAATGGGTCTCTTGTAGACAGCATATATATGGGTCTTGTTTTTGTATCCATTCAGCCAGTCTGTGTCTTTTGGTTGGAGCATTTAATCCATTTACATTTAAGGTAATTATCGATATGTATGTTCCCATTACCATTTTCTTAATTGTTTCGTGTTTGTTATTGTAGGTCTTTTCCTCCTCTTGTGTTTCCTTCCTAGAGAAGTTCCTTTAGCATTTGTTGTAAAGCTGGTTTGGTGGTGCTGAATTCTCTTAGCTTTTGAAATTAAAGGTCTTAATTTCTCTGTCAAATCTGAATGAGAACCTTCCTAGGTAGAATAATCTTGGTTGTAGGTTTTTCCCTTTCATCACTTTAAATATGTCCTTTCACTCCCTTCTGGCTTGCAGAGTTTCTGTTGAAAGATCAGCTGTTAACCTTATGGGGATTCCCTTGTATGTTATTTGTTCTTTTTCCCTTGCTGCCTTTAATATTTTTTCTTTGTATTTAATTTTTCATAGTTTGATTAATATGTGTCTTGGCATGTTTCTCCTTGGATTTATCCTGTATGGGACTCTCTGTGCTTCCTGGACTTGATTAACTATGTCGTTTTCCATATTATGGATGTTTTCAACTATAATCTCTTCAAATATTTTCTCAGTCACTTTCTTTTTTTCTTCTTCTTCTGGGACCCCTATAATTTGACTGTTGGTGCATTTAATGTTGTCCCAGAGGCCTCTGAGACTGTCCTCAATTCTTTTCATTCTTTTTTCTTTATTCTGCTCTGCGATAGTTATTTCCACTATTTTATTTTCCAGGTCACGTATCTGTTCTCCTGCCTCAGTTATTCTGCTATTGATTCCCTTCTAGAGAATTTTCAATTCCATTTATTGTGTTGTTCATCATTGTTTTTTTGCTCTTTAGTTCTTCTAGGTCCTTGTTAAACGTTTCTTGTATTTTCTCCATTCTATTTCCAAGATTTTGGATCATCTTTACTATCATTATTCTGAATTCTTTTTCAGGTAGACTGCCTATTTCCTCTTCATTTGTTAGGTATGGTGGGTTTTTACCTTGTTCCTTCATCTGCTCTGTGTCTCTCTGTCTTCTCATTTTGCTTAACTTTTACTGTTTTTGGGGTCTCCTTTTCGCACGCTGCAGGTTCGTAGTTTCCATTGTTTTTGGTGTCTGCCCGCAGTGGCTAAGGTTGGTTAAGTGTGTTGTGTAAGCTTTCTGGTTGAGGGAACTAATGCCTGTGTTCTGGTGGATGAGGCTGGATCATGCCTTTCTGGTGGGCAGATCCGCATCTTGTGGTGTATTTTGGGGTGTCTGTGACCTTATTATGATTTTAGGCAGCCTCTCTGCTAGTGGATGGGGTTGTGTTCCTGCCTTGCTAGTTGTTTGGTATAGGGTGTCCTGCACTGTAGCTTGCTGGTCGTTGAGTGGAGCTGGGTCTTGGTGTTGAGATGGAGATCTCTGGGAGATTTTTGCCATTTGCTATTACGTAGAGCTGGGAGGTCTCTGCTGGACCAATGTCCTGAACTCGGCTCTCCTGCCTCAGAGGCACAAGCCTGACACGCAGCCAGAGCACCAAGACCCTGTCATCCACATGGCTCAGAATAAAAGGGAGAAAAAAAGAAAGAAAGAAAGATAAATAAAATAAAATAAAGTTATTAAAATAGAAGATAATTATTAAAAATAAAAAAGTAATTTAAAGAAAGAAAGAAAGAAGAAAGCAAACAAACCAAAAAACAAATCCACCAATGATAACAAGTGCTAAAAACTATACTAAAAAAAAAAAAAAGGACAGATAGAACCCTAGGACAAATGGTAAAAGCAAAGCTATACAGACAAAATCACACAGAGAAGCATACACATACACACTGACAAAAAGAGAAAAAGGGGGGAAATATATATATATCGTTGTTCCCAAAGTCCACCACCTCAATTTGGGATGATTCGTTGTCTATTCAGGTATTCCACAGATGCAGGGTACATCAAGTTGATTGTGGAGATTTAATCTGCTGCTCCTGAGGCTGCTGGGAGAGATTTCCCTTTCTCTTCTTTGTTTGCACAGCTCCCGGGGTTCAGCTTTGGATTTGGACCCGCCCCTGCGTTTAGGTCACCTGAGGGTGTCTGTTCCTGCTCAGACAGGATGGGGTTAAAGGAGCAGCTGATTCGGGGGCTCTGGCTCACTCAGGCGGGGGGAGGGAGGGGTACGGAATGCTGGACGAGCCTGCGGCGGCAGAGACCGACGTGACGTTGCAGCAGCCTGAGGCGTGCCGTGCATTCTCCCAGGGAAGTTGTCCGTGGATCACGGGACACTGGCAGTGGCAGGCTGCACAGGCTCCTGGGAGGGAGGTGTGGATAGTGACCTGTGCTTGCACACAGGCTTCTTGGTGGCAGCAGCAGCAGCCTTAGCGTCTCATGCCCGTCTCTGCAGCTCGTTTAGGCAGTGCTCTGAATCCCCTCTCCTCGCGCACCCCGAAACAATGGTCTCTTGCCTCTTTGGCAGCTCCAGACTTTTTCCCGGACTCCCTCCCAGACAGCTGTGATGCACTAGACCCCTTCAGGCTGTGCTCACGCCGCCATCCCCAGTCCTCTCCCTGCAATCCGACCGAAGCCTGAACCTCAGCTCCCAGCCCCCGCCCACCCGAGTGGGTGAGCAGACAAGCCTCTCGGGTTGGTGAGTGCTGGGCGGCACTGATCCTCTGTGCGGGAACCTCTCCGCTTTGCCCTCCGCACCCCTGTTGCTGCGCTTTCCTCCGTGGCTCCGAAGCTTCCTCCGCCCCTGCCCCCGCCACCCGCAGTTTCCGCCGGCGAAGGAGCTTCCTTGTGTGTGGAAATCTTTCCTCCTTCACAGCTCCCTCCCACAGGTCCCGGCCCTATTCTTTTGTCTCTGTTTTTTCTTTTGCCCTACCCAGGTACGTGGGGAGTTTCTTGCCTTTTGGGAGGTCTGAGGTCTTCTGCCAGCGTTCAGTAGGTGTTCTTTAGGAGTTGTTCCACATGTAGATGTCAAGGCACCTCTTAAATTTCCATTTTCCACATGAAGTAGTTGAGGCTTCCTGAGGTAAGATGTCCGCAGCAATAAAGCCAGTAAATGACAGAGCCAGAATTCAAAACCCCAGATTCTCAGACTCCAAATGCCATATTCTTTTCCCTACACATGTTCTTTAAAAGAAAATCCAAGAGGATGGCTAGAGATTTGCTCCCTGGTGTCTTCAGAGGCTCTCAAGACAGCTCCGCAGGAGACACTAGGAATCTTCAGTTCTCATCACCTTTGACAGAGGTCTCCTTTCATATGAACTAATTAGCTCTTTGGTTCCATTACCTTGCCTCTCTCGGTCTCCATAGAGGAAAATTGCATTTTAAAAATGTGATGGAAAGCCATTTCCTCCAGCTGTGGTCACAGGGTTAATTATTATCTCTGTGCTGGATGAGGCAAGTCTTTTGGAATATTTGGTGTATCTGTGATGACAACAAGCCCAGTAGACACTTGAGGGAGGGTCAGTGTCTTCACTCAAGCAAGGAATGTGTCTTTTCAATAATACCCCTAATCATTGTCACCTGTCTCCGCTGAGACCTGGTGCGGCAGGGATGGGTGGAAGAGGCACAGATTCAGAGCTACCCCAATTTTTTGTGTTTGAGAGTCATGCCCAGGAATGAGAAGCCAGAAAAGGAGAAGGCTGTACATCTTCCTTTTTTCTCTTTTTACCTGTATGACATATGGTAAATTACCTATCTTTACAGAGTCTCAGGATCTTGGTAAACTAGAAATTCATAGCATGCAGTAAGCCCTGAAACATGCATTTTTTTAAATCGAGGTGAAATTCTGACAACATACAATTAACGTTTTTAAAGTGCACGATTCAGTGGCATCAAATGTATTCACAATGCTGTGTAACCATCACCTCTCTCTAGCTTCAAAACATTTTCATCACCTCAAAAGAACATGGGTACCCATTAGCACTCGCTCCCCAGTCACCCCTCCCCTACCCCCTGACCAACACTAATCTACTTTCTGTCTCTATGGATTTGCTTATTGTGGGTATTTCATATAAAAAGAATCATACAGGGACTTCCCTGGTGGTCCAGTGGTTAAGACTCTGCACTTCCACTGCAGGGGGGCACGGGTTCAATCCCTGGTTAGGGAACTAAGATCCCACAAGCCACGTGGTGTGGCCAAAAAATAAATAAATAAATAATACATAAAAAATAAAAAGAATCATACAATATGTGACATTTACATATGGTTTCTTTTACCTACTGTAATGATTTTGAGGTTCATCCATCTTGTAGCATGTAGCAGTTTTTCAATCCTTTTTACAACTGGATAAAATTCCATTGTATGGATTTACCACACTTTGTTTTTCCACTCATCAGTTGATGGACATTTTGGTTGTTTCCACCCTTTGGCTACTGTGAATAGTGCTGCTGTGAGCATTCATGATCAAATATTTACATTTTAATGATGATTATGATGAATACTATTATTAATCATGTATATTAATTATATAATTAAGTAAATACTATTTATTTAATACTATTAAATTATATTTTTAAATACAGTTGACCCTTGAACAACACGGGCAAACTGTGAAGGCCCACTTGTACACGGATTATTTTCAATAGTAATACTACAGTGCTACACGATCCACATTTGGTTGAAACTGAGAATTCAGATCCTCAGATTAGGAGGAACAACTGATATGGAAGGCAAACTCTAGGTTATATCTGGATTTTCAACTGTGTGGGGGGCAGTGCCCCAACCTCTGCATTGTTCAAGGGTGAACTGTACTGTTATCAACTCTTTATATTAATACTAATTATCATAATATTAATATATGTTAATAGAATAATATTAATATTATTTATACTAATAAACATGTGACTTGCCCACAGAGCTAGTCAGACCCAGGCACAAGAAGACTGCTCACTCCTTGACTTCTCTCCATTAAAAAAAGAAAAAGAAAAAGTAAAAGAAAAAAAAGATGGGAATTCCCTGGTGGTCTAGTGGTTAGGATTTGGCCTTTCACTGCTGTGGCCCAGGTTCAGTCCCTGGTGGGAGAACTGAGATCCTGCGAGCCACGTGGTATGGCCAAAGAACAGAAAAAAGAAAATTCAAGAGTACTGCACAAATTTTTCTGTTTATTCATTCTGTTTATTCTATGATATTTTGCGTCTGGTTTCTCCAAGTTTCATCTGGTCTTCAAGAAATGACTTACCACTGCTATCTCAGAGTTAAATAATCCATTGGCTATCTCTTTGTTGAAGAGACTTCCTTAAACTCTGGAAATAATAAGCTTGGTTATATTGTCAGTCATTCTGATATGAAACGTCTCTTAATTTATCTTAATAACCTCTATCATATATAGAAATTTTCTCTCTCACTCTGTTAGACCCAGACTTTCTCAACCTACATTCCAGTCTGGTTTTAACATAAATGGAACTAACTTGTTATTATAACTATTAACAATTTCATCATGACTAGCTAATATAATAGTAGCCACCACCTTCAGTCCTATAACTACATCCATATTAACTTCTCCAAACCTTCCATGCATGTCCTTTCATAATTCTATTTCTTTGCTCATGCAGTGCCACTCAGCTGAAATACCTTTTCCTCCATTTCTTCACCTGACAAACTTCCTTTCATCCTTTAGGATGCAACTGAAAAGAAATTTTTGTGATGCTATCCCAGATACCTCAAGCTAAGTTGCTTGCTTAAATTGTTGTATTAAGGTTCTATGGTCCTACTGGGGAAGAGATCAAGATGATGGAGTAGGAGGAGGTAGAAATCACCTTACCCCATGAACACATCAAAAATACATCTACATGTGGAACAATTCTCACTGAAAACTAACTGGAGACTGGCAGAAAGACTCCTGTACAACCAAGGCTGTAAGAAAGTTCCACACGGAATCAGGTAGTAAGGGAAGAGAAATAATCAGGTTGGGACCTGTGCCCCTGGAAGGAGACTCAGAAGAGGAGGGGGATTGCACAGGAAGAGATCCTCCCCAAGCAGTGAGTGGTTCAAGCCACATACTGGGCACCCCAGCCCTGGGATCTGACACGAGGAACACAAGTCTCCTTGGCTGGTTGGAGGCCCATTGAGACTAACAGGAAGGCTGTGGGAAGCCTGGACTCTGCTCGTGAGGAGCACGCACATGCTTGCTTAATCCCAAAACAGGGCATAGAGGGCGGATTGAAAGTGCACAGGATGCTAACCAGTTTCCTGCAACCATGCCAGCACGTGCCACAGCACAAGGCAAGTGCCTGCTCCAGCCCCACTTGCTTCAGGACACAGCTCCACACTGGGGTAAGGGCTGCTGAGACTGAGAGGAGAGCTCAGCTGTGAGGGACAAAGGTGGCTCAGACCCAGAGCAGCATCTGACCAAGGCAGGGGCAGCCATTACTGGTGATTATGCAGGCAGTACCTCAGAAGAAGTCCAGGTTTCTGACTGTTGCTGGGACTGCCACAGGCCACTCTAAGACTTACCTGAGCACATGAACCAGCCCCTCTTGCTCCAGGTCTGCTCCCCTCTGGGGCAAGGGGGCTACTGTGGTGTGGAGAAAGGAGCACACATTTAAATGGAATAAAGCCAGCTGGGAAATAACCCTCAGGGCTTCTGCTTCAGCAACTTGGGACATGACCCCACCCCCAATAGGGTGGTGCTGGCCACTGAGAAGAGGAAAAGCCCCAGGTCACACGTGGCTCTGGCCCTGCCCCTCCATCTCCAGCCCCACATCCTACCAAGGTGATAGCTGACAACACACCCTGGGGAAAGATGTGGCCTGTGCTCACTTCAGATCTAATTCTCCCACCAAAGCCACTGTGAGTGTGCAGACAGCATAGGGACACTCCCATATAAAGACAACCCTTCAAAACAGCAACAGGTAACTGCTTCACCTACTTTCATAGAGACAGAGAAAGTTAAGCAAAATGAACAGACAGAGGAATTTGTTTCAATAAAAAGAACAAAAGAACCCCCCCCCCCAAAAAAAACCAATTAATGAAACAGAAATAAATAATTTACAAGAAAAAGAGTTCAGAACATTAGTAATAAGAATGCTAACTAAATTATGAAGAGGAATAGATGAACACACTGAGAAATTTAACAAAGAACTAGAAAATATAAAAAAGAACCAGTCAGAATGGAAGAATACAATAACTGAAATGAAAAACACACTAGAAGGAAGTAACAGCACACTAGGAGACACAAAAGAACACATAAGTAACATGAAAGATAGAATAATGGAAATTACCCATTCAGAACAGAAAAAAAAAAGAAAATAGCTTAAGGGACCTCTGAGACAACATCAAGTGTACCAGCATTCACATTATCAGGGTACCAGAAGAAGAAGAGAGAGAGAAGGGGGTCAAAATGTATTTGATGAAATTATGGCTGGAAACATCCCAAACATGAAGAAGAAAACAGATATCCAAGTACAGAAAACATAGAGAGTCCCAAATAAGATGAATCCAAACAGACCCACAAGACATATCACACTTAAAATGACAAAAGTTAGTTAAAGAGAGCATTCTAAAGGCAGTAAGAGAAAAACAAAGAGTCATATACAAGAGAATGCTCATAAGGTTGTAAGCTGATTTTTATGCAGAAAATTTGCAGACCAGAAGGGAGTGACATGATATATTCAAAGTGCTTAAAGCAAAAAACCTACAACGTAGGAACTCTAAACAGCAAGATTATCATTTAGAATTGAAGGAGAGATAAAGAACCTCTCAGACAAGCAAAAATTAAAGGGTTCATCAATACTAAACCTACTCTAAAAGAAATGGTAAAGGGTCTTCTCTAAGTGGAAATGAAAATGTTATAATAAGAAGTAAGTATCTATAGGAAAGGAAAAATCCACTGGTAAAGGCAAAAATATATAAAAAGGCTAAGGATCAACCTCTTAAGCTAGTACAAAGATTAAAAGACAAAAAAATCTAAAATCAACTATAACTACAATAATTAGTATAGGAATAAACATGAAGATGTAAAATATGACATCAAAAACATAAAATGTGGGGGAGGGAACTTAAAAGTGGAGATCTTTTAGAATGTGTTTAAACTTAAATGACTATCAGTTTAAAACAAGTAGATACCGTTATTGGTAAAAATATATGAAACCCATGATAACCACAAATCAAAAACCTATAATAAGGGCTTCCCTGGTGGTGCAGTGCTTAAGAATCTGCCTGCCAATGCAGAGGACACTGGTTCGAGCCCTGGTCCGGGAAGATCTCACATGCCACAGAGCAACTAAGCCTGTATGCTACAACTACTGAGCCTGCTCTCTAGAGCCCATGAGCCACAACTACTGAGCCCATGTGCCACAACTACTGAAGCCCATGTGCCTAGAGCCTGTGCTCTGCAACAAGAGAAGCCACCACAATGAGAAGCCCGCGCACCGTAATGAAGAGTAGCCCCCACTCACCACAACTAGAGAAAGCCTGCTCACAGCAATGAAGATCCAATGCAGCCAAAAATAAAATAAATAAAATAAATTTATTTTTTTAAAAAACTATAATAAATACACAAAAACTAGAGAGAAGCAAACACAAGTACACCACTAAAGAAAAACATCAAACCATAAGGGAAGAAACTAAAACAAGAATAGAACAGAGAAGAACTACAAAAACAACCAGAAGACAAGTAATAAAATTGCAATAAGTACACATATATCAATAATCACTTAGATGTCAATGTACTAAATACTCCAATTGAAACACTGAGTGGCTGATTAGATTTTTAAAAAAAAGAAAACCAAGACTCACCTATATGTTGCTTACAAGAGACAATTCAGAGCTAAAAAAACACAGAGACTGAAAGTGAAGGTATGGAAAAAGATATTTCACGCAAATGGAAATGACAAGAAAGCAGGGGTAGCAATACTCATATCAGACCACAGACTTTAAAACAAAGTCTATAGCAAAAATAAAAAGAAGGGTATTATATAATGATAAAGGGATCAATACAAGAAGAGAATATAACACTCATTAACATCTTTGCACCTAATACAGGATCATCTAAATATAGAAAGCAAATATTAACAGACACAAAGGGAAAATTTGACAATAATACAATAATAGTAAGGAATTTGAACACCCCAATTACATCAGTGGACAGAAAATCCAGAGAGAAAATCAATAAGGAAAAAGTGGTCTTAAATGACACATTAAACCAGTTGGACTTAATAGATATCTACAGGATATTCCATCCAAAAACAGCAGAATACACATTCTTTTCAAGTACACATGGAACATCTCCAGGATAAATCTCATACTAGGGCACAAAACAAATCTCAACAAATTTAAGAGGATAGAAATTATATCAAGCATTTTTTTTTTGAACCACAATGGTATAAAACTAGAAATCGGTTACAGGAAGAAAAATGGGAAAAGCACAAACATGAACACTGAAAAATATGCTACTAAGAAACCAACAGGTCAATGAAGAAATCAAAAAGGAAATCAGAAAATACCTCCAGACAAACAAAGAAAACCCCACAACTTTCCAAAATCTTTAGGATGCAGCAAAAGCATCTAATAAACTTCTAATAAGGTAGTTTATAGCGATACAGGCCTAACTCAAGAAACAAGAAAAATCCCAAATAAATGACCTAACATACCATCTACAGGAATTAGAAAAAGAAGAGCAAACAAGCTCAAAGTCAACAGAAGGCAGGAAATAATAAAGATCAGAGAGGAAGTAAATAGTGATTTAAAATGAATAAGAAAAATACAGTGAAAATAAGAGTTTTTTTTTTTAAGATAAACAAAATTGATAAACATTTAGCCAGGTTCATCAAGAAAAAGAGAGAGGACCCAAATAAACAAAATGAGAAATGAAAGAGGAGAAATAACAACCAGTATCACAGAGATTTTTAAAAATCATAAGAGAATATTATAGTTACATGCCAACAAATTATACAACCTAGGAGACATGGACAAATTTCTATAAATGTACAACCTTCCAAGACTGAATCAGGACAGTGAAAATGAACTTCTAATTTTAAAAAACTCCCAGCAAACAAAAGTCCAGGACTGAATGGCTTCACAGAGGAATTCTACCAAACATATAAAGAAGAGCTTTCCTTCTCAAACTATTCAAAAAAATTGAAGAAGATGGAAAATTCCCAAATTCATTCAATGAGGCCACCATTACCCAGATACCAAAAAGAAACAAAGATACTACAAAAAAAGAAAATTACAGGCCAATATCTCTGACGAATACAAATGAAAATTTTTTTCTCAATAAAATATTAGCAATCTGAATTGAACAATATATAAAAAGGATTATACAGCATGAACAAGCAGGATTTATCCCAGGGATGTAAGGATGGCTCAATATCCACAAATCCATCGATGTGATATGCCACATTAATAAACTGAAGCATAAAAACCATATGATCGGACAAGGAGGAGAAGATGGCGGAAGAGTAAGACGCGGAGATCACCTTCCTCCGCACAGATACATCAGAAATACATCTACACGTGGAACTGCTCCTACAGAACACCTACTGAACGCTGGCAGAAGACCTCAGACCTCCCAAGAGGCAAGAAACTCCCCACGTACCTGGGTAGGGCAGAAGAAAAAAGAAAAAACAGAGACTAAAGAATAGGGATGGGACCTGCACCAGTGGTAGGGAGCTGTGAAGGAGGAAAGGTTTCCACACACTAGGAAGCCCCTTCTCGGGCAGAGACTGTGGGTGGCGGACGGGGGAAGCTTCGGAGCCACGGAGGAGAGCGCACCAACAGGGGTGCGGAGGGCAAAGCGGAGAGATTCCTGCACGGCGGATCAGTGCCGACCAGCACTCACCAGCCCGAGAGGCTTCTCTGCTCGCCCACCGGGACGGGCGGGGGCTGGGAGCTGAGACTCGGGCTCCGGTCGGATCACAGGGAGAGGACTGGGGTTGGCGGCGTGAACACAGCCTGAAGGGGTTAGTGCACCACAGCTATCCGGAGGGAGTCCGGGAAAAAGTCTGGAGCTGCCTAAGAAACAAGAGACTTTTTCTTGCCTTTGTTTCCTGGTGCGCGAGGAGAGGGGATTAAGAGCGCTGCTTAAAGGAGCTCCAGAGATGGGCGCGAGCCGCGGCTATCAGCGCAGACCCAAGAGACGGGCATGGGATGCTAAGGCTGCTGCTGCCACCACCAAGAAGCCTGTATGCAAGCACAGGTCACTATCCACACCTCCCTCCCGGGAGCCTATGCAGCCTGCCACTGCCAGGGTCCCGTGATCCAGGGACAACTTCCCCAGGAGAATGCACGGTGCACCTCAGGCTGGTGCAACGTCACGCCGGCCTCTGCCACCGCAGGCTCTCCCCGCCTCCTCCGTACCGCTCCCTCCCCCCGGCCTGAGTGAGCCAGAGCCCCCGAAGCAGCTGCTCCTTTAACCCCGTCCTGTCTGAGAGAAGAACAGACGCCCTCAGGCGACCTACATGCAGAGGCGGGTCCAAATCCAAAGCTGAACCCTGGGAGCTGTGCGAAGAAAGAAGAGAAAGGGAAATTTCTCCCAGCAGCCTCAGAAGCAGCGGATTAAAGCTCCACAATCAACTTGATGTACCCTGCATCTGTGGAATACCTGAATAGACAACGAATCATCCCATATTGAGGAGGTGGACTTTGGGAGCAAGATATATTATTTTTTCCCCTTTTCCTCTTTTTGCGAGTGTGTATGTGTATGCTTCTGTGTGAGATTTTGTCTGTATAGCTTTGCTTTCACCATTTGTCCTAGGGTCCTGTCCGTCCTTTTTTTTTTCTTTTTTTTTTACTTAAAAAAATTTTTTTAATAATTATTCTTTATTTTTTATTTTAATAACTTTATTTTATTTTATCATACTTTATTTTATTTTATTTTATCCTCTTTCTTTCTTTCTTTCTATTTTTTCTCCCTTTTATTCTGAGCCGTGTGGATGAAAGGCTCTTGGTGCTCCAGCCAGGCATCAGGGCTGTGCCTCTGAGGTGGGAGAGCCAACTTCAGGACACTGGTCCACAAGAGACCTCCCACTTCCACGTAATACCAAACAGTGAAAATCTCCCAGAGATCTCCATCTCAACACCAAGACCCAGCTTCACTCAACAACCAGCAAGCTACAGTGCTGGACACCCTATGCCAAACAACTAGCAAGACAGGAACACAGCCCCATCCATTAGCAGAGAGGCTGCCTAAAATCATAATAAGGCCACAGACACCCCAAAACACACCACCAGACGTGGACGTGCCCACCAGAAAGAAAAGATCCTGCCTCACTCACCAGAATACAGGCACTAGTCCCCTCCACCAGGAAGCCTACACAACCCACTGAACCAACCTTAGCCACTGGGGACAGACACCAAAAACAACAGGAACTACGAATCTGCAGCCTGCGAAAAGGAGACCCCAAACACAGTAAGATAAGCAAAATGAGAAGACAGAAAAACACAGAGCAGATGAAGGAGCAAGGTAAAAACCCACCATACCTAACAAATGAAGAGGAAATAGGCAGTCTACCTGAAAAAGAATTCAGAATAATGATAGTAAATATGATCCAAAATCTTGGAAATAGAATAGACAAAATGCAAGAAACATTTAACAAGGACCTACAAGAACTAGAGAGGAACCAAGCAACGATGAACACCACAATAAATGAAATTAAAAATACTCTAGAAGGGATCAATAGCAGAACAACTGAGGCAGAAGAACGGATAAGTGACCTGGAAGATAAAATAGTGGAAATAAATACTGCAGAGCAGAATAAAGAAAAAAGAATGAAAAGAACTGAGGACAGTCGCAGAGACCTCTGGGACACCATTAAACACACCAACAATTGAATTATAGGGGTCCCAGAAGAAGAAGAGAAAAAGAAAAGGACTGAGAAAATATTTGAAGAGATTATAGTTGAAAACTTACCTAATATGGGAAACGAAATAGTTAATCAAGTCCTGGAAGAACAGAGTCCCATACAGGATAAATCCAAGGAGAAACACGCCAAGACACATATTAATCAAACTATCAAAAATTAAATATAAAGAAAACATATTAAAAGCAGCAAGGGAAAAACAACAAATAACACACAAGGGAATCCCCATAAGGTTAACAGCTGATCTTTCAGCAGAAACTCTGCAAGCCAGAAGGGAGTGGCAGGACACATTTAAAGTGATGAAGGAGAAAAACCTACAACCAAGATTACTCTACCCAGCAAGGATCTCATTCAGATTTGATGGAGAAATTAAAACCTTTACAGACAAGCAAAAGCTGAGAGAGTTCAGCACCACCAAACCAGCTTTACAACAAATGCTAAAGGAACTTCTCTAGTCAAGAAACACAAGAGAAGGAAAACACCTACAATAACAAACCCAAAACATTTAAGAAAATGTGAATTGGAACATACATATCGATAATTACCTTAAATGTAAATGGATTAAATGCTCCCACCAAAAGACATAGACTGGCTGAATGGATACAAAAACAAGACCCACATATATGCTGTCTACCAGAGACCCACTTCAGACCTTGGGACACATACAGACTGAAAGTGAAGGGATGGAAAAAGATATTCCATGCAAATGGAAATCAAAAGAAAGCTGGAGTAACAATTCTCATATCAGACAAAATAAACTTTAAAATAAAGACTATTACAAGAGACAAAGAAGGACACTACATAATGATCAAGGGATTGATCCAAGAAGAAGATATAACAATTGTAAATATTTATGCACCCAACATAGGAGCACCTCAATACATAAGGCAAATACTAACAGCCATAAAAGGGGAAATTGACAGTAACACAAACATGGTAGGGGACTTTAACACCCCACTTTCACCAATGGACAGATCATCCAAAATGAAAATAAATAAGGAAACACAAGCTTTAAATGATACATTAAACAAGATGGACTTAATTGATATTTATAGGACATTCCACCCAAAAACAACAGAATACACATTTTTCTCAAGTGCTCATGGAATATTCTCCAGCATAGATCATATCTTGGGTCACAAATCAAGCCTTGGTAAATTTAAGAAAATTGAAATCTTATCAAGTATCTTTTCCAGCCACAACGCTATGAGACTAGATATCAATTACAGGAAAAGATCTGTAAAAAATACAAACACATGGAGGCTAAACAATACACTACTTAATAACCAAGTGAGCACTGAAGAAATCAAAGGGGACATCAAAAAATATCTAGAAACAAATGACAATGGAGACACGACGACCCAAAACCTATGGGATGCAGCAAAAGGAGTTCTAAGAGGGAAGTTTATAGCAATACAATCCTACCTTAAGAAACAGGAAACATCTCAAATAAACAACCTAACCTTGCACCTAAAGCAATTAGAGAAAGAAGAACAAAAAAACCCCAAAGTTAGCAGAAGGAAAGAAATCATAAAGACCAGATCAGAAAAAAATGAAAAAGAAATGAAGGTAATTATAGCAAAGATCAATAAAACTAAAAGCTGGTTCTTTGAGAAGATAAACAAACTTGATAAACCATTAGCCAGACTCATCAAGAAAAAAAGGGAGAAGACTCAAATCAATAGAATTAGAAATGAAAAAGGAGAAGTAACCACTGACACTGCAGAAATACAAACGATCATGAGAGATTACTACAAGCAACTCTATGTGAATAAAATGGACAACGTGGAAGAAATGGAAAAATTCTTAGAAATGCACAACCTGCCGAGACTGAACCAGGAAGAAATAGAAAATATGATCAGACCAATCACAAGCACTGAAATGGAAACTGTGATTAAAAATCTTCCAACAAACAAAAGCCCAGGACCAGATGGCTTCACAGGCGAATTCTATCACACATTTAGAGAAGAGCTAACACCTATCCTTCTCAAACTCTTCCAAAATATTGCAGAGGGAGGAACACTCCCCAACTCATTCTACGAGGCCACCATCACACTGATACCAAAACCAAAGATGCCACAAAGAAAGAAAACAACAGGCCAATATCAATGATGAACATAGACGCAAAACTCCTCAACCAAATACTAGCAAACAGAATCCAACAGCACATTAAAAGGATCATACACCATGATCAAGTGGGGTTTATTTCAGGAATGCAAGGATTCTTCAATATACACAAATCAATCAACGTGATACACCATATTAACAAATTGAAGGATAAAAACCACATGATCATCTCAATAGATGCAGAGAAAGCTTTCGACAAAATTCAACACCCATTTATGATAAAAGCCCTGCAGAAAGTAGGCATAGAGGGAACTTTCCTCAACATAATAAAGGCCATATATGACAAACCCACAGCCAACATCATCCTCAATGTTGAAAAACTGAAACCATTTCCATTAAGCTCAGGAACAAGACAAGGTTGCCCACTCTCACCACTATTATTCAA
Organism: Balaenoptera ricei; assembly: GCF_028023285.1. Lineage (NCBI taxonomy): Eukaryota > Metazoa > Chordata > Mammalia > Artiodactyla > Balaenopteridae > Balaenoptera > Balaenoptera ricei. The sequence continues at coordinate 27,730,581 of NC_082648.1, read as the reverse complement.
CATAGTTTTAGCCACAGCAATCAGAGAAGAAAAAGAAATAAAAGGAATACAAATTGGAAAAGAAGCAGTAAAGCTGTCACTGTTTGCAGATGACATGATACTATACAGAGAGAATCCTAAAGATGCCACCAGAAAATTACTAGAGCTAGTCAATGAATTTGGCAAAGTAGCAGGATACAAAATTAATGCACAGAAATCTCTTGCATTCCTACACACTAATGATGAAAAATCTGAAAGAGAAATTAAGAAAACACTCCCATTTACCCTTGCAACAAAAAGAATAAAATATCTAGGAATAAACCTACCTAGGGAGACAAAAGACCTGTATGCAGAAAAGTATAAGACACTGATGAAAGAAATTAAAGATGATACAAATAGATGGAGAGATATACCATGTTCTTGGATTGGAAGAATCAACATTGTGAAAATGACTCTACTACCCAAAGCAATCTACAGATTCAATACAATCCCTATCAAACTACCACTGGCATTTTTCACAGAACTAGAACAAAAAATTTCACAATTTGTATGGAAACACAAAAGACCCCGAATAGCCAAAGCAATCTTGAGAACGAAAAATGGAGCTGGAGGAATCAGGCTCCCTGACTTCAGACTATACTACAAAGCTACAGTAATCAAGACAGTATGGTACTGGCACAAAGACAGAAATATAGATCAATGGAACAGGATAGAAAGCCCAGAGATAAACCCACACACATATGGTCACCTTATCTTTGATAAAGGAGGCAAGCATATACAGTGCAGAAAAGACAGCCTCTTCAGTAAGTGGTGCTGGGAAAACTGGACAGCTACATGTAAAAGAATGAAATTAGAACACTCCCAAACACCATACGCAAAAATAAACTCAAAATGGATTAAAGGCCTAAATGTAAGACCAGACACTATAAAACTCTTAGAGGAAAAGATAGGCAGAACACTCTATGACATAAATCACAGCAAGATGCTTTTTGACCCAGCTCCTAGAGAAATGGAAATAAAAACAAAAATAAACAAATGGGACCTAATGAAACTTAAAAGCTTTTGCACAGCAAAGGAAACCATAAACAAGACCAAAAGACAACCCTCAGAATGGGAGAAAATATTTGCAAATGAAGCAACTGACAAAGGATTAATTTCCAAGATTTACAAGCAGCTCATGCAGCTCAATAACAAAAAAACAAACAACCTAATCAAAAATGGGCAGAAGACCTAAATAGACATTTCTCCAAAGAAGATATACAGATTGCCAACAAACACATGAAAGAATTCTCAACATCATTAATCATTAGAGAAATGCAAATCAAAACTACAATGAGATATCATCTCACACCGGTCAGAATGGCCATCATCAAAAAATCTAGAAACAATAAATGCTGGAGAGGGTGTGCAGAAAAGGGAACCCTCTTGCACTGTTGGTGGGAATGTAAATTGATACAGCCACTATGGAGAACAGTATGGAGGTTCCTTTAAAAACTAAAAATAGAACTACCATACGACCCAGCAATCCCACTGCTGGGCATATACTCTGAGAAAACCATAATTCAAAAAGAGTCATGTACCAAAATGTTCATTGCAGCTCTATTTACAATAGCCAGGACATGGAAGCAATCTAAGTGTCCATCATCTGATGAATGGATAAAGAAGAAGTGGTACATATATACAATGGACTATTACTCAGCCATAAAAAGAAACGAAATTGAGTTATTTGTAGTGAGGTGGATGGAGTTAGAGTCTGTCATACAGAGGGAAATAAGTCAGAAAGAGTAAAACAAATACAGTATGCTAACACATATATATGGAATCTAAGGAAGAAAAAAAAAAGGTCATGAAGAACCTTGTGGCACGATGGGAATAAAGAAACAGACCTACTAGAGAATGGACTTGAGGATATGGGGAGGGGGATGGGTAAGCTGCGACAAAGTGAGAGAGTGGCATGGACATATATACACTACCAAACATAAAATAGATAGCTAGTGGGAAGCAACCACATAGCACAGGGAGATCACTCCCTCTTGTGAGACCATTAGAATCACAACTAAGTGCTGAACAATCATCGACAGGAAGACATGAACTCACCAAAAAAGATACCCCCCATCCAAAGACAAAGGAGAAGCCACAATGAGACGGTAGGAGGGGCACAATCACAATAAAATCAAATCCCATAACTGCTGGGTGGGTGACTCACAAACTGGAGAACACTTATACCAGAGAAGTCCACCCACTGGAGTGAAGGTTCTGAGCCCCATGTCAGGCTTCCCAACCCGGGGGTCCGGCAATGGGAAGAGGAATTCCTAGAGAATCAGACTTTGAAGGCTAGCGGGATTTGATTGCAGGACTTCGACAGGACTGGAGGAAATAGAGACTCCACTCTTGGAGGGCACACACAGAGTAGTGTGTGCATTGGGACCCAGGGGAAAGAGCAGTGACCCCATTGGAGACTGAACCAGACCTACCTGCTAGTGTTGGAGGGTCTCCGCCAAGTCCTTTGAGTTTTAAGCTGTTGCTAGTAGTACTCTGGCGAATAGTCTAGTTCTTATGATTATTTGGGTTTAGGGCTAAGCATAGTGGGGTATCTAATCCCAGTTTGGGTCTTAGCTATCGTGTGATCAGGATATGTTAAAGTCACTTTCATAGTTTGTTTTTACTTTAATTATGGCTTTTTACAGCTTAATTAAGCTCTAACTTTATCTTGTATAATTCTTTAACATGCTTTATGCCATAATTCTATTAATTCGGGTCAATCGTATGGCCGCGGTGGCAGGCACGAAATTTACCAACCCTGATTAATATGACTTAGTCAAACTTTCGTTTATGGCTCAATTCTTATCACTGTTGTCTCCAGTGGGGGTGTGATTGAGCAAGGTGTTGTGAGCTGCTGGTGCGGCATACTTGTTACCTGCTCCTTTTAATCTCAGTGATTTAGAGGGCATTCTCACGGAAGTGTGTATACTTGCATGTGTAATTCTATTAAAAACTAATAGAAAGGCTGGGACCAAATCTTTATGTTCATGGGGACAGTGAGCCCATCTAGACATTTTCCGTGTCTTGCCTTAAGAAGTGTTTAAGCTACATTAACTTGTTATATATAGGTGGTGTTTGTATGGTTGTGTTGAGTGGTTTATGTCAGATTTAGTATTAAATTTTTGATAAAATGGCTGGCGAATCTATTTGTCTGTCTATATGGGTGGTGAATATCTAAGTAGCTCATTGGTATGATGGGGGGGTTAAAGGTTAATTTATTCTGATAGGTAAATATTTTAAATCGGGGGGAGAATGGAGTGCTATGTCCTGTGACCATTGAATTGCACAATGAAGGTTGTTCATGCTAGTAAATAATTTTAATTAAGTCCAGCTACAATTTGCTTGACTGTGTTAAGACCTTTTAAGGTCATAGCTGAGTCCAAGCATCCCCGCCAAAATTAAAAAGTACCAAATGCATGAAACCACAGTTATGTGTGAGCATGGGCTGATTAGTCATTAGTCCATCGAGATGTCTTATTTAAGGGGAAAGAGTGGGCGATTTTAGGTGAGATGGCCCTGAAGTAAGAACCAGATGTTTGATAAAGTTCACCAATAGAAACCCCCACAAGTTATGGGTCCGGAGTGAGAAGAGGGACATCAACCCACTCGGCAGGGTTGATGGTTTCATGCAGCCTGGTGATCAAGCTCATGGTCCAATGGACAGGATTACAGGTACATTGGTAGAGACTGATTTAACCTAATGTATTATGTACGACCAATAAATTATATGTACGATGCAATATCAATGATTTAATGTACATGCTTATTAGGCATGTGGTGAATAATGTAATGCACGGTTATACATACAATTTATATATGTATATATGGAACGCATGTATTTATTGATGTGACAGTGCAGACATGCACAAAATACATGACATATATGTGATAAAATGGGTTGTTTTAGTACTGACATAGTACTGTAGTTTTATGAATGCCTTATAATATATTTCAGGGAATAGTTTATATAGAATTTCAGCTTTGGGTGCTGGTGGTGAAGTTTAGGGCTTCTTCCTTGAGTCTTAGGGAGGTGTGTCGTTCTCCTTTTCTGGTTTACAAGACCAGGGTATTGTGTTATACTACAACTTTTCATTTTAGAAATTTGTTTTCAATGATACTAGTTACTGGTATTAACACTAGGATTAAAAGAAAGTATAAAATAGATGCAAGTTGTCCGATAATGATGTATGAATGTTCTACCGGTTGTCCTCTGATTCATGTTAGTGTTAGTAAGTCTGCTACTGACATTCAAAATAAGAGTTGGCTGAAAGGTTGGAATATCATGCTTCGCTGTTTGTATGTGTGGAGTATTGGAATGAATGCCAGGGTTACGACTGAGAGTAATAGGGCTAAGACTCCTCCTAGTTTGTTGAGGATTGATTGTAGGATTGCATACGTGAATAGAAAGTATCATTCTGGCTTGATATGCAGTGGAGTATTGAGTGGGTTTGCTGGGGTGTAGCTGTCAGGGTCTCCTAGTAAGTCGGGTGAGAATAGGGCTAGTATTAGTGAGGCTAGAATTAGTAGTAGGGCGCCTAGGATATCTTTGTTTGTGTAATAGGTGTGGAATGGGATTTTGTCTGTGTTGGATGAGATTCCTGTGGGGTTGTTGGATCCTGTTTCATGAAGAAATAGTAGGTGGACGGCTGCTAGCACTGTGATGATGAAAGGGAGAATGAAGTGGAAGGCAAAGAATCATATGAGTGTTGCTTTGCCTACAGAAAAGCCACCTCAAATTCATTCGACAAGGGTGGTGCCGATATATGGGATTGCTGAGAGTAGGTTTGTGATGACTGTTGCGCCTCAGAATATTTGTCCTCAAGGTAGTACGTAACCTATGAATGCGGTAGATATGACTGTAAGTAGTAGGATGATTCTAATGTTTCATGTCTCTTGAAAGGTGTAGGATCCATAGTACAGGCCACGTCCTACATGAGTGTAGAGGCAGGTAGAGTCTATGGAAGCTCCGTTTGCATGTATATATCGAAAAATTCATCCATAGTTGACGTCTCGGCAGATGTGTGTTACTGATGAGAAGGCAGTTGTTGTGTCTGGTGTGTAGTGTATCACTAGGAATAGGCCTGTCAGAATTTGTGGGATCAGGCAGATGCCTAGTAAAGAGCCAAAGTTTCATCATGACGAGATGTTTGACAGGGTTGGGAGGTCAATGAATGTGTTGTTGATGATCTTCATCAGTGGGTGGTTTTTTCGAATGTTGGTCATTGGTTTTCTTATAGTTGAGTGACAATGATGATTTTTCATGTCATTGGTCATGGTTGGAGTCCATGTGAGAATAACAATGACATACATTGTATTTATTTTAAGTATTATTTTTGTGATTAGTTCTGTGGGGGTTTCTTCAAAACCTTCACCTATTTATGGGGGTTTAGGGTTGATTGTGAGTGGTGGTGTTGGGTGTGGAATTGTGTTGAATTTTGGTGGCTCACTTTTAGGTCTGATAGTGTTTTTGATTTATTTAGGGGGAATGTTAGTTGTGTTTGGTTATACAACAGCTATAGCCACTGAGCAGTATCCTGAGGTTTGAGTTTCTAATAAGGTTGTCTTGGGGGCAGTTCTTTTGGGGTTAATAGTAGAGTTTTTAATGGTATTTTATATTTTGAAGGATGAGGAGGTGGAAATTGTGTTTAAATTCAATGGGTTGGGGGACTGAGTTATTTATGATACCGGTGATTCTGGTTTTTTAAGTGAGAAGGCTATAGGGATAGCGACCTTATATAGTTATGGTACTTGGTTAGTGATTGTTACTGGTTGGTCATTGTTTATTGGTGTTGTGGTTATTATGGAGATTACTTGGGGTAATTAAATAAGAGTATGCTAAGGGTGAGGGTGATGAGAAATGATAGGAAGTATAGTTTAATAAGGCCTTTTTGGTTTGAGATTAGTATGGAGGATTTTAGTTGAATGAGGGATGTGGGTTTTGGTAAGATAGTTTCTAATCCGATTAAATCTAGAAGAGAGGATGCTAATTTTTGGCTCATTAATAAGTTTAGATAAGGGGGTAGGTGGTATATAATGGTGGGGAAATATCCTAGGAGAGTAGAGAATTTAAAGGAGTTTGAGGGGTAGGTATATTTTAAGTTTTGTGTGTTGAGGTTAACTTCGAGCGCTAGCACGAAGCCCAGAGTTGTTACTATAAGAGCAGTTAGTTTTAAGTGCAGAGGTATGGTTATTAGGGGGATGGTTGTTGGGGGAATGTTGTTGGAGATGATGAATCCAGCAAAGATAATTCCGATTAGTAGGCGTTTGATAGAGTTAATTAGGAGGGGGTTGTTTTCATTGATAGGAGCTGAGGAGGAGAAGCGGGGTTGTCCCAGTAGTGCGAAGAAGATAATGTGAGTGCTATAAGATGGCTGTGAGGGAGGTGGCAGAGTTATTAATAGGGCTCAGGCGTTGGTATAAGACGTGTTGGCGGTTTCGATGATCAGGTCTTTAGAATAAAAACCTGTGAGGAAAGGCATTCCTGTCAGTGCTAGGCACCCAATGATAAGGGCTGTTGCAGTAAAAGGTAAGTAAGGTCTTGAATAGGCCTCCTATTTTTCGAATATCTTGTTCGTTGTTTAAGCTGTGGATAATAGATCCAGAGCACATAAATAGTGTGGCTTTAAAGAAAGCATGTGTGCAAATATGCAAGAAGGTTAGCTAGGGCTGGTTGATGCTGATTGTTACCATCATTAGGCCTAATTGGCCTGAGGTAGAGAAAGCAATAATTTTTTTAATATCATTTTGGGTGAGAGCGCATATAGCTGTGAATAGAGTGGTAAGGGTTCCTAGGCATAACGTTATTGTTTGAATAAGTTTATTGTTTTCTGTTAGGGGGTAAAATCAGATAAGTAGGAAGACCCCTGCTACGACTATTGTGCTTGAGTGGAGTAGGGCTGATACAGTCGTGGGACCTTCTATTGCTGGGGGGAGTCAGGGGTGAAGTCCAAATTGAGCTGATTTTCTGTCTGCGGCTAATACAAGTCCTGTAAGGGGGAGGTTTAAAGAGTAGGTTGAGTATAAAACTTTGTTGTAGGTCTCATGCGTTTGAGTTGGATGGAAATCATGCTATTGATATAATGAATCCGATAACCCCGATGCAGTTATATAAGATTGCTTGGAGGGCAGCTGTGCTTGCGTCTGTTCATCCATATCATCACCCGATGAGTAGGAAAGATATGATTCCAACTCCCTCTCACCCAGTGAAAAGCTGGAAGAGATTGTTGGCAGTAACAAAGATTAGTATGGTAATGAGGAAGAGGAGTAGGTATTTGAAGAATTGATTAAAGTAAGGATCTAAATGTATGTATCATATTGAGAATTCTATGATAGCTCATGTAATAAACAATGCTACTGGTACAAATATTATTGAGAAGTAATCTATTTTGAAGCTAAGCGTTAATTTAAGGGTTTGGATGGTGATCCAATGACAGTTTGAAATGATTATTTCTCGGCCTGTGTGAAGGAATATTATCATTGGGATTAGGCTGGTAATAAAAGTACATGAAACAGTATTTTTTACATATGATGGGTATTTATCACTTTTGTAGAAATTTGTGTTAGTTATTATAATCAGGATAATTAGTACTCAACATCAAAAAAACAAACTGATTAAAAATGGGAAAAGGACATGAATAGACATTTTTCCAAAGAAAACATACAGATGGCCAATAAACACATGAAAAGATGCTCAACATTGGTAATCATCAGAGAAATGCAAATTAAAACCACAACGAGATATTATTCACACCTGTTAGAATGGCTACCATCAAAAAGAACACAAATAACAGATGTTGGCAAGGATGTGGAGAAAAGGGAACAGCGTACACTGTTGGTGGGAATGTAAATTGGTGCAGCCACTGTGGAAAACAGTATGGCAGTTCCTGAATAAACTAAAACTAGAACTACCGTATATACTGAGTATATGTCTGAAAAAAAAAGAAAACACTAATTCGAAAGGATACTTGCACCCCAATGTTCATAGCAGCATTATTTACAGTTCCCAAGATATGGAAGCAATCTAAGTGTTCATCAACAGATGAATGGATAAAGAAGATGTGATATATACGTAGAATGGAATACTACTCAGCCACTAAAAAGAATGAAATTTTGTCATTTGCAGCAACATGGTTGGGCTTGGAGGGTATTATTTCACTGAAATAAGTCAGACAGAGAAAGAAAAATACTGTATGTTATCATTTATATTTGGAATCTAAAAAATAAAACTAACTAGTGAATATAACAACAAAGAAACAGATGCACAGATATAGAGAAAAATTTTGTGGTTACCAGTGGGGAAGGGTAGGGGGGAGGGGCAAAATGGAGGTAGGGGATTAAGAGGTACAAACTATTATGTATAAAATAAATAAACTACAAGGATATATTGTACAGCACAGGGTTTATAGCCAATATTTTATGATAACTATAAATAGAGTATAATCTTTCAAAATTGTGAATCACTATGTTGTATCCCTGAAACTTATAAGTCAACTATATCTCAATAAAAAAATAAGACAACAAACATAACAAAACAGAAATAGAGTCATAGATAACAGAGAACAAACGGGTGTTTGCCAGAGGGAATGAGGGTAGGGAGAATGAAAGAAATAAGTGAGTGAGATGAAGAGGTACAAACTTCCAGCTGCACAGGAAATGAGTCATGGGTATGAAATGTACAGTGTGGGGAATATAGGCAATAACTATATAATATCTTTGGTGACATTGTAACCAGACTTATTCTGGTGATCACTTTGAAATGTATAGAAATACTGACTCACTATGTTGTGTATCAGGAACTAACATAATGTTGTAGGTCAATTATAATTCAAAAACAAACAGACAAACATAGAAAAAGAGATCAGATTTGTAGTTACCAGAGGTGGGGGGGTGGGAGGAGGGGGAATTGGAGGAAGGTGGTCAAAAGGTACAAACTTCCAGATACAAGATAAATAAGTACTAGGGATATCATTTATAACATGATAAATGTAATTAACATTTCTGTATGTCAAATAAGAAAGTTGTTAAGAGAATAAATCCTCAGTTCTCATCACAAGAATAAAAAAATTTTTTTCTATTATTTCTTTAATTTTCTACCTATATGAGATGATGGATGTTCAGTAAACTTATTATGATAATCACTTCATGATATATGTAAATCAAATTATTATTCTGTATTCCTTAAACTTATACAGTGCTGTATGTCAATTATACTTCAATAAAACTGGAAGAAAAAGAAATCAGGGGACTTCCCTATTGGCACAGTGGTTAAGAATCCGTCTGCCAGTGCAGGGGACATGGGTTCGAGCCCTGGTCTGGGAAGATCCCACATGCTGCAAAGTAACTAACCCCGTACGCCACAACTACGGAGCCTGCGCTCTAAAGCCCAAGAGCCACAACTACTGAGCCTGCATGCTATAACTACTGAAACCCATGCACCCTAGAGCCTGCACGCCTCAACTACTGAACCCATGTGCCGCAACTACTGAAGCCCGTGCACTCTAAGGTTAACGTGCCACAACTACTGAGTCCATGTGCTGCAACTACTAAAGCCCACGCACCTAGAGGCCATGCTCCACAACAAGAGGAGTCACTGCAATGAGAAGCCTGCACTCCACAACGAAGAGAAGCCCCCATTCACCACAGCTAGAGAAAGCCCGTGCACAGCAACAAAGACCCAAGGCAGCCAAAAAAAAAAAAAAAAAAAAACTGTCTTGAGGGGAGCTGGTTTAAAAAAAAGAAAAAAGAAAAAGAAATCAGTATGAGATGTCACCTCATGGCTGTTAGAATGACCATCATCAAAAGACAAGGGATAAGGTGACCATATGTGTGTGGGTTTATCTCTGGGCTTTCTATCCTGTTCCATTGATCTATATTTCTGTTTTTGTGCCAGTACCATACTGTTTTGATTACTGTAGCTTTGTAGTATAGTCTGAAGTCAGGGAGCCTGATTCCTCCGGCTCCATTTTTCATTCTCAAGATTGCTTTGGCTATTCGGGGTCTTTTGTGTTTCCATACAAATTGTGAAATTTTTTGTTCCAGTTCTGTGAAAAACGCCAGTGGTAGTTTGATAGGGATTGCATTGAATCTGTAGATTGCTTTGGGTAGTAGAGTCATTTTCACAATGTTGATTCTTCCAATCCAGGAACATGGTATATCTCTCCATCTATTTGTATCATCTTTAATTTCTTTCATCAGCGTCTTATAATTTTCTGCATACAGGTCTTTTGTCTCCTTAGGTAGGTTTATTCCTAGATATTTTATTCTTTTTGTTGCAATGGTAAATGGGAGTGTTTCCTTAATTTCTCTTTCAGATTTTTCATCATTAGTGTATAGGAATGCAAGAGATTTCTGTGCATTACTTTTGTATCCTGCTACTTTACCAAATTCATTGATTAGCTTTAGTAGTTTTCTGGTAGCATCTTTAGGATTCTCTATGTATAGTATCATGTCATCTGCAAACAGTGACAGCTTTACTTCTTCTTTTCCGATTTGGATTTCTTTTTCTTCTCTGATTGCTGTGGCTAAAACTTCTAAAACTATATTGAATAATAGTGGTGAGAGTGGGCAACCTTGTCTTGTTCCTGATCTTAGTGGAAATGGTTTCAGTTTTTCACCATTGAGGATGATGTTGGCTGTAGGTTTGTCATATATGGCCTTTATTATGTTGAGGAAAGTTCCCTCTATGCCTACTTTCTGTTTTTCTCTTTCTGACTTACTTCACTCTGTATGACAGTCTCTAGGTCCATCCACCTCACTATAAATAACTCAGTTTCGTTCCTTTTTATGGCGGAGTAATATTCCATTGTATATATGTACCACATATTCTTTCCCCATTCATCTGTCGATGGACACTTCAGTTGCTTCCATGTCCTGGCTATTTTAAATAGTGTTGCAATGAATATTGTGGTACATGTCTCTTTTTTTTTTTTTTTTTTTTAATTTTTTTTTTTTTAAATTTTATTTATTTTTGGCTGTGTTGGGTCTTCATTTCTGTGCGAGGGCTTTCTCTAGTTGCAGCGAGTGGGAGCCACTCTTCATCGCGGTGCGCGGGCCTCTCACTGTCGCGGCCTGTCTTGTTGCGGAGCACACGCTCCAGACGCGCAGGCTCAATAGTTGTGGCTCACGGGCCTAGTTGCTCCGCGGCATGTGGGATCTTCCCAGACCAGGGCTCGAACCCGTGTCCCCTGCATTGGCAGGCAGACTCTCAACCACTGCGCCACCAGGGAAGCCCCATGTCTCTTTTTGAATTATGGTTTTCTCAGGGTATATGCCCAGTAGTGGGATGCTGGGTCGTATGGTAGTTCTATTTGTAGTTTTTTAAGGAACCTCCATACTGTTCTCCATAGTGGCTGTATCAATTTACATTCCCACCAAAAGTGCAAGGGGGTTCCCTTTTGCCACACCCTCTCCAGCATTTATTGTTGTAGATTTTTTGATGATGGTCATTCTGACTGGTGTGAGGTGATACCTCATTGTACTTTTGATTTTCTTTTCTCTAATGATTAGTGAGGTTGAGCATCCATTCATGTGTTTGTTGGCAATCTGTATATCTTCTTTGGAGAAATGTCTATTTAGGTCTTCTGCCAATTTTGGGATTGGGTTGTGTGTTTTTTTTGATATTGAGCTGCATGAGCTGCTTGTATATTTTGGAGTTTAATCCTTTGTCAGTTGCTTTTTTGCAAATATTCTCTCCCATTTGGAGAGTTGCCATTTCATCTTATGGTTTCCTTTGCTGTGCAAAAGCTTTTAAGTTTCATTAGGTCCCATTTGTTTATTTTTGTTTTTAATTCCATTTCTCTAGGAGCTGGGTCAAAAAGGATCTTGCTGTGATTTATGTCATAGAGTGTTCTGCCTATGTTTTCCTCTAAGAGTTTTATAGTGTCTGGGTTTACATTTAGGTCCTTAACCCATTTTGGGTTTATTTTTGTACACAGTGTTAGGGAGTGTTCTAATTTCATTCTTTCATATGTAGCTGTCCAGTTTTCCCAGCACCACTTTTTGAAGAGGCTGTCTTTTCTCAATTGTATACTCTTGCCCCCTTTGTCAAAGATAAGGTGACCATATGTGTGTGGGTTTATCTCTGGGCTTTCTATCCTCTTCCATTGATCTATATTTCTGTTTTTATGCCAGTACCATACTGTCTTGATTACTGTAGCTTTGTAGTATAGTTTGAAGTCTGGGAGCCTGATTCCTCCAGCTCCGTTTTTCTTTCTCAAGATTGCTTTGGCTATTCAGGATCTTTTGTGTTTCCATACAAATTTTGAAAATTTTCCTTCTAGTTCTGTGAAAAATGCCATTAGTAGTTTGATAGGGATTACATTGACTCTATCGATTGCTTTGGGTAGTATAGTCATTTTCACAATGTTGATTCTTCCAATCCAAGAACATGGTATATCAGTCCATCTATTTGTGTCATCTTTAATTTCTTTCATCAGTGTGTTACAGTTTTCTGCATACAGGTCTTTTGTCTCCTTAGGTAGGATTATTCCTAAGTATTTTATTCTTTTAGTTTCAGTGGTAAATGGGAGTGTTTCCTTAATTTCTCTTTCAGATTTTTCACCATTAGTGTATAGGAATGCAAGAGATTTCTGTGCATTAATTTTGTATCCTGCTACTTTACCAACTTCATTGATTAGCTCTAGTAGTTTTCTGGTAGCATCTTTAGGATTCTCTATGTGTGGTATCAAGTCATCTGCAAACAATGACAGTTTTACTTCTTCTTTTCTGATTTGTATTCCTTTTATTTCTTTTACTTCCCTGATTGCTGTGGCTAAAACCTCCAAAACTATGTTGAATAATAGCGGTGAGAGTGGGCAACCTTGTCTTGTTCCTGATCTTAGAGGAAATGGTTTAAGTTTTTCAACATTGAGAGTGATGTTGGCTGTGGGTTTGTCATATATGGCTTTTAATATGTTGATGTATGTTCCTTCTATGCCTACTTTCTGGAGAGTTTTTATCATAAATGTGTGTTGAATTTTGTCAAAAGCTTTTTCTCATCTATTGAGATTATCATATGGTTTTTATCCTTCAAGTTGTTAATATGATGTATCACATTGATTAATTTGCATATATTGAAGAATCTTTGCATCCCTGGAATAAACCCAACTTGATCATGGTGTATGATACTTTTAACATGCTGTTGGATTCTGTTTGCTAGTATTTTGTTGAGGATTTTTGCATCTATGTTCATCAGTGATATTGGCCTGTAGCTTTCTTTTCTTGTGACACCTATGTCTGGTTTTGGTATCAGGGTGATGGTGGCCTCGTAGAATGAGTTTGGGAGTGTTCTTCCCTCTGCAATATTTTGGAAGAGCTTGAGAAGGATAGGTGTTAGCTCTTCTCTAAATGTGTGATACAATTCGCCTGTGAAGCCATCTGGTCCTGGACTATTGTTTGTTGGAATGTGATTTTTAATCACAGTCTCAATTTCAGTGCTTGTGATTGGTCTGTTTATATTTTCTATTTCTTCCTGGTTCAGTCTCAGAAGGTTGTGTTTTTCTAAGAATTTATCCATTTCTTCCAAGTTGTCCATTTTATTGGCATATAGTTGCTTGTAGTAATCTCTCATGATCCTTTGTATTTCTTCATTGTCAGCTGTTACTTCTCCTTTTTCATTTCTAATTCTGTTGCTTTGAGTCTTCTCCCTCTTTTTCTTGATGAGTCTGGCTAATGGTTTATCAATTTTGTTTATCTTCTCAAAGAACCAGCTTTTAGTTTTATTGATCTTTGCTATTGTTTCCTTCATTTGTTTTTCATTTATTTCTGATCTGATCTTTATGATTTCTTTCCTTCTGCTAACGTTGGGGGGTTTTTTGTTTTTCTTTCTCTAATTGCTTTAGGTGTAAGGTTAGGTTGTTTATTTGAGATGTTTCTTGTTTCTTGAGTTAGGCTTGTATTGCTATAAACTTCCCTCTTAGAACTCCTTTTACTGCATCCCATAGGTTTTGGGTTGCCCTGTTTTCATTGTCATTTGTCTCTAGGTATTTTTTGATTTCCTCTTTGAATTCTTCAGTGATCTCTTGGTTATTTAGTAGTGTATTGCTTAACCTCCATGTGTTTGTATTTTTTACAGTTTTTTCCTGTAATTGATATCTAGTCTCATAGCATTGTGGTCAGAAAAGATATTTGATAATGATTTCAATTATCTTACATTAACCAACACTTGATTTGTGACCAAGATATGATCTATCCTGGAGAATGTTCCATGAGCACTTGAGAAGAAAGTGTATTCTGTTGTTTTTGGATGGAATATTCTATAAGTATCAATTAAGTTCATCTTGTCTAATGTGTCATTTAAACCTTGTGTTTCCTTATTTATTTTCATTTTGGATGATCTGTGCATTGGTGAAAGCGGTGTGTTAAAGTTCCCTAGTGTTATTGTGTTACTATCGATTTCCCCTTTTATGGCTGTTAGCATTTGCTTTATGTATTGAGGTGCTCTTATGTTGGGTGCATAAATATTTACAATTGTCATATCTTTTTCTTGGATTGATCCCTTGATCATTATGTAGTGTCCTTCTTTGTCTCTTCTAATACTCTTTATTTTAAAGTCTATTTTGTCTGATATAAGAATTGCTACTCCAGCTTTCTTTTGATTTCCATTTGCATGGAATATCTTTTTCCATCCCCTCACTTTCAGTCTGTATGTGTCCTTAGGTGTGAAGTGGGTCTCTTAAAGATAGCATATATACGGGTCTTGTGTTTGTATACATTCAGCCAGTCTATGTCTTTTGGTTGGAGCATTTAATCCATTTTCATTTAAGGTAATTATTGATATGTATGTTCCTATTACCATTTTCTTAATTGTTTTGGGTTTGTTATTGTAGGTCTTTTCCTTCTCTTTGTTTCCTGCCTAGAGAAGTTCCTTTAGCATTTGTTGTAAAGCTGGTTTGGTGGTGCTGAATTCTCTTAGCTTTTGCTTGTCTGTAAAAGTTTTAATTTCTCCTTCAAATCTGAATGAGATCCTTGCTGGATGGAGTAATCTTGGTTGTAGGTTTTTCCCTTTCTTCACTTTAAATATGTCCTGCCACTCCCTTTTGGCTTGCAGAGTTTCTGCTGAAAGATCTGCTGTTAACCTTATGGGGATTCCCTTGTATGTTATTTGCTGCTTTTCCCTTGCTGCTTTTAATATTTTTTCTTTGTTTTTAATTTTTGATCGTTTGATTAATATGTGTCTTGGTGTGTTTCTCCTTGGCTTTATCCTGTATGGGACTCTCTGTGCTTCCTAGACTTGATTGACTATTTCCTTTCCCATGTTAGGGATGTTTTCAACTAAAATCTCTTCAAATATTTTCTCAGTCCCTTTCTTTTTCTCTTCTTCTTCTGGGACCCCTATAATTCGAATGTTGGTGCATTTAATGTTGTCCCAGAGGTCTCTGAGACTGTCCTTGATTCCTTTCTTTCTTTTTTCTTTATTCTGCTCTGCGGTAGTTATTTCCACTATTTTATCTTCCAGGTCACTTATTCGTTCTTCTGCCTCAGTTATTCTGCTATTGATTCCTTCTAGAGAATTTTCATTTTTATTTATTGTGTTGTTCATCATTGTTTGCTCTTTAGTTCTTCTAGGTCCTTGTTATACGTTTCTTGTATTTTCTCCATTCTATTTCCAAGATTTTGGATCATCTTTACTATCATTACTCTGAATTCTTTCTCAGGTAGACTGCCTATTTCCTCTTTATTTGTTTGGTCTGGTGGGTTTTTATCTTGCTCCTTCATCTACTGCATATTTCTCTGTCTTCTCTTTTTGCTTAACTTACTGTGTTTGGGGTCTCCTTTTTGCAGGCTGCAGGTTCGTAGTTCCCGTCGTTTTTGGTGTCTGTCCCCAGTGGGTGAGGTTGGTTCAGTGGCTTGTGTATGTTTCCTGGTGGAGGGGACTGTGCCTGTGTTCTGTTGTGTGGGGCTGGATCTTGTCTTTCTGGTGGGCAGGGCCATGTCCGGTGGTGTGTTTTGGAGTATCTGTGAACTTAGTATGATTTTAGACAGCCTCTCAGCTAATGGAGGGGGGTTGTGTTCCTGTCTTGCTAGTTGTTTGGCATAGGGTGTCCAGCACTGGAGCTTGCTGGCCACAGGGTGGAGCTGGGTCTTAGCATTGAGGCAGAGATCTCTGGGAGAACTCTCATTATTTGATATTATGTGGGGCTGGGAGGTCTCTGGTGGTCCAATGTCCTGAACTTGGCTGTCCTACCTCAGAGGCTCAGGCCTGACACCAGGCCGGAGCACCAAGACCCTCTCAGCCACACAGTAACAACAACTCTGTCAATATGTCTTCATCAACCAAATGAGCAATGCCAATGTGGGACCCAGGACCACTCACTCAGTGGAAGAATCCCAGGTTCAGGCAGGGGACAGGCAGAGTGCAGGTAATATCTGGATATTGCTTGACATCATTCCTTCATTCATTCAGTCAGTATTTGTTGAGAACAAAGTGTTGGATGCTTTTCTAGGACGTTTACACACTGTTCTCAATGGATTTACCTTCTTTGCTGAGCTTCAAAGCTTACAAGATCTTGGCAGCTGGGAAGTGAAAGGCAGAGGGAGGGAGTGCAGGGCAGGAGCAACTCCTGGCCCTGTGCCCACAGGGGTGGCTGCCTGAGGGACCCTCTTGCCCAATAGTTGCAACCACTATCCACTCTTTAGCCTTTGTATATTTTCAGTTCAGAGCTCTGGACATACTGTTGCCATCTTCCCTGCCAATAGGATTTCATTTACACCCTAAATGTTTTCAACTGGAGAGAACACTGAACTATATCTTTGCTCAGTAGGTTGACTTCATTTGAGGCATTAAGAGGAATATCTTTTTATCCAAATAAGCACACCTGGAAGCTTTGCTCTTCATCTGAACAAACAAGTCCTATGAAAATGACTTATTCTTGCTTTTGGTTTATAAAACCTAATACTACTCTTCTATCTTAAAGTGAATGTATTTTGAAGCCAAAGCCATTGTAGTTAGTATGATGCAAGTTTATAGGCTTAGGGTGAAGTTTAGATGGAATGCTAACCTCTGTTATCTCACTGTGCCCAGGCCAGGACAAGTAAGCAATAAACCCATAAACTCATTTGTCTAACAGGAGCTGATTTTGAATTTAGTATTGAGAATAATCATAATGCTTTAGTCTTAAAGATTATATATTTCACATTTCCACCACATATACTGCTTTATGTGATTTTACAAAGGTTAATTGGAGGTCAACTGGATCAACAAATGAATATGTGAGTTCCTCCTAACTATAAAGCACAATACCCAGTATTATAAAGTACACATTATTCACTCTCATATTCCTGGGAAAAATTGCCAATACCTATAAAAGTTAAAATTACATATCGTTTGATCAGCAGTTGAATTCCTAGGAATTCATACTACAGATGCATTAGTACATATATCAAATAGCATGTGGAAGATGATTCATGCAGCAGGAGTTATTCTAGCTAAAGATTAGTGCTATTGATCATCAGTAAGTATTGGTTAAACAAATTGAACAAAAGACAAGACATGGAAGCAACCTAAGTGTCCATCAATAGATGAATGGATAAAGAAAATGTGGTATATATACATAATAGGATATTATTCAGCCATAAGAAAAAGAATGAGGGACTTCCCTGGTGGTCCAGTGGTTAAGACTCCATGCTTCCACTGCAGGGAGCACAGGTTCAATCCCTGGTCAGGTAACTAAGATCCCACATGCCACACGGTGCGGCCAAATAAAAAAATAATAATAATAATAAAATAAAATAAATAAGTCATGGGAATGTAATGTTCAGCAAGTGACTATAGTTAATAATACTGTATTGTGGGGACTTCCCTGGTGGTCCAGTGGTAAACAATCCGCCTTCCAATGCAGGGGATGCAGGTTCAATCCCTGGTCAGGGAACTAGATCCCACATTCTGCGGGGCAACTAAGCCTGAGCACCACAACTACTGAGCTCGTGCACCTCAACAAGAGAGCTCACGTGCCACTAACTGCAGAGCCCACGCACCCTGGAGCCCATGCACCACAACTAGAGAGAAGCCCACACACCGCAACAAAAAAGATCCCACGTGCCTGAACGAAGATCCCACGTGCCACAGCTAAGACCTGGTGCAGCCAAAAAAAAAAAAACAAAATAAATAAATAAAATTTAAAAAAGAAAAAAGAAAAACTATCACAAACAATTTTTTTAATTAAAAAAAATACTGTATTGCATATTTGAAATTTGCTAAGTAAGTAGATCTTGAGCTCTCATCACAAGAAAAAAACTTTGTAACTATGGTGATGGATGCTAACTAAACTTCTTGTGGTAGTCATTTCACAATATATACAAATATCAAAACATTTTGTGTACACCTGAAACTAATATAAAGTTATATGTCAATTATATTTCAACTAAAACAGAAAATAAATAAATTAAGTTACAGCTTTTCATGAGATTATAAAAAAGAATGAGGGTGCTCTTCCTGTACTGACTAGTAACTTTGCCAAGATATAATGTTAAATAAGAAAGAAAGATGCAGAACAGTCTGTATAGCATGTCATTATTAGTGTTATATATGATATATTTGAAAAGATATGAAAGAAACTGATAGCAATGGTTGTCTTCTGGAAGAAAACTGGACCTATCTAAATGCCTCAAATTTGATCCATAGGCTTTTGATGTTGATCCTAGGATATGATGGCCAAATGGCTGAGGTCATAAGTCTCATTATGTATTAAAGAGTTACCTTTCTCGTTCTCAGAGTTCCTGGTACGTGCCTCTTCCCTTGGGTGGATTCTTGGCTTTTCTCTCAGCATGGTCCCCAAACACCAGTCTTCACTTCCACCCCAAGCAAAGAAACCAAGACTGACTCCTGCTTCCAGGCCAGAGGAAACGTCTGCTTCTCTGAACTTGCTGAAGGAAGAAAAAGAATGGCAAGAAGCAATTGAACGTATTGATGAAGTACAAAATGAAACAGACAGACTTAACGAACAAGCCAGCGAGGATATTTTGAAAGTAGAACAGTAATATAACACACTCTACCAACCATTTTTTCAGAAGAGGTCAAAATTGATCGGCAAAATCCCAAATTTGGGGGTAATGACATTTGTTAACCATCCACAAGTGTCTGCACTGCTTGGGAAGGAGGATGAAGTTTAAAATGACACTTTTAAAATAAAATTCTCTCCTAGTGAAAAAATTAAAAATAATAGTTATGTTTCTAGTGAAAAGTAATAGATGTCTTATTTCTATTCATGTCTCTTTAATATTTTTTACATGTGGGAAATCCCAATTTACTTTCCAATGTTCCAGCCAATTGGCAATTTATCCAGTCTTTGAATGGCTTCCAGGTCCTTTCCATCTTGTGCTGAATCCCGGTGGTGTCTAAAAGAAATCATTCCCTTCTTGCTTGCATGTGCATCCTGTCAATTTTTCTGGGAACAATATTTTGTAAAATCAATGTAAGTGCAGGAATTCCCTGGCTGTCCAGTGGTTAGGACTCCATGCTTTCACTGCCAAGGGCCCGGGTTCAATCCCTGGTTGGGGAACTAAGATCCTGCAAGTGATAGGGCGTGGCCAAAAAAAAATCAATGTAAATGCATGTCTTTAAATGTTAAAATGTGATGCAAAATAGACTGCCTGAGAGAAAATAAGACTGCAAATAAGAAGACATACAGATGGCCAACAAACACATGAAAGGATGCTCAACATCATTAGTCATTAGAGAAATGAACATCAAAACTACAATGAGGTATCATCCCACACCAGTCAGAACGGCCATCGTCAAAAAATCTACAAACAATAAATTCTGGAGAGGGTGTGGAGAAAAGGGAACCCTCTTGCACTGTTGGTGGGAATGTAAATTGATACAGCCACTATGGAGAACAGTATGGAGGTTCCTTAAAAAACTAAAAATAGAATTACCATATGACCCAGCAATCCACTACTGGGTATATACCCTGAGAAAACCATAATTCAAAAAAAGTCATATACCACAATGTTCATTGCAGCTCTATTCACAATAGCCAGGACATGGAAGCAACCTAAGTGTCCATCGACAGATGAATGGATAAAGATGTGGCATATATATACAATGGAATATTACTCAGCCATAAAGGGAAATGAAATTGAGTTATTTGTAGTGAGGTGGATGGACCTAGAGTCTGTCATACAGAGTGAAGTAAGTCAGAAAGAGAAAAACAAATAACGTATGCTAACACATATATATGGAATCTAAAAAAAAGGTTATGAAGAACCTAGGAGCAGGACAGGAATAAAGACGCAGGTGTAAAGAATGGACTTGAGGACATGGGGAGGGGGAAGGGTAAGCTGGGACGAAGTGAAAGAGTTGCATGGACTTATATATACTACCAAATGTAAAATAGATAGCTAGTGGGAAGCAGCCGCATAGCACAGGGAGATCAGCTCGGTGCTTTGTGACCACCTAGAGGGGTGGGATAGGGAGGGTGGGAGGGAAATGCAAGAGGGAGGAGATATGGGGTTATATGTATATGTATAGCTGATTCATTTTGTTATAAAGCAGAAACTAACATACCATTGTAAAGCAATTATACTCCAATAAAGATGTTAAAAAAAAAAGTAGACTGCTAATAAGAAGAGTGAGCAAAAGAAAAGAAGTCAAAAAAGAATGAGAAAAATCAAGGATTAAGTTAGTTAAGGCTTGAAGTAAGAAGGATTACCTGTATGCCTTAAGAAACTAAAAAGTCATTAAAAACTACCATGTGTGGTAAATTTAAAATTGTTTTTTATCCTAAGAAACTTAGTGTCATCCTGGTGGTGATTTGGGATCCAAGACCGGCAGGGAAAAGATCAAAGGGACAAGAACTATAATCTTGACACTTTAGACCCAAAGGAAGAGCCATCTTCAGTGCCTGAGGAACCACAAAAGAAATTTGGTAGAAAAACAGAGATTATGTTCTAATAATTCCTCTCACATTTTATGATTCAATCAAAAATATTTATAAAGGCACTTCTACTTCCACCAAGATGGAGTAACTGGTAGCAGACTTGTCTTTCCACTGTAAATAACTAGAAAACTAAACAAAAATATGTGAAACAACTGGCTTTAGACCTGAGACAACAGACATTCCAGGACTTTGATCACTGAGAGAAGAGAGTAAAATGAAGTGAGCCCTATGATCACCTCAGCTTTCTGCCTGGAGACATTTTCCAGTCCACAGCATAGTGACGGGGGTCCAACCAGAGAACAGCAGTTGTCACCAGGTAAAGAGAGAAAATTATTCAGGAAAGTTGAGAAAATATCATCATCAGTTGAGCAGTGAGAAAATGGAAATGTGTAAAAGTTTGTGAATCACTTTGCTTTTATTTAACAAATTATAGCATAAATTACAAATGCATATATACATAGATGTATTGCAATAACAATGTCATTTTTGCTCATGTGAATTCTAACATGCTTTCTGGAATGAGAGGTAAAAGCAAAGGTCATGTGGTTTTCATGCATGTGAATGTCACCCATTATGTATGTTGTGGGAAATTGTTCTAAAAATTATTTTAACAACTACAAAATATATCATCTTACAGATATATAGTAACAGTGATGTCTAAGAACAGGGCTTTGATTAGGTCATGAGGGCCTGTCCTCTGCTTTGAGAGTCCAAAGAAAGTGTGTGAAAGTCAGACACACATTAGTAATATCAACAACAATAACAATAGGAATAACACAACTGTCATTTATCAACTTTTATGATGTACAAAGCATTTATACAAGGTGGCATTTAATCTCCATGACAACCCTGTGAGGTACATTAGCATCACTATTAATATTTTACAGTAAGGAAACTGAGACTCCTACAGGTTAAGTGACTTGCCTATGATCATTGTAGAAGATCTGATCCCAAATCTGATTCCAGAGATTATACTTAGCCATTACACAGACTGCCTATCAAATCATGATAGGATGGCTGCTTAGGGAGCATGAAACTAGAACCAGGAGAGTGAAGTGAGTCAAATGAGAATTGAGATGTCAGTCAAGATTCAGTGCAGGAAACAAACAACTCCAGGTATTTAAGACAAGGGATTTAATAAGGAATCATGACTGTTGGAAGGAACAAAGGAGTAGGAGTTAAGGGGCTGCCACTGGAGCTTCTGTGGTTCAGTAATAGGGGGATCAGAAAGCTGGAACCAGCAAACCATAGCTGCTTCTACTACTTCCATAACTGCCTCTCAGCATTAGACACCAGAACACTGAGTCTGGTCCCTACAGTCACCCTTTTCACCTCTTGACACATTTCCATGGCTTGTTTGCCAGCAGAAACAGCATCAGAAAGATGGCTTCAAAGACTAGACAATGGGGAAAGGGTAATCTCTTTAATAAATGGTATTGGGAAAACTGGACAGCCACATGCACAAGAACTAAACTGGACCACTATCTTACACCATACACAGAAATCAACTTAAAATGGATTAAAGATTTTTTATAAATTAAAGCTCTATAAGGACAAGAGTCATCTGTCTTCCCCTCTGTTAAATTCTCATGAATCTAATACAGGTCTAAGACATATCTCTTGAGTGAAAAACTACTTTAAAATCTTATATGTTCTTTGTTGTCAGAAGGATCTGGATTCAAGTACTGATGTCTCTTCATCTGTGAACTAAATACAAATAATGAAATTTCTCTCAAGAGTTTTTGGTGAGAATTAAAAAATGCATGTAAAGCACTTACCACAAGGCCTATCACATAGCATTCAATGCTTATTGTTATTATTGGTATATCATTATTATTACTCCTGCCCCTTTTATCTAACTCTACATTATGGATCAACTTGCCAGTCATCACCATGGATATATTCCAAGTCAGAAGGCTACATCTCCCTCTCTTCGCTGGACAGTGGCTGAGTGAGCATTACCAAGGTTCTCCTTGTGGACCTTTTACTCTGTGCTTGCAAGGCTGCCCAATCCCTCATCTGAGTAGTATTGCAGACTTATTTATATAGAGATATGCTTTAAATCTTCTATATCTTCAGTTTTATAAGATCAACTCCTGCTGCCTTATAAGTCGGTCAGTCACTTCAAACACCAAAACATTTTATATGAGGAAAATATGGCTTTAAACTACAGTTCTTTAATAACTGGTGAGCCTGAGCATTTTCTAAAATTTTTTTATTGGCCACAGGGCTTTGTGTGTATGTGTGTTGTGATTTCCTTATTCATTTACTTATTAGAGTATTAGCCTTCTTCTCATTAATTACTAAGCACTCTTTACATATCTGACATATGTTTAATAAGTTAGATGTTTCTTGTATGCATTATATTTTTATTTTTATCATTGTATTTTTTTACAAACATAAATTCTTAATCTCTTCATGTATGTTCCTACCATTATTTTTAATCTTAGAGAATTCTTTCCCACCTTAATATGAAATATGTATACTTGTTTTTTGTCTGCACCACACATGGCGTGCAGGATCTTAGTTCCCCGACAAAGGATCGAACCCCATGCCCGCTGCAGAGGAAGCGCAGAGTCTTAACCACTGGACCTCCAGGGAAGTCCCGAAATAAGTATACTTTTTTTTCTGATTTTACTTAATATTTTATAACCATAATTTTAGTGGCTACAAAACCAGTAGGGTTTATGCTGTAATATAATTAATCAGTCCTCTACCTTTAGATATTTCATTTTCTCCCAACAGTTCACTATTAAAATAATAACCTGATTCAATCCTTGTGCCCATCCTCCTGTATTCCATATGATCAAGACCAAAATATATAAACATTTCATTATTCTTTAATATTTATTTATTTATTTATTTTATTTATTTAATTTATTTATTTGGCCACGCTGGATCTTAGTTGTGGCACGCGAGATCTTCATGGCCATGCGCGGGATCTTCTTCGCGGCATGTGGGACCTTTTTTTAGTTGTGGCAGGCAAACTCTTAGTTGCGGCCTGTGGGATCTAGTTCCCTGAACAGGGATTGAACCCTGGCCCCCTGTTGGGAGCGCAGAGTCTTAGTCACTGGACCACCAGGGAAGTCCCTCATTATTCTTTATACATGTTGCCATTTCAGTATTGTAGGACTCACCTCAATGTTCCAGTTCTGTATGCCCATTCACCCTACCATTTTGACTATTAAAAACTCATATTAATATGGAGAATAAATTCATATCCAAGAATCCTCCAAAAAATATATTAAAAACTCCTAACTAATAAAAAAAATTTGGATTAACTGGTTTTCCAGGGTAGAAACTTTAGATAGAAATACCATATAATTTATTGTCAAAACAGCACACTTTTGAGAGTAAAAGGGCCATATTGAGAATTATTCTGAGGTGGCCAAGATGGCAAAGTAGGAAGACCTCCTCCCATGGGCACACCAAAATTACAACTATTTACAGAGCAAGTATCAATGAGAACAACCTAAAGACAAGCAGGAACAAATTTCCACAACTAAACACATAAAGAAGGAACCACAACAAGACAGGTAGGAAGGGCAGAGACATGGTATAGTTAAGACCCACACCCCCAGGGTAACTGACTTACAAAGGAGAGGATAATCACAAATGCATACGTTCTCCCTAAGGTGCGAGGGATCCAGACTCCATATCAGGCTCCCCAGCCTGGGGGTTTTGCACCAGGAGGATGAGCCCCCTGGGAAAGCTGGCTTTGAAGGCCAGAGGGTGGTGGGGGGGGCTACATAGAGGAGAGCTGGACGGCTATAGAAAACAGAGACTCCATTCTTTTTTTTTTTTAATTTTTATTGGAGTATAGTTGATTTACAATGTTGTGTTAGTTTCAGGTGTACAGCAAAGTGAATCAGTTGCACATACACATATATCCACTCTCTCTCTTTTTCCTTTTTTTTTAGATTCTTTTCCCACATAGGCCATTACAGAGTACTGAGTAGAGTTCCCTGTGCTATCAGAGACTCCACTCTTAAAGGGCACATGCAAAATCTCACATGAAATTCTCACACACTCAAGACCCAGCACAGAGGGAATAATTTGAAAAAAGATTAGATGATAGTTGATTAGATGATACAGAGGAACAGATCAGCAAACTGGAAGACAGAGTTGTGGAACTCATCCAAGCTGATGAGAAAAAATAAAAAAAAATTTTTTTTTTAAATAAGGACAGTTTAAGAGACCTCTGGGACAACACCAAGCACACTAATATTCACATTGTAAGGGTCCCAGAAGGAGAAGAGAAAAAGGGGCAGATAACTTACTTTAAGAAATATTAGCTGAAAACTTACTTAACCTGGGAAAGGAAACAGACATCCAGGTCCAGGAAGTACAGAGAGACTCATTTACAAAAAACAATCCCAGTTATAATTGCATTGAAAAGAATAAAATACTTAGGAATAAATCATATAAGACATTGAGAAAAGAAATTGAAGATGACACAAATAAATGGAAAGATAGACTGTGCTCATGGATTTGGAATAATTAATATAGTTAAAATGACCCTACTACTCAAGGCAATCTACAGATTCAATGACATTCTTATCAAAATACCAATGACATTTTTCACAGAACTAGAACAAATAATCCTGAAATTTGTATGGAAACACAAAAGAACCCCAATAGTCAAAACAATATAGAGAAAGAAGAACAAAGCTGGAGGTATCATGCTCCTTGACTTCAAACTATTCTACAAAGCTACAGTAATCAAAACAGTATGATACTGGCACAAAAACAGACACATAGATCAATGGAAAAGAATAGAGAGCCCAGAAATGAACCCACACTTAGACTGGCAATTAACCTACATCAAAGGAGGCAAGAAAATACAATGCAGAAAAGACAGCTTCTTCAATAAATGGGGTTGGGAAAACTGGACAGCTACATGCAAAAGAATCAAATTGACTACTCTCTCCCACCATGCAGAAAAACACACTTAAAGTGGATTAAAGACTTAATGTAAAACCTGAAACCATAAAACTCCTGGAAGAAAACATAGGCTGTAAGCTCCCTGACATTGATCTTGGTGATGATTTTTTGGAAATGTCTCCTCAGGCAAGGGAAACAAAAGCACAAATAAACAAATGGGACTAAATCAAGCTAAAAAGCTTTTGCACAGTAAAGGAAACTACCAACAAAATAAAAAGGCTGCCTACTAAATGGGAGAAGATATTTGCAAACCATATATCTGATAAGAGGTTAATATCCAAAATTATACAACTCAACATTAAAAAAAACTTGATTAAAAAATGGGAAAAGGACATGAAGAGACATTTTTTCAAAGAAAACATACAGATGGCCAGTAAACACATGAAAAGATGCTCAACATCACTAATCATCAGGGAAATGCAAAACAAAACCACAGTGAGATATCACCTCACATCTGTCAGAATGGCTATTGTCCAAAAGACAAGAAATAACAAGTGTTGGTGAGGATGTGGAGAAAAAGTAACACTTGTACACTGTTGGTGGGAAAGTAAGTTGGTGCAACCACTACGGAAAACAGCATGGAAGTTCCTGAAAAAATTAAAAATTGTACTATCATCTGATCCAAGAATTCCACTCCTGGGTATTTTTCCAAATAAAAGGAAAACAGTAATTCAAAAAGATATACCCACCCCTATGTTCATTGCAGCACTATTTACAATAGTCAACATTTGGAAGCAACCTAAGTACACATTGATAGATGAATGGATAAAGAAACTGTGGAATGTGTGTGTGTGTGTGTGTGTGTGTGTGTGTATGATGGAATCTTAAAAAAGAACAAAATCTTGCCATTTGCAACAACACGGATGGACCTAGAAGGTATTATGCTAAGTGAAATAAATCAGACAAAGACAAATACCATATGATTTCACTTTTATGTGGAATCTAAAAAACAAGGGAACAAATATAACAAACAGAAACAGACTCACATACAGAAAACAAACAAGTAGTTGGCAGAGGAGAGGGGAGTGGGGGATGAGTGAAATAGGTGAGGGAAATTAAGAGGTGCAAAATTCCAGTGACAAAATAAATGAGTCACAGGGATGAAATGTACAGTGTGAGGAATATAGTCAATAATGTTGTAATAACTTTGTATGGTAACTAGACTTATTGTGGTGATAATTTTGAAATGTATAGACATATCAAATCACTATGTTGTGCACCAGGAACTAACACAGTGTTGTAGGTCAATTGTACTTCAATAAGAAAGAGAGAGAAAGAGAAAGAATTAGGCTGAGACAAGAGGCCTCTAAACCAGGGCTTATGGTCACCTATTTACAGGATGCATTCTCAAGTGTGCAGTATAAAATGATATTAGGAGTTCATAGGGAAGGTGTCTCAATTAGTGTATGTATTTGGTCACAATCTGACACCAACAAAAGTGTCCCTGATTCCCGCTACCTTAAATCTTCCTTAAACTCCATGCTTGGAGAAAAGTTTCATAAAATGCATAATGAAGAGGGGCATGGGCACCTAAGATTTCCTCTGGTTTCAGAAAAAATAGCTCTGAGCATATAGAGGAGTCATTCTCATTTGTCTTCTCTGTTAGTGAGACCCTTCCAGTTTGGTTTCTCACCCATGGACAGCTCTGAATGAGATCACTATGGACTAAAACTAAACATTTCTGCAAATATGATCCATGTTTCATTGGTGAATTGCCACTTTCTAAATCTTCATTTTTCAAATGTTATCATAAAACAATTTGACTCTAATTACAGCCATGTAGACATTGACTTAAACTTGCTTCTACTACGTAAGTAAATCAATAGGGGAGGAGATAGATGAACACACTTTTGACGTCCTCTCTAGCATGGCAGCTTAAATAATGAAGATAAAGTTAAGAAACAATAAACGAGAACTTTGAATAATCTAATAGCAAACAGGCATCTTAGAATTTTAGAGCTGGATGGGATTTTAGAGATAACCTACTCTAGCCCTTTTATCTGTAAAATGAGGACACTAAGGCCTATAGTGTTAAGTGGCTTATCTAAGGAGTACAGCTAGTGGAGGCTGAGCTGAGACAACTACCCAGTTCTATGACTCCTAGTCCTTTGTACCACAAATCAGAACCACGTTTTCTTGTTGTTCTGAGGATAAAGGAAGTGATGTTTGACTTTTCTGTTTGAGATAAGTAAATGTAAGGTATTTGTTCTCATTATAGAATAGTTAGAAGATGTTTCCAGACTTGCTTCTCATTCGATAATTGGCCATAGTGCTTACACAGAAGCACATAAAGCCTATACGGAAGACACTAAAAAGAAAAATACAAAAATAGATTGAATCAAAATGGAAATGCTCTACAAAACATAGACTGATTGCTTATTGTATTACTTCTTCTCTCATGGAGACATAAATTCAGTTGGCCATGATGGAAAGACAATGATGAGTTGATTGCCTCATTTGTACACTATGTCAAAGAGACTAGAAAATTACTAAGGTAAATTGAGAAATAGGAAAATTCCAAAATTATCTTGCCTGAAGACATTTTCTTTTTGCACTAAGCTTTTCAAAATACAATCAAAACTGGTGTCTCCAACATTCTGTTTCTAGGAGACAAGCTCACTTTGCCCATCACATTGTCAAATAAGTAGCTCCCGTGGCTTGCCAATAACCCCTGAAGCATGATCCTGTGAAACAAAATGTTGGTGTGGACTGCACCAGCTATCACCAAACTCAGAGCAGAAAAGAAGGTGTTGGGGAAAGAGTTATTTTAGGAAAAAAATTCAATGCTGCAATTGTGAAGGAAGACATAACTGCAGATCGAAAGGGGAAAAACAGTTTGAATTCTTTGGCCCAGGATCCCTTTAACTCTACATCACTCTTCCACAAGGGGTGTCCTTCTTTTGTCATATTCTCCACAATGCTTCTCTCCCATAGCCCCATCCTAACTTGCATGTTCCTGGAACAATAACCTTGGAGTCATTCCCTCTCTCTGCTCCAAGGCCTAGGGGTGGAAAAGGACCCTGGGTCAGAAAAAGGAAGTTGATGAAGAATAGGACCACTCAGCGAAACATAACTTCATAAGCAATTTCATCTCCACTAGGGCTGGGATTTTTCTTTGGTTCGTGAATGTGTCTGAGTCATTGGAACAGTGCCTGATTCACTGAATACTTTTAATAAAAATTTGTTAAGTGAATGAACAAACTTCTGAGTCCTTAACAACTAGAATGGTGGAAAATTGCTTCTCCATCATCATTGGGCTCCTTTCTTTCCCCTTCCAGGTTTTCATCAAAATTTGATCATCCTTCATGAGTCCCTGGAAATAATAATCTCCAACCTATTCTGATCACTCTAGCCATCTTTGTTGGTCAAGCCCACGGCAGTTCTCTGAGGCCTCCAGTTAGTGCTGAGGCACTACCCTGTCTCAAATGGAGCAGAGGCATCTTTGGTGAGGCCAGGAACCCCAGGCCTGAGGTACATCGGGACCATCTCCTTGAGGCCAGGCATAGCTCCTCTTGCAAACAGGGCCATAGCTCCTCTTGCAAACAGGGCCAACAACCCAGGCTCTCCCGCCCAGGATGAGGGCCCTGCTTAACAAGGAGAATCCTGTCACTTTCTCCAAGCTTATTTCCTCAAACTTTAGCCTGTCTCTAGGTTTTTGACTTTTGGAAATAAAAGCCACAAAAATTCCAGACTTATTCTGCATTCCTCCCTGACTTCCCCCAGGCACTGACACACGGAACTTTCTGTCAGCTTAAATGGATAGAATAGAAAGGGGAAAATGAAGGATTAAAAAATAAATAAATAAATAAATATCTCAAAATATTATCCAGCCACATCGATATGGGATCAGGTACATATACTTAAAGCAACTGTGAACACTATAGGTTATTCCACTGACTACGAAAGTAGCATAACAAAGAATGAACACTTGTTTGTGTCCTTTAAACTCCAGTACAGAAAGAAAATTCACATTTAGTAACAGGTTTTTGGGGGGTTTTTTTGGTCTAATATGCTCCTGCAACCAACAGCTTCAAAGAACTAATCTCTTCTGAAAAATGTTTGGATGTTAAGATGACCACCAACTCAAAATGCATCAGAGCCACTTCAATAAAAGGATGTAGACTAGGTTTTAAGGTACTTGATCTGCATAAATTTATACTTTTAATCAAATTTAATGGACTTTCTTGTGAGGAGGGTGAGCATTATTGATTTCACATTTTAATATATTTTAGAGACATGAAAACTTGGATAGTGAAAACATCCCACCTAATGCAAAGGAAACTTCCTAGAAGGAATTTGTTTGGAATGAAATAGGAAGGGTTGGCTTGCAGGTAAGGGTGGACAGGGTGGGAGGATTCTTTAGGATTTATGGTGTTTCAAGAATATTGGCAACAGTGAAGCCATGAGAGAAGATGAAATTATGAGGCAGACTGTCTTATTAATTACTATACAAAGGCTCAAAACCAGTCTTTAGAAATTATTTTTTTCTTTTCTCAAGTAGTAGGAAATAGAAATATTGTTGAAATACTTTATCTGGAAGGAAGGCCATCACTAAATACCTTACAATTTCTATTCCTTATTCCTAGCCACTTCTTTCTGCATCCTATGTCACCACTTATGTTCCAGAACAAACCTATACTTGCAGTCTCCAGGAGAAAAAAGGAAACACAAGTGAGTACAATATTTTAGAGTAATTATAATGATCAGAATTCCTCATCCTCCTTTCTGCTGTCATTTTGCTATGACCTTTAGATAAGCTCATATTTCAGCCCCAGGCAGATCTCTGCTGTAGTCTGAATATGTACCGTGTTACAGATAAACACTTTGGAATTAAGTAGGAGTGCCTAACTTTAAACTGTAGGGCATAACTTGAGAGAGGCCAGTTAAAATACTATTAATCTTTACTCCTTTTATGCTTTTTAAATGCTATTATATTTATAATTGTTTACATTTTGAAAATCAAACCATATAAAACATAGATCCCTTCAAAATGAATATTCATATGGCATCTTGTTTCAGGAAAGAGTAATTATGAAATACATGTCCCCCTAATTCAATGTTAGCTAACCTCAAGTTATCACAGTTGAGATAAACCATATTTTCTAAAATACTTTTTAACATTGTTCATTCACTTTTGAAGCCAAAAAAAACAGCAAGAATCAACTTGTGCCCCTTTACTTACCCCAGGCTCAAATCAAGTTCCAGCATCATAAAATTTCAGCCATGTATATAATTCCAAAGACTTAAAAGTCCCACCTTCTTCAATTGCTTCCATTTTTTAGACAAAGCTGCACTCTTCCTATTACACCAAGACAAATTATAAAAAGGAAATAACTCGCTGTTATTGAGCCACTGTCAAGTCTCACATAGCACCTGTTCTGATACTACCTTCTGTACCAGAGTTCACTACCGGTTCATGAAATACAACTAAATTTAAGAAGACACCAAGCAGAACTCAAATCTATAAAGACCTTATAATAAATTCTAATGTCAGATAAAATTTTTCTGTTTTTCATTGTACAGAAAAGTTCTTCTCCATTAAGCACAGGCAATCAAGTAAGGATGAAAGAGGTATAGTTGTATAAGAAGTATGATCTCCTGAAGTGACTAAGTAACTAAACCACAATATGAAGTCATAGTTTCTGTTATAAAATTACTAACATACCTGTAAAAGTCACAGATAGTTACTTGTCATATTAACCAGAAACCTCAAGAATGAAAGACACTCCTTTGAAAATGTTCAAATCTTCCTGTGTGTTAGGTACTAAATAGGAAGCACCATCTGCTGTGTGCTCAGGAGAATTTCCTGCTACACGTACTGAAATATGTCCCTGATCAAAGTGGT
Source organism: Balaenoptera ricei (assembly GCF_028023285.1). Taxonomy (NCBI): domain Eukaryota; kingdom Metazoa; phylum Chordata; class Mammalia; order Artiodactyla; family Balaenopteridae; genus Balaenoptera; species Balaenoptera ricei. The sequence goes on along the minus strand of NC_082648.1, from coordinate 27,698,895 downwards.
GTGAAACAAGACTGCAGCTAAACTGGTTATGATGGCAAATTTTAAGATATTTTGAATAGCAACATGACAGTTAGAACATGCCCTGCTTATTTCCTTCAGAACCAGAGGAACTGTAAATGTTTTTTAATCTAGTATCTTTTAAACTGAGGCAGGAAGATAATGATAGACATTCAACGAATTACATTCAATGCAGTTTAAAATATCACTTTAATTGACAGAATGAAAATATAAATACAAAACCTTGTTGCAAGAGGGTGTCTTTTACAAATAAAGTGTTTTTAAAGAAATGTTTCTTCCTTCAAATGTTCATTTTCTGGAGGAAAATACTGCTGTGTCTTCATTTTCATTATCAAGATTCAGTTTGGCTCTTGCTGATATTAAATGAAATCATTCAGTTTTTGTGCTTTGGGGAAAAAAAATTATGGGATTTGGGATACAAATACATAGCCTGATGAATAAGTATCTAAAATTCCTACTGAAGTTACTGTTTGGCAATGAGAAACTCACTTCATTGATAATCACATATACAAAGAAACTAATTTTTTAAAATAATATTTCATTCTGTTAAGTCACTTTATAATGTTAAGAAATGGAAAAGATCCTTTAGGGAACGGTTTGGAGCATGGCCCAGATGCCTGCTTCAGGACCAAGGCACTTAATCTCCCAGCCGCTGAGAGTACTGGTTGCTGACGACTCACAGCGGAGCATTCCACATTTAAGGACAGGTCAGTAACAGGGTACAAAGGCATGCCCCCTTGCCTCTAATCAGGATGACTCTGAAAGGAAATCCCAGCTCCAGAGCCCCCTAATGGGGTTGCCTGAAGCCTCTAATGCAAAAGTGTTCATAGAGCAACTCCTCCCTCTGCCCAACCCTGCTTCCATCACTTCAGTACAGATGTCGTTTCCAAGGGCACACCCCAATAATTCTGCACACAAATCTCCCACTCGAGTCTCTTTCCCAGGAAACTCTATCTAAGACAGCTGGCATTGCAAGTGATCCCAGAAATGAGACTTTAAAATGGAGTTTTGGAGTTGGATCCCCGCCAGCCAGCTGCCAGACAGACCCCCATCCCTAGTGCTTGGAGGACTGTTAGCACCTGGCTATTGCTGTGCCAATGTGATTACTAATTTGAATCCACTTATGCCAAAGCTGTGTCCCACCTGGTTACCTGTAACTGAAATTAATAAAACGGGGCTTTCTGCATTTATTGAATTTTATCTCGTTATAGCTTGGACAAGACTGCCACCTCCTGGAGAGGCTAATGAATACTGGGGGCTGAGGTGTTCTCAGCCATTTGAAAATCAGTATTACGAAATTGCGTCTCGACGCCAACCCCGTATCTCTCCGTGAGGTTAAACCAATCCTGACCCCTCACAACTTCTGTGAACAAATTTTTGCATAGGACCGAGATTTCAAACAACTTGCGCAACACAACTTATTTTTACGTGAAATTTTAAACAAAAGCTAATATTTTAGAACGCTCAATGTGTGCCAGGTGCCTTAATTCTTAGATTCTCACAACAGCCATCTGAGATAGGAACTATTATCATAAACATAGCCAAGTTACGGATGAGGAAATTAAGTTTTAGGGTACTTAAGGTGACCAGACTTTAAGCGGAAACTGCACCCAGGTAGTCAGAACTCCAAGGCTGCGGAGCTCCGTAACCAACCTCCCCGCCCTACCTGGGCATGCGCAGAAAAAAACACAAGTAAATTCTGTAGGAATTGTAGGAGGCGGGCACTGAGGGGTGTGGTGGGCCTCTAAGATCCCAGCATTCCCTTCGTACCGCCGCTAAGATGGCGGCGCCCATCTTTCGGTGCTTTTCCCGTGGCCAGGGGCTTGGTACCCCAGGCCTGTCAGGAGTCTTACCCTTGGGGCTGCGTGAGGCCCACTCGGGCGCTCAGGGGTTGCTGGCGATGCAGAAGGCTCGGGGTCTGTTCAAGGAGTTCTTCCCTGAGAGGGGTACGAAGACAGAGCTCCCAGAGCTCTTCGACCGTGGCACGGAGGGCAATTTTCCCCAGACCATCTACTGCGGCTTTGACCCCACGGCCGACTCGCTTCATGTGGGGCATCTGCTGGCGCTTTTGGGCCTGTTTCACTTCCAGCGAGCGGGCCACAACGTGATCGCCCTGGTGGGAGGCGCCACGGCGCGCCTGGGAGACCCAAGCGGCCGTACCAAGGAGCGGGAGGCGCTGGAAGCAGAGCGCGTGCAAAGCAACGCGCGCGCCCTGCGCCAAGGGCTCAAAGCCCTGGCGGCTAATCACCAGCAGCTCTTCGCTAATGGGCGGACCTGGGGCAATTTCACCGTGCTGGACAACTCGGCGTGGTACCAGAAGCAGGACCTGGTGGACTTCCTAGCGGCAGTGGGCGGCCATTTCCGCATGGGCACGCTGCTAAGCCGGCTGAGCGTGCAGACTCGGCTCAAGAGCCCCGAAGGCATGAGTTTGGCAGAGTTTCTATACCAGGTGCTCCAGGCCTATGATTTCTACTACCTGTTCCAGCATTATAGATGCCGGGTCCAGCTGGGTGGATCTGATCAGCTGGGCAATATCATGTCCGGATACGAGTTCATCCACAAGTAAGCGCCTTTAGACCTGGAGAAATCCTAGGCCAAATAATTTACACACGAATAGCCTGTGTTGCATTGTTAGGATTGTGGAATGATGCCCTTCGTTCCTGCCCTTGTTGGTTCTATCTCCATTAAGGGTCCGTAATGGGATTAATTTAATATCACTGGCTAATGAGAACTAAAGGGCTGAATTAATGGTATTAGGTATGGGACATATTATAGAGCTCTGCAGGAAATAGACCCTCCTAGTCAGGATTCGGATTGTGTGTGTTTGCTGCTTTTAAGAAGCTTTTTCTGTGTTTCTGATTTGAAAGACTGCTTGTCTTCATTTATAACCTGAACGTGACTGGGCCTCCTTGAGTAGTCTCTGCTTTGCTCTGCACCTTCCGTGAAGCTAAGTGTTAGTCATTGGTTGGCATCTCAAAAATTTTTTTTTCAGCACCCAATATTTGGCGAATAATGTAGATTTCAATGGCACTTTCTTGAGGGAGTTGAACTACAGGACTAGCTCATGTGCTACTGATTTTTAAAATCCCTTTAAGACACCTCTTTTAGTGTCTCTACCTGACTCCTCTTTACCCAGTTTTCTCTCCTCTTCCTACCCAACCTTTAAAAATGTCTAGGCCCCAGTTATGCAGCACTTCCACTTGGCTTGCCCAGAGTCACTGGTTCAACTGCAGTTCAGAATGACAAATGTCAAAATAGAGTGCTGTGAAAGCAGTAAGATGGACAAGAATCCAGGTTTACGAGGTCAAGGAAGTTTTCTTAGAGCAGGAAACCAGACTGAAATCTGAGAAAGATTAGCAGAACCTACCACCACTTGAGCTTAAAGCACATAATAAAGTTCTTCTTTATGCATAGGTTGACTGGAGAAGATGTATTTGGAATCTCTGTTCCTCTAATTACAAGTACAACTGGAGCGAAACTGGGAAAGTCTGCTGGCAATGCTGTGTGGCTAAACAGAGATAAGACATCTCCTTTTGAATTGTATCAATTTTTTGTCAGGCAGCAAGATGATTTGGTAGAAAGGTGAGTTCTTAATTGTGTGCTGAGAAAAATTAAGTTCATTAAAGCTCATGATAAATTTTATCCATTGAATCTCTCTGTACCCTTCATAGTTTTTTGGGTTTTTTTGTTTGTTTTAACGTAGATTCTATTTAAGGCTAGTACATCACAGAACATTGTAGTTAAACACTTTTTGTTGGTTAAAGCAGAAAACCACTGTGGGTGCTAGAAAACTTAGAGCCAAGTTTGTGATCTACATCTAGCAGGTTCTTAGGCCATTATTGCTTGCATATTCTAGTTTTTTACTCCTTTCATCTTAAACTTGACTTTTATTTCACCTTTGTCTCTAAAGTTCCTTTTCTTTAACATAAAAGAAGATCCTTTTGAGGGTCCTTTTTTAAAGTGATTTTCTCATTAATTCACAATATCTTAAACTCTTAGAAGAATGTAAATTAATGAGAAATACACCTGCAATAAAGAAAAAGTGAATTTTTCAAAAAAATATCATTTGACTTAACTATCATCAAAATAACTTAGGAATAATTCTTAAAAATTTTTAAATGTATAATACTTGCCTGCAGAACATTAAAAACCGCTATTGAGCAAAAATAAAGAACTCTACATGAATGGAGAGTTCTCTTGGAGGGTAAACGCTTGAGGATTGCCAGAGGTGACCAAAAGTGGGATTTGGGTGTGTGCATAACAGTTGGTATATATGGTAGGAAGGCCCAGGAGGCGAGAATTAAACAAGATGAGGGCCTGGAGCAAAGAGTTCAGTCCATTTGGGGGACCACTTGCCTGAAACTAATTTCAGGAGTGTCTCTTTAAGGAGGCTAATGATGCTCAGTGAGGCCAGCTGCCTGGGGCTATAGCCTAGATGGAAATTCCTAAGAATATTACTTGGAGAGCCCTTTGTTTAATCTCTGGAGAGGTAAAGTGGGTCAGAGTCAGTAATGTCTGGCGATCCAAAGGAAACGAGAATAAATTTAGTGAGGAAAGAGATTTGGGAGTTGCCCAAAGGAGTCCCGAGTAAGTATTAATGACTGTGAAGGCATATCTGGAGGCCCCAGGAGAAGGGGGCAGTGGCCAGTGAAATCAACCTACCAGTGGGAGCATGGTTGGTCTCCCCAGGGAATATGTCCCCATCTGGATATCCTCCATTGTTTGGTTTGGGAGCAGAGAATACAGTCATCTATCACAACTTTGGCTGCTGCTGAGGAGATGGGAAGTCCCCTCAATTAAGCCCAAGCTGTTAAGGCATTAATTCCTTGGTGACCCAAGGTTGTGTGGGCCCATTTTTCAAGCTGGTAGGAAGGGTCTGTGCTGGGCAGTGTGGTGGCTTAGTGAGGGAGTCTGCCGTACTGTTGAAAATGGCTTCCAGCATAGAGCAGGTAGTCTGAGCGGAAACATAAGTAATAATGATAGGAACTGGGGACTCCTTCCATATCTGGGCCAAGTGGGCTTGTCTTATATGAGAAAACTGTCCCTTAGCCATTGGCCGGACGAAACCGCGAGGCCATTAGCAATAGCCCAGGAGCCTGTGAAAATATGGATCTGCCAAAGGCCTCTTTATGGCTCCCTAAGGGCTAAGTGAACAGCTACAAGTTCTGCCAACTGGTCTGAGCCGGGACCGCCTTCTTCAGTTAGAGAGGTGCCTGAGACCGGGGGGTGCTACAGCCCTCCAGCAAGCTGCAGTGCATACGTGGTGGTGCCGCCGTTGGTGAAGAGTACGGATTCCCTGTCCATCTCAGACAGTTGGTCCCAGGGGGCTCCCCAAGCAGCCAGAGGAAGAGGAAGGAGCTGATCATGAGGGAAGCTACACCCTCCTGTAATTTTTTTTTTTATTTTTCAGACATATAATTATAACTCTGAATCATAATATAGTTTTCCCTACTTTTTTATTTATTTATTTATTTTTGGCTGTGTTGGGTCTTTGTTGCTGTGCGCGGGCTTTCTCTAGTTGCGGTGAGCGGGGGATACTCTTCGTTGCGGTGCACAGGCTTCTCATTGCGGTGGCTTCTCTTGTTGTGGAGCACGGGCTCTAGGCGCACGGGCTTCAGTAGTTGTGGCACGTGGTCTCAGTAGTTATGGCTCCCGGGCTCTAGAGCGCAGTCTCAGTAGTTGTGGTGCACAGGCTTAGCTGCTCCCTGGCATGTGGGATCTTCCCAGACCAGGGCTCAAACCTGTGACCCCTGCATTGGCAGGTGGATTCTTAACCACTGCGCCACCAGGGAAGCCCCCTCCTGTAATTTTTAAAGGCTTTGACATCAAGGTTAGCCCTCTCCTGAAGGTACCATTTTCATTTTACCAAGGAGGTATCAGTTGTGGTGTTAAGCTTCTGCCGGAGGCATCTCTAACCCAGGGCGTTAGGGAGTAGTATTGATTGGGGGCCAGTTAGGACCTCAGTTTCTAAAAGAACCCAGTAGAATCCTTTGGGGTTAGGCACTTAATCCAAAACCCCATAGGAAATCAGGTAGACTTATGTTTGGTCCAGAGACTCCGAGGAGGCATAGTCAGATATGGTCAAGCACTGACTTGGAATGTGGAGCCAGGTGGGACTAAAGGTAGGGCTCGTTGGACTGCCTGCTGGGCAGCTTCCAAAACACATTGCTGTGCCTCACCCTAGTGGAAGGTGGCAGACTTGCATGTGATTGTGACTGTGGCAAAGAATTAGTGAGCGGTGAGGGCGTTGCCTCCAGAACATGAAAAGGCCTGGTACCTGTTATATCTGAGTACAGTGGTGGTTTAATGATGAGTGATTTCCTCCATGTATAGGAACACTGTCAGTGCTCTCCAGTGCCTTTTGAATGGTTTTGACAGTCCCAGTAAAATGTAGGAGCACTACCCCGTGATTAGAGGGAGCATTTTGTAAAAAGAATTCTCTGGACTCAGGGTCAAATGGGACTTCTTCAGGCTTAGAATGAAGAGGGGGTCACTTGAGTGAGTCTGGTCATAGAAGTGATAAACCCATTGGACCATGCCACTTTTGCACAGAAAGAGACAGGCCTAATCTCATGTTTTCCATTCACTGTGAGCCTTGGAATGTTGGTACTCAGCGACACTAAGCAACGCCCAGGAAGCATCCATAGGGGTTCTGTATTATCAAGGAGCTGGTGTACCTCCTCAGGGGTCTTACGAGGCATTGGCACAAGATGTTCAGGACATTTATATTTGTCCATTGTTTAGCAACATCACACCAGGTACTGGACCCACGATACCCCATCGAGTTTGGGGGACAAAGAGTGACAGCAAGCCTCGGCTGTATTTCCCCTTTTGCTCTGCCAATAGTTTCCTGTTGCAAGGCTATTCCATTCATCCAGGTTAGGAAGTGTAATCCCATTATGACCCACCAGTCCCAGAGGGAGGTCTCCCTCCTCCTTACCTATGGGAATTATCCTTTCCTCTGGCCTTTAGCTCAGAGCCTCAGCTTGGGCAGTGATAATAGCCTTGGGGTCCATTCTACCCTCATTAGCTTTCCTTGGCCTTGAGATGTGGAGGACCTTCATGTACATTAGTACTCAATCAACGTCTGTATAATTTGTGGTCTGATCATCTCATTAGACCATATGGCCTTGATCACTGATCACACTGCTCTGCGGAGATCATTGAATTATGGCAGCAGTGACGTTTTGGGATGGATACCGCCGGCAGCACAGCAGAGGCAATATGCAAAAGACATAATAGAATGATAGACCTCCAGCATGCATTGCTGTCCTCCCAAATGGTGTTGCCCACCTGGGTTAGCCAGTTAGTAAACTAGTCAAAGCTAAAGGGCAATCATGCAGTCCTGCCAACTATGCCATTGCCAGTTGTTGTGTGGGCCTCAGCCTGTTGGTAGTGATACCATGAACTAGAAATGCCTGGGGGTGCTCACCTCGGCCCATACTACTTGTAGGAGCCCTCACAGACATTTCCTGGGCCAGAGTCAACCTTGTGGCTGGACCAGCGCTGTGGTCCTTATGATTGTAAGAGACATCTCAGCAATAATCATCAGGGAACTTTAAAAAAAGATTTGTTACTTACAGTGTCTGAAGGGCACATGGCACTACAGGGGCTACACAGTGAGTCAAGGATAGGGAAGGAGGGAGCATGGACCCGGAGCTCTGCCTTTATTGGAGTGCCTAGGATTTCGCAGGTTCACTCTTCACTGGCTAATTTAAAACGTAGAGTGAGAATTAGGGAGTGGGAAAGGTGAAGAGGGGTCACTCAAGCAGCCAGTTATCTCGGTTACCCAGGGCTTTCTGAAAGGGGACTTTCATGAGTGGGGGCAGCGTGGTTCCTAATCTGGTTGCTTTGGTACTAGCCGTGTCATACATGTGGCAGTGTGCTTATTCGAGATCGATGTCTTTGAAATGGATACCTTGGCATTAAGCAATCAAAAGCTTAATGTCAAGCACTTACATTACAGGTATAGAACCACTTGGAAAAATACGTGGCTGTGCCTACTCAGGTCAAATACTCATGACTTGTGATCAGCAGTCCCTCCCCCTGGGCACATCCCTAACAGATGAGTGCACATGTACACCAAGAGAAATACATGGGAATAGTCATGGCAGCACCATCAACCACTGTCCAAGAGTAGGAACAGCACAAATATCCACACTAGAATAAATACATTACAAAGCATTCATAACATGGAATGTGTACTCAGCAGCTGTACACACAGCAACATGGGTGAATCACCAACATAATGATGTACCAAAGTAACCAAAAAAAATATATTCTGTATGATTCTGTTTATGTAAAGCCTAAAAAGAGGCAAAACTAAGTGATGCTGTTTAGGGAGGCATACTGAGATGGTAAAAATATAAAGAAAAACAAGGAAGTAATTACCATGAAAAGTCCGAAGAGTGGTTACCTTGGAGGGGTGAGGGGATTTGGGTAGGAGCAGTGTGGTATACCTAGACAGGTGATAGTTACACAGCTGTTTGCTTTATGATTCATTAAACTATATGTCTGTTGTTTGTGTATTTCTCTATGCTTTTCACCAAAGATAAGGTTTTAAAAGATGATACATATAAAATATTTGTCAGTTTTTAAATTACAGTTTTTATTTATGGGTACATACACAGAAAACAAAAATATAAAAACATGCTTGGGAAGGATGCCCACAAATTTAGATTAGTGGTTGTCTCTGGGGCAAGAAGGAGAATATATATGAGGTGGATGGGGCCCTCATCTATATCTATACTATTTCATGACTTTTTTAAAAAGGAAGGATTTGAAACAAAGATGGCAAAATAGTAACATCTTCAGTCAGGGTGGTGTGTGTACTATTGTCATTTTTGGTACATTTCTGTATGTTATATTTCATAATTAAAAATAAATTCTAAAGTAAGCAGGATGTTCTTCAAAGGGTAAGGGAGCTGGAGATAAAAATTAGGTATGTTATATAAATCTAACGGGGTTTTTTTTTTGTCCCAAAGGTACCTGAAGCTCTTCACTTTTCTGCCCCTTCCAGAGATTGACCACATAATGCAGCTGCATGTCAAAGAGCCAGAAAAGCGGGCTCCTCAGAAACGACTTGCTACAGAAGTAACAAAGCTTGTTCACGGACAAGAAGGGCTGGACTCTGCTAAAAGGTGGCCTCTTAGAATAATGAACTTGATTAATTAGTTCAGAGACTGGAGAACACTTGGAGCCAATGTTTTAGAGTCATCTTTTACCACTAACAAGGACTGTCAGTGTTAACTGCTTTAAAGTACTAGCCTCCATTTACTAGAAAGAAAGATTATCCTGAATTAAGCTTATAAATTATACAAGATCAGTGTTGCTGTTTGAAAAACTTTCCATCTGGAACATAATGGGTACTTCATAGTTGGTTTTTGGGTGTTAGAACACGTGTCTAAGTAAGCACTCAACGTGATGTGGCTCTCAAAATGTGTTTTTCAGGTGTACACAAGCCCTTTATTATAGCAGCATAGAGGCACTGGAGGTCATGTCTGATCAAGAGTTAAAAGAATTGTTTAAAGAAGCTACATTTTCTGAATTAGTTCTTGACCCTGGAACAAGTGTCCTAGATACGTGCCGCAAAGCAAATGCCATTCCAGGTGGCCCCCGAGGGTAAGATTATTTAACTTTTAGGTTCACAGTTATAATTCACAACCTGTGTTTCCAGAGGTGGTGTTTTTCCTGATAATGGCATCTCATTCCTTGCAGAAGTTAAGTTAGTCTGAGAATAAAGTGAAAATTGAGTACTTACTGCTGAAAATACCTTAAATTTTCTTTAAAATCTAGTATCACTATACTCTCTCTTATTAAGTCTAACCTGGTCAGTTTTTTCTCCAGCATTGGAAAAGGCTTACGTTTAAATGACCACTATTGTATAAATACACTGGAATCAGTCAGCTTAGGGATGGTCACAATTTGAGATCACCAGAACAGAGGCCCTAAGTAAACAGATTCACACACCCCTCTCACATTCAGTCTGTATCCTCTTTATTCTGGGGAGTAGTGGGGTTGCCCAATCTATTTAAAATATTAGTTGAATTTCTCCTTTAGAACATTAAAGGGGAGGCAGAATCTAATAAACATGAAGATAACAATTCAGTGCTAAATGGTTTCAGTAGAAGAGCCTTTGAAATTTAAATGAAATAATGATGTATCTGTATTATTGGGAGCGGTCAACAGTGATTAGATTTATCTAGTTACTGAACATTTTTATTTTTCAGGTATCGGATGATAACAGAAGGTGGAGTCAGTATAAATCACAGACAAGTAACAAATCCTGAGAGTGTTTTAGTTGTTGGACAACATATTCTTAAGAATGGACTTTCGTTACTTAAAATAGGAAAAAGGAACTTCTACATTATAAAATGGCTTCAGCTATGATGAAAACTCCTTCCAGTGGTTCAAACTTATCCATCATTCATTCTCAAGATGTACGAATTTATACCTTCACTTATGCAACTCAAAGACAAAGAATGCAGTGTACTCTAGGCCTCACAGTGTGAGTAATTTCATTATTTATATAGGTTGGTTCAGTTTGTGTAATAGTGGGATATTTTATTTCCTGATCCTTAAACATTAAGGACTACCACAGAAAAGCATGATTTCTAGGGTTAATCTCTTTTAATAATTATGCTTCATGAAAAACTAAATGCTGTCTTTCCTATCCTGTCCTTGCTGTTTTTAAGATGAGGAGGAACAATGAAAAAGAGGTAGTATAAGTAATTGTGGATACTTTTATATCAGGTGTGTATCTCATTAGAGGTTTTTTGTTGTTTAGGAAGCAAATACAGCTCTCCATAAAAAGGGAGAAAAGTTAGAGGAAGCCATAGCTGGCATTAGAAATTACAGTAGAAATAGTTTCTTTTCAAGGAAAACAAAAGTCAGTACTTGACTTTTCAGAAAGTTTCTAATTCAGTTTTCCAGTCCCTTGACTCTGTTTCCATAAAATTAAATTTACTCAGCCTTGTTTTTTTAAATTCAGTAAAAAAAGGTAGCGATGTCTTATAAATTTATCAACTTTTCAATTAGTTTTAAGTTTCAACTTATGTCCCCAAGCAGATTGCAGCTTGAGATGAAGTGAAAAGTTAAGTAACCAACAAGATAAAATAGAGGCAAAATATATATACTAAATATCTAATCATTTGAGAATATCAAAAGACATTCCAGTAAGGGAAGTTTTCAGGTCAAATTTAAAGGATTTGGAATCAAGACTTAGTTAAATTAAGCTCTACATTCTTTAGGCAAGTTGATTCTCCAGAACTATTTCCAACATCTGAAAAATCGAAGGTAATAGCACCCCTATTTCCCCTGAGCATCAAGTGAAGCTCAAACATACACTCAAAATGGTTTACAATCAGATGTGTTCTAGAAAAATCTTACAGGCAGCAAAGCATGGCTTTAGAGTTCAAATTCTAGCTATTTACTACCTGGATTACTTGGAGCAAGTCATTAATCTTCATATGCAAAAAATGGAGATGTAATAATACCTCAGTCAATTATGAAAATCTAAAAAGAAGAAAGTCATAAAACTTTCATACAGTATAAGCTGTATTGCTATGTTCCAAAGTAGACTTATATGTTAAAAAAGCTATAGTTTATCTAAACCTTCTTCTGGGAGTAAAGTTAGGAAGAATTCATTTATTGACAAACTTTAATGTCACTTCATACCAGCAACTTTATTTACATAGTAAGAACATACAGGTATCCATTATAAATGTCAGAGATCATCTCTGCATTTCAGAACTTAACTCAGTTTAAGTGTCAACAAAAGGAGGTTTTCTCTTTGCATACCTCTTGTCTCTGTTTTTCTTTGTACATGGTGTGTAGTACTAGCAAGTGCATTATCATAGCAGGTAATGTTTTCAATTTGAAATTTGCTGGAGAAAGGTGCATTGTAAGTTTTCTTCCCCCCTTACAAATTAAAAAAGCTAGACTAGAATGGAAGTCATCTGATCTATCTGAAATAAGTAAATCATGGATGGCTATAATTTCAAAACTAATGTTTAATAATGGCAGAGTGATTTTAAAGTATGCTAATAAACATTCTGGAAGCATGTATTCTATGAAGATGGTACTGCTAAGTATAAGTAGTACCATATCATATCAGACTGAATCTGTTTTTTTATGTTTGAGATCAGTTGCTGAGTCTCTTGTCTCTTAGTACAGTAAATGGGTGCCATTAGCTAAGAGTAACAGACATACTCACACGTTCCTGCCAGTAGTCCTTCATAAATGTCGTAACTTAAAAATAGACTTTAATATCTGCAATATTTAATTTATCATTTTAAAACTTATAATGTAATTCATATCAAGAATCACCTGGGGAATTTTGGTAAAATGTGTATATGTTCTAAACCTTACTCCCAACCCCCTGAAAGCCTTTAGGAGTTATGTGTGTGTGTCAGGATGTTTTTCTTTAAATAATAAAGCCCCACCATTACTTTCTATTCTAATGTACTTTGTTGGTGTGAAGCAAAAGTAACTATTAACAACTAATAGGAAGAAGATACACTTAAAATCACCACAGTATTTGGTTTTAAGTCCCACCTCCAAGTGAATCTTGAAGCGTGGTCAGAGGGCTCCAATTTAAAAATGTATCTGAATTATTACTATTATATTTGAAAACCAAGGGGAATTTATTAGGACTTCTGAAAACTAAAAGGAAAGATGGTCATTACCAAGTCTTACTAGATAATCAAGGCTAGATGTTCTTAATGCAGGAAAACATAATTCATGCTTCCAGGTTTAAGTAAGATCAAAGATGATATTGTAATTTTTAACGCACCAGGGGAATGTGGACCCAGAAGTGGAAGGACTGTAGCTACACATTATGCACATCACATCATTGTCAATGTTACAGATCCTCTCGTGTGTTCAGCTTTCTTACAAACACATCAAAGGTTTCAGAGAAGCTCAATAAAACTAAATCAAAGAACAGGTGGAATAGTGACTGACTACTGAGTAACTTGTCAACCCACCTCTTTCAAAGCCAGTTCGGTTTAAATAATAGTGCATGCATTATAGTCGTATGACATGGTGTCTTGGTGCATTCTTCTTGAAGGGCTATGGCAGCAGCTTTAAGACTACTAGCAGATTACACAGGTCATCTTATCCACAGACAAACTGCTTGTACAACTAGAACTATTAACAGTTCTTTTTAAGTTCAGATGAAACTGTCACAAGACAGACGATGTATTTTATATATACTAGGAAATTTTAGAAACAGCCATTTATTATTTGGATTAAGTGTGTGATTTGTTCTGCAATACAGAGTATAATTTTCAGTTTATAGCCAGTCTTCACATGAGCAGATTCATACCATTGCAATACACAGGAGTTCATAAATAAAATTCTACTCAAGTAGGCAGTAACTAGCAAGTCAGTGGAGTCTCAGTATTACATAGTTCTCTTCACCAAAGATGAGTCTCTCGGATTTCAGCAATAATTTGACTGGCTCCTTGTAATGCCTGCATTAAAGAAAATTATAAAAATTATAAATGCTTAAGTTATAATAACAAGGAATATCAAAGAAAGAATCTGAATTAATGTGGGATAACCTCTCCACTTTATATGTGGTTGATTTATACTAACCAGTATCTTCTCTGAAATTTGAATCTAATCAAGTGCCAACAGAAAAAAAGATTAGCCATCATACAAAGACTATATATGTGTATCTCCAAGGATCAGAATGCATTTTAAAGAATAAATGTTTATACCTACAACCCAAGTAAGAAAATTCAAAAAAATTCACAGTAATACCTTTAGCATATCAGCTGCTTCTTTCCTGCGCTGTGCCATGTCCTCGGATTCAGTCAGAAGATCATCCAATAAGGATGATTTATACAGCTGTCCTACTAACTCACTCTGAAGAGTATCTTTTACATGATTAACCAAAAAGTGCATTACTGCCTTTGGCACACTGCAAAACAATCAGATAATCCATTTGATTTAGAATAAAAACCTAAATTTTAAAAAAAATGTGTATTTTCAAAACAGATTATGAAATCATCTCGCGGTATTCTAGTCTGATTTATATAACATAGTACTAACCTGTCTTGAATATTCTTTCTGACAATAAGAAAATAAGATTTGATGAGTCGTTCAATAACTTCACAGTCTCGCTGTTCACGGGCAGATAGTTTTCGTGCAACAGGAACTGGCTAAATGGAGGGAGGGGGAGAAAAAAGTTACTTTTGTGCCATTTTGAAATGACAACATTTAACATTCAAAAAGTTTTTGAGACTTCAGTTCCTTTTGTCTTTTAAAGTGTTTTCCTGGTAATTTGGTTATTTGTCCTCAAGCAAACTCTGCAGCTTACCACATCCAGCAAATTCACAGCATGGCCTTTTTGTGGACTGGCTGGCATAATTGGAATTGGTTTTGATTTTTCCTCAGCTAGTAACTCCTCAGCTTTTGAAGTTTTCAGCATTCCTCTCCAGTTGCCTGTTGTTGGTTCTTGAACACCATCTCCAACCCCACCACCTCCAGATGCAACCTGAAAAAACGTGTTCCAAAACCTATACCAACCATATCAAACTGATATTAACTAAACAAAGTTAATTTCCCTTGACAGCAGTCAAGGAGAATACACATCCAGTAACCATCTGGAGTTTAGTCTATTCAGAGAGATGGCAGGGTCAGAAAGAGATGATGGGTGGCATGTATAACTGGAACCCTGAGCTGTCTAAATAAGAGGTTCGGACTTCCCTGGTGGTGCAATGGTTAAGAATCCACCTGCCAATGCAGGGGACACGGGTTCAAGCCCTGGTCCAGGAAGATCCCACATGCCGCGAAGCAACTAAGCCTGTGCACCACAACTACTGAGCCTGAGCTCTAGAGTCCGCAAGCCACAACTACTGAGCCCTCGTGCCACAACTACTGAAGCCCACGATGCCTAGAGCCTGTGCTCCACAACAAAGAGAAGCCACCTCAGTGAGAAGCCCACGCACTGCAACGAAGAGTAGCCCCCACTCGCCGCAACTAGAGAAAGCCCACATGCAGCAACGAAGACACAACACAGCCCAGAAAAAGTGTATTTGTAAAAAAAATAAAGAATGGCAGAAGTAACACTGTGGTTTATAAATAAATAAATAAGACGTTCTGTTGTAAACTGTTTGCAAGGCCTCAGCCAGTATATTTTAAATTCTTTTTTTATTATTTGCTAACTTCTCAAAATTTTTCCTCTTCTCCAACTCCTCTAACACTAGAGATTGTGGAAAAAGTAGAAGCTGCCCTTTAAAACAGGACTGCTCATTAAAAGCACAAGAAAAACCAGAACTGCTATTCACATTATTTCTTCGAAGTAACTTTAAACACTGTTGAACTATGATCTCTCTGAAAGTTCAATGAACTCATTCTCCAAAACTTAAGACTTTATTAATTTCTCAAATCAGTTTATGTTCCTAATAGTCAATACCATAGGATAAAAGTAGAAATCCTTTACTTGAGAAAGGATCTGCTGAAAAAAATCTAGCGCTACCATTAATCACAAGTGCTTTTGCACCTTCTTTTTTAGGATATCTGTTAGTCTTGATTTCTAAAAGAAAAATAACTGTTTAGGATAATGGGGAAAACAGTAATTCGTCAACATTTAAGAGATGTTTTTAGATGTTCTTTAAGATTTTACAATCTAAAATGGAGATAAAATGGCATCCAGAATTATAGATAGAAATAAAAATGGCTTATATAAATTTAACAGAGGAGTGTTACAGCAATGTTAAAAAATGTATTGGGTATCATTCTGAATAAAAACACTGTCCAAAATTTGTCTTTAAAATGTAGTTAAGATAATGTATATCAATATACAAGTAGTATATTTATACATTACTTTTTAAATGAATGTATTTTTAAATGCGTGTTAACTATACGTGAATGATAGATCATATGAAATCTTAAGGAAAGTGAGCAAATTCAGAGTGATACCAGGAGTTAAATAAAAAGCAATGATTTAGATGGTTCTCTTAAGACCTTAGCACTAGTGGGCTGAGAGAAGATAAGACATTTATAAGGTTTTATTTGAGGTTCAGAATCTTAAACCTGGACAACAAGTAAGGAAAGGAGCTAAATGGCAAAAAAAAGATAAAAATAAGAATGGATCTGAATAACTTACAGATTATTTAATTTTTTTTAAAGGTTATCAAGAATTGGCAACAGTCTCAAACTCTCACAGCCCCCCTGTTTGTTCTGAATTTGCTTAAGCTGTTGAGGCACATGTTAAACTACTAAATATATTTAGGGTGAAAAGAGCAAACTGAATGAAAGCATAAGAAAGAAACCTTAGAGGATTCTCCATTAGCACTGGACAGATCTCAGAACCTTTAAAGAGGAAAAGTCCAAAAGTACAGTTTCCATCTCCAGAATTTTAATTCCCTACCAAAATATTAAATTCAACACTATTCTTGAAGGTAATAGAAAACAGTGGGAAAGGCTGTTGTTATTATTTAAAACAATGTTGAAACTAGAATTAATACCATCTTAGAAGTTAGTTAGATAAGAGGAACATTAAAAACATAACACAGACAACAAGAGATAGATGCCACTGTTACAAACAAGTTCTTCAGTGGTTTTGAAGACAGTTTTGGTGAGAACCAAAGGTACCAACGTTTTCATTCTGAAGCAAGACTCACATTTTTAGTTTCTCTTCTGCTGTCCTGAATTAACTGTTAAAAGATACGTTAAAACATGCAGTTTAACAAGCAAAATTTAAATACCAATGGCTTGAAAATTTCCTCTTTAAATTCTTTTTCTGTGTGCATCGTCTATACTGCAAGCAAAAGCATGTCAACAATAATTTATTTTATGAAGTATACATTGTTAAATGATTTTAAATTTCTATTAGACTAAAATTTGACCTTAGCACAATATCCCATATTAATATTCTGCTGTTCAGTGTATTGTTTCCAGATGATTATGTTGCACCAAACTAGGCATGCAGGCTTAGATTAAGAATCAGAACAGACCTTGCCATCAGCCTCAGCAGAAGCAGCAGGGGAGGGCTCCTGGGAGGCAGGTGCCAAAGCACTTGGAACTTTAGAAGACTAAAGGCAAAAAATGCAGGGAAAAAAATCAAGGATGCCAAAAATGCATTCAGAAACATTCTATAAATATGAATTTTCCCCTCTGTATAAAAATAGTAAAATAACATGAAAAACAAAAGTAATGGGACATAAAATTAATGTTTATTTTGCCTTATTTCCTGTACTATTGTCACCTTTGTTTAAGGCTTTCTTCAGATGAATTCCTAAGAAAAATCCAAATCCAAAAACTTCATTTTGATTTTTGGAAGTTGATAAGATCTTTTCTGGTAAAGAATTCAAAGTAACAGATTTTTACACAAAAATTTTAATATATGCAACTATTACATGTAACTAAAACCTGGTATGTATATAATGTCATCTTCCCTCTCCAAAAAAACCTTCTTGTTATAATAAAGTCATTAGTCATTTCAACTAATTTTACAACGTTGATAAAGTCATTGAATTTCTGTTAAAGCCTTGATATTTAAAATCCACCTTTAAGCATTTATTCCTATGTATTCAAAATATTTTATCTTTAAATTACTCAAAGCCTATTTTTAAACTTGCATACCTTTACTCAAACAATGAAATAGTGCCAATGGAATATTAAAGTGAGAAGAAAAAATTACTCCTAGAACTGAGTAATATTCTGAGGCTTACCAATCCATCTTTGCATATTGGGAATATGCTTTAAAAACATTTTTTACCTTGTCTCGTGATACAGCTGAAGGTAATTCTCTTGCTAGCCTGTTTCTCCTTTGTTCCTATAAAACACAACCAAGCAGAAGATTCATGATTATCAGAACACAGAGATGTAAGCCTACTTAAAAAAAAATGTTCAGCTTAATTGAAAAGTGTGAATAACTTACAGTATATCCTCTCACTGTTGGGACTCATGCCATAATTATATTTTAAAACAAACAAGAAATCATTTAACCCAATGCTTCTCAATCTTTTTTTCTGCCCCAACACACCTGAGGGATATAATACAACGTCAGTAACACTGGCTTCCTGTACCAGTGGTTCTCAAGTGGACCAACATCATCTCTGCCTTTCCCACCAAGTTAAGAATCACTGATTTAAACTGTTCCCACATTAAAGTGTACGTAAGCCTTCAGCATACCATATAGAATTTGAAGTACACAGATCACAGAAAAATTAAGCAAAACCTTTAAAAATCATTCTAACCTGCACACGTTTGTGTTAAATTTACACAATTCTCACACACAAAACCATAAATATCTATAAGAGTGTTCTGTTTTCTTTATCCTTAACTATCTCCAGGAAATAAACGTAATGCTGAAAACTGACAGTCCTTTCTGTAACCTGGCTAATTTAACAGACTGATCACCTGCCCACTCTTCTAATCTGCTAATATTAGCAATGTAATTCTGGTACTGAGCTAAAGCAACTGTAAATTCAAATTAATAGGTACTGAACACCTACTGTATGTCAAGCACCATGATAGGTGCAAGACTATGAAAATATAGAAGGATGTAGGTATTAATAGTGGCTCTCTCACAGGCAGCATCAAATACAGTACAAAGTATTTACATTAAATGAAGTCAAAATGCTCCTGAGCAGAAAGCATTTCATGAACACTCAAACTTGCAAAAAGGTGTAAATTAACAAAGGTTCACAATGATGTTTCTGGGTAAGAAAAATTTTTAACAGAAATTTTACCCACTTTTCATTTATCCAGTGATAAAAAATATAGCAGATAATAAAAATATATGGATTTTAACGATCTTCAGAATAAAAAGCATTTAAATATACATATTTATTTATTTATTTATTTTTGGCTGTGTTGGGTCTTCATTTCTGTGCGAGGGCTTTCTACAGTTGCGGCGAGCAGGGGCCACTCTTCATCGCGGTGCGTGGGCCTCTCAGTGTCGCGGCCTCTCCCGTAGCGGAGCACAGGCTCCAGACGTGCAGGCTCAGTAGTTGTGGCTCACGGGCTTAGTTGCTCCGCGGCATGTGGGATCTTCCCAGACCAGGGCTCGAACCCGTGTCCCCTGCATTGGCAGGCACATTCTTAACCACTGCGCCACCAGGGAAGCCCTAAATATACATTTTGAAGAAGGACACAAAGCAAAAGGCAGAGGAATCTAGAGACCAGAAATTCTCACCCTAGTCTGTTACCAACCATTTATGACCTTAGCTGGCCCTGGAGGAGACCTGGCTTACTTGCTTTGTTAACTGTATGGGTTACCAACTCTTAAGCCCCGGTTTCCTAGTCTATTAACATTACCCTCATAGGGTTGCTGTAAAGATTAAATGAGAATATCCACATAAAGTTCTTTGACACATAGTCTTAAAACCAGAGACATATTCATTTGTAAGAAAAATACTGATCTGAAATCAATGACCTTGTCAGTATTAGAAAAACTGTTCCAGACACAAATTTTCCATGAAGGCTTCAATGTTACAAGAACTAACTCCTATCTTAAGGTAGTGTCTGCATGCTAATTTTTAACATAATAACTATTATCTAGTCTACTTTCTGAGTGTTTTAAAGTGCCTTACTTATATGCATTTTGGAATTTTTTCTGTTTTTTTTTTTTTCTAGCCGTGCCACACAGCTTGCAAGATCTTACTTCCCCAGCCAGAGATTGAACCTGGGCCACGGCAATTCCCTGGAATTTTTTTCTGACAATAGGAGTCACCTCAACTATGGAGCTAAAAAACAGTTACCTGTACCTGTTAAAGAGAAGATGCCCAGGAAAATAAGCACTAAAGTAACAGCTGTTATCATCTGTGGGTTTCAGGTTCCTCATCTGTTTAACCAAAGGGTCCCTTCCAGTTTAAACCCAGGGTCCCTTCCAGTTCCCAAATTCCACGTTTACAATATTCTCCCCACCCATATGCATAAGAGGAAATTTGATACAGAAGGGACTCAGTTCTTACTGGACTACGGAATTGCAGAAAATTTTACTGTTCTGGATAAAAGTGGCAGAGAAAAAACTGCATCCAGATAAATCGCTCTATCCACCAGCCTTCGCTCCATCTGAGCTATTATGCAACCTACAATGTTAGCCTCAAATGGAAAAAAAAAAGGATCCATGAAATACAGGAACCACAGTAATGGTGAAACAGTACTCTGTCTTTCCAAATTTACTATAATTTAGGTAATTCTTGGAATGTTTCCTTCACAGCTTTCAGAGTCAAATGAAAACAATTTTAAACATCCACTTTGTTTTACATACTTCAGTCTAATAAACTGCAACAACAGTTACTGAAATGGAACCAGGCAGTCCTTCAACACTAAATCAATGAGTCCCAGATCATCTCCGAGTTACAGTTTCACAAGCAGAAAATGAGAACAATACCTCCAGGTGGTTTTGAGAATTAAATTTAAGAAAACAATGTAATGCCCTCAGCATACTTCTTAGCATATAACAGACAATAATATGGTGCATATATGTCTTATAGTTATTCCTTGCCCAGTAAATTTGATATAACTGAGCTAAAATAGATTTTCTCTCTCAAAAAAGACAAATTCGAATTGTATTTACCTCTATATTATTGTTCATTAACCCACAAGCATCAGCAAAGTCTGGATGTTTTGTGTTGATATAAGCCAGTTCAATTGCCACTAAGTTATGGACCTAGAAAAAAATAAAATTAGGCTATATATAAAATATGCCAACCTAATTTTACTTAAGGAAACATATAAACTTATTAAACAGATAATTCTAAAAGACAGTACAGGACACTGATGCCTAAATAAATACTTGATAATTATACTCCAACTGACAGAGTTTATACCAAATAGCAATTTGCTCTATCTTTTGAATTATCTATATTTTAGCATCTAAGATTGCATTTCTGACACTGAAGTAGTTAGAAGTATTTGTTAGGGAAAAAAAAAGTTATCTACCTGATGCATATCTAACTTCCAAGCAACTTTGCTATTAAAACCTTAGATCATCCACTATTCCATGTCAAAAGTTCAGGTTCAACAATAAGAAAACATTTCATAATCAGATGTTAGTTAAAGATGTTAACTTTATTTGGGTAAAGGATACATTTAACGACCTGAGATAATGATTGATTAGCCTTAATTATGAAGCACCTAGTTTAAATATATGTGGTTCAAGTCCTAATTGGGACAATAATCAAAAAGGAAAGTTGAAATTAATTTCTCTAGCGCTGTAGAGAGATTAAACTAACTCCTTCATTTGCACTGTCCTAACAAATCTTAGGTATCAGAACAGCACTAAAAGATCAAGAACCAGTGAAAATTATTTATTTAAATGAAATTCCAATGATTCTGATATCAGTGGGTAGAGTCTGAGATCAGGCTAACCATGTTCTTACTCATTTCAATCTGGTGGTTATGCTTGCTAGGGAAACAACTAAGCAGCAGCACTTATATTCTATACTTCCAAGGATGGTTTTGTACTCTTTAAGTAAATGTCCATTGGGGCTCACCATCCGGAGCCAAAGACCCAAATGCACTTTTAGAGACCAGAAAGGAGAAAAAGAAACCAGCCAACAATTAGAGGCATACGGACAATTTCAAATGCTTATTCCATATTTCTGCCAATTTCAGGATTTTTATTTTTAAGGATAGCAACCATGATATTATGGTATTAGGTCATCAAACAAGGAAACTGTACAAATGGCCAAATTACCCTGATGTACATCAGAGTTAAAAAAAAAGAGCTTGCTATATGATGGCTCAGTTTACTGAGGCTGAAGATAAAACTAACTTTCCATTAAATCAGTGCTGCTATATAATAAAGCAAAACTATTCACAATCCTCAATGATAACTCCATTTTCAGGAAAATCTGTGGCTGCAGGCTAACAATGATTAAAATATGAAGAAAAATGCATTTTATACCAGAATTACTGAAGTTTCCTTTGAAATAAGACTGAAACTCGCTTCTTTTTCTTTTCAATACACTGGGAATCATTATGCCTAAATTCATAAAGCTGTACAAAATAACTTATTAACAGTGATTACAATGATTTATGAAATAATAGCTCACCATTTCATTTGTAACAGGCAACCGTTTACGAAGAAGACAAGTCACTACTTCAACTATGGCATCATGAAGTTTAGGGAACCGCAACAACTCCTATATGTGGTGGAAGAAACAGTCTGTTTTGTTTAAAGGAAAATTAAATAATCATGAAGTACTGAATCAGATTTGGAAGCTACATTTAACTATACTATTTCAAATCACTTTTATATAAGGGAACTACATTTTAACTTTTAGCCCATCTTCTATATTTCCTCCTTCCCCTTGAAACCACCACCTCATGTCTTTTACTACTTAATCTGAAACCTGTTACATTTCTCAATTACCTGTGTACTGTAATTGCTACAGTGCTGAATGATCCTTTGCATTTCTTCATGAACCAGTTCCACACAACGGAGGCTGGGCTCTTCCAGACGTTTGATTTGCCGTTTGACCAGTAACTCAAATGAAACTTCAGGCACAAACAAAGCAGGACGAGGACCCTAAAAAAATAAAACTATGAGCTCTTATTATAGCCACATATAATTTTGGTTCTTCCCTAAGTTTAAAATAAATCACGTTTTTGGTATTCTTCATAAAAAAGCACTTCGTAATTTCAAGAATGAGAGCAAAATAACAAAGTGTACAATTCATTAAAAAAAGATAGAGTTATATGGATTAAAAAATAATCTTTAACCTCATTTCAAAAAATTCTAAAGGTTAAGCATACTCACAGTTGCATTTCTAATGGCAGTCAAAATGTCAATAGTGTTAAGGCCACCTAGTGGGTCAACAGATTCTAAGGTTCGCCCAAAAGTCTCATGGAAAATATAACATATTCTAGCACCACCGCATCTGAAAGGCAATGAAGTATATGACTTCTAGTATTACTAAAAGGGAGGAAGCTACAAGTTAGAAGTCTCTCTGTAAGCTTTAAGACTGTCTCAGATGAACAGTCACACTTAGACCATTTTCATGTGTTCTCAACTCCATTATGAACCAGTTTCTCTAATTTTTTTAATGGGGAAAGGAGTCATTTCACAAAAGGCATTCACATATGCACATGCACACTGAGTAACTGTTCTTTCAGAAAACATCAGTTAACTAAGAACTACTAAACATTTTTCTCTGCCCTAGTTTTCTTCAACTAGACTATGAGCTCCTTAAAGATAAGAAACAATGTCTTATTTCTATTTATTCACAATCTAGAGTAGAGATCAGCAAACTTTTTCTGTAAAAGGCCAGATAATAAATACTTTAGACTTTTCACAACTCTGTCACAACTCGCCAATTCTGCCATTGAGCACAAAAGCAACCACAGACAGTATGTAAACAAATAAGCACAGCTATGTTCCAATAAAACTTATGTCCACTAAAATTTGAATTTTATATAATTTTCATATTACAAAATATTCTTCTTTGAATTTTTTTCAACCATTTAAAAGTGCAAAAATCATTCTTTGTCAATGGGCTATATATAGTTTGCCTATCCCTGCTTTAAACAAATTAAATCTCTGGGCCTACATACTGGACACCTTGTGTTTCCTATCTTAATGACTAGAAACCCTGGTTATTACCTTTTATTTTTCTCATTCAAGTCTAGTTGAAAATTTACAAATACATTTATATCTCCCCAAATCACCCCATCTTCTCTGTTTTCACCATCACTATTCACTACTTTCTTACAGTAGTCTAGGCAGAAGATACCAGCCTAACATTATGCTAAGTGAAATAAGCCAGACACAAAAGGACAAATATTGTATGATTCTCCTTATATGAAATATCTAGAACAAGGAAATTCATAGACAGAAAGTAAGAGGTTACCATGGGCTGGGGGAAGAGGGGAACACAGAGATATTGCTTATTTGGATACAAAGTTTCTGTTGGGGTGATAAAAAATTTTGTAAATAGATACTATTTGATGGTTGTACAATACTGTGAATATATTTAGTGCTACGTATTATACTTTAAAATAGTTAAAGTTACCAATAACTGGTCTCTCTGCCTCCAACTTTTCCCTTCTCCAAATAGTTTCCATAGTGACCAGAATATCCTTTTAAAATGGGTTACTCCTGTGACCAAAAGTGTTTTATTTTTTTATAGTAGGAAGTTCTTCAAATTCTGAAGATACTAGACTTTCCAGTCTTGTTCTTAGACACCTTTCCTGCCTTACCTCCTGTTACATCCCATCATTGTATATGCCATTCTCCAAATTCTCCCTGCGTTAATCTTTGCTGTTCCAAAGCCTAAAATACCCTTCTACTTACTGCCTTCCCATACTCTATTCAGAATCCAACCCAAATGCATTCCTAACTATGGAGCTCTCCCAATCCTTGAAAGAAATGAAAGTGGTCTCTCTTCAATGTTCTAATAAGGCTTGATTAGGTAATTACAAAGATATTGCTTAATTAACTACTTATAAAATTGTCCATATATGTTATATGCACTTTTCTGGATATGTATTATATTTAATAAGAAGTATTTAATTAAAAATTATACTCCTTTTGCCACCTAATCAACCCTTGTGTTACCTTGACCTACCTTATCCACTGAACTCTTTAAAGGTTTATCTTAGTAATCTTTATTTCCCTTAATATGCATAATTTAAAATCATTCAGTAATTAGTTTGTTAAATATTCTATGGCATTAACTTACATAGAAGGCTACCTGAGTCACATGAAAGTACATAGAACTTTATATACATACATACAAACACACAGACATGAAGTATGTGTATAACTGGAGAAATCTGAATAAGCTGTGTGGATTGCACCAATGTCCATTTTCTTGCTTTTTATTGTACTACAGATATGCAAGATGTCAACGCTGGGGGAGATGGGGTGAAAGGTGAATGGGACCTCCCTGTACATTTATTTGCAACTTCCTGTAAGTCTATAATTATTTTTCAAAATTAAAAGATTTTTTTAAAGGTGAGAGTTTAGAGAAATGGATATTCTTTTATACTGCTAGTAGTAAAACAATACAATCGGGCTTCCCTGGCAGTGCAGTGGTTAAGAATCCGCCTGCCAATGCAGGGGACACGGGTTTGAGCCCTGGTTCGAGAAGATCCCACATGCCGCGGAGCAACTAAGCCCATGCACCACAACTACTGAGCCTGCACTCTAGAGCTCGTGAGCCACAACTACTGCAGCCCATGCACCTAGAGCCCATACTCTGCAACAACAGAAGCCACCGCAATGAGAAGCCCACGCACCGCAACGAAGAGAAGCCCCCGCTCGCCACAACCAGAGAAAGCCTGCGCGCAGCAATGAAGACCCAACATAGCCAAAAATAAACAAATAAAATCAATAAATTTATTTAAAAAAATACAATCTACTAATAGTATAATAATAATAAGAGACTTTGAGGATGTTATACACCCTTTCATCTAGTAATTCCACTTCTAGAAATTTAACCTAAGGGTTTACTTGGATACATGGCCCAAAGATAGTCCATCACAACATTGTTTATATTTGTGTATAACCGAAAGCAAACTGTCAATAGTAGGGGACTGATTGAACAAATAAGAGTGTATGTCTAAAAAGTAAAATACTATGTAAATCTTAAGACTGAGAATACAAATATACAATTACTACTAGTTGTTTGTGACATGTTGATTTAAAGAAATGATTCCATAGCATCTGATTTTTAAAGATGTGTATTACAGGCAGTTATAGAAGCTTTATAGAAGCATAGAAGTTTTATAGAAGCATAGAATAATGTCTAGATTAATGCCAAAGTAACAGGGATTATTTCTTAATGATGGAATTAAAAGCAATTTTGTCCTTATGTTTTACTCTTTTTACTTATCTGCATTTTTGTATTTTTTCATGAAGAACTATATTGTGTGTATTAAAAAAACAAACAATTTTTAAATTATGAAAATTTTATAAATGCTTATCAATTAAAGTCTTGTTTTTAAAGAAAGCCCTGAAACTTTTACCGTGCTTTACATAATTTATAAAGCATTTTACATACATATGAGACATTATCTACCATTTCTACAAAATGATATTCCTGTTTTACAGATAATAAATTACAATCAGATAATCTCAGAGTTAAGTCACTGTAACAAAAGATCTTTATCTTTTATCTTTATCTAACCTATCAATCCAGGTAACCAAATCCATAGAGAAATTTCTTACTTACAGCTCTGAAGTTTCAATATATTTTGCAGTTCCTTCAATAGTGTTACAATATTCTGTGGCAAATTTGGTAATAAGCTGGAGTAAAGTAGCACTTTTATCATCCACAGGTTCACCATAGCTATTTAGAAGAGACTGATATTGAGCAGCTAGAACATTTATTCTTGTTTTCAACTCTGGTAAGCAATCTCTGATGTGATGCATCAGTAGCCTAACAAAGGTTAGAAAGGAAGGATTTTAAAGTAATTGTGTATTTTGAAGACCCAGGCAGGTCAAATTTTAAAATGCAAATAATAGGGAAACCTGTCAATTTGTCCTGGTAGGAAATAATGCAATCTTAGACTAGAAGGTAAATATGTAGCCTGAAAAAAATGACATGAAGGAAACCATCTTAGTAAATGCTTTTTAAGTGTGCCTTCAACCCATCAAATTGTAGCAACTGCTAGAGAATCAAATATAAATTTAAAAAAAATTTTTTTTATATTATTGCAGTTACCTCAAAGAAAGTAAACTACTCAATCCAATTCTACCTACGTTATTTTGGTTTCCGACTTATCTTTTACAATGGGTACTCAGCATAGTGAAAATCAATCTTGTTAAGATACATATCCATCAGCCTTTAATTTATTTAGGGAATAACCCAAAAGTAAAAGAAAATAGGTTTTACTTCAGTCATTTATAAATTATTTAGAAAGGTCTTCTAATGCCTCTACCATCAGTGCATACTCAGAATTCAAAGTATATAGTTTACATTCTTTTTATGAATAGGAATAGAAGACATCCTAAATTAAGAATAGGTTATGTGAAAATTATAAATCTTAATTCAGTTCCTGAAATACAAAATGGAAATGAAGTCATCTGCCATCTAGTTCTATCATCAAAAGTAAAATGACTGTCAAGAATTTCATGATTAAGGTATTTTAAAATTCACTTGAGCATTTCTAGACTACACAATGATTTAATGCCAACCACCTCAATAAAAATAAATATCTACATTATAAGAACCTACTACACAAGAAACAAAAAGTGAAATTTTACAGACAAGGACATTATAAAAATGTAAGGAACTGATAATCAAAGGTCTCAGACACTTATTGGCAACCCAGAAACATCTCATTTTCCAAAAGGTAAAAAATGTTACCTGTTTAAAGTCCTGGCAAGATACTTTGTTCCATTTCTATTGGCCAGAGATGGGTATTTCTTTTGAAGGAAAGCATATTCATCACGGATTGAATCAGTTACACTCTTCTTATTATTAATATCTAGCTGGCTCCTAAGGTTGAAAAGTAACAAAACTGTTCAACTAAAGTCAACTGTGGTACTAAGTACTCTGGATAGTGAGGATGATGATGATAGCCTATAAATGATGATGATGATGATGGCACCAGGCATTGTCTATAATGTCTGACATGAATTGTTAATTCTCACAATTAGTCTATGCAATAGGTATTATCCCATTTTATAGCAAAGTAACTAAGGCCCAGGGAGATTAACTAACTTACCCAAGGTCACATATTAAGTAGTTCAGCCAAGATTCAAACTGTGTGACTTTTAAGTAAGCAATGCCTGAATAATTTAGGCCTCATTATTACCATTAACTACAGTCAAAAGCAGTACTCTTCAGTAACAGGGATAAACAGGTGAAAATATGTGTCTTAATCAACTGTATATTTTATCCATGGACAGGCAACTAAATTGAAGAGTAGCCATCTACAAATACAACAAACAGTTTTATACCACCTGTTTGCCTGAAAAGAGATAATGGGAATTTTAAAAAAAAAAGAGTAGGGGTGAGGGAGAAGGACATGTGATTAGAAGCAGACAACTGTAAAGACATCACTTAGTAACATTTTCATTTTCAAAGGTCTAAGACCAAAGATGTTAGGAGCCATTTAAACCCACATTATATCTAGTTTGTAGATGAACTAGGAGTAGAACCCAGATCTCATGACAATTTCAGTGCTTCCTATTTTATAAAGGCTTTGGACTATGATCTCCATTTGAATCTGGCTCTGCTTTCACCAGCCATGTGACTTTGGTAAATGTATAACTTAAGTTTTCTGATTATAAAACAGACCAATATACATATCTCACAGGGACGTTGCAAGGGTTCAAAGAGATACCCTTACAAATTTCTCACAGTAGAGCATCTAAAACTTAAGTAGACACTCAACAGTAGTTAGTTTCCTTTCCACAATTTTTAATTTCACCTAGTTATAATTAGGATACCTTTAATAAAATTTCTCCAAGTCACCTCCTGGCAATTACATAGAATCACTAATGCTAGGGGTTAAACCGATCTATTAAAATACTACCACCTTAAGAACTCTTGACTGGGTGTAAACTAAATAATACGTTTTTTTATCCAGTGCCCTCCTCATACATAACGTAATAGACAGGGATTTTTTAAGCCTAGCCATTACATTTTCTTCCATTTTGTGGCAGTGCTTACTTTAGAAACACTTTCTATTTAAAAATATCTACAGGAGGCTTTAGTGAATCTCTTTTCTTCCTTTAGAGCAATGAATTCTTTAGCAATACCAAGATTATAGTAAAAGTGGAAAAAGTAGGGACACTATCACATTTCAGACCGATTCAAAAAATTCAGATTTGCTTTGAAATGAGAATGCTGCAATTCTTATCCCATTCTTGATTGCTAACCTGTTAACTATTCCAATTATTCCCAGTTTGACTGGTATAACCCTTCCCATCAATACATCCATGGCATCAGTACCCGCATCCATGAGATCAAGTTTAGTGATTACAGCTAGGGTTCTGCGACCTGGTAAATGCAAAAAAAGAAAAGAAATGACCCATTAAATTAAGCTGTTAAGTATTAATAAAGGAAAATCCTAATCTATAATCCCACCTAACATTACCGTTGCCATCATTTTGGTAATGTTTTTCTAACCTTTGCTTACAAATACTTTTTAAAAACTACTTTTAATCATCATGTTTAATTTTTAAAATTTTTCACGTTATTTTTTATTAGCTCTTTGGGCTATTTTAATTAGCATTTTAAAAATTTGTTTAATATTCACTCATGCCTAGTGAGTGAATTTTTGCAGAGCACAAATTCACAAATTTTTTTGCTCATTACAATTTATTCTTTCTTTCTGCCCATCCCTTGGCATCTCTTGCCACATAACCAGCCCACCCAACACTGTCTTGGATTCAGGGCTGCTTCACAGAGGCACACAGTTCCACTGGTTCCAGTCACAGGGCATGGGATATGATGCAGACTGTGACTAATTTTCTGTATGATTTTGTTGGCTCTGTATGGTTATATACGGGGAAGCCAAGTTTGTCCAGAGCCTGGGTGTGGACAAATAACATATGAGAGACGAGACCCTGGCCCCGGTACTCAGGCAGGGTGACCCCCAACCACACTTCTCCTGTCTAGTCCATCAGGGACCAGGACACAGGGGTCCCCTCAGGCCCCAGCAGGCAGAAGGTGGGGAAGGCCCAGATACAGCGCTCAATGAATCGCTGGCTCCTCTCATTGCCACCAAAATGCCAGAATTTATTCACCATGCCAGCGTGGATAGGATCCAGGGATGAGAGTTTAAACATCTCTTGGTTAATGGCTTTTTTTCAGTTCTATGAGTTTTGACAAATGCAATGTCACCACTACCTCAAAACAAAACAGTTCCATTGCCCCCCAACCCCTGTCAAAATTTCCTTGTACTATCCCATTCCTAGTTTTGTCTTTTCCAGAATGCTATATAAATGGAATCACATATACAGCCTTTTGAGTCTGGCTTCTTTCACTTGGCATAATGCTTGTAAGAAGCATCTATTTTGTTGCATGTATCAAGAGTTCATTCCTTTTTATTGCTGAGTAGTATTCCACGGTATGGACACACTATAGTCTAGTTATTCATTCCCCATTTGAGAAACATCTGTGTTGTTCTCAGTTTTAGGAGATTAAGAATAAAGCTACTATAGATATTTGCATACAGGTTTTTTACATGAACATAGGTTTTCATTTAACATCGGTAAATAACCTAGGAGTGGAATTACAGATTTAACTGTTTAAGAAACAGAGAAACTGTTTCCCAAAGTGGCTATACCATTCCCACCAGCAATGTATGAGAGTTTCAGCTGCTCTGTATAATGTCCAATTTTACATATGGCATTTTTCAATTAGAAGCATTTTTGTATTTTGGTCCAAATCTACAAAATCATCTTTGTTTTGTTTTGTTTTTTAACATCTTTATTGGAGCATAATTGCTTTACAATGGTGTGTTAGTTTCTGCTTTATAACAAAGTGAATCAGTTATACATATACATATGTTCCCATATCTCTTCCCTCTTGCATCTCCCTCCCTCCCACCCTCCCTATCCCACCCCTCTAGGTGGTCACAAAGCACCGAGCTGATCTCCCTGTGCTATGCGACCAAAATCATCCTTTTTAATGATTCCATATTCTATTATTATCTTATCATTCCTACTGTGGGCCACAT
Source organism: Balaenoptera ricei (assembly GCF_028023285.1). Lineage (NCBI taxonomy): Eukaryota > Metazoa > Chordata > Mammalia > Artiodactyla > Balaenopteridae > Balaenoptera > Balaenoptera ricei. The sequence continues at coordinate 27,668,274 of NC_082648.1, read as the reverse complement.
ACTGATTCTAATTTTTTATAAATAATACTGGATTGGATTATTTCCTTATACTATATTACTAGATTAAGATTACTAGATCAAAAGTATGATTCTATTTATGGCTCAAGGGTCAGTTTAAAATAGAATTAATGTATATAAAATGCCTAACAGTTTACTTTATATAATAAAAATAAAATTTAAATAAACATTTTGATATAGTTTATCTTTTAATCTAAAATGAACATTAATTACTCATATAAGTTTCTTAAAAACTTGAAATAAAAAATTTTAAGAAATGACCCCATTTATAGGAATTTTAATTAGCAGTCTTAGCACTAACATTTCCTACCAAATTTTTATATTAAATTTTTATTCACAGTAGGAAATAAGAAACATGACACTGCCCACAGACCCTCAATACTCAGATGAAAAAAAAAATGGCTCCTGTATGCAGCAAAGCATACATTTATTAGCAGCAATAATAACTTACAATCTGGCATTTTATATAAGATGCACACTGCAGCATTAGTCAGGTATCATATACTGACTCACAGTATGAACTATATTTCGAAGAATCCCCTCTGCCTTGAACCTCTGCAGAATGTAGATACCATAATTATCTACTATACTATAATAGTCTACAATGATTACCTACCATGACAGTTATTCTTAGAAATCAGCCATTCAAAAACCTAAATCATTTTATTTATACAAAACAAACTTTTTGCGAAGCCATCTTCTTATTTTAAAATCACTAGGTAATCATTACAAATATGGACATCATGTGAAGTATTTTTGCCTAGCCTGTACAGCAATTTATCCATTTCCATCAAAATTTCTAGTTGATAATATAAGTAAAATAGAAAAGCATTATTTTTTAAATGTGTATTAACAGCTAGAGATATTCTTTTTTAAAATAAAAACTCCTCTCGAGGGTAGATTTACCATGTTAACCAAGCACCTCATTAAAAATTAACATCTGTCCTTACCATCTGGATCTACCTCTCTTGAAATTTTAAGTGCCTCTGATGTTGCCATATCTGTATTAGCAGCAGTGACAGCGAGGATAATGGAATTTGGATTACTGATGAACCGAAGAATGAGCTCTCTGATTTGAAGTTCAATATCCTTAGGTTGATCACCTACAGGCACCTGGACCAAAAAGAGATGATCAAGGAACTAGTAATAAAAATCAGCTCAGCTTTTTTTTTCCCCCCATTTAATCCACAGAATATAGGTATTACTCCATTTACAGATAATTAAAATGAAATTATATACTACAGTATACATGAATTTGGTAATATGTAGAAGTCTCAAAATGTAATCTTGCAAATATCAAAAGTCTACCATGTTAAGGATTGGTCAATATTAATTGCCTAGAGAAAAATTCATTCATTCACTCAATTAGCAAGTATTTATTGGCAACCTTTATTTCAGGCACTGTTCTACATACCAGATTATATCACAGTAGTGAATAAGAAAAAGACCAAAATTCCTGCCTTCACTGAGCTTTAATGATGAGAAGCAGATAATAAACGCATATATACATAGTATCTAGGTGGTGGTAGGGCCATGGAAAAAATAAAGGTGAACAGGAGGCTAAGGAATACTTAGTTAAAGCTTATACTTTTAGGGACTTCCCTGGTGGTCCAGTGGCTAAGACTCCACGCTCCCAATGCAGGAGACCCGGATTCGATCCCTGGTCAGGGAACTAGATCCCACAGGCCGCAACTAGAAGATCCTGCATGCCGCAAATAAGACCCGATGCAGCCAAATAAATAAATATTAAAGAAAAAAAAAGCTTATACTTTTAAATTATTATTTTAAACGGGATTATGCTTTTAAATTGAGTAATCAGGGGAGACCTCACCCAGATAATGACATTTGAGAGAAGGACCACAAACTGAAAGAGATAAGGGAGAGGTACATGCAGATACCTGGGGGAAGAACATTCCAGTAAAGTGAACAAAATGGCAGAAGGCTGGAGCAGAAGGAGCTAGAAGAGTAATAGAGACAGATCAAGTAGATACTTTAGATCTCTTTAAGAACTTAAGCTTTTACTCTGAGTGAAGTAGGACGCCACTACAAAGATTCTGAGCCAAGGAATGACACGATCTAATTTTCACTTTAATAATACCACTCTGGCTGCTTAGTTAATAAATTATGAGGAAGACCTCTTAGGAGACTATGGCGGTAATCCAGCTGAGATGATAGTGGCTAGCTCAGGATGGTAGCTATGAATTTGTAAGACGTGACAGAGTTCCAGATATACAGGCACACCTTGTTTTATTGCACTTTGCAGATACTGCATTTTTTACAAATTGAAGGTTCGTGACAACCCTGTGACAAGGAAGTCTATTGGCACTAATTTTTCCAACAGCATTTGCTCGCTCTGTGTCTCTATATCACATTTTAATAATTCTTGAAATATTTCAAACCCTCCACCAGCAGAACGATGACGTACGACTCACTGAACATTCAGATGATGGTTAGCATTTTTCAGCAATAAAGTATTTTTAATTAAGGTATGTACATTGCTTTTTTAGACATAGTGCTATTACACACCTAAAAGACCAAAGTACAGTTGACCCTTGAAAAACACAGGGTTGGGGCACTGACCCCCTCAGGTAGTCGAAAGTCTGCTTTTGACTCCCCAAAAATTTAACTACGAATAGCCTCCTGTTGACTGGAAGCCCTACCAACAACAGGCAATTAACACATATTTTATATGTTATATGTATTATATACTGTATTCTTACAATAAGTAAACTAAAGAAAATGTTAATAAGAAAATCATAAGGAAGAGAAAATACATTTACAATACTGTATTTATCAATATTTTATGTCATCTGTTTACAAGATAAATCTTCTGTCAGTACCTACATCAATATTGTCTTATATGATAACAAATCACTGTAGATGTTATATGTTATTACTGACACTAGATATCAAAAATGAAAAGATAATGTAAAAAAGAAATTCATATTTATTTACATATATAACAATTCATGCATTGATAACAAAGAAGCAGCAATAAGATTGCTTTATGGTAGCCTAGTGTAATCGATATGATTGCTTCACAGTAGCCTAGCCTATACACTAATGAGTGAATCGTTATAAAATTTTTACAGCATACAGTGTCAAAGTCATATTCATAATACAGTATGGAAACCACTTACCTGTGATGATAGGCTGATACGCAGTTTCTCCAATTACAAAAGAAAGGCATACTGCATGGTAATATAATTCTTTGAAAGCAAAGTTATAAAATAGTAAGAAAACACATTATTAATTTTACATTAAATATCACTCACCTTATACCTATATAAAGACAGGCTATCCATTTCAATACAAGTCTTGTACATGATGTTCTACAAAATGAGTACTTAGGCAATGATGACAAAAAGGACACAAAAACATCTCATGCACTGGGTCTTTGTTGCTGCACACGGGCTTTCTCTAGTTGTGGCGAGCAGGGACTACTCTGCGTTGCCGTGCGCAGGCTTCTCATTGCAGTGGCTTCTCTTGTTGCGGAGCATGGGCTCTAGGCACACAGGCTTCAGTAGGTGTGGCACGCGAGCTCAGTAGTTGTGGCTCGCGGGCTATAGAGCGCAGGCTCAGTAGTTGTGGCGCACGGGCTTAGTTGCTCCACGGCATGTGGGATCTTCCCGGACCAGGGCTCTAACCCGTGTCCCCTGCATTGGCAGGTGGATTCTTAACCACTGCACCACCAGGGAAGCCCTCTCATACAGTTCTTGCCATACAGTTACTAGATTTCACAAGAAGACACACACATATACAACAGAACTCTATGGCATGATGATTATTTGCTATTCACTAAGTGGAAGTGGATCATCCTCATTGTCTTCATGTGAAGTAGATGGAAGAAGAGGAGGATCTGGTCTTGCTGTGTCAGGAGTGGTAGAGGCAGAAAAAGCGGAGGAGGCAGAAGCGGAGGCAGGAGAGGCAGGCACTCTCAGTGTAACTTGACAGAAATACATCATAATTTCTGTCTGATTTGTTTTTTCACTCTAAAAATGTTTCTATATGGTGCCAATCCTTCTTCCACCAAGTCAAAATCAGTCTTGAATAATTGGAATTCTTTGACGGATCATGCAATGTCAATTTGTTTTGGGGCACTGCTTCTTTTACATCTTCTTCCTCATCATCTGGCACTGTTTCAGAAGTACTCATTTCCATCAAGTCATCTTCTGTTAATTCCTCCCATGCACTGTCTACTTTAGCTCTTGAATTTCTATAAGATTCATATCTAGAAACCCTTCACCCACCCACCCACTTTTTTTTTGGACATGTCCACAGTCTCTTTCATGATTTCCTTGATTGGCTCTGTTGTAAATCCTGAAGTCTTACACAACATCTGGACACAGCTTTCTCCAGCAGGAATTTATTATTTCAGACTTAATACCTTTCATGGCTTTTTCAATAACAACAACATCTTCAATAGTGTAATCCTCCCAGACTTTCATGATGTTCTCTCTAACAGGGTTCTCCTCCATAGTATTGACAAGCCTTTCCATAGAGTTCCACGTGTAATGAGCCTTAAAGGTCCATATGACCCCCTGATTTAGAGGGTGAATAGGAGACGTTGTGTTTGGAGACAAGTAGACCACTTCAACACCTGTGGCCAGGGGCACTGTCTAATACCAAAAGAACTTTAAAAGGCAGTCCCTTACTGGAAAGGTACTTCCTGCTTCAGGGACAAAGCATTGATGGAACCAATCCAGGAAAAGGGTTCTCTTTGTCCAGGCCTTCTTTTGGGGCAACCAAAAGACTGACAGCTGGTGTTTCTCTTTTGCCTTCAAGGCTTGGGGGTTAGCAGCTTAATAGATAAGGGCAGTCCTGATCATAAACCCAACTGCATTTGCACAAAACGGTAGAGCTGGCCTATCCCTTCCTTCCTTGCATCCTGGTGCCTGCTTCTCTTCCTTACTAATAAATGTCCTTTGTGGCATTTTTTTCCAGAATAGGGCACTTTCATCTGCATTAAAAACCTGTTCAGGCAGATATCCTTTCTCCTTAATGATTTTCTTAATAGCATCTGAGAACTTGTCTGCTGCCTCCTGTTATCTTGACATTTTTTAAGCCAAACCTTTTTCTGAAATTATCAACCTATCCTTTGTTGGCAATAAATTATACAGCTTTAGACCCTTCACCTTCCTTTTGCTTTAAGTTGTCATATATTGACTTTGCTTTTTCTCAAATAATGTTATAGTCTATAGGTATGCCTTTCCTACAGCAATCCTGCACCCACATAAAAGTTGAAATTTCAATACAAGATATAAAGGCATTGCACATAAAGTACAAGGTTTTCATGCCTTCTGGCATAGCTGCAGCACTGCCTTCATGAATTTCCTTTTCTTTTTTTTTACAATGGTTCTTAAGCTGGATTCATTTATCTTGAAATGGTGGGCAACTGCAGACCTCAATCTACAGTGCATATCAAGCAATTCAACTTTTTCTTGTAACATCATGACTTTTCGCTGCTTCTTGGGAGCACTTCCAGCATCACTAGTGGCACTTCATATGGGTCTCATGATGTTATTCAAGGTTTACGGTATTACACTAAACATGATGAAAAATATGCAAGAACCTCAAGAGATCACCTTTTACCACGATTTACTAGAGAGATGAACTGCTCAAGCAGAGATGATTAGCATCACACGGCATTTTAACGGGCTATTCACAACACTTGAGCTCAGCACAACAGCAACAGAAGGTGGCTATGAAATTATTACAGTAGTACAGTATGTACTACAGTTCATCTTATGCAGTTATAATTAAATACTGCATCTTTACATATGTTTACATTTCTTTCTGCTTCAAATGGCACCATGTACAGTCTGTGTGTGCATAGGTTTTGATAAATTTTAACTTTTTATAATAGATTTGTATGTTAATTTTTATTAATTTTTTCAGTGTTTCTAGGCTATGCAGTTGTCTGCAAGTTTTTTCAAATTGCCACAAATCTCCAAAAAACTTTTCCAATATATTTATTGAAAAAAATCCACATATAAGTGGACCCATGCAGTTCAAACCCTTGTTCAAGGGTTGACTGTATAGTGTAAACATAACTTTTATATGCACTGGATAAACAAAAAATTTGTGTGATTTGCTTTATTGCGATATTCGCTTTATTGCAATATTCACTTTATTGAGGTGGTCTGGAACCAAACCTGCAATATCTCCAAGGTATGCCTGTATTTTAAAGGTAAGGAGAGCTAGAGGATTTGCTGACAGAGAAAGTAGGGTGTAGGATAAGAAGTGTCAAGGATGACTACAAACTTTTTGGCTAAGCAACTGGTAGAACAGAGTTGCCATTTATTGAGATGGAGGAGACTGTAGAAAGATCAAGTCAGGTTGAGGGACAGATCAGGCATTTGGTATTAGACACATCAAGTTTGAAATGCCTATTAGACATCTGAAGTGTGTATGTCAAGTAGACAGTTGGATATACAAGATGAATATACAAGTCTGGAGATATTTGAGTGTTGTCAGCATACAGACACTCATAATTAAAGTCATAAGACTGGATGAAATCATAAAGAGGTTAGGTGTACCCCTTTGACAAGAGGTCCAAAAACTTAGCTTTGGGGCACTCACTGTTTAGACACTGAGAAGATAAGAAACCAGCAAAAGAGACTGAGAAGGAGTGACCAGTAAGATCAGAAATAATCCTCTAGAGTGTGGTATCCTGGAAGCAGAGTAAAGAAAGTGTTTCAAGGAGAGAGAAGGACTCAACTATGTCAAATGCTGCTAATAGATCAAGGTAGTTGCAAAAAAAAAAGGCTGATTAATCCATGTGAGGTTAAGGAAAAACTACATTTGTTCAGGTGAAAACAAACATGACCATACCCACAATGAGTAACAACTACTCTTTACCTTAGTCATTCCTGGCAAATCCACAAGTGTCAGATTGACAACATGGGGTGAAAAAATCTTAAGATGAATTGGTTCAGGGCTTACTCCCTAAAAATAAGTTTTAAAATATCATATTAAAATCACATTAAAATTTCAATGAATAAAAATGCTAAAGTAAACCTCATTTTAAGTATTATACATTAGATGCTTTTAAATATTAAATAAACCATGATTTCTAAAACATTTCAACAATAAAAACGTGATGAAACATATAGGAAATAAGGCAGCTAGCCATAGGTTATAATCCCATCCAACCTTATACTATTAATATACACAATTTATTTCCCCTATATTATTTCACATTCTTTTCTCCGGATTCTCAGCAGATAACATTTCTTAAATATGTTTAATAGACTTAGTGCTGAACAAAAGAATAATGTATCACTATCCAAATTTATGAAGTTCTTGAGTTCAGGGAGTGAGACATAGGTAACAAGTTATCCAAATCAGGGAAGTATGGCAGCAGCAGCAGTAACTAAAAGGTAACCTGCCCAGAGATCAATAATAAACAAAGCTTAGTCAATCACTAAAACAGAGAAAAATATCCTGAATAGGCATAAAGAAATTAACATGGCTCCAAAAATGCCTGTTTGTCAGGAAAAACCTCTCCAGCATAGCATCTGGCAGATAAAAGAACTCAATAAATACTTTTTTAATATTAGTACTTAGCTAAGGCCCACTTGTGGGATTAAATGTACCCATACAAGAATGGAGGTAACAACAAAAGGGAAGGGAACAGAAAAGTAATAAGAATAAAGAAAGAAGAGAGAGAAAACAGAAGCATTTAAGGGAGTCAGTGATAGTGCCTCGTGTCAAAATTAATCGTATCTTAGACACCTAATTTACTTTAAATTCTCAGAATCTGAGAAGACAATTCAGTTGTTAACATTACTTTTCATTTTCACTGAAAAAAAAAACCCTTAATTTCCCTCTCTTTGCTTTCATAAGTAAATCTAGCCTTACTCAGGTAAGAAAAAGAGCTCTTCAAAATACATGAATCTTGTAAGTTATATATTGCTTCTTAAATTAGAATAGAGTCAATCCAGCAGAAAAAGATAACACTGTAGGAAGCATTGAATTAAAAAGTTACATAATAAAGTGATATACACATCTCAAGATCAAGAATAAACACCTAAATGAAATATCTGATAGCATATAAAAACTCTAAGAAACAAAAGGTATTAAATAAAGTTTTTATATATTTGGGAAAATACTCCGTTAGTTTCAAAGACCAGAATACTCTCGATGATATATTTACCAATGGTTATAATTTCCAGCTCTAAAGAGATGCCTACCTTATTATTTCCTGAAATCCTTTCTGTTTCATTTTCAATTTCTTGTCGAATTTCATCAAAATCTGTGTAAAGCTAAAAATTATTGAAACAAAAAACACGGTATTCAAAATAAGATTATAAGTTCTTAAGCGGGGTTTGATAAATTTCAAGGATGTCTATGGATCTGCTTCAGAGAATTAGTAAACAAACTCTAATATACACATATATTTTTCTGAGCCAGAGTCATAGTTTATATGAGTTTTTCAAAGCTGCCTGAGCCCACAACAGTTAAGAGTCTCCAAATTAGAGAGAACAGGGCTCAACTTAAATGTTTTCCAAATAAACTACTATGGTTAGAAATGTTAAGATAAGATTTATTTTATAAGGAACAGCTGCTTCAAGATAACAATGCTACATTGCCAATCATAAGAAACTAAATTATCAACTACTTGTACCCCAAAAAAATGTTTTCAACATGTTACTTCTTCACCATATTCTTGTAAAATTACCTTATTTTTGGTGTGAAGAAATTTACCCCATTCTTCTGCTTCAACCCCTGGAAAAAGAAAAACTCCATTTATTGGAAACTATGGAAATTACTTTTTAATCTTTATTTAGGAATTCAAAAAGGCAGTACAATATTATTTGTTCCTATTTTGCCATTAACTACAAGTTAACTTATATTTTAAGATCTGCTAAATTATACTCTCACATTTTCAAAATTGTAATTTCAGAGCTGCTCACAGGTCTTCCCACTATTTGAAATCTAGATTTTAACAAATAAAACTGTTTACCTCTCCTCATATTATAGTAAAATATGTATACTTTATTTTTAAAAATCTTACACATGAAAAGCAGTTTATCTGATGAAAATACTCAAGCTAATGGCTAAAAGAAGAAAACTTATGAGTCATACTGAATAATGCAAAAAGCATATATAATAGATTTACACATAACTCATAAAAATTTGCAATATGTGAATGAAACAGCTAACTTTTCATTCTGTTTTGTCGTTTTTATTTTAATTTGGTTTCTTGTTGGTAACCCATAAAGTCACAATTTGTCGTTACTTTAAAGAGCTCTCTCAGTAGTATGAAGCTACTCCATAATTTATATGCATTTTCAACGTGATTTTTCCCCCCTAGGAACAAGATTATGTTCTCCCTTGGAACTGAAGGTAGGAAAGAAATGAAATGGCATGGGGTGGGGGGGATGGGGGGAACCTGGCATATGCCCTGTATGGAGTTGCTACTCGCCAGTAGTTTCCAAAAATAGGTCTGTTCCTCTTGCACTTGCTGAAAAAAGGAAAAATTATTCACTGCAGGTACTGTTTTGAGTGGTCTGAGACTTGGATAGCAAATTTTGTTCTGATTTTTCCAGAGAAGCTAGAAATGCTTAATTGTAGAAAGGTAAACTAACTTTGCCTCCCCCAAGCACAGCTATTCTGCTTTTGCCAAATTCAGAGTTTTAAATGTCTTAATGATTAAGTTTATGAATAACACATATCAGCCACCTGAGATCAAAATAAAAATGACTGTAAGATATTAAAATAAATATTTACTGAGGAAAAGGTGGATCAATTTCTTTGGTGGGATAAAGGTAAATAAACTGGATCCTTTTTGCAAGTAAAATGCTCACCTACTTGAAGCTTAGTACCTTCTTCCAAGAAGTCTCATTGGAGGACTGGAGTAATCTAGATGAATAGAACTCAGAGGCAGGTACTATATACCAAAGGGGTGTTCTTAATTTACCTTATCATATAGAAGAGGCCTGGCTTCACAAGCATGTTTTTAAAAATAAAAATAAAATAAATTACATTCACCACCAAAAAAAGCCTGCATTCTGATGCAATGCCAAAAGGTAACAAGAACCACTAACACCTGCAATCAATCAACGTGGATAGGCAAATAAAAATGGAAGAAAAAAAATGCACACAGCCTGTAAGAGTACAAAAGCACACATGCAGGCATAATAGGAAAAGAAGGGCCAAAAACAAATGGATAAAGGAAACCTTTAGAAAGGTGTCTTGAGTTTTTCCATGTAGCAGGGTCTGTAGTTAAAGAGAAACAGCACAGAATGATAAGTTTAGTGCTTATCCCTAATATTTCAAACCTTTCTAAAAAATCAAGTGTGCAAAAAACCTGAACACATTTCAAATGCCATTTCAAATGCATTCAATTATTCCAAATTTACAACTATAAAACTTCCATTACAATTAGTTATAATTAGAGGGATGTATATAATATTTTAAATGACATAAATGAAGTATATAGTGTGCCATAATTTATTTTTATTTTCCATTACACCTAATTATATCACCTCTGGTTTCTAATTCTAACAAAATGGATTAAAATTAATTTACTATTCAAAAATTTGTCTTAGATATCTGATAACTATGGGTAAAGATAAATTACCTAGTGGAAAAAAATCTACAAAACATATCAAACACATCTTTCAAAACCCTGATAGTAAATATGCAAGTATTTACCAATTGAGCTTTATAAGGGATTATTTTCTTTGAAATATATATTGAATTTAACAGAACACCACAGAAACAGTTTTGGTCTTTAGTCAGCATGCTACTTTGGATTTAGTCTACAAGGAGATCTGAGGAAAACTTGATTTATTTCTTACAAATATATGAAAGGTAATCCTAGAGTTCAAAGTCCAAACTAAACCACCATCTCACTTGAAAACAGTTTTTGTTTTTAATAAGATTTTATCAGAAAATTCTTTTACATTGGCAGAAGTGGGGGGCAAGATGAGAAATAGTATAAATCTATATATTGACACCTCAATTATCCTATGTAGTTGGCAGAATGAGGGGTCTCATGTTAAATAAATTTTCCTGATAATTGAATTATACATAGTAATACTTAAATAGTTTAGCCAGTTTTGATGGACCTATATTTAAAATGGATTATACTGCTCCATGTCGTGTTAGAATCCACTGCTCTTAAACTTACCTATTAATGGTAACTTATGCCTTTGTTACATAATAAAGCCTTTTGAGGCTACAAATCCCTATACAAAATGGTTAGAGACTGATTTTTTCTTTTTTTGAAGTTCTCCTGTCTTTACGTTTTCCTCCCCTTTCTCCTGTATGGTTGCCAGGCTGTCAGGTAGTTCATACTCTTCTGGCTGTCTCCTGCTTCACGGTTTATAATTTCCTCTAGGGTAGAATGATTTGTGGTAAGGTAGAACTGTTTATCCTAAGGATAAATAGGCTCTGATGAGAAGTTAAAGAACTATTCTAGTTATTAATAAGATATATGACATTTAGTACTCAAAATTTACAAAATCTATTTTGTGTTCTGGGTGGCTGAGTTGTCATTTTAAGTGAGGTTTTATGTTTTTTAATATAAAAAATAAGCACTAAGCTTTGGGGAAAAAAAAAAAATATATATATATACAGGTAAAGATATACAGATTTACTGACCAACCACCAAGAAGAGACATCAACAAAACAGTGGACATACAAACAAAGAGATACCAAGGAACTGACACTTCTATAACTGAAATGTACACCCTTTTCAGAAACACTGCCCACATCTGCAAACAGTTTCTGAGAGACAGGATATCATCTGCCCTTTTCAAGATGACTGAAGAAAATGAAGAGTTAAAAGAAACAGACTTAACACCATACAGTTTCTTGAAGTTTTAGTTTAAGGTATTTGGTAAAATTGATGATGTTAGTTAGTGAGAATGAAATTTTTAAAGAGTTATTCTATACATTTGAAGCTGGACCATAAATTAGTCCAAAATGATTAAATTCAAGGTTCAGAATTTCAATAATAAAGAAATATTACAGAAAAGCAAAGTGATGAATAATATACCAAGAAGCTACCTAATATAATTAAAAGACTCCTACATAACCTCTGGCAGTCTATCCAAAAATATTTATCATTATATCATTATATGTTAACATCTACAACTTCATTAACTTGCTTTAGCGATTAACTTTCTGTAGTCATTGTAGATGCTCATGACAGGTCTTTTTTTGTCCCCTTTAAAAAAAAAAATCAAGCTATCACAACAATGCTCCTATAATAAGTAAAGGAAAAGATCAGATACAGAAATTAAAGTAACTTCAATTGCATGAAATTATCATCCCATCTTAGATTAGAATATAAGAAACAGAATGAAACTTCATTGAAAACAGATCTCTGCAGAATGAGAAACAAACATGGTACTCTGCTGCAAATGCAATTTAATACTTAGAACATTTTATAGACGTTTATAAATAAGACAAAATGTGAACCAAACACTGAAGATTAAACATATTACTCTCATCAAACGTTCCAAACCTCACTAATGTAAAAGTATGATTAATAGAGGATACACATTTAATAGGCAATTTAAAACATGCTAATAAAGATAGTGTGTCTTAAAATATTTTCAGTTTAACCAAAGAAGAACTGCTATAAAGGATGGTGCATATTTTCTTATCATGATACTCCACATTTACTATTTGGGTGAGGGAGGAATCTAAAAAGTATGTGCTATATAGGTAAGCCTTAGCAAGAGAAGGATAGTAAAAAAAATAACAATAATTAGGGACCTCCCTAGCGGTCCAGTGGTTAAGACACCATGCTTCCACTGCAGGGAGCGCAGGTTCGATCCCTGGTCGGGGAACTAAGATACTTCATGCCACGTGGTGTGGCAAAAATAATAATAATTTTTTTAAAAAAACTCTTTCTAAAAATAATATTCATCTTAGATTGAAGGGCCAAAGATTCAAAACTAGCAGACAATGGCAAGACCAGAAAAGGGAAGGTAAGATAACATTGCTATGCTGAAAGCTAAATCATTTTAATTTTACTTAAAAGTAAATCTTTAAACTAGAATCTAGAATATTTAAATTCTAGGGACTTCCCTGGTGGTCCAGTGGTTAAGACTCCGCGCTTCCACTACAGGGGGCGCAGGTTCAATCCCTGGTCGGGGAACTAAGATCCCGTGCGCCGCATGGCATGGCAAAAAAAAGAAAATATTTAAATTCTAAAACAAAGTGAAAAAGCAAAAACATTGTTTTAAACACAAGGAAAAAAAGTTTAAAACGCTCCAAAAGACACAAAAACTTTTAAAAATAACTGATTCTCGTTTACCAAGTAGCTCACTAGATCCTCCACTAAATAGCATTAACAACAGTTTACTAAATTGAATTACCAAAAAGGTTCTCTTTCAAAAAAGTTGACTCATGGTCCTCAAAAACAACAAAAATTACTCTTTTTTTACATGAGAAAAGATGCATACCACTTTTCTTCACAAGACTTCTGATTTTGCTACAGCCACTAATTTCTAATTAGCTCATATCTTTTTAAGATTGGACCAAAAATGAAGAATTTTAAAATAATTTTTATTCCAATTCTAAAATTTACCATTTTCTTCTCCTGTTGTTTTTCGTTTATCTTCAGGTGAAACATGGACTAGCTGCAGAATGAGAGGTCTCCGGGTGACAATACCAGTGCCTCTGGGAAGCAGGTCCCTCCCCACTAGGCTTTCTAGCACTGAGCTCTTTCCACTGCTCTGAAAACGGAATACACAAGAGCAAAATGAGTTTCTTAACAGATTTTTTTGTAACTCAGTAAGACTATGCTATATAATTACTTTAAAAAAATTATTGCAAAGTCTTTTAAAATGAAAGTTTAGTTATATTTTCTATTATATGATCTTTATTTCTTTACAATAAAATAGTACAAAAAGAGAAAATATATACCCTAGTGCAAAATCAATTAGTTATGTGGTAACAATATCTATGATTATTTCATGGGATATATAAAAATTTATAACTCAAAAAAAAGAGAGAGACAATATAAAAGCCCCAATTCCCCATAATTTTCCTACCTTTTATGATACTCTCAACCATATAATATTAGGTAATTTCAAAACCTATATAACATTGGTATACATAAAATTATGTCCAGAATATGTAGATATTTTACATTAAATGGGATAGTAGTACTATGTGTATTTTTCTCTAACCCACTTTTATTTTTAATATAACAATCAGGGATATCATTCCATATCAATATATTTACTTCTGTGCTTAATAGTTAAATAGTATTTTGTATGTAAAACCAAACCCCAACTGATGGACATTTAAATGGTCCTTGCCACTATTAACAATGCTGCAATGAACATACTTTGTACATATAACCTTACTCACTTATCCTATGACCTCATTAGATTTACTTAGTTCATTAAATAAAACTGCTGTGATTAAAGAGCATACAGATTTTATGCATTCAGATACTACCAGACTGCACACTACAAGATGGGAGGCACCAAGCTATGCTTCATGTTCAATCTGCTGCATCCCCATCAGCATTGGGCATTACCACTTTTTTGAATCTTTGCTACTTTTTCTTGATAAACACTGACAGTTCATTTAAATTTGCATTTCTTTATTATTCAGTCTAGTATCACTTTGTTTAAGGGCCTTTTGTATTTCTCCTTCAGTGATTTGCTTGTTCAAATGCTGGTATATTATGCGTCTTATTAGTTTATAAAGATCTTTATCCATATAAGTATTTATTTTTTGTTGTTTTGAATATTTTCCCCAACTTTTTATTTTGAAACTTTCAAAGCCACAAGAGTTGGAAGAATATTAACAGTGAATACCCATATACCTTAACAAAAGTACCATATACCTTAAATAATTATTAGTATTTTGACACATTTGCTTTATGTCTCTTCTTACACACACACATATTTTCTTTTCTTTTGCTGTCCCTTTTGAGAGTTGGTTAATATGTAATGACATTTCATCCCTAAATATAGTGGCATATCTCTAAGAATAAGGGCATTCTACTATGTAACCACACTACAATGATCACACTGAGGAAATTTAACATAGACACAATACTAATAAACAGTATATAATCAAATAATATATAAACTTGTCTCTATTATGCATTTTTATATTATACATAAATGTTTACAAATTTGCTACTTTTTTCAACTTTGTAATTCATATTTTTCTGTAACAGAATATGTTTTCCTTACTGTATTTTTTCTTAGTCAAAACTAGTACATCTTCTAATTTCATACTTTCTACAAAAGCAAAAACCCTAAACTCATCTACTGTATCAGAAAGAGTCTACAGGAAACAGATGGCCCATTCAAACTAGAATAATTTAAGGAGAGTTTAGTTACAAGTGGACTATTTACAAAGTTTTGGAAGAGGGGGATCACAAGGGATAGTGCAATAACGTGGGCTGGTAATGACAGAGCAGCTCTTATTCACTCACAAGCTCCAAAAGATGGATGAGAACTTTCAGAGAGCCAGCCTAAGGCATCTACACATAGGAAGTAAGCCAGGGGAATAAATACCCAGACTTTAGTCTCCTCCTTTCTCTAAGTCCTGCCAAGGCTCCCCATTTCCAAACCGAATAGGCAGAGGACATAGGGCCCCATTCCTGTTGTCCAGAAAGGTCCCCTATGATGGAGAAAAGTAATGTTGAGTGGATAAGGAGGGTCAAATTTAAGGTTATGTGGCACATCCGGTTTTGCTAGGTTTTGGAGTCCAGGTTTACCCCTCTCATAAGTAAAATGGGTGCTTCCCCCATTTCTTTTCTGTACTCTAAAATAATTTAAACAACACTGAAGGGGGACCTTCAAGATGGCGGAGGAGTAAGACATAGAGATCAGCTTCCTCCCCACAAATACATCAAAAATACATCTACATGTGGAACAACTCCTATACAACACCTACCGCATGCTGGCAGAAGACCTCAGACTCCCCAAAAGGCAAGAAAATCCCCACATAACTGGCCATGTAGCTGACAGGGTCTTGGTGCCCCAGCCTGGTGTCAGGCCTGAGCCTCCGAGGTGGGAGACCGAGTTCAGGACATTGGACCAACAGAGACCACCCAGCCCCATGTAATATCAATCTGTGAGAGCTCTCCCAGAGATCTCTGTCTCAAAGCAAAGACCCAGCTCCACCCAACGGCCAGCAAGCTCCAATGCTGGACACCCCATGACAAACAACTAGCAAGACAAGAACACAACCCCACCCATTAGCACAGAGGCTGCCTAAAATCATACTAAGTTCACAGACACCCCAAAACACACCACCAGACACGGTGCTGCCCACCAGAAAGACAAGATCCAGCCCCACCCAACAGAACACAGGCACCAGTCCCCTCCACCAGGAAGCCTACACAACCCACTGAACCAACCTCACCCACTGGGGGCAGACACCAAAAACAATGGGAACCACGAACCTGCAGCCTACGATAAGGAGACCACAAACACAGTAAGCTAAGCAAAATGAGAAGACAGAGAAACACAGAGCAGATGAAGGAGCAAGGTAAAAACCCACCAGACCAAACAAAGGAAGAGGAAATAGGCACTCTACATAAAAATGAATTCAGAGAATGATGGTAAATATATCCAAAATCTTGGAAATAGAATGGAGAAAATAAAAGAAACGTTTAACAAGGACCTAGAAGAACTAAAGAGCAAACAAACAATGATGAACAACACAATAAATGGAATTGAAAATTCTCTAGAAGTAATCAATAGCAGAATAACTGAGGCAGAAGAACAGATAAGATAAGTGACCAGGAAAATTAAACAGTGGAAATAACTACCTCAGAGCAGAATTAAAAAAAAAAGAATGAAAAGAATCGAGGACAGTCTCAGAGACCTCTGGGACAGCATTAAACGCACCAACATTCAAATTAAGGGGTCCCAGAAGAAGAAGAGAAAAAGAAAGGGTCTGAGAAAATATTTGAAGAGATTTTAGTTGAAAACTTCCCTAACATGGGAAAGGAAATAGTCAATCAAGTTCAGGAAGCAGAGAGAGTCCCATACAGGATAAATCCCAGGAGAAACACACCAAGACACATATTAATCAAACGATCAAAAATTAGATACAAAGAAAAAAAATATTAAAAGCAGCAAGGGAAAAGCAACAAATAACATACAAGGGAATCCCCATAAGGTTAACAGCTGATCTTTCAGCAGATACTCTGCAAGCCAGAAGGGAGTGGCAGGACATATTTAAAGTGATGAAAGGGAAAAACCTAAAACCAAGATTACTCCACCCAGCAAGGATCTCGTTCAGATTCAACAGAGAAATTAAAAACCTTACAGACAAGCAAAAGTTAAGAGAATTCAGCACCACCAAACCAGCTTTACAACAAATGCTAAAGGAACTTCTCTAAGTGGGAAACACAAGAAAAGGAAAAGACCTACAATTACAAACCCAAAACAATTAAGAAAATAGTAATAGGAACATACATATTGATAATTACTTTTAATGTAAATGGATTAAATGCTCCAACCGAAAGACACAGATTGGCTAAATAGATACAAAAACAAGACCTGTATATATGCTGTCTACAAGAGACCCACTTCAGACCTAGGGACATATACAGACTGAAAGTGAGGGGATGGAAAAAGATATTTCATGCAAATGGAAGTCAAAAGAAAGCTGGAGGGGGCTTCCCTGGTGGCGCAGCGGTTGGGAGTTTGCCTGCCAATGCAGGGGATTGGGCCCTGGTCTGGGAAGATCCCACGTGCTGTGGAGCGACTAAGCCCGTGAGCCACAACTACAGAGCCTGCGCATCTGGAGCCTGTGCTCCGCAACAAGAGAGGTCGCGACAGTGAGAGGCCCGTGCACCGCGATGAAGAGTAGCCCACACTTGCCGCAACTAGAGAAAGCCCTCGCACAGAAAGGAAGATCCAACACAGCCAAAAATAAATATAAATAAAGAAAGAAATTGACACTTTACTTTAAAAAAAAAAAAGAAGCTGGAGTAGCAATTCTCATATCAGACAAAATACACTTTAAAATAAAGACTATTGGGCTTCCCTGGTGGTGCAGTGGTTGAGAATCTGCCTGCCAATGCAAGGGACATGGGTTCGACCCCTAGTCCAGGAAGATCTCACATGCCGCGGAGCGGCTGGGCCCGTGAGCCACAGTTACTGAGCCTGCGCATCTGGAGCCTGTACTCCGCAACAGGAGAGGCCACGATAGTGAGAGGCCCGCGCACCGCGATGAAGAGTGGCCCCCGCTTGCCACGACTGGAAAAAGCCCTCGAACAGAAACGAAGACCAAACACAGCCATAAATAAAAATAAATAAGTAAATAAATAAATAAAATAAAATAAAATAAAGACTATTACAAGAGACAAAGAAGGACACTACATAATAATCAAGGGATCAATCCAAAAAGAAGATATAACAACTGTAAATATTTATGCACCCGACATAGGAGCACCTCAATACATAAGGCAAATGCTAACAGCCACAAAACGGGAAATTGACAGTAACACAATCATAGTAGGGGCCTTTAACACCCCACTTTCACCAATGGACAGATCAACCAAAATGAAAATAAATAAGGGAACACAAGCTTTAAATGACACATTAAACAAGATGAATTTAATTGATATTTATAAGACATTCCATCCAAAACCAAAAGAATACACTTTCTTCTCAAGTGCTCATGGAACATTCTCCAGACTAGATCATATCTTGGGTCACAAATGAAGCCTTGGTAAATTTAAGAAAAATGAAATCATATCAAGTGTCTTTTCCAACAACAACGCTATGAGACTATATATCAATTACAGGAAAAAAACTTTTAAAAAACCAAACACATGGAGGCTAAACAATACACTACTTAATAACCAAGAGAGCACTGAAGAAAGAAAACAGGAAACCAAAAAATACCTAGAAACAAATGACAACGAAAACACGATGATCCAAAACCTATGGGATGCAGCAAAAGCAGTTCTAAGTGGGAAGTTTATAGCAATACAATCCTATCTCAAGAAACAAGAAAAATCTCAAATAAACCACCTAATCTTACACCTAAAGCAATTAGAGAAAGAAGAACAAAAAAACCCAAAGTTAGCAGAAGGAAAGAAATCATAAAGATCAGATCAGAAATTAATGAAAAACAAACGAAGGAAACAATAGCAAAGATCAATAAAACTAAAAGCTGGTTCTTCGAGAAGATAAACAAAATTGATCAACCATTAGTCACACTCATCAAGAAGAAAAGGGAGAAGACTCAAATCAACAGAATTAGAAATGAAAATGGAAAAGTAACAAGAGACACTACAGAAATACAAAGGATCATGAGAGATTACTACAAGCAACTATATGCCAATAAAATGGACAACCTGGAAGAAATGGACACATTCTTAGAAAAGCACAACCTTCCGAGACTGAACCAGGAATAAATAGAAAATATAAACAGACCAATCACAAGCACTGAAATTGAAACTGAGATTAAAAATCTCCCAACAGGGCTTCCCTGGTGGCGCAGTGGGTGAGAATCTGCCTGTTAATGCAGGGGACACGGGTTCGAGCCCTGGTCTGGGAAGATCCCACATGCCGTGGAGCAACTAGGCCCGTGAGCCACAACTACTGAGCCTGTGCATCTGGAGCCTGTGCCCCGCAATGGGAGGGGCCGCGATAGTGAAAGGCCCGTGCACTGCGATGAAGAGCGGCCCCCGCACCGCGGTGAAGAGTGGTCCCCACTTGCCACAACTAGAGAAAGCCCTCGCACAAAACGAAGACCCAACACAGCCAAAAATAAATAAATAAATAAATAAAGTAGCTATTAAAAAAAAAAAAATCTCCCAACAAACAGAAGCCCAGGACCTGATGGCTTCACAGGTGAATTCTATCAAACATTTCGAGAAGAACTAACACCTATCCTTCTCAAACTCTTCCAAAATATTGCAGAGGGAGGAACACTCCCAAACTCATTCTATCAGGTATCAGGATGAGGCCACCATCATCCTGATACCAAAACCAGACAAAGATGTCACAAAAAAAGAACAGTACAGGCCAGTATCACTGATGAACACGGAGGCAAACATCCTCAACAAAACACTAGCAAACAGAATCCAACAGCACATTAAAAGAATCACACACCATGATCAAGTGGGGTTTATCCCAGGAATGCAAGGATTCTTCAATATACGCAAATCAATCAATGCAATACACCATATTAACAAATTGAAGGATAAAAACCATATGATAATCTCAATAAATGCAGAAAAAACTTTCAAAAAAATTCAGCACCCATTTATGATAAAAACTCTCCAGAAAGTAGGCATACAGGGAAACTACCTCAACATAATAAAGGCCATATATGACAAACCCACAGCCAACATCATCCTCAGTGGTGAAAACCTGAAACCATTTCCTCTAAGATCAGGAATAAGAGACGGTTGCCCACTCTCACCACTATTATTCAACATAGTTTTGGAAGTTTTAGCCACGGCAATCAGAGAAGAAAAAGAAATAAAAAGAATCCAAATCAGAAAAGAAGAAGTAAAACTGTCACTGTTTGCAGATGACATGATACTATACATAGAGAATCCTAAAGATGTTACCAGAAAACTACTAGAGCTAATCAATGAATTTGGTAAAGTAGCAGGATACAAAATTAATGCACAGAAATCTCTTGCATTCCTATACACTAACAATGAAAAATCTGAAAAAGAAATTAAGGAAATACTACCATTTACCATTGCAACAAAAAGAATAAAATACATAGGAATAAACCTACTAAGGAGACAAAAGACCTGTATGCAGAAAAGTATAACACACTGATGAAAGAAATTAAAGATGATACAAACAGATGGAGAGATATACCATGTTTTTGGATTGGAAAAATCAACATTGTAAAAATGACTATACTACCCAAAGCAATCTACAGATTCAATGCATTCCCCATCTAACTACGAATGGCATTTTTCACAGAACTAGAACAAAAAATTTCACAATTTGTATGGAAACACAAAAGACCCCGAATAGTCAAAGCAATCTTGAGAAAGAAAAACGGAGCTGGAGGAATCAGGCTCCCTGACTTCAGACTATACTACAGAGCTACAGTAATCAAGACAGTATGGTACTGGCACAAAAACAGAAATACAGATCAATGAACAGGATAGAAAGCCCAGCGTTAAACCCATGCACATATGGTCATCTTATCTTTGATAAAGGAGGCAAGAATATACAATGGAGAAAAGACAGCCTCTTCAATAAGTGGTGCTGGGAAAACTGGACAGCTACATGTAAAAGAATGAAATTAGAACACTCCCTAACACCATACACAAAAATAAACTCAAAATGGATTAAAGACCTAAATGTAAGGCCAGATACTTAGAGGAAACTCTAAGAGGAAAACATAGGCAGGACATTCTATGACATAAATCACAGCAAGATCCTTTCTGACCCACCTCCTAGAGAAATGGAAATGAAAACAAAACTAAACAAATGGGACCTAATGAAACTTAACCGCTTTTGCACAGCAAAAGAAACCATAAACAGGACAAAACGATGACCCTCACAAGGGCAGAAAATATTTGCAAACGAAGCAACTGACAAAGGATTAATCTCCAAAATATACAAGCAGCTCATGCAGCTCAATATAAAATTAAAAAAAAAAACCCAATCCAAAAATGGGCAGAGGAGCTAAACAGACATTTCTCCAAAGAAGATATACAGATTGCCAACAACACATGAAAGGATGCTCAACATCACTAATCATTAGAGAAATGCAAATCAAAACTAGAATGAGGTATCACCTCACACCGGTCAGAATGGCTGTCATCAAAAAATCTACAAATGATAAATGCTGGAGAGGGTGTGGAGAAAAGGGAGCCCTCTTGCACTGTTGGTGGGAATGTAAATTGATACAGTCACTATAGAGAACAGTATGGAGGCTCCTTAAAAAACTAAAAATAGAACTACCACATGACCCAGCAATCTCACTACTGGGCATATACCCTGAGAAAACCATAATTCAAAAAGAGACATGTACCACAGTGTTCACTGCAGCACTGTTTACAATAGCCAGGACATGAGAGCAACCTAAGTGTCCATCAACAGATGAATGGATAAAGAAGATGTGGCACATATATGCAATGGAGTATTACTCAGCCATAAAAAGAAACAAAATTGAGTTATTTGTAGTGAGGTGGATGGACTTAGAGTCTGTCATACAGAGTGAAGTAAGTCAGAAAGAGAAAAACAAGTACCGTATGCTAACACATATATATGGAGTCTAGAAAAAGAAAATGGTTCTGAAGAACCTAGGGTCAGGGTAGGAATAAAGACGCAGACATAGAGAATGGACTTGAGGGCACAGGGAGGGGGAAGGGTAAGCTGGAACGAAGTGAGAGAGTGGCACTGACATAGCTAGTGGGAAGCAGCCGCATAGCACAGGGAGATCAGCTCCGTGCTTTGTGACCTCCTAGAGGGGTGGGATAGGGAGGGTAGGAGGGAGACGCAAGAGGGAGGAGATATGGGGTATATGTACATGTATAGCTGATTCACTTAGTTATAAAGCAGAAACTAACACACCATTGTAAAGCAATTATACTCCAATAAAGATGTTAAAAAATAAATAAAAATAAAAAAGAGACCTATACCACAATGATCGTTGCAGCCCTATTTACAATACCCAGGACATGGAAGCAACCTAAGTGTCCATCGACAGATGAAGGGATATAGAAGATGTGGTACATATATACAATGGAATATTACTACTCAGCCATAAAAAGAAATGAAATTGTTATTTGTAGTGAGGTGGATGGACCTAGAGTCTGTCATACAGAGTGAAGTAAGTCAGAAAGAGAAAAATACTGTATGCTAATACACATATATGGAATCTAAAAAAACAGGGTTCTGATGAACCTAGGGGCAAGACAGGAATAAAGATGCAGACGTACAGAATGGACTTGAGTACACAGGGAGGGGGAGGGATAAGCTGGGACGAAGTGAGAGAGTAGCACTGACATATATACACTACCAAATGTAAAATAGATAGCTAGTGAGAAGCAGCTGCATCGCACAGGGAGATCACCTAGGTGTTTTGTGACCACCTAGAGGGGTGGGATAGGGAGGGTGGGAGGGAGACGCAAGAGGGCGGGGATATGGGGATATATGTATACATATAGCTGATTCACTTTGTTATACAGCAGAAACTAATACAACACTGTAAAGCAATTATAGTCCAATAAAGATGTTAAAAAAAAAAACCCGGAAATTTCCTCTTCTTTATGTGTTTGATTAAAAATCTATCCACAAAAGTCAAGTAATTCTCCTGGATTTTCAAATTTATAAGCATAACTACTTATAATATTCTTAGAAATTGTTCACTTTTCTTATTTCTAGTATTTTATCTTTTTCCACCCATTTAAAAAAAATTTTTTTTTAATTGGGGTATAGTTGCTTTAAAATGTTGTGCTAGCTCCTGCTGCACAGCAAAGTGAACCGGCCATATGTATACACATATCCCCTCCTTTTTGGATTTCCTTCCCATTTAGGTCACCACAGAGCACTGAGTAGAGTTCCCCATGCTATACAGCAGGTCCTCATTAGTTATTTTATACCTAGGTGTATATATATGTCAATCCCAATCTCCCAAGTCATCCCACCCACCCCTCCCTTTTCCCCCTGGTGTCCACACGTTTGTTCTCTACATCTATGTCTCTATTTCGGCTTTGCAAATAGGTTCATCTGCACCACTTTTATAGATTCCACATATATGTATTAATATATGATATTTGTTTTTCTCTTTCTGGCTTACTTCAATCTATATGACAGTCTCTAGGTCCTCTAATATTTTATCTTTATGTTCTTTTTTCAGACCAGATTTCCCAATTGACTATTATATTGATTTTATTGGTCAAATCTGTATTTTATTTAATTTTTTTTTTATATAAAGTAGATACTACTTTGTCTACTTCTTTTCTTCCTTTTTTTTTTTAAACTTTGGGTTTATTTATTTATTTATTTATGGCTGTGTTGGGTCTTCATTTCTGCGCGAGGGCTTTCTCTAGTTGTGGCAAGTGCGGGCCACTCTTCATCGTGGTGCACAGGCCTCTCATTATCACGGCCTCTCTTGTTGCAGAGCACAGGCTCCAGACGCGCAGGCTCAGTAATTGTGGCTCACGGGCCTAGTTGCTCTGTGGCATGTGGGATCTTCCCAGACCAGGGCTCGAACCCGTGTCCCCTGCATTGGCAGGCAGATTCTCAACCACTGCGCCACCAGGGAAGCCCTAATCTGTATTTTATTGATTTCATTTTGTAATTATTTATTTTTAATACTATTAATTTCTTCTTGCTGGATTTGTTTTCTGGGGAAGAGGGTTATTTGGCCCATCCACCCTACACACACACATACATCTCTCAATAGGAGTCATCTCTATCTTCATTCTTCTATACTGAGAATCTTGGTTCTCAAGGACACAGTTTGTGGCCGAATTAAAAGAAAACACTCATTTGCTTTTTATTTCACATTACACAGTCTCCAAATCATAATACCAATACTACCACCACCAATATGATTATTGAAGATAGTTTTTAAAATATTTTGCACATGATTCCTCCATTCTCCTTCTCATCTGTTTACAGACCATACTTCCTTCTTTTTTTAACCCTCACTAAGTCTTGGTTCTACAAGTATGTGTATAGTACTAACTGTCAGTCCTTATATTAATGTCTCTCTAGTCATTTTGATTCTCTTCCTGAAGATTCCTCAGGAAGAGCCAATGGGAACAATATTCTTCAGTTCTAGCACACTGATAACAGTCTGTGACTTTTATACTTGAAAATCAGTTTGGTTATATGTAAAATATTGGGCTCATGCTTTCTTGAGTATCTTAAATATGGAATTCCATAATAAATTGTGTCTTTTCTCATAAATTCTCTCATAAGAATAGATCTTCTCTCATAAATTTTTACTGTTGAAAAATATAATAATCTGATTTTCCTTCCCTGATTTTGCTTAGAAGCCTGAAGAATTTTTATTTTTCCTTTAAAGTTCAATAATTTTACTAGACTGTGTCTTAGTGTTGGTCTTGCTGTGTCAATGTTCTCAGGCATGTGCTGAGCTCTTTCAAAATGGAGTTCCAAGTCTGTTTTTAATTCAGTTAAATTGTAAGTTTTAGTATCTGTTCTGCTCCCTTGCCATCATTTTTTTCTTCTTTGGGGATTCCTATTATACATATGTTGGATCTCCCCTGCCTGTTTTCAATATGTCAATTTCTATCAAATTCTTCTTACAGCTCCTTTTTATCCCATCTTTAAAAATGTCTTCCTCCTTTTCAACATCTTTCTCTTTCAAAGGTATTATCTGTTGTGTTTATATGCCCTGGTGTTTTCCTTCTAATTTGTTATTTCTAAAATAAATTTTCTTTCAATTCTAATATTTCACAAAGTTCTACCACCTAGCATTTAAAAATTTTTTTTCGTATGCAAACTTGTTTTTTTTTTTAGAAATGCCTTATTCTGATTATAATGTCTTTTGTCTTAATATCTAATGGTTTTCATCTGTTCTGTGGACGTCTTTCTGGTGTGCTTTCATTGTCTATAGGAATGCTATTTGGAGTCCCATTTTTCTTCAGATACTTTGTAAACTTTTGACAACAATCATTTCATATTGTTGATATTTAAATAAAGTTCATTTTCCTGAAGTTTCAGAAGGAGTTTTGGCCTAGAATAGCTATTCTAACTTCACTCTAAAACTCTCTCTTGTTTTTGTACAGTGTTTGAAAATAAAGTTCTTTGTTTTCTGAGATATCTTGATTCTGTTCCTCTCCACCACTTTTATCTGGACCTTCTCTTTTCTTTGTATTCTTCAGGGGATGCTTAATTGTATTGTCAGTTCCTTCTCAAGTGCAGATTGGTCCTGGAAGGCAGCTTTGGTTGGATTTAGAAGTTTCAAGGTCCTCCAGTCCCTTAAGGCTTTATAAAAGACCTCTTTCACTCACCCATTATCAGTGTGTGCAAAACCCCTCCCACTTTCAGCTGGCCCTCCAGGCTTTCCAGTGATTGCCTTTTGGCTATTTTTCAATTCTCACATTCATTTGAAGTTCCACTGCTTCCTTCTTCTTCCTTCATAGACAATAATACACAGGTCTTGGAGCTGTTAGTGGTCTATCCCCAAACTACTGGTGTTTGAGCATTTGTAGAGGGAAACATGCTCAA
This sequence comes from Balaenoptera ricei, assembly GCF_028023285.1. Classification (NCBI taxonomy): domain Eukaryota; kingdom Metazoa; phylum Chordata; class Mammalia; order Artiodactyla; family Balaenopteridae; genus Balaenoptera; species Balaenoptera ricei. The sequence goes on along the minus strand of NC_082648.1, from coordinate 27,642,115 downwards.
CTAATTTTCTTGTAAATGTTGTTCATGGATTTTGGGTTTTCCTATTTTATTTGTTCTGTTTTTATGGGAAAGTCAAACAGGGATTAGGAAACTATTCTACCACTGCTGTCATCTTCCCAGAATCCCCAATACAGAAATTTAACCCACTTTGAAATACTTAGACTAATGTTTAGTTTTATATAAGTTTTTTAATATTATTCAGTCATAAAAAGGAATAAAGTACTGATACATGCTATAATATGGATGAACCGCAGAAACATTATACTAAGTGAAAGAAGTCAGTCACAAAAGACCACATATTATTTGACCCTGTTTACATGAAATGTCCAGAACAAGCAAGAAAGTAGATTAAGTGGCTGCCTAACATTGGGGGCAGAGGAGAGCAGGGAGTGACTGCTAATGGATACAAGCTTTCCTTTTGGGATGATACAATATATAATTAGATTATGGCGATGGTTGCACAACTCTATGGACATGCTAAAAAACATTTAACTATACATTTCACAAATTCCAAAACAATTATAAACAAATGTTAAAAATCATGACTTTATACATTAGAGAACATAAGAATACTTTCATGACTTTGAGATAGAAAGTACAAACTAGAGAAGAAAAGATTGTTAATTCAACTACAGCAAAATTAAAATTTATTTTACTCATACAAAATAATTGGGGGAAAATATTTCTTTTTTTTTTAAATTTTTTAATTTATTTTTTGGCTGCATTGGGTCTTCCTTGCTGTGCACGGGCTTTCTCTCTAGTTGCGGTGAGCAGGGGCTACTCTTCGTTGTGGTGCACGGGCTTCTCATTGCAGTGGCGTCTCTTGTTGCGGAGCATGGGCTCTAGAGTGTGCAGGCTTCAGTAGATGCAGCACGTGGGCTCAGTAGTTGTGGCTCATGGGCTCTAGAGCGCAGGCTCAGTAGTTGTGGTGCATGGGCTTAGTTGCTCCGCGGCATGTGGGATCTTCCCAGACCAGGGTTCGAACCCGTGTCCCCTGCATTGGCAGGTGGATTCCCAACCACTGCACCACCAGGGAAGCCCCGATAATTGGGGGAAAATATTTCTGACTCATGTAACTGACAAAGAATTAGCAACCAAAATGTAAAAGTGACTCCTACAAATCATCAAGAAAAAGATGAATACTATAATAGAATATCATTTACAGAGATATGAACAGAAACTCACAACAGAACCACAAAGAGCCAAGAAATAAGTTGCTCCAACTTATTAGTAATCGGGGAACTGCAATAAAAATGACAATGAAATACCATAAATTTAAAATGTGACAATACAAAGTATAGGTATAAACAAATAAACTCCACTCTGTACATGGGAATGTAAATGGTTACAAACATTCTGAGGAGCAAGTAGAAATATCAAGTAAAAATGAAAATACATATACCCTACAGTCTAGTAATTCCACTACTTGATACTTTAGAGAAATTCTCAAACGTGTACAATGAAGCATTCATAGGAATGTTTCCAGCACTGTTGTTTACTAAAACTGCTATAGCAAACAAGGGCAAACACTCAAATGTTCCTCAAGGAGAGGAGAAATTTTGATATATTCATATACTAGATTACAGCAGTATAAGTGAGCAAACTAGGAATATATATATGTATGTATGGGTAAATCTCACATGTATGATTGTGTAAAAATAACACTGAAGAGGAATATATACTATTTGACATCACTTACTTCAGGTAAGTGTAAAACATGTGAAACAATATATATTACTTATGTTATCTACATATGTACTATATGTAAAATGAAATGCATAGGCGTGATAAACACTAAATTCAGGAAATTGGTTATGTCTCTGTGGGAAGAAGGAAATTTCATCTAGATAGTTAATATTTTTTTTCTTAAACTAGGAAGTAGATTAAATGGTGTCCTAATATTATCCTTTGTACCTTTTCGATATTTTCAATATTTCAAAATAATTTTTAATGCCTCAAATGTGGTACGGGATTTCATATTGATGAGGTATTTAAAGAAGCTCCATTTCCACCACCCTCCCATACCCTAAGCAGACACTTGGTATAGCCACACACAGCTTGGATATAGGTTACAGACTAGTCCCTTTGTCCACCCTGGCCTTCTGTACAAGTGATCTATACTAGCTTAAGTGTCCAACTCTGCTAGAAAGTTCAAAGTACTATATTCAAGCTACAACAGAGATCTGGAAGCAATTCAGGTAATATTTCAATTTTATTTCACAATATCTTGGATGGGAAATGAAGGAATTTTTTAAAAAAAATTTTTCTGTTCTCTCTTGTTCAGTATGTTTCACTGCATTTAAATAATGGTTATAGTATAGATGGATACAGAATTTTATAATCACAATTAATTCCCCTAAGAACTCTAAATTTTAAATATTTCTCCATGGCATCTAACATTTACTGTTGCAGATTGAAAGTCTGATGCCAGTCTGATTCTCTTTCCCTTTTAGGAAATCTTTCTTTCCTCCTTCCTTCTATTTTGACACTTGGAGAATTCTGGGGTTTTGTAAAAGTTTGGATTTCAGAAATTTACCCAGGGTATGTCAATCCTTTCAATATTTGTGCCCAGCAACTGAAATCTGAAGATGTGGGGGACTTCGGCTTACTGTCTGATTATTCTTTGTCCATCCAAGTGTTCTTTCTCAATCAACTATGACAAGGATTTTGACTCTCTTAGCTCTCACCATCAAGTCTCTCATCTCTAATAAATTTCATAACATACGGTTTTGATTTGTCTTTTAATAGATTTCCTCAAGTTGTTTTTTCTATTTCATAAATTAGGCTTTCAACAATGTCAGTGTGACTGTTGTTCCCCATCACCCCCACCCACTATGCTGTTTTGTTCTTCCTTCTTAAATATGTCACAAAAATACTTTTTAAATTTCTCTCCTAAATTCTGTATTAACCTCATTTTGTTACTGTGATTATCTACCTTAGTCTCCTCCTTTATGGCTACTGATTTTCAGTTAGTTGTACACTTTTATGTATCTACATATAGGTTTTTTTAAGACGGGTTATTGTGGACTGAACTGCATCTCTCCAAAATTCGTATAATGAAGCTCTAACCCCCTTAGAAGGTGTACCTCATACCTCAATATGTGACCATATTTGGAGACAATCTTCAAGTAGGTGATTAAGTTAAAACAAGGTGATTAGGGTGGGCCCTAGTCCAATCTGACTGGTGTCCTTACTAAAAAAGAAAATTTTGGGACAACAGAGAGACATTAGGGATGTGACACAGAGATGAAAGAGCATGTGAGGACACAGAGAGAAAGCAGCCATCTGCAAGCCAAGGAGAGAGGCCTCAAAAGAAACCAAACCTGCCTACATCTTGATATTGGACTTCTAGTCTCCAGAACTGTAAGAAAATAAATTTCTGTTGCTTCTGTGCACATGTTGTTTATGTGCCACCCAGTCTTGTGTGGTATTTTGTTATGGCAGCCCTAGCAAACTAACAAACATGGGTTACAAACTTAACTGCCCCCACAAACAAAGCAGATAACCTGAATGGGTAAATCAACTCAGACTTCAGTCAAAATGACATCAGATTGTATTCTTCTGACATTCTGTTTGCGTATTAAAAATATAAGATCTCACATCTCACAAAATAAAAGAATGTCTCTCAGGAATAGTAAAAATATAAGAATATTTTCCAGATAGTCTTTAACTTTCCCCTTTTCATAGAAACATGGAAACATGTTAACGTTTCATTGCCCTCTTCAAACTATAAAAAAGAGCAACACATATATTATGATAAGGAAGGAAGGCTAACTAAATACAGCCTGACCCATCTAAAGCAGGCATTTTTCAAATCCATTGTAAATGTGGGTGTAGTGTTATCAGATTTTCTGATTCTTTTAAAGGAAAAACCAGAAACCTGGCCCTTTCCATTAAATCCACCAATTTTTAAACATTGGCAACTCTTCCTTTTTTTTTTTTTTAAACATATTGTGTGTATCAGTTCCAATCAAGATGGCAACATAGGAGGATCCTGAACTCACCTCCTACCGTGGACACACAGAATTTACAGCTAGAAATGGAACAACTCCCTCTGAAAGAAACTAAAAAATTAGCTGAGCAACTCATACATATCAGGCAAATGACAAAAAACCATAACAAAACAGGCTGGAGAGGCTAAGACACAATCTCACCATAAACCTCAACCCACGTGTAGTGACCCACAATTGCGAGGGAACTCACAACACCTGCAAGACTTGGAGAGGTGGCTGTTTATTCTAACGCATACAAACCAACACAGAGAGTCAAGGAAAATAAAGAAACAGAGGAATATATTCCAAACAAAAGAACAAGGTAAAAGTTCAGGAAAAAACTTTAATGAAAGGGAGATAATATATCTGATAAAGTTCAAATTAACAGTCATAAAAATGCTAAACAAGTTCAAAAAAGTGAATGAACAAAGAGAGACTTTCAACAGAAAGAAAATACAAGAAAGTACCAAACAGAGGTTCAACAGCAGACTACATGAAGCAAAGGGTCAGTGAACTTGAAGAGAGGGCACTGGAACTCATCTAATCAGCAGTAAAAAGACAGTTCAAGGGACTTATAGGACAACATCAAGTGGACCAACATTCACATTATAGGAGTTTCAGAAGAAGAAAAAGAGAAAGGGGTAGAAAACTTATTTGAAGAAATAACGGCTGAAAATGTCCCTAACCCAGGGAAAGTAACATTCAGATCCAGGAAGTTCAGAGAGTTCCAAAAAAGATGAACCCAAAGAGACCCACACCATTTATAATTAAAATGTCAAAAGTTAAAGACAAGGAGAGAATTTTAAAAGCAACAGCAGAAAAACAACTTGTTATGTATAAGGAAAATCCCCCATAAAATCATCAGCAGATTTTTGGATAGAAACATTGCAGTCCAGAAGGGAATGACTGGCATGACATATTCAAAGTGCTGAAAGAAAAAAAACTGCCAACCAAGAAATCTCTACCCAGAAAAGTTGTCCTTCACTATGGAAGGAGAGATAAGAGTTTTCCAGACAAGCAAAAGCTTGTCATCACCACTAGACTAGCCTTACAGGAAATGTTAAAGGGATTCCTTTAAGCTGAAACGAAAGACAGCTAATTAGTAACAGGGAAACATTAAACTATAAACTTCACTAGTAAAGATAAATATGTAGGGCTTCCCTGGTGGCACAGTGGTTGAGAATCTGCCTGCCAATGCAGGGGACACGGGTTCGAGCCCTGGTCTGGGAAGATCCCACATGCCGTGGAGCAACTGGGCCCATGAGCCACAATTACTGAGCCTGCGCATCTGGAGCCTGTGCTCCACAACAAGAGAGGCCGCGATAGTGAGAGGCCCGCACACCGCGATGAAGAGCGGCCCCCGCTTGCTGCAACTAGAGAAAGCCCTCGCACAGAAACGAAGACCCAACACAGCCAAAAATAAATAAATAAATAAATAAATAAATAAATAAGATAAATATGTAGTAAAATTCAGAATAATCTAATATAAAGACGGTAGGTTAATCACTTATAAATCCAGTATGAAGAGTAAAAGACAAAAGTAGTAAAAATAATTATAACTGCAGTACTTGTTAATAGATACATAAGATTAGAAAGATGAAAGTTAAAACATCGAAAACATAAAATGTGCAAGGTAGGGGAGTAAAATGTAGAGCTTTAGAATGCACTGTACTGATGTTATCAACTTAAAATAGACTGTTATAAATAAAGGCTGGTTTAAGTAAGCCTCATGGTAACCATGAACCAAAAACCTATAGTAGAAATGTAAAAGATAAAGAAAAGGAATCTAAAAATACCACTACAGAAAATCATCAAATCACAAAGAAAAAGAATAAGAGGAGAAAAAAACAAAGGAGTTACACAACAGCCAGAAAAAAATTAACAAAGTGGCAATAAGCATTTACATACCCATCAAAAATTACTTCAGCTGTAAATGGGCTAAATTCTCCAAATAAAAGATATAGAGTACCCTGAAAGGATTAAAAAAAAAAAAAAAAAAAACAAGAGCCAACTCTACACAGCCTACAAGAGACTCACTTCAAATGTAAGGAAACACACACACTGAAAGTGAAAGGATGGAAAAAGATATTCCCATTCAAATGGAAACCAAAGAAAGCTGGGGTGGCCATACTTACATCAGACAAAATAGACTTTAAAACAAAGATTACATTAAGAGAAAAAAAGGAATTATATAATGAAAAAGGGGTCAATCTAACAAGAGGATATAACATTTGCAAATATTTGTGCACGCAATATAGGAGCACAAAATATATAAAGCAAACATTAACAGGCATGTAGGGAGAAGTACACAGCAATACAATAAGAGTAGGGAACCTTCATAGATCATACAGATAGAAAATCAATCAACATTGGCTTTAAATGACATGTTAGACCAGATGGACTATACATATACAGAACATTCCACCCAAAAGCAACAGAGTACACATTCTTCTCAAGCACACATGGAACATTATTCAGGATACATCACATGTTAGGCCACAGGACAAGTCTTAATAAATTTAAGAAAACTGAAATCGTATAAAGCACCTTTTCCAACCATCATGGTATGAAATTAGAAATCAATTTTAAGAAGAAAACTGGAAAATTCATGGGACTAAACAGTATGCTACTGAACAACCAATGGATGAAAGAAGAAGTCAAAACAGAAATCAAAAAATATCTTGAGACAAATGAAAATAGAAAAACCACATACCAGAACTTATGGAATGCAGCAAAAGTAGTTTTTAGAGGGAAGTTCACAGCAATAAATGTCTACATGTAGAAACAAGAAAGATCTCAAATAAAGAAACTAACTTTACACCTCTAGGAACTATTAAAAAACAAACAAAGCAAGCCCAAAGTTAGTAGTAAAGGAAGGATATATCAAAGATCAGATCAGATATTAATGAGATAGAGACTAAAAAAAAACAATTAGAAAAGATCACTGAAACTAAGAGTTGGTTCTTTAAAATGATAAAATGGACATACATTTAGCTAGACTCGCCAAGGAAAACAGAGGACTCAAATAAATAAAATGAGAAATGAAAGAGAGGTCACAACGGATACCACAAAACTACAAAAGATCATGAGAAACTAGCATGAAAAATTATACACCAAAAAGTTGGACAAAATAGACAAATTCCTATCATACAACCTACCAAGGCTGATTCATGAAGAAAAAGAAAATCTAAACATACCAATTACTAGCAAGGAGACTGAATCAGTAATTAAAACCACCCAACAAACAACAGTCTAGGAGCAGACAACTTCACCGGTGAATCCAAACACTCAAAGAAGAATTAACACCACTCCTTCCCAAACTCTTCCAAAAAAGAAGAGGAGGGAACAATTCCAAACTCATTTTACAAGGCCAGCATTACCCTGATACCAAAACCAGACAAGGACACGACAAGAAAAGAAAATTACAGGCCGATATCCCTCACGAACATAGGTGCAAAAATCCTCAACAAAATTATAGCAAACTGAATTCAACAATACATTAAAGGGATCACACACCATGATCGAGTGGGATTTATTCCAGGTATGCAAGGATGACTCAACATCTGCAAATGAATGTTATACATCACATTAACAAAATGAAGGGAACTTCCCTGGCGGCACACTAGTTAAGAATCCACCTGCCAATGCAGGGGACACGGGTTCGATCCCTTGTCCAGGAAGATACCACATGCTGCGGAGCAACTAAGCCTGTGCACCACAACTACTGAGCCTGTGCTCTAGAGTCTGTGAGCCACAACTACTGAGCCCACATGCCACAACAACTGAAGCCCATGCGCCTAGAGACTGTGCTCGTCAACAAGAAAAGCCACTGCAATGAGAAACCCATGCACCTCAATGAAGAGTAGCCCCCATTCGCCTCAACTAGAGAAAGCCCGCGTGCAGCAGTGAAGACCCAACGCAGCCAAAAAAAACAAACAAACAAAATGAAGGATACAAATCAGATGATTATCTTAATAGATGCAGGAAATTCATTTGACAAAATTCAACATCCATTCATGATAAAAAAAAAAAACTCTCAACAAAGTGAGTAAAAGAGGGAACATACCTCAACATGATAAAGACCACATATGACAAGCCCACAACTACTCAATGGTGAAAAGCTGAAAGCTTTTCCTCTAAGATTAGAAAAAAGACAAGGGTGCCCACTCCTGCCACTTCTATTCAACATAATATTGGAAGTTCTAGCCAGAGCACTAGGTAAGAAAAAGAAAAGGCATCTAAGTCAGAAAGGAAAAATAAAACTGTTACTATTTGCCAATAACATGATATTATGTGTAGAAAACCCTAAAGACTCCACAAAAAAACTGTTAGAACTAATCAACGAATTCAGTAAAGTTGTAGGATACAAAATCAATATGCAAAAGTAGGTTGTGTTTCTATACCGTAATAACAAACTATCAGAAAGAGAAATTAAGAAAATGATCCCATTTAGATTGCATCAAAAGAATAAAATACCTAAGAATAAATTTAACCAAGAAGGTTAACCAAGACCTGTACACTGAAAACTATAGAATACTGATGAAAGAAATTGAAGACACAAATAAATGGAAAGGTATTCTGTGCTCATGGATTGAAAGAATCAAGATTGTTAAAATGTCCATACTAACCAAAGCAATCTACAAATTCAATACAATGCCTATCAAAATTCCAATGGCATTTTTCAAAGAAACAGAGCAAATAATCCTAAAATTTGTGTGGAACCACATAAATAAATAAATAGCCAAAGCAATCGTGAGAACAAAGAACAAAGCTAGAGGCATCATGCTTCCTGATTTCAAACTGTTAAAAAGCTATAATAATCTGGGAGTTCCCTGGTGGCCTAGTGGTTAGGATTCTGGGCTTTCACTGTCATGGCCCGGGTTCAATCCCTGGTCAGGGAATTGAGAGCCCACAAGCCACGTGGCACGGCCAAGAAAAAAAAAGCTAATAGTATGGTACTGGCATAAAAACAGACACATAGACCAATGGAACAGAGAGCTCAGAAATAAACCTACGCATATAGGGACAATTAATTTACAACAAAGAGGTCAAGAATATAAAATGGGGAAAGGACAGTCTCTTCAATAAATGGTGTTGGGAAACTGGACAGCCCACATGCAAAAGCATGATCTGGACCACTATCTTACACTATATCAAAAAAAAACAAAAAGTCAGCTGAAAATGCGTTAAAAACTTGAATATAAGCCCCAAAAATATAAAACTCCTAGAAGACAAAAACATAGGTTGTAAGCTCCTTGACACTGGTTTGGGTGATGATTTTTTGGATTTGACACCAAATCAAAGCTAAGTAAAAATAAACAAGGGGGAGTACATCAAACTAAAAAGCTTCTGCACTGCAAAGAAAACCATCAACAAAGTGAAAAAGCAACCAATGGAATGGGAAAAAATATTTTCAAACCACTTATCCAATAAGGGGCTAACATACAAAATATACAAAGAACTCAGACAACTCAATAGCAAAAAACAAAAAACAACACACACACACACACACAAATAACCTGATTTAAAAATGAACTTAAGGGAATTCCCTGGTGGTCCAGTGGTTAGAACTCCCGGCTTTCACTGCCGAGGGCCCAGGTTTGATCCCTGGTCGGGGAACTTAAGATCCCACAAGCTGCACGGCCAAAATAAATAAATAAATAAAAATTAAAATAAAAATGAACTTAGGACCCAAGTAGCCATTTTTCCAAAGAAGACATACAAATGGCCAACAGGTACATGAAAAGATGCTCAACATCACTAATCACCCGGGAAATGCAAATCAAGGCCACAATGAGATATCACCTCACACCTGTTATAATGGCTATTACTAAAAAGACAAGAAATAAGTGTTGTTGAGGATGTGGAGGAAAGGAAACCCTCATACACTGTTGGTGGGAATGTATATTGGTGCAGCCACTATAAAAAACAGTATGGAGGTTCCTCTAAAAATTAAAAATAGAGCTACCATATGATCCAGCAATTCCACATCTGGGTACTTATTTGAAGGAAACAAAAACACTAAATTGAAAAGATATATGCATCCCTATGTTCACCGCAGCATTATTTCAAAAAGCCAAGAAATGGAAATAACCTAAAAGTCCACCAGTGGATGAATAAAGTAAATGTGGTGTGTACATCATGCACACACACACACACACACACACACACACACACACACAGGAATATCATTCAGCCATAAAAAAAGAAGGAAATCCTGCTATGTGCAACAACATAAATGGACCTTGCTAAGTAAAATAAGTCAGACAGAGAAAAGCAAATACCGCATGATCTCATTTATATGTGGAATCTAAAACAAAAACAAAACAAACAAACAGCAAAAAAAACAAACTCATAAATACAGAGAACAGACTGGTGGTTGCCAGAGGTGGGGGGTGGGTGAAATGGGTACAATCTTCCAGTTATAAAATAAGTCCTGGAGATGTAATATATAGCATAGTGACTATAGATAATAATACTGTGGTGTATATTTGAAAGTTACTAAGAGAGTAAATCTTAATAGTTCTCGTCATAAGAAAAAGAATTGTGGGACTTCCCTGGTGGTCCAGTGGTAAAGAATCCACCTTCTAACGCAGAGGATGTGGGTTCGATCCCTGGTCAGGGAACTAAGATCCCACATTCCACAGGTCAACTAAGCCCACACGCCACAACTACCAAGCTCACGCATCTCAGCTAGAGAGCCTGTGTGCCACAAACTACAGAGCTCACACACTATGGAACCCATGCACCACAACTATACAGCCCTCGTGCCCTGGAGCCTGTGCACCACACTAGAGAGAGAAAACCCGCACGCCACAACTAGAGAGAAGCCCGCGCACTGCAACCAAAAAAAAAATTAAAATAAAAGAATTGTAACTATGTGTGGTGATGGACTACTAGACTTATTGGTACTCTAGACTTATTGGCATTCTAGACTTATTGTGGTGATTGTTTCCCAATGTTTAGACTTTTCAAATCATTATGTTATACAACTGAAACTAATATGTCAATTATATCACAATTTTTAAAAAATTTTATGTGTCAACACACATAGACCAAACAAAACATGTCTGTGCACTCCCAATTTTTACCTCAGTATTCTAAATGGCCATAGGTTTCTTCAACAATTGTTTAGATCAGTGCTTGTTTCTCCCTGGTGATTTAAACACTCCAGGTCTGCATTCTTTCCAGGAAGGTGAGTGGCTACAGCAGTTCCGAAGTGGCAAAAATCAGTCGGCATGCTCTGAAAATAGGGCTCTCTTGGCACTGCAACGTCTTCTGCTTTTTTCATCTCCACATACTCCCCAAATCAATTCAATATCCTGTTTATTTAGGGGCTAAAAATTTGTGTGTATGTTTTCAGTGTCATCTTTTAGTTTCTTCCAAATTGCATTGTACTGAGATTTATAGTGTTTTGAATTTAGATTTTGAGATGGAGCCTTAACGTTTTGTCATATTTTTAGCTCTTTGTGATACCTAACATCAACTGGGAGCAGGGAGTTGTATTCTTTTGATGCAATTGAAAATGGGGTCATTGTAAATATTCATGAATGCCACATTAACCAAGGCTGATTCAGTTTTTCACTTCTAAATGTTTACTTTTCATTGTACAAAGCAGATCTCTCAATTATTTATTTTGATATTAATATAAGAGATAAAGATGTACATTTCCTAATTTTTTAACTTTTTATTTTGAAGTAGTTTTAGATTTACAGTTTCTTTAATATTTGTCTTTTTTTTTTAAATTTATTTTATTTATTTTTGGCTGCTTTGGGTCTTTGCTGCCACACACGGGCTTTCTCTAGTTGCGGCGAGCAGGGGCTACTCTTCGTTGTGGTGCGTGGACTTCTCATTGTGGTGGCTTCTTTTGTTGCGGAGCACGGGCTCTAGGCACACGGGCTCAGTAGTTGTGGCACGCGGGTTCTAGAGCGCAGGCTCAGTAGTTGTGGCGCACAGGCTTAGCTGCTCCGCGGCATGTGGGATCTTCCCAGACCAGGGATCGAACCCATGTCCCCTGTATATTAAGGGGCTAAAAATCTGTGTGTATTGGCAGGCGGATTCTTAACCACTATGTCACCAGGGAAGTCCCTGTCTTACTTATTTTAAATAAAATATTTCTGAGTATCCTTAGAAATATTAACTTAATGGTATTTTAAATAAATAAACTAACAAGTTTTTACTACAGAGCTCAAACACTCCACCTATTGGCAAAATATACATCTAAAATTTAAACCACTTCAATTATTCAGGATCCAAACTTGCTAAAATGCTAGAGACCTAACAGTCCTTAGGGAGGAATTTTTTTTCTTGGTTATAAAATACAGGCCCAGTTCTATCTGGAACATAAATTAAAAGAGTGAGATCCGGATACCTGAAAAGCAAAAGTAATATCCATAAAAATCCCCACTTTTTCCATAAAAGCAGGAAAACATGGGGAAAGTGACATGAATCTACATATTAAAGAACTCAACTCCACCATGCAGGATAAACACAAAGAGATCAACATGGAGACAAATAATAATCAAACTGTTAAAAGACAAACACAAACACTGAAAGCAGCAAGGGAGAAGCAGAGAATCAATTCAAATACAAGAGATCCTCAATAAGACCAATAATAACACAATAGATTTCTCACCAGAAATCTTGGAAGCCAGAGGCAATAGCATGACTTATTTAAAGATCAGAAAGAAAAAAACCTATCAACCAAGAATTCTAGATCTGATTTAATATTTAGATGGCAATACTCCCCAAAGCAATGTACAGATTCAATACAATCCCTACCAAAATCCCAACAACCTCGTTTGCATAAATGGAAATACTAATTCTAAAACTGCTATGGAATGAATGGCAGGGGACTCCTAACTGCAAAAACAATCTTGAAAAAAAAGAACAAAGTTGGAAGACTCATACTTTCTGGTTTCAAAATATACCACAAAGCTACAGTAATCAAAACTGTGTGTGGTACTGGCATAAGAACAGACCTATAGACCAATGGAAAATAACTGAGAGTCCAGAAATAAACCTATACATCTATAGTCAACTGATTTTCAACAATAGAGCCAAGACCATTCAATGGGGGAAAGAATGGTCTCCAACAAATAGTCCTGGATCAACTGGACAGGCACATGGGAAAGAATGAAGGTGAACCCCTACTTCATACCAAAGACAAAAATTTACCCAAAATGGATCAAAACCCTAAATGTAAGAGCTGAAACTAGAAGAAAACACAAAATAATAATAAATTTTCATGACCTTGGATTTGATAATGTGTTAGATATGATACCAAAATCACAAGCAACAAAAGAAAAAATAGATAAATTGGACTTTATCAAACTTTAAAACTTTTGTGCATCAAAGGACATGATCATGAAAGTAAAAAGACAACCTACAGAATGGGAGAAAATATGTGCAAATCATATACTGATAATGGTCTGGTATCTAAAATATATAAAAAACTCTTACAACTCAACAATAAAAAGACAAATAACCCCAACAAGCACCTAAAAAGATATTCACATAATTAGTCATTAGGGAAATACAAATCAAAATCATAATGAGATACCACTTCACATTCTCATGAGGATAGCTATAATAAAAAACACAATGACAAGTTTTGACAAGGATATAAAGAATTGGAACCCTAGTATGTTGCTGGGGTAATGTAAAATGGTACAGCCACTGTGAAAAAGTTTGGTGGTTCCTCAAAAAGTTAAACATAGAATTACCATATGACCCAGCATTTCACTTGTAGGTATATACCCAAAAGAACTGAAAAGAGGTATTCAAATACTTGTACACAAATATTCACAGCAGCATTACTCACAACAACCAAAATATAGAAACAATCCAAATATCCATCAATAGATGAATGATAAAACATGGTATGTATACACAATAGAATATTAGTCAGCAATTAAAAGGAAGTGCTGATACATGCTACAATATGAATGAACCATGTTATACTAAGTGAAAGAAGTCAAACATAAATGGCCACATATTGTATGATTCTGTTTCTATAAAATATCCAGAATAGGTAAATCTATAAAGAAGGAAAGAAGATTGGTGGTTGCCAGGGACTAGGGGGGAAAGGAGAATTACAAAATGACTGCTTAATGGATACAGAGTTTTCTTTGGGGGTGATGAAAATGTTTTGGACCTAGAAAGAGGTGGTGGTTGCACAACATTATGAATGTACTAAATGCCACGGAATTGTACACTTTAAAATGACTAATTTTTATGTTATATAAATTTCACCTCAGTGCTTTAAAAAAATTTTTTTTTCAAGTAAGCAGCACATGATCTACACAGAGAAAACTAGTAAAAAAGAAAAGGAGGGCTTCCCTGGTGGCGCAGTGGTTAAGAATCTGCCTGCCAATGCAGGGAACATGGGTTCGAGCTCTGGTCTGGGAAGATCCCACATGCCACGCAGCAACTAAGCCTGTGAGCCACAAGTACTGAGCCTGCGCATCTGGAGCCTGTGCTCCGCAATGGGAGAGGCCACGACAGTGAGAGACCCGCGCATGGCGATGAAGAGTGGCCCCCACTCGCCACAACTGGAGAAAGCCCTCGCACAGAAACGAAGACCCAAAACAGCCAAAAATTAATTAATTAATTAATTAATTAATTTAAAAAAAAAAAAAGAAAAGGAAAGGGAAAAACATAAGTTTACTTAAGAGTACTCACAAGAAAACACTGAAGGAATGAAACTAAGATCAATATTTGGCACCAAATTACTAAACTTAATGAAGCCACCTCTACAAACACAAGACAAATGTAGGCATATCAGGCAGGAGAGAGCAAGATTTCAGAAGGAGCTAATAAAATGTAGATAACAGTGCTGCAGAATACAGGAGGAGGGGATGTGTGTGTGTGGGCTTTTTTTAAAATAAAGAATTCCAGAATGATTTAGCACTTTCTAAAAAAGACAATAACAAGAGTTGGTGAGGGTGTATAGAAACTGAAACCCTCATATACCTGATAGAGGTTTGTAAAATGGTGCAGCCACTGTGGAAAAGTGTGCAGTTCTTTAAAAAGTTAAATAAGAGTTACCAAATGAACCAGCAATTCTACTCCTAGGTACAGATGACCCCTGAACAGCACAGGTGGTTAGAGGCACTGACTCCAGTGTGGTCAAAAATCTGCATATAATTATACAGATGGCCCTCTGGAGCCACAGTTCCACATCCACAGGTTCAACCAACCACAGATCATGTAGTAGCGCAGTATTCATTGAAAAAAATCTTCATATAAGTGGGTAGTACTGTAGTATTTACTGAAAAATATCTGCATGTAAGTGGACCTGTGCAGTTCAAAAACATATTGCTCAAGTGTCAACTATACCTATCCAAGAGAATTGAAAACATATGTTCACACAAAAACTTGTAAACGAATGTTCATGACAGCATCATTCAATATAGCTAAAAAGTGGAAATAACCCAAATGTCCATCAACTAATGAATGGATAAACAAACTGTGGCATATCTATACAAGGGAATATTATTCATCCATAAAAAGTAATGAAGTATTAATACATGCTACAACATGGATGATCCTAAAAAACAGAGCAAAAGAAGCCAGACACAAAAGGCCACATATTGTATGATTCCATTTATATGAAATGTCCAGAATAGGCAAATCCATAGAGACAGAAATCAGTGGTTGCCAGGGGGGAGGGGTGGTGGGGGTGGGCAAAATGGGGAGTGACTACTAATGGATATGGAGTTTCTTTCTGGGGTAATGAAAATGCTCTGGAATTAGACAGTGGCAATGGTTGCATAACCTTGTGAATATACTAAAACCCACTGAATTGAACACTTTATAATGTTGGGGTTTATGTTATATGAATTATATTTTAATTTTTTAAATGTTAAATTTGAACAGTTGGTTTGCAGATTGGTCATTTAAAATCCAAGATTCCTTTTCCTTCTGTATTTGTCTGAATTACTGAAAGTGGAGTGCAGAAATTACCAAAATAAAAGGCAAAGTGAAAAGCACAGGGCTTCCCTGCTGGCGCAGTGGTTAAGAATCCTCCTGCCAACGCAGGGGACACGGGTTCGAGCCCTAGTCCGGGAAGATCCCACATGCCACGGAGCAACTAAGCCCGTGCGCCACAACTACTGAGGCTGCGCTCTAGAGCCCGCAAGCCACACTACTGAGCCCGCACACCTAGAGCCCATGCTCTGCAACAAGAGAAGCCACCACAATGAGAAGCCCAAGCACCACAACGAAGAGTAGCCCCCGCTTACCTCAACTAGAGAAAAGCCCGCGCGTAGCAACAAAGACCCAGTGCAGCCAAAAATAAAATAAACAATTTTTTTTTTTAAAAAGCACAATACTAGCAGCACTGAGCCAGAGTCTCAGGTTAATGTCATCTGTATTGAGATTCCTATATTAGGTTGTGGTTTGGATTACATACCTGGAGGGCTCCCCCTTCCAGTTCTCAACTTAAGAAACAGTGATTAAATTTCCCAATTTGAGTCACAAATGTCATTGAAATCTTATCTCCTTCTCCACCTGCAAAGTACACCAAGGTCTAAAAGTATCAACCTTGTCTCTCCCCATTTTCTGTTCTTTCCACACAGAGGATCTCGGCTAGAGAAAAAGGAAAGCAATTTATTCAGCTAAATCATAAAAACTGTGAATGATCAACAGCTGTAAATATCTCTCTCCTCAACTTCTCCAACTCTCTGGTCCCCAAAACAGTATTATTTGGGCAATTTAAGAAATCAAAGTTTAAAATATTTAGGGGTCAGCAAAGGTTGCCTGGAAGTTGATACTTTGGAGCAAGAATGCCACCAAAACCAAGCTACTACTTAACAGCAGTATGCCCTTAGACTAGGCTTCCCTGCTTTTTCCAGTTTCATGCACGATAAAATCAAAGACTCACTAATATACTATATACATCTATGAACCATCTGCATCAGAATCGGCTATCGTGTCTGGAGCACCCCAGACTTATAAAATCAAAATCTTTGGGGATGGGGTCCAGGAAACTTATTTTCAAAGTAATTCTTATATACACTCAAGTTTGAGAATCACTGTTATAAAAAGTTCCCAGAAATGGGACCTGTAGCCATTTAAAGTACAGGTAAAGTGTAAGACAGAGACATGATCACTGCCACTGAGAAATTTACCAGTTGAACTACGTACAGAATATTTACTACATCTGGAACTCACTCACTGTACACTACTCCATTAAATATGAATGTGAGGTGCTGTATATATACATGTTACACAACATTAAATAGCCTAGATGACAAAGTAGTGTTGTACTTGTATTCAAATCAAGAGGTTTTTTTCCAACATATTGAGGAAACTATGGGAGAAAAGACATTGCTTCTATTCTTATTTATTTCTTCTGTACCTGAATAATAAAGGACTGAATTTCAGCTAATAAGGACATGAATGGAGATAACCCTCATTAAATCAAGTCTAAAAACTGAATATTTCCCTTCAGAGTAATTCCAAACATCAACATGCAAAAGTGGCATATAATTATCACTACTAGGATGGTTTTTGCTGGCATATGTTAATACCTTTCACAATGGTGAAATCTTTACTTTTCTACCCTGTCCCCTCCCCAATTTTGCAAACAGGTGTACTCACTGAAATAAATTCTATTTCATGTAAGAAAAATCCTTCTTGATTTTAAACTATTTATGCTGACACACTATAGCTCTGATTCTTTTACTGCTTCATGCTTAAAAAGCATTGAGACTCTCTTAAAAGTATATGGAAAGTTTCTGGTCTACAGCTAGGAAACACTTCCAAATTACTAGCCAAGAAGATTTAATTTATATCATCTCCTCTAATTTTATTTACAAAAACAGATCGGTTTTGATGATAAAAGCCCCAGTGTTTTAAAAATACTATCTAGTAACTCATTCAAAGTATTTATGGAGCATTTCCTACATACCCCAGACTGTTCCAAGAGCTAGGAATAGGAACACAGCAGTAAACAAAATATACTCAAAAAATATATTTCTCATAATTTATTATGTTGATGATCCAGAGTCTCTAGTCATTACAAATATTAAGGCAGGATTGGGCAGAATCTATACCAATCCCATGGCCAACCAAGGAAATGTGTTTCTGAAATAATTTCTATTGCTTTAACTATTTAAAAGTCCCTCCCGCCCACCTTAGGATGTCTATGGTTTCCAAGGTTTCCAGTGTCTGGACATACTCTATTATATTTTTAACATTAAGTTCCCTCTCAAAATAGTTACACCCTACACATCAATTTTGTAGCAAGATGTAGCGATGAACCTCGTAGAAAGTGAGGAAACCGTCCCCTTTCCAATAGAAAACATCATTAAAAAAGGAAAGCACTTAAAATCAATATACTAAGTAATCTCTAAAATGCGTTTCTCTGAACTCTAATTTTAAAAGGCCTATGGTTGATTACTCTTCAACCAAGAAAAGCAGCAGGCAGAAAAAATGAAACTTATACTTCTCTGTCACTTCTAGAAATAACATTTATTTCTTCAATATTTCCGCATATAAAAATGTGTTATCTATAAGAAATGCCAACATGAAAGGACCAGAGAACCTTGATGCCCAATTTAGATGGAGGACAAAAACCACAGCCTACGCAGAAAAATTGGATACCCCTCCTAACACCCGCAAACTCCAAGTACAAGTTGGTTTGGGGTTTTTTTTGTTTTTAACTGCTTCGGCGTTCTCGAAACCTGGATTACACTGCAGGAAAACACTCAGGTGCACACAGTAGCGGCCTTCTCGGCCCCGACTCCTCAGTTCCAAAACTGACTCCGCAGCCCCTGAGCAAGGCAAGGAGGGAAATAAAACACCCCGCCGCCCTGAAACCAATCAAGAAGGGGCTACCCGCCCCGCGCGCCCAGTGCGGCCCCGAGTGCCCCGCGCGTCCCCCAGGCGCCCTTGGAAGCAGCGGCCCGCGGGCGAAGCCGCGCCCGGTCCCGACGGACTCCAGTTCGGACGGCCCGCCCGTCCGTCCCGCCCCCGGGACCCGCCGGACCTCCGCGCCGGCTCCGCCCCTCGCCTCCGGGCCAGGCCCTGGACTCCCAGCCCCAGTGGAACGCAGCCCCGGGCTCCCAGGCGCAACAGCGCCCTCCTTCCACAGGCCGCGACGGCCAGTCTGGGAGCAAGCGCTGCCACAGTCCCGTCCAGGCCCGCGCCCCGGGCTCTGGCCTGGGCGGAAGCCACCCTCGTCTCTCACCTGCGTTCCCACCACCACGATCTGAGGCAACTGGATGATGTCGGCGCCCACCGTGTTGAATACGTCCTGGAGCTTGTTGATTACAGGAATTAGCGCCTCCATAACTCGGAAAATACCGAACCCCCGCCCGGCCGGCCGCGGCAATGAATGGGGCCGGGACCCAGAGTCCGCCTCCTTCCTCCTCTCCTCCGCCCTCTCCTAGGGAGCCAGCACCCATTGGACCCCGCCCCCCCGCTACCTGCCCCCTCCCGACAGGCCATGCGCCAAGAGGGAGGTGTGGGGAAACAAAGGCTGCCGGGAGTTGTAGTTCTGACATGGAGGACCGCTGGGGCCTACAGCTTCCAGAAGGCTGCGCGGCGCGGGTGAGTGGCCTACGAGGAGAGAGAGCTGCTTGGGGCGAGGATGCTTCCTTGGCTCCTGTCAAAAGATTAGGGAGCGAGGCCCAGAGAGTCGGAAGGAAGAGATACATTTATGCCTATCCTCGAGGCAAAACCAGTGTGAAAATTCCGGATAGGAATATGTGTTAAGTATAACGGAGTCTCTTGGTATCCAGGACGTCATTTCCTGATAAGGACACTTTCTCAAGTAGGGTGAGTTAGAAAGGCTTAGAGAAGAGCTCCATAGCCTCAGACACCCTAGCTACGTACGAAAGGTCTGTAGGCTGATACTAAAAGATGTGAGGTGCTGTTTTGCAACAATGCAAAACCAGCTCAGGTTAGAACACGAGGGTTCTCCAGGATGTTAAAATGTGTTTAGAAAGAATCTGAAAGTGTCAGAGTTTTAGAGGGCAAGGGCTGGGCCCTCATTCTCTATATTCTATATAAGCCTTTATTCACTGTGGCCTGATTCCTGGCAAAGTGGAGAGCTGATAACTGCCTTCCTAGCTGTTTGCTAAGTGTGCTTACTGTTCTATTCCTAAATGTTTTTCTTTTTAGACAGATAGTATCTCTCCTCCACTGTGAACCTCCAAAGGTTTCCTCTCTCAAAATAAAAAAAGGTGACATCTGAGCAAAGATCCAAAGTAAGGGAGGAGAAAGACCCCTTCCCTACTTGATTTTTTTTCCATAGTGTGTATCTCCATCTAACATGCTATATACTGAACTTGTTTACCCTCTCTCTCTTCTAGATTATCAGCTCCTAGATGCCAGGGACTTTTTGACTGTTTAATTCACTGATGCATCCCTAGCCCCTGGAAAGGGACAAACAAGATAGTCCCAAACTCAGTACACTCTGAGTTTACAATCTAACAGAGGATGACACCATTATAGACAAACGGGTAAAGTGCTATGACTGGGTTTATTATGGAGTGCTTTTTCTAGTCTGAGAGGGGAGTGAAAGTTCAAGCAAGACTTCCTAGAAGTCACTAGATATAATCTCCTTGAGAGTGAGGACTACCTCCAGTAGTGCAAGTTGTGCCTTGCACAACTTCACTGGGTACCATTAACCTGCACAGCCATACACAGTGGCCCTGGGGAATATGCTTGATTTGTTCAACAGAACACATGACAGACACTCAATAAATACTTATTTATTTATTTATTTATTTTATTTATTTATTTTTGACTGTGTTGGGTCTTTGTTGCTGTGCATGGGCTTTCTCTAGTTGTGGCGAGCAGGGGCAACTCTTCATTGCAGTGTGCGGGCTTCTCATTGCGGTGGCTTCTCTTGTTGCAGAGCACGGGCTCTAGGTGTGTGGGCTTCAGTAGTTGTAGCGCATGGGCTCAGTAGTTGTGGCTCACCGGCTCTAGAGCACAGGCTCAGTAGTTGTGGCACACGGGCTTAGCTGCTCCGTGGCATGTGAGAGCTTCCCGGACCGGGGATTGAACTCGTGTCCCCTGCATTGGCAGGTGGATTCCTAACCACTGAGCCACCAGGGGAGTCCCTCAATAAATACTTTTGAACAAATGAATTAAATATCATCTATGCTAAGACCTGAAGGTCCACTAGTGGTGTTTTGGCATCAAGTTTTATGAACATTTCATTCTCTCTAATTCTTTTGTTTGTTTGTTTGTTTTAATTTCAGAGACAAAATGAGACAAGAACTTCAGAACTCCAAAAACAGAAAGCAGACCAAAGAGATTTATTCCAAGTCCTTTTATTTTCTACCAAAGATTATATTATATAACAGTCAGATGTTACCCACTTTGTTTCTCAGCCCTCCGTTGCTGGAACTTTTGTTCTCTTCTTTTTCTCTGAGCAGTCTATATTCCTTCCAAGAAGAAAAGGCAGACAAAAGGAGAGGGTGGGCTCACAGTGAAGCTCCATGGGCATAACCAGTAACTGCTTCATAGGGGCAAGGTGCCCTGGGGCAACAACGATGCAACTGCTTTTCCGTTATTTGTGGCACCAAAGGACATAGTCTTTTTTTTAATTTGCTAATGGCAAAGTTTAAAGAGCAAGCACACATATATTTCAAAAAGCGAAATGTCATGAATTTTGGATGGCATTATATATTTCCATTTAAATTATAAAATATCTGTTGGGATGGAACATACAAAGCCTTGTATTAACATGCCTCAGGAACAATAGGGACTGCTTTTTAATTCTCTTTTTTTAGGAGAAGGAAGAATGATCAAATGGCCAGTGCTCAAAAGTCCTCCTGTCACCCCCACCATCACTTAGGTTAAAGCAGGATTGTCCAGTACTTGTCTAGACTCTAGAGCATTGAGTTCATCGCTCACAGAGGAAAGAAAAGTGTTTGAGGCTGCAGAAATAGGAAGGGGCGAGGCCTTGAAAAAGAGTGGCTCTAATTTGATGACTTTTTTTAACATAAGGCAGGACACGCTAAGTGCAGTGTGTTTCACTGGAAGCAAACAAAGCAAACCTATTTGGATTTTCACATTTTAATTTCAGAACACTCTTGCTTGTGGGAAAGCCACTTAGCCAATTAGTATGTCTTTCCTCATCTAAAGTAGAATAATCTGTTTTTGAGTGGGTTGCTATGAAATCACATTAAGCTGTTATCAGATTCTGTCTCCAAAGGCTTTTTATTTTTATTTATTTGGTTGCACTGGGTCTTAGTTGTGGCACGCAGGCTCCTTAGTTGTGGCGTGTGAACTCTTAGTTGTGTCATGCATGTGGGATCTAGTTCCCTGACCAGGGAATGAACCTGGGTCCCCTGCATTGGGAGCATGGAGTCTTATCCACTGTGCCACCAGGGAAATCCCTCCAAAGGCTTTTTAAAAATTCTTCTTCAGCCATCCCTCCCTCACTGTAGGTTTATGATTTAGGAAGGATGGTTTAGTTGCAAGTCACAGAAATTTAACTCAAACTAACTAATTTAACTCAAAAAGAGGAATTAACCAACTTGTATAACCATAGGGTTGACATGGCCTTGGCCTCAAAAAATAACTGGAACCAGGGGCTCAGGCAGCATCAGAACTCTCTACATCTTATCTCCGCTTCTCTCTGCATCATCTACCTCATTATCTCAAACCCCTGTATTCTTGTGAATGAGGAGGGTGGGCAGTGGTGGAGGCTGTTGGGAGATCTCACTGAGCAAGCTTCCTCAGGGCAGATGAGGTTGAGGGAATCTGGAGAGGAACTAAAACTAAGTTTCCACCCTATTTCCCTGGGGTAGGAGTTTCCTATTGTTGCTTTAAAAAATTACCACAAACTTAGTGGCTTAAAACAACAAAAATGTATTATCTTACATCTCTGTAGGTCAGAAGTCCAACATGGATCTCACTGGGCGAAAATCATAGTATCATCAGGGTTGCATTCCTTTCTGGAGCCTCTATGGAAGAGTCAATATCCTTGCCCTTTCCAGATTTCAGACCTCTCACATTCCTAGTTCTTGACCCCCTACCAAGATCTTCAAAGCTAACAATGTCACATCTCTTTGACCCTGACCCTTCTTCTGGTCATCACATGTCTCTTTGACCACAGCAAAGAAAAGTTCTCTGCTTTTTAAGAACTCATGATTAGATTGTCCCACCTGGATAACCCAAGACAATCTCCCCATAGCAAGGTCTGTACCTTTAGTCCTATCTACAAATCCTATCTTTTGCCATGTAAAATTCACAGGTTCCAGGGATTAGGGCATGGACATGTCTGAGGGGCCATTATTCTGCCTGCCACACCACGTTAAGATGATTGGTCTAGGGATGGACCTGACCCAAATAGGGCCTTTGACCTGACCCAAAGAGGGCCTTCTCTGAGAATTTTTTAACTTGAGTTAACCAGATAATTTTCTCTCTCTCTGGTTATGGAACTGTAAGTGTGTGAGTCACTGACTCCAGAGATCATTTTTCCTACCACTTGGTTTTAGAGAATAAAGTAGAATCCTCATTCAGCATAAAAAAATTCCCCAAACCCAACAATTGTTCCGTACTGCTAAATGTACATATATAGTACATAATCTTAGATTCTAATCTCCATAGTTAATCACTCCCTCTTTTCCTTGTTGCCCTTTTCACACGATATTATTAAACTATTATTTATTGAGTACTTACTGTATGTGAGGCACTGTGCTAAGCATTTTATGATGTAGAAACTAAGGCTCAAGGGGTTTAAGTAAAGTAGTATACTTACATAGCTAGTATGTGGCAGAGCTGGGATCAAAACAGGCTATTTGGCAAACTCTTAACCTATACACATATGTTTGTTCATTCATTCCCTCATTTATTCAACACATATTCATCAAGTACCATTAGGCATATGGATCTTAGCCAGACACTCTATTTGCTAAAGGGAGGGGGTACTGTGGACATGACAGTTAACATGCCTTTCCCCCTTAGCCAACACTGAGCTCACTGAAGGTAGTAGTGGTGTCTTATTTAGCTAGTTATCTCTACAACCTAGTATGATGCTTGTTACATAGTACCACTCTAGTGGACTTGGAGTTTCCTTTTCTTTCACTTGGAAAAGCTGGAATAGCAAGGATTTAACCAGCTCTGAATAGGTATAATTGCAATTAGGATTTGCAGTCAAACCCAACAAAAACATAATGAAGCTGGCCTGGCATAGGACTCCTCATCATAACAGCTGCCAAGTTACTTTGCTAGGGAGTAGGCTGGCTTTGCTCTAACTTAAAATCTCTAATGAGAAAGTTTATTTTGAATTAAATTAATAACTGGAAATTATTTTAATAGTTCTTGCAAAATATCATTCAAACTATTTTTAATAGCATAAGCATCCAATATCATTTTATGCCAACGTTTTGATCATCAATCATAGCAAAGCTGCCATCATTAGTGCCTTCAAATCATAGTGGAATGTGCAGATCTAATGTTAATGTAAAATACACAACTCTGATGGGAAGCCTCTTTGTCATATTTTGGAAACTGCTCATATTTTGCAAAGACAATAAGGTAAGCAGCTTTAATCAATTTGCGCTATTCCCCAGGCCTCAAGCTTAAGACAAACTTTGTCAGCAAGTGTGGGGAAACTGTCTGCAGATGGCGGAGTCAGGTGGTTCAGAAGCCAGCAATTGAAACCGGCGAGATACTGACAGCCCGTTAGAGGGCAGTGTGACAACACAATTAATACTAAAGTCTTGTTTCTTCTCCCTAGACTGTTTTCTTCCCTTTACTCCACACCCATACAGCAGTGGAACTTAGCCCTTCCTTTAATCCTCCCACCCCCAAAACATGTGGCATATTTTATTAACTGTTTGAGATAATAGAGTGATTTTACGTCACAATAATGCCAACAACAAAATAGTACATGTTAGGCATCCCTGTTCTTAAACTACTTCACCTACCCTGTCTCTGGGAATTTCTCATTAGCCTCTTTACATCTGCACTCCAGGTTCCCAAAATGTTGTTTGGCATTCTTAGAAACTCTTCAAACCTCCTTTCTCCTCTGTTTTTCAAGATTCCTTTTCATCTCCCCTATACCAGCTCAGAGCCCACACTTTATGATGAAGAGAAATTTAGCTTTTCAGCCCTTGGTTAGCTGCCTTTGCATATCCAAAGGCTCACTGGTACACTGTGGTAAACAGAAGGGACACCTACTCAGGATTTCTTTCTTCAGCAACCAGGCCTAGGAGAGACTTTGAACATCTCTCCTTTCTAATTCCCAACCAGTCCAGCTAACCAGTAGTGGGCAGCATGAGTCAATTTGAGTTTTAAGAACCAGTTTTCTAGAAATGCTATACAGTTGTGATGGATGATAAGACTTACACATCAATGATGCAGCAAAATTAGTGAATAAGGCAGCATATCATAAAGTACTAAGTATATTATATATAATATGTATAAAGGTTTATCCAACATTTGACTTTTTGTTTCTTTCTGATGGCTTTTATTTATTCTCATTCCTCTTCAGTTACTGAATGTTTGACTAAATGGATAAATGGATGTATGAATGAATAAATGAATGAATGAATAAATGTTTTGTATATTAAATATACTTCATCTGGGCTAGTCAGGAACTAAGAAGTGTTGTTTTAGACTTAGTACAGCATGAGGGAAGAAGTTCTGAATTAATTATCCTCTTTAAGAAGCTGTGACCTTACTCCCAACCTCAATCTATGAAATAGGAATAGTAACATAACTACTAAGGATGTGACCTACTACCAAAACAAAAGTAAGTTTTTAAGCAGCATTAGCAGTACTAGTAAACTAATACAAAGGTAGAAAATGATATACATCCAAATCCCTACAGCAGTCTTAAATGTGTGCCTCTGTTCACACCACTGGCAAAAACAAAAGCAAACAGAACAAAAATGAAAACAAAAGAATTAATTACTATATTAAATACTAAAGATAGAAAGGTGAACAAAACACATTCATTGGCATTCCTCAAAACTCCTCAAATCTCTTCTCTTCTCATTCTTTCCTCTCAGGAAGAAAATCATCAAGTAACCAGAATTAATATGGAAGTCAGCACATAGGAGATGAACCTAGCCTGGGCTTCCTAGATTAAAGGATGAGTAGGAGTTGACCTGTCAAAGAAGAAGGGAAAGAACTTCCAGACCAGACAGAGGGAGCAGCCTGTGCAAAAATGAAGAGAAAGGAAAGGACATGAGACATTCTGGATGCTTTAAACAGTTTAGTGTAGCTAAATATAGGGCATGAGGTCTGTGAGGAAATGGTGAGTGGCAAGGCTAATAGCCAGTCAGACCGAGGTGAACTCGTAAGAGTGAGGAGCTAGAGATGTATCCTGAAGGTAATGAAGAAAATCAGAAGAGTGACCAAAGAGAGACATAATCTTATGAATTTTACAAAGATCACCCCCATCCCACTGAATTGGGATGAAGTAAGGGAGAACAGGAAACCAGATAGGGAGTATTGCGGTAATTCAAGTCAGAGATGATCGTAATATATGCTAGGGTGGTAATGATGGAGATGGAGACACCTGAACAAATTTAGAATAGATGCACTTGTCCAGAGAACATAAAGAAGAAGAAAAACGACCAAGGGCAGAATGGGCTATAGGAATATTTAAGAGGAGACAGAAGAAGGATGTTAAAGAAATAAATCATAAAATAGTGACCAAAAAGGTAAAAGGAAAAGTAAAAGAGAATAGCTTGTTCAAAATGTATTTCAACCTCTTTCTCGTGGGCTTTTTCTTTAATTTTTTTCTTTTGCTTCAGAAGCTAAAAACTAAAAGCTACATTTCCCAATATATTTGCAACAAAGTGCTCCAGATATAATTTTAGTTCCATAAAACAGATGTATTCACTCACGGCTTAAATTCTGAACTAAATTGTGAGAGGATGGAGGAGTTACACAAGGCATCCATTTTGCTTGTGCAGATCCTGGGAAGCATGATGTGGTTCTGGAGTTGATGGTTCTGATAATGCTTTCCTGATGCTCAGACACTGGCTGAAGTGAAGAGATCCTGAGAGCCAGCTCCTGATTGTAAATATATCAGTAACCCTAGGTGTCCCAATTGTTCTGGGAGTAATTCCTGGATGTCTAGACTACAGCCTGTTTTTCCAGTCATTCTAACATTCTTAAGCATCTAATTCCATGTATTAAGTCTCTTTCTGCATAAATTTGATACATAAGTGTATTCATTCCCTAGGGCTGTTGTGGCAAAGTACCACAAACTGGTTGCTTTATGACAACAGAAATTTATTGTCTCACAGTTCTGGAAGCTAGAGTCCAAAATCAAGATGTCAGCAGGATTGGTCTCTTGTAAGGGTTGTGAGGGAGAATCTGTTCCATGCCTCTCCCCTAGCTTTTAGCGACCCCAAGCATTTCTTGTTTTGTGGCAGCATAACTCCAATCTCTGCCTCCATCTTCACATGGCAATCTGCTCCCTGCATGTGTTCACATCATCTCCCTTCTGTGCATGTCTGTCTCTGTGTCCAAATGTCCTCCTTTTATAAAAGCACCAGTATTGGGCTTCTCTGGTGGCGCAGTGGTTAAGAATCCACCTGCCAATGCAGGGGACACGGGTTCAAGCCCTAGTCCAGGAAGGTCCCACGTGCCGCGGAGCAACTAAGCCCGTGTGCCACAACTACTGAGCCTGTGCTCTAGAGCCTGTGAGCCACAACTACTGAAGCCCGCACACCTAGAGCCCGTGCTCCGCAACAAGAGAAGCCACTGCAATGAGAAGCCCATGCACCGCAACGAAGAGTAGCCCCCACTCGCTGCAACTAGAGGAAGCCCACGTGCAGCAACGAAGACCCAATGCAGCCAAAAATGAATAAATAAATAAGTTTATTTTTTTTAAAAAAGTACCAGTCTTATTGAATTAGGGCTCACTCTAATGCCCTCATTTTAAGAGGAGACAGAAGAAGGATTTTAACTTGAAGGCATTTTTAACTTGATTACCTCTGTAAACATACAACTTCCAAATAAAATTATTTTCTGAGGTACTGGTGGAATACCATTCAATCCATAACAAGGAGTATGACAGGAATATTTGGTATTCTTTAAATGTTCATGTAGTTCTCATATTTCCCAGCTTCCTTTGCAGCTTGGTTGGGGTCACGTGACTAGTTCTGCAATAACTATGAGCAGAGGTGTTGTGTGTTTCTTCTGAACTGGTACCTTGAACATGGACTTCTTGCCTCCAGAACTGTGAGAAAATAAATGTCTGTTGCTCAAGCCAACCAGTCTGTGGTATCTTGTTATAGCAGCTTGAGCTGGTTTCTGGTAAGACCCCTTTCTACCTTGCAGATAGCCGTCTTCTTCGTCGTCTTTTTTTGTGTGTGTTTAAGTGTTGATCTTGTTTTAAAAAATATGGAACGCTTCACAAATTTGTGTGTTATCCTTGTGCAGGGGCCATGCTAATCTTCTCTGTATCATTCCAATTTTAGTATATGTGCTGCCAAAGTGAGCACAATAGCTGCTTTCTCAGTGTGTTCTCACGTAGGCTTTCCTCTGTACACATGTGGAAAGAGAGAGCTCTCTGGTGTCCCTTCCTCTTCTTATAAGGATACCAGTCCTATCAGATAAGGGCCCCACAAGTATGACCATTTAACTTTAATCAACTCTTTATAGGCCCTATCTCCAATTACAGTCACACTGGGGGTTAGGGTTTCAATATATGAATTTAGAGGAGGCATAGTTCAGCCCATAACAATGTCATTAAATGAATGATATAAAATATAAAAAAGCTCACTGCAGATCATACTCTCCAGATGTGAACCACTGTTAATAGCTTCTTTCTGTTCATACTTTTCACTGTCCAGATGCAAACATATAATATAAATTAGATCATACTACACATATAGTTCTATTTTTTCACTTAGAGTGAAAAAGTTCCTTTTATTATAGTTTTTCTTCACTTATTACTGTATTACAGAGTTTTCCATACCAGTACATAAAAATATCAAAATATTCTTCCCAATGGCTGCATAGTAGTCTCTTATAAGGATTATTATAATTTATTTAACAGTTTTTCTCTTGGTAGATGATAGATCACTTTGAATTTTTTATTATGGACAATGTTGCAGAAAATATCCCTATACATTTGTGTATTCATAGTTATGTTAACATTTCTGCAAAGTAGACTCCTAGAAATGAAATTGCTAAGTCAAAGGCTATGCATCTTTAAAATCTAAATAGATATTGTGTGCTAGTTTAAGTATGTAGGAGTACCCATTTCCTCGTACCCACCCTTGGGTAGTATCAATAATTTTACTTTTGCTAATTTAATCATGTTAAAAAGGATTAATCTCCAAAATATACAGGCAACTCATGCAGCTCAATATCAAAAAACCAAACAACCAAAGAAGATGTGGCACATATATACAATGGAATATTGCTCAGCCATAAAAAGAAACGAAATTGAGTTACTTATAGTGTGGTGGATGGACCTAGAGACTGTCATACAGAGTGAAGTGAGTCAGAAAGAGAAAAACAAATACCGTATGCTAACACATATATATGGAATCTAAAAAAATAAAATAAAAAGGTTCTGAAGAACCTAGGGGCAGGACAAGAATAAAGATGCAGACATAGAGAATGGACTTGAGGACACGGGGAGGGGGAAGGGTAAGCTGGGACGAAGTGAAAGAGTGGCACTGACATATATACACTACCAAATGTAAAACAGATAGCTAGTGGGAAGCAGCCACATAGCACAGGGAGATCATCTCGGTGCTTTGTGTCCACCTAGAGGGGTGGGATAGGGAGGGCGGGAGGGAGACGCAAGAGGGAGGAGATATGGGGATATATATATATGTATAGCTGATTCACTTTGTTATAAAGCAGAAACTAACATACCATTGTAAAGCAGTTATACTCCAATAAAGATGTTAAAAAAAAAACATGGAAATTTCCTGTTCTTTATGTGTTTGATTAAAAATCTATCCACAAAAGTCTTGATGCCAGTAGCACTATCTCCATCCCAGTTGTGACAAAATGTCTCCAGACTTTGCCAAATGTCCCTGGGGAGGGAAGAGAAAGGAGGTAAAAAACCAGGTTGAGAACCACTGTTCTGGAGTGTGTGGAGGCAAAGAATAGGAATACACCCTGGCCACCCCACAATTTCCTTTCTCCTTTACAAATATTTTGCTGCTTTGGAAAGGCTTTTTATGGATACCTTAATTCCTTTCTCTCTTCCAACTGGATAGCTGTTTCTGTTTTCATTCTAGTCCCCAAGGACAGGCTGAAGACATACCCTAGAGGCACTTGGTGAAGTCTGCAGCTGGGAGGAGAGCAGGAGGGTGTGAGGTCATGGGAGCAGCCCAGAGACAGAGGTCTCCTCTGGACAGGGCTTGTGGTGTCTGGCCTGAGCACAACATTGAAGACTAATGTTCTTCCCTCAATTTTGACTGTTACAGTGGTTCATAAAAGGGGGGTGGGCAGGTACAGGAAGAAGGGGAAGAATCAGAATCATTTGGGAGAAAATTATACATCCTTGTCCACCTGCCGACATGTAGCATCAGGCACATCAAAATTGCAGCAAGGTGTGGGATAGGTATGCATGTTTTCAATTCCACACATAGTAACGGTCAGGTGTTACTTCCTCCCACTCTCTCCTTCCAGTTGAACCACCTGCCTAAGAAGTTTTCTGTGATAGACGAATGGATAAAGAAGATGTGGTACATGTATACAATCGAATATTACTCAGCCATAAAAAGGAACGAAATTGGGTCATTTGTTGAGACGTGGATGGATCTAGAGACTGTCATACAGAGTGAAGTAAGTCAGAAAGAGAAGAACAAATATCGTATATTAATGCATATATGTGGACCTACAAAAATGGTACAGATGAACGAGTTTGCAGGGCAGAAATAGAGACACAGATGTAGAGAACAAACGTATTGGACACCAAGCGGGGAAAGCAGCATGGGGGTGGGGGTGGGGGTGTGATGAATTGGGCGATTGGGATTGACATGTATACACTGATGTGTATAAAATTGATGACTAATAAGAGCCTGCTGTATAAAAAAAAAAAGAAGTTTTCTGTGATATTTAACCTATTGAGGTGTAACCATCAATAACAAGTTAAAGATGTTTTTTTGAAGCATTATTCAAACTAGTGAAAAATGATGAAAACACTAATTTGAAAAGATATAGGCACCCCTATGTTCATTGCAACATTATTTATGATAGCCAAAATATGGAAGCAATCTAAGTGCCCACTGATAAATGAATGGGTAAAGAAGGTGTGGTATGATATAGATAATGGAATATTACTCAGCCATATATGCCAGTGCTTAGAGCATGATGTTAAATGAAACTAATAAAACCTCAGACTACAAACAGTGGATCCCTATTTTATAAACAGATACCTATAATTTGAGGATCAAGAATGAGCTGTGAAGGGCTATACCTTGGATTCAGGGTGGACATATTTGGGAATTTACTCTGGTGTTTTTAAGGGAAGGAGAATAAGGGGACAGAATTGAGGGGGCAAAGGCAACAGGGAGGACCATAGAGCAGCTGCACTGTCAACTGTTATTCCCAGCAGAGCTGGATTAAGGGGTGGACCAGCAGGGGAGCTGTCCATGTTGCCATTGTAGGGGATGCTAAGGTATCAGTGAGCACTGTTGTGGTGGAGAACAGTGATATGGAGAAAACTGTATTTACCAGAATTCCTCTTAGGAACAGAATGTGGTTAAAATCACTTGTCATAGTTCAAAACCCCCAGGGGGCACTCTTGAACAACAGTACATGGTCTCTAAGCTGCTTTTAGCGAAACTGGGTCCAGCTGATTTCCATCTTTTTATTTTGTGAATAGTAAGTATTGGGTTGGCCAGAAAGTTTGTTCGGGTTTTCTGTACGCGCTTATGAAAAACCTGAACGAACATTTTGGCCAACCCAATATATACAACTCTCTTGCCAAAACTGAATAACCCAGAATACAGTAGAAGAGTTTGCCAGCTGCCCCTAAAGTCTTATTACTCAGCTCTTCCTTCTCTAAGTAAATGTTAAACAAGCATTTCAGTAGCACTAATTTTAAGAGGCACGAAATTATTACTGTACCTGGGAACCTGTATATCCCATTGGGCCCTCATCCCTGGCCTCCTTCAAAGCTCATAAAGATCAGGATTACTGGCAGAAACTGGAAGAATTTTTCTTTGTTGTAAGCTGGTTGTTATGTTGGCCAAGGAAACTTTTGAATTCTAAGATCTAAGCAGCCTACGTTGTATAACATAGGGGCTCAGGTGACAAATAGTGATGCAAAATACGGGAGCTGGGGATGCTCTCTTCTGTGTGGAGCCAAGCTTAACTGCCAGATAATACCCTGCAGCTAAGAGGAAGTTTGAATCTGC
Organism: Balaenoptera ricei; assembly: GCF_028023285.1. NCBI lineage: Eukaryota > Metazoa > Chordata > Mammalia > Artiodactyla > Balaenopteridae > Balaenoptera > Balaenoptera ricei. The sequence continues at coordinate 27,609,801 of NC_082648.1, read as the reverse complement.
CCTGCTGCCACCACGACTAGTAAATGATGGCAGGTGGTGAATGTCAGTAGTTCCTTAATAATGGCATGTTTCTTCTTAACTTCTCAATATATTTTTTAGGCTTCAGAAAAAATGGAAAATACAGAGAAGAAAAGTTAGGAAAAAAATCACCCAGGATTCCACCATTTTATTTTTAAATTTCAGACATTGATCTTTGCTTTGGCTGCTTGAAGTCTGATTTTCTGCTCTAATCTCATACTGGTTTCATGGTTTTCTTGCTTTGGGTTCTGAATTGTGAAATGTATAAATTGTTCTATTGCACGTTTTCTATTGTTGTTTGAAAACAGTAGAAGCTCAGGTCCTCTGTGGAATTTAGGACTTCTAAAATAAATGAAGGGCTTCCCTGGTGGCGCAGTGGTTAAGAATCCACCTGCCAATGCAGGGGACATGGGATTGAGCCCTGGTCCAGGAAGATCCCACATGCCGTGGAGCAACTAAGCCTGTGTGCCACAACTACTGAGCCTGTGCTCTAGAGCCCGCGAGCCACAACTACTGAAGCCTGTGCGCTTAGAGCCCATGCTCCGCAACAAGAGAAGCCACTGCAAAGAGAAGCCCGCGCACCGCAATGAAGAGTAGACCCTGCTCGCCACAACTAGAGAAAGCCCGCAGCAACAAAGACCCAAAACAGCGAAAGATAAATAAGCAAAAAATATATAAATTAAAAAATAATAATAAAAATAAGAAAATAAATGAAAATACATTAATGAAGGTCACTGATGCAGCCCTTGGTCTCCCTGTGAGAACACCAAATGCATGAAGGAGCTCTGGAAGTTGGAAAGGTCAGAGATTTCCTCAGCTTGTTATCTCTTTTATTCTCACATGATTTTTTCCTACTCGAATTCCATTAACATTTCTTGGATCTCTTAAATAAACCAATCATTAATAAATATCAAAACAACCAGGAACAATCATAATTCATTTAATAAATTTGAAACAATGTGTAACTTTATAACGTTTTAGATATTGATTTGTTCAAATTTCCACTCTGATTAAAATAGGATGCTTCTCCTGTTTCTATTTCATTTTATAAATCTTACATTAGGTTGAATCACAGATGACAAGTGCGGGATGGATCAGAAATTTTCCTAGTGAATGTTGACATACACACATTTTGTGACAGTATGGCTAATATATTTAAAAATATCCAAAGTATTTTGTTTACAAAGAACATATCTTCTGATTAGAGGAATGACAAAATATGGGGATAGAATTATTTGTATGCTAAGAGAAATTTTAAAAGAAATTTAAAAGGAAACCTACTGTCAGCATATTCAAAGTAATCCTAGACCTTAAATATTGATACAATAAGCAACTAACATATATACCCTGATACCAAAACCAGACAAAGATGTCACAAAAAAAGAAAACTACAGGCCAATATCACTGATGAACACAGATGTAAAAATCCTCAACAAAATACTAGCAAACAGAATCCACCAGCACATTAAAAGGATCATGTGGGGTTTATCCCAGGAATGCAAGGATTCTTCAATATATGCAAATCAATCAATGTGATACACCACATTAACAGATTGAAGGATAAAAACCAGATGATAATCTCAATAGATGCAGAAAAAGCTTTTTACACTCATTTATGATAAAAACCCTCTAGCAAGTAGGCATAGAGGGAACTTTCCTCAACATAATAAAGGTCATATATGAAAAACCCACAGCCAATGTCATTCTCAATGGTGAAAAACTGAAACCATTTCCACTAAGATCAGGAACAAGGCAAGGTTGCCCACTCTCACCACTATTATGCAACATAGTTTTGGAAGTTTTAGCCACAGCAATCAGAGAAGAAAAAGAAATAAAAGGAATACAAACTGGAAAAGAAGAAGTAAAGCTGTCACTGTTTGCAGATGACATGATACTATACATAGGGAATCCTAAAGATGCTACCAGAAAACTACTAGAGCTAATCAGTGAATTTGGCAGAGTAGCAGGATACAAAATTAATACACAGAAATCTCTTGCATTCCTATACACTGATGATGAAAAAATCTGAAAGAGGAATTAAGGAAACACTCCCATTTACCATTGCAACAAAAAGAATAAAAAACCTAGGTATAAACCTACCTAAGGAGACAAAAGACCTGTATGCAGAAAACTATAAGACACTGATGAAAACATTAAAGATGATACAAACAGATGGAGAGATATACCACATTCTTAGATTGCAAGAATCAACATTGTGGAAATGACTATACTACCCAAAGCAATCTACAGATTCATTGCAATCCCTATCAAATTACCAATGACATTTTTCACAGAACTAGAACAAAAAATTTCACAATTTGTGTGGAAACACAAAAGACCCTGAATAGCCAAAGCAATCTTGAGAAAGAAAGACAGAGCTGGAGGAATCAGACTCCCTGACTTCAGACTATACTACAAAGCTACAGTAATCAAAACAGTATGGTACTGGCACAGAAACAGAAATATAGATGAAGGGAACAGGAGAGAAAGCCCAGAGATAAACCCACGCACATATGGTCACCTTATCTTTGATAAAGGAGGCAAAAATATACAATGGAGAAAAGACAGCCTCTTCAATAAGTGGTGCTGGGAAAACTGGACAGCTACATGTACAAGAATGAAATTAGAACACTCCCTAACACCATACACAAAAATAAAATCAAAATGGATTAAAGATCTAAATGAAAGGCCAGACACTATAAAACTCTTAGAGGAAAACATAGGCAAAACACTATGACATAAATCACAGCAAGATCCTTTATGACCCACCTCCTAGAGAAATGGAAATAAAAACAAAAATAAACAAATGGGACCTTATGAAACTTAAAAGCTTCTGCACAGCAAAGGAAACCATAAACAAGGTGAAAAGACAACCCTCAGAATGGGAGAAAATAAACGAAGCAACTGACAAAGGATTAATCTCCAAAGTACACAAGAAGCTCATGCAGCTCAATATCAGAAGAACAAAAAACCCAATCAAAAAACGGGCAGAAGACCTAAATAGACATTTCTCCAAAGAACATATACAAATTGCCAACAAACACATGAAAGGATGTTCAACATCACTAATCGTTAGAGAAATGCAAATCAAAACTACAATGAGGTATCACCTCACACCAATCAGAATGGCTGTCGTCAAAAAATCTACAAACAATAAATGCTGGAGAAGGTGTGGAGAAAAGGAAATCCTCTCACACTGTTGGTGGGAATGTAAATTGATATAGCCACTATGGAGAACAGTATGGAGGTTCCTTAAAAAACTAAAAATAGAACTACCATACAACCCAGCAATCCCACTACTGGGCATATACCCCAAGAAAACCATAATTCAAAAAGAGACATGTACCACAATGTTCATTGCAGTTCTATTTACAATAGCCAGGACATGAGAGCAACCTAAGTGTCCATCGACAGATGAATGGATAAAGCAGATGTGTCACATATATACAATGGAATATTACTCAGCCATAAAAAGAAATGAAACTGAGTTATTTGTAGTGAGGTGGATGGACTTAGAGTCTGTCATACAGAGTGAAGTAAGTCAGAAAGAAAAAAACAAATACTGTATGCTAACACATATATATGGAATCTAAAAAAAAAAAAAAAAAAATTGTTCTAAAGAACCTAGGGGCAGGACAGGAATAAAACCTGGGATGAAGTGAGAGGGTGGCCTTGACATAGCTAGTGGGAAGCAGCCTCATAGTACAGGGAGATCAGCTCCGTGCTTTGTGACTACCTAGAGGGGTGGGATAGGGATGGTGGGAGGGAGATGCAAGAGGGAGGGGATATGGGGATATATGTATATGTATAGCTGATTCACTTTGTTATACAACAGAAACTAACACAACATTGTAAAGCAATTATATTCCAATAAAGATGTTATAAATAAATAAATAAATAAATAAATAAATAAATAAATATAAATAAATAAATGCTGTAGTGCTTTACAATTTCAAAAAAAAAAAGAAACCTACTGTCAGTATATACAAAGTAATCTTAGACCTTAAATATTGATACAATAAGCAACCAGCATATAGGAAACACTCAATATTTATTTATTTATTTAAATGGTGCAAGTATGGCTTATTAAGCTGTTCCTTAGTAAAGACGCTGGGGCTTGCTCATGGTGCTCTTAATGTACAAAGCCTGGATGTTCCACCAAAGTTTTCTTGAGCAATGACACCAGGAAGTTGACAACTAAGTGGATGTTGTACACAAGCTCATCTGTCATCTTCACATGGCCAACAGCCACTTCCAGACACAGCACCTCCTTCATTTGGAGCTTGATCATGGACTTCATCAACTTTGACCACCATGTTCTCATTGTGGGTCAGCAAGGAAGGGAACTTGCCAGCCTTATTCAGGCCTGGGCCCAGTATTCGTGGGATCTGCTTGATCAGAGACTGAAGCCAAAGAGGCATCGTACTTCTTGGCCAGCTTCTTGACCAGTTTCTTATACTTGCTGAGTTTCTTCAGCGCCTCGATGTCCATGTGGGGGATATCCACAGCCTTGGCCTCATCACAGTGCTGCTGGTCCCCCAGAACACATATGGAGAACTTGAGGCGGGGAGTGGACTTAAGCCTGAGAAGGTGCCTGAGAAGCGTTCGTCTTACTGAGAGTCACAGTTCTTCAGGCTGATTTGAAGGGCACTGTCTCCAAAACCTTCCGGCACTTGCACTGGTTCCCATGCAGGACTTCCAGCACCACCTCGTAGAGGGTGTCGTGGGAGACTTTGCTGCTCATGGTGCCTTGTGCCACGATAACCGGAAAAGAGCAACACTCAATATTTAAATGTTGAATGAGTGAATGACTCAAGACAAACTATTTCTTTATACTATTGTTTTTTCCTGGGATAATTTAAGTTGCTTTTCTTTATATATCTTTATGAAATAATTTTTATTTGTATAAAGAGAGATGAAGTAAAGGAAAGTTGCAATTGGCTTACAAAACATCTCAGGAAAATAGCTGGGTTAAACTCCATAAAAACATTAAAAAATTTTATTTGAAATACCTGTACATGTTTTGTGGGTTTTGTTTGTTTTGTTTTTCTCGGCCACGCTGAGCGGCATGCGGGAATCTTAGTTCCCCCACCAGGGATGGAACCAGTGCCCGTTTCATTGGGAGCACAGATGTACATGTAGACCTAAACAAAAGTTAGAAATATATTACAAAAACTCTAGTTTACCCTTCGCCCAGTTTCTGTATTAACATTTTACTTCATTAGCTTAATTATTCTCTCTCCCTCTTTCATCTCTGAACCATTTGACAGTAAATTGCAGACATGATGCATTTTTACCCTGAAATACTTGAATATTTTCAAGAACAAGGATATTCTCTTACGTAACTACATTGCAACTGCTGAAACAAGAAAATTAACAGATACAATGTGATGATCTAATCCAGATGTTATTAATTTCTCACCAATGGTCTCAATAAAAACTTTATAGTAGAAAAAAATATTCTGGCCTAGGTTTGATCCAGGATTACATACACATTGCATTTAGCTGTAATGTCTCTTTAGTCATTTTTTCTGGAAAAGTTCCTCAGTCTGTCTTTGTATTTCATGACCTTAACATTTTTGACGAATATAGACCAGGTATTCCATAGAATATTTCTCAGTTTGGGTTTGTCTGTTATTTCCTCATGATTAGGTTGAGGTTCTGCACTTTTGTCAGGATTACCACAGAAGCGATGCTGTGTCCTTAGTGCTTCAGATCAAGAGGTCCATGATACCAGTTTGTCCTTACTGATGATATTAACTTGGTTAAGGTGCTGTCCACCAAGTTTTTCCATTGTAAAGTTATTTTTTTCCCCTTCTGTAATTAATAAGAATTTTGTGGTTACAACTTTGAGACTATGTAGATATACTTGTCTTCAAGAATTTTTTACCCATCAGTTATAGTATCCATTGATGATTCTTACCTGAATTATTACAATGTTTTGTCAGATGCTATTTTTTTAACTTTATTATTCCTTCCACATTTACTTGTTTGCATTCTATTATAGGGAAGAGTTTTTCTTTTTAAATTTTTATTTACTTATTGATTGACTGATTGACTGATTTTTGGCCACCCCATGCGGCATGCGGGATCTTAGTTCCCCAACCTGGGATCGAAGTTGTGCCCCCTGCAGTGGAAGCACGGAGTCCTAACCACTGGACTGCCAGGGAATTCCAGGGAAGAGTTTTTCATTTTTCCTCATTCATTCATTCATTATCAGTTTGAATCCATGTGCTCCTATTTTATTCAATGGATTTTAATCCATTACCATCGTTCCTTCCCCTTCGCCTCCCACTTCAATGACATATAATTAACATATAACTACCATTATTTTTTATTTTCATGTTCAACTGTCCCAGATTTTGCCAGCTGGAGCCTCTTCAAGCTGACTCCTGGGTCTTCTGACATGTCCCCATCATTATTTGGGTACTTTTTCACTTTCTGGCACAATAGGATATCCCAGGCTTATCTTGAATTTTCTCTGCTCTAGCTCTAGAATCAGCTAGTTTTTCAGGGAGCTCTGGTTCCTTTTAGTGGAAATGGTATTTAAAAACCAACATAGGTATGCTCATTGCTACAGGGCTGTTATTGCTTCTAGAGCCTCACAGCAGTCAGCTAGGAAACATAAGCTCGTGTACACACACAAACACACACACATACACATAGGTCTATAAATGTATTATAACTATCTATACCCAGTTAACTAGCTAACTTTATAAAATCATGTGTTCATACTGATACCTGTAATTCTAGTCCAACAACACAGAATTTAATATCACGTTCCTCCTTTTCCATATTGAAACTGCCTTCTCTGACATTGAGAAATTTGGCTCCCATTATGCTCAACCTATTACTTATTTGCTCAGTTGTAGAACTCAGTAAAAGTAATGTTAGAAATGCTAAGTCATACCACTGGGTAAAACAAACCAATGACCTAGAATTCAATTTCTTTATAATTCTATTTGCCTTTAGTTTAAGCATGTATAGTCAACATACTTTGTTCAAAAGTGTGCATTTGTTCTTCTAATTTTTATCTTCAGAGTGGTTATGTTATTCATTTGCTATTATTTGACATATGTTCATTTGTATTTATATTCCATTTCAGATTTTTTCATCATTTTTTATTATGTGTGTTTGTCTACATAAAACACTAAGATGGCTCAAAAGTCAAAACTCAACAAAAAAGGTATACTCAGAAAAGTATCAAGATTTTTTAGCAAATATTTTTTCTTTATTGAGTGTTCCTTCTCCTATATTTACAACTGTGAGCCTGGACCCTTTGGTTCATTCTCCCTGTAGTCTGTGCCTGCCTGCTTTCTACTCTCCAAGCACACACACAGACATACATATACACATACTGATGGAAAAGATATTGAAAAACTACAAGATGATCTTTAGGATGAGGTATGTTTCTTCCACCTTTGGACATGATTCTATATAGAAACAATATACTTAATTTTGTTCAGTGTATGATAACCATATATGTAAGCGATCTAAAAATATTTTTTCTTGTGAAAACACCATAATGGACTACGTGGTCCAATCTCACTGTATAAAAGCAGAGTTTCCTTTATTAAGACAAAGCAACCTGGATTTGTTTTTACTTAAATACAAGACCAAAACAACACATGAATCATTTCCTCTATAAGAGGGTGACTCCAGACTGGGAGCTCATTATCCAAACGCTGTGTCAGGTCCACTCTGCCAGCCCCACTTCCTCAGGACGTGTATCTTTCATCACCTCTGGCTCCTTCTGGAACAGTAACCAGCTGCCTCTAATTGCCTCACGGACCAGGTGTGGTGGTGGTGGGCTGAGACTGATTTTTTAAAAAGCAAGAATCCGTCGTGCGAAGGTTAACTAAGATTTTCACCATTGTATTTTGAAGTCCTTGACTATGTTTTAAACTATCAGGAATCTGGCTTTGTTATTAAAACAATTTAGCTATATAAAATGTTGATTTCTTTTCCTCTCAGCCTCTATTCCAAAGGTCTATACCCATAACAATTTGATGTTTTGGAAGAACAGTTCTGTTCATTTTTGTAATTTTATATAACCTAGCTTTTGTGCAGCATGTGGGATCTTAGTTCCCCGACCAGGGATGGAACCCATGCCCCCTGCAGTGGGAGTGCAGAGTCTTAACCACTGGACTGCCTGGGAAGTCCCACCACGTAAGTATTTACTGAGTGCCTACAATGTGCCAAGCAACCCCAAGTACTGGGGATTGGGGACGTCAGTGGTCAAAACAGATAAAAATCCTTACCTTTATGGAGCTTATGTTCTAGCAGGTGTAGACAGACAATAAAAAATAAACAGCTAATTATCTAATTTGTAACAAGATGTTAAGTGCTACAGGAAAAAAACAGATCAGATTAGGGTGGCATGGGGTGCTGTTGTAGCGGAGGCAGTTAAGTGAGGTGGTGGTGAGATCTGAGCAGGCTTTAACTTGCAAAAGGTGTTCTTTATGCAGACATCTGGGGAAGGAGCACTGCAGGAAGAAGGAACAGTGTCTGTGATGTAAGGCTGAAGTGTACTTGGCTTGCTTCAGGAAAAGCAAAATGTATGGTAGGGGGTGGGGGAGTGCGGGCAGCAGAGACATAGAACCATGTGAGGGCAAAGGACTTTGGCTTTTATTCTGAGTGAAATGGGAGCCCCTGGAGGGACTGGGGTAAAGAAGCAACATAATTTGATTTGTGTTTTAACAGACTCCCCTGGCTGCCTACTTAACAATGGAAGGGTGGAAGGAAGACTGGAAGACTTGAGACTAATTAGAAAGCTACTGAAATAATGTAGCAAGAGATGATGATGGTTTAGGCCAGAATGGTAGGTAGCGGTGGAACTGGTGAAAGAGAATCTGATTCTAGGTATATTTTGAAGGTGAGCTAATATAAATTCCTGTACTGGCTGTGTAGTCTCAGAAAGAGAGGAGTCAAAGATGAAAGCTTTTGGCCTCAGCAACTTGAAAAGCAGAGCTGCAGTTAACTGAGATGGAGAAAATTATGGATAGAGTAGGTTTTATGGGGAAAGATCAGTTGTTCAGCCTGACTGGAGTACATTCAGGAAAGGATGGGAAGAGAGGAATTGGAAACAGGTATAGAAAACTCAACTATTGCTCCAAAAGGGAGGGGAATATGGCTGGTAGCTGGCAGGGGAAGTGAAGTGAAGAGGTTTATTTAGGCTGGGAAAAATTATAACAGATGTGTTTGCTGATAGGCATATTCAGTTAAGAGGGAAAACTGATATCGTATAAGAAAAGGATAATGGTCGGAGCAGCATCCTTGAGAAGGTGCGTGGGGGTAGGATATGGCACACAAGTAGAGACCAGATTTAAGCAGGAACATGGATGGGCAGGAAAATAGACTATGTGGAACCTGTGTTGGTAGATGGGTAGATTCGGTTGTGGGAGGCTGTGGAAGTTCCCTGCCAATTTAATTTTCTGAGTAAAGTAGGGAAGAAGGTCATCAGCTGGGTGGAGGATGAGGGAGAATGTGTTGGAGGCTTGAGGAGAAAGGAGGTATGAAATGGTAATCTAGTAATGAATTTAAAATGAGACCAGTCAGTATAGTTGTTCATTTTGTTCGGCTGCATGATTGTAGGCATGGAGAAGACAGAGTTGAGTCAACCACGTTTTGGTTTTGCCAAACAAGTAAGACAAAGCTAGAGAGTGAACTGAACGCAAAGGAGTGACTATAATGATTGAACTGTAAGGGAGGGTAAGGGAGGAAGAGAGGACATCAAGAGCTGAGTGACAAATTACTTAACCTCTCTAAACCTGCTTACTTATATGAAAATGTTAAGAGTGCTGTTGTGAGGCTTACGTGGGATAATGTGTTTATAGAATGCTTAACATAGGACCAAGCACTGAGTAAATATGCAGTTTCTCAAGTGAGGTTTCCCATCAGGATCACCTGGGGGATTTTTGAAAATGCTCATGCCCACAGCCCAACCCCCACAAATAGAATTTCTGAGGGTGAGGCTGGAGCATGGCTTGGTTTTAACTACCCCCCAGGTGATTCTAATGTATAGTCAGGGTGGCAAACTTCCCTGTTAACTAAATGATCTCTATTAATAATACTAACAATCACTTACTGAATGTCTCCTATGGGCCAGGCAATATACTATAGTATTATCTCATTTAAGGGCCACAACTTTTCAAGGAGGAGTTCGTGCCTGAAGTGACAAACAGTAAGTGACAGAGCCAGGGATTTCTAGCCAGTTGTCTATGACTAAGTCCCTTCCACTATAAACTCGCTACTCCAAGAATGGTTTGAGGAGCATCAACACCACCGGAGACCTTGTTAACAACACCTGCCTCATCACTGACCTTGCTAAATCAGAATCTGCATTTGAGTAAAATCTTCAGGTGATTCCTATGTATATTAAAGTTTGAGAAGCTCTGAAATAGGCCACGCTGGCTCTCTCCGCCACAATTTCCATTCTGGTGTAAGGTGGAAGCAAACAAGTCATATCCATGGACCAAGGGCAACAGCTGATGCCAACTGCTTGTAAGTATCAATAAATAGTTCTTCAAGGCCTGAAAAAGGTAATAAATGTCTAAAAAGGATTATCTCTGGAAATATTTTACTTATGAAATACTACTGAATAATATTATTCTTGAAAGATTTACACAGGTTTTGGTGGGATTGGAGGTGGAAAGGAACATCAGTACCTTAAGGAGTAACTTTTTTCTGAATCAACCAAAATTTCTGACAACCAAAATCATTGTGAACTGAACATACATAATCCTAGCTCAAATAACATCTAAGTCTTTAGAATTCATTTAAAGATGTATTTATTTACAAGATACAAGTGTTTAATATTTAATAGGAATTAAAGTGCTTAATTTTACAATGTTTCCAATTCTCTGCCTTTATGACCAAATATACATATGTTACACAATATATACACTATCTGCAAGTATTTTACATTCATATAGCTAGATGAGAAAAATTACTTTTTGTGTACACTTTCTCACATTTGAGTTAACTCTAAAATTTTGCTAATATACATTTCAAACTGATCAGTCAACAATTCAAAAACCCAGATAACACTTATTCAAGAATATCAGTCAATTGTCACTCATAAAATGAAATGCTAGTTTGGTACAACAAACAAAAACCTCCAAAGTTTTATATACAGACATGATTGCTAATGAAGGGAGACCCCCCCCAAGTGATACATTTCAACATCCATATAATGTGTAATATATAATGTAATTCTATTATCATAATGGTCCCCATAGACTATTATGTCTCTTCCCAAACCCATATATATATATATATATATCACTCTATGTATTTGGTATTCACTTATTCAAATATGCTACAATATTTCTTGATTTAATTTCTCACGAAATCTACCTAGTCTCACTAATTCAATCTGTAATGAATTTTAGGAAGGGGTAAACATCATGTAACTCTCAGTGACCTCCAATGAGTTAAAAACTATCTTGTAGAAGCCATGTGCTATTTCATCTCAAAAGACAGAAAAGACACTATTTTCTGCCAAATGTTCAGTCCAGAAAGTAGAATACAGACCATGATTGACTTTAGAGGGATTTTTTATGTCAGTAAACAGTGCAGAAAATGGTCCAATAGAATTTTTTTTTTTTTTTTTAGGTCTAAAGAAAAAGTAATGACAGGATACTAGTGGTATAATTTATAGGCCAAGGTGAAAGGCCCAGGTGTAATGCATCCCATCAGTGTGCAATTACATAGATTTACATCTTGTAGTTTATATCCCTCTGCAGTTTAAGTGTTTTTCATTTATCTTAGCATACATTGCTCTGATTTGGAGACCAAGGGACTCTTTCTGTCCACCTCTCTCTCTGTTCTTGCTTGTTTCAGTTCCTAATCTTATTCCTCTCTACCACATCAGTAAAGAAAGCAAAGTTACCCTCTCATGACAACATAATTACAGGGCATACATAAGAATGAATTATACTAAAAATCCATGTATATAATTTATGTTAAAATATTTAAGTGAAAAAGAATACTTTCTATAAAAATTTCGTTCCTATGGAAAAACAGAATTGGAAATCAACAGTGCTTTTACATATATACATGTATGCATAAATTCATAGAAAGGGTTTTAAAAGTATATCTAGTGGTCTTTTATATATCATACTCCTATTTTCTAAATCTGGAAACTCTATAGTAGATAGTAATTTGAAAATAAAAAGCAATTTGATTTTACTAAAATTGGACGAGAATGAAAAAGTAACATGATCCACTACAGATGTCCAGTATAGTCCTAAGAATAAGAACAGGTTAGCCACAGATTTTATATTAATATATTCTTGAAGAATACAAAAGTTAAGAATGAAGACATTATGACATTCTTGCCTTTTGAATTAATTTTAGCTTATAAATACCATGTGATTAATCTTAGACCTGCTAACAGGAACATTATGTGATGTAGAAAAATTTAATGTATTTTCTACTCTGCATTATAGCAAGGATACCTGAAAAAAAAAAAAAAGAAAAAGAAAAAAAGACCTTTGTTTCCTAGAAGTTTATTTGCTCCTGTTGGTGCCTTTTCCTCAGGATATAACCAGCCCAGAAAGATCATTATTACAGTTACCACAGACAATATGCTCAGAATAAGAACTTAAGGCTTTGAGTATAACAAGAAATGAGATCTAAAATTTAAAGGGGAATTTAGATCTGTTTCCTGTTTCCACAAAGAAGACAATAAAACGTTTGGTAATTTTAAAAAATTGTTGTTGTTGTTGTTGTTGTTGTTTTAATTTGGGTAGCTTACCCAGTGAATATAAGTACACCAAGCAACATTAAACTTCATGGAAAATGAAATGTAACTTGATAAAGTAGTGCAGATGTGCTTTAACTGTTTTTAACCACCCATACATACCCTTTGCAAAAAAAAAAAAAAGGCTTTAAAAAAAATTAAAAAAGAAAAAAAATAAAAAGTCTTTTGATGGTTACTTGAATCCAAGGAATAATGTTGTCCCTCCCCCATCCCCCTGCCACACATACGTTCTTTTCCCTATACTGAGCAATTTGAATCACAGTATCACTCCTAAGAGTTAATTCTCTATATCCTTGTGGCTAGGAACGTTCACATTAAAAGTTCAGTGTAAAACCCACCCTGTAGAGTTTTATTGCTTGCATACATGATGGCATTATAGATGCCGTTATTACAAAAGTGGCTGGTGGCATTTTTCATTTTTGGGTCCCTCTTAAAACCTGGAGATAAGTCTGCACTACATTTCATTGGTAGACTTTCAATAAAGCAAAATTTATGTTGAAAAAAACTGGAATGTTTTATAAAAAATAGCAGTTTTTATCAAAGAAGTATTTTGTTAAGTTTGGAGAAAGGGCACTTTAAAGAAAAGATGATTTAGAGAAAATAAAGAATAAGACCAGTATGGAATGTTGGTTTTAATAGTAAAACAACCAATTATTTTTCTAGGTTCAATTTGTCATGACTGCTCAGGTGTCTCAGAAAGCAAAAGACAGATTATTCTTGTAACCAGCCAATCACATTTTGAGGTCTTTTGGTTGAGTGTTTCTAAATGGCTAAGAGTATTCCTTTGCCTTTCTCCAAGTAAAAACATTCGTGATTCTTTAATAAGAAACAGGTAAGGCTGCTTCATTGCTTCTCATTGTGCTTGGGAGAAGAACAAGTGGAATGTGAAGACGGTGACTGGATAAGCAGAAATTCTCTTCTAATACTAATATCTACTTTTTTTTGAAAAAATTAAAGATAATGTTAAGAGCATGATAATAAATATTCTCTTTACATGAGTATTCTTTAAATAATCTAAATTAAATAACATTTGATATTTATTGAGCCAAAGCTTGAATGTGTTCATGTTACTTCCATTCCAGCAGAACTTATTTGTAGGGAAAGTGTAATCTTCTTGTTGTTCAAAATAGTTTTCAAAAATAGTCTGGCTCGTAAATATTCTAATTGGCTCTTACATTTCCATTTTTCTATCCACATTTACAAAAGTCACCTTCTCCTGATAATCATTCTACATTTTTATTGCTTCTCTTTTCTTGAGATTAAGAAAACCAAAGCATCACCTATAGCCGTAGGTCAACCTTCTCAATAACCACCCCTGAACACAAACACACACACGGTTGGCAACTAGAAAAGAGAAGCAATGTAAAAAATTAAAAATTTGTCCTTAATTTAATAGGGCCTAAGAAGCTACCTTTATCTTTTTTTGGCTCTAAGTATTTGGTTTAATGTTGATGATCATGGCTGATGTTCCTTTTACAGAGGAAGGCAACCTAATCATGCCCACTATAATTAGTTTATCTGCTCCTTAGGGGTGTGGGGGGGAAGAAAAGAGATACTTCAAATATTTCTTAAAAAAAACAGGGCCTGAATAGATGTGTGGCAATCTCAAATTCTGAGTGAATCTAATCTACATTTAAGGTGTCATCCTCAAAGGCCGAGGATAGTGGGGCCGTTCTTGTTGATTTCTAGCAGACAGATGCATTAAAAAGTAACAATTAAAAAAAAAAAGTGACAATGTTTGGAAAATGACAGAGTAAATGAGGAAAAAAAAAGAGACAGAGTGATCTAATCTTGAGGAAAGGATTAACTTAAATAGCCAACTTAATGTGAGATTTTAATCACAATTACAATATAATAAAAAGCAGCCTTTGTGACAAGGAATCACATTTTGTCTATTAAAATTCCCCAGAGGATAAAAGGGAAAAGAATGCTCAAACTCTCGTCAATCATCTTGTACCCCCCCGAAAAACCTGCCATTAAAATATTGCTTTTTTATACTGTATTTTTCCCCACTCTTCTTTAATGAGGTGGTTTAAAGAGTTGAGGATAAACTTTCTAATTACCTATCCATCCCCCTCAATCATACATTATCCCATGTGAATTTTGTTTCATATCTGACAAACGAATAGGCCCACACAGTTATCTTAAGTGTTAATTATATATAGTCCTCATTTAACCACAATTAACAGTCTTATGGGAAAGAAAAACATAACAATAAATGTAGTTTCCATATGTCCCAGTTCTGTGTAAGGTCAGGTATCTTGTACATGCTGATATTAACTGCTGCAACAATTAGAGGATTGTAAAAGGTAAAATAACCTGTATGACTTGACCATCCCAGTGACCAAAATGCACTTTATCTCAGAATAATCAAGACTGAAGCATTAATTAAACCCTCATCTTATATTTAAGTAGGTATTATTAGCACCTTCAAAGAGAGGCACTGTTTTAAATAGGCACAGAACAAAGAAAAATAGTACTTTAAAAATACTGTTGGAATTCACTAATATATCCCATGCCACATAAATTACAGCTTTTTATTATAAAAATATCAAGACCCTTAGATGTCAATCAGTTAAACATAAATCACCAAAAACATTTCTTAAGTTTAGAACACTGGTCAATTCCAAGGTAAAACATGCTGTATATTTTAAAAATAAATTAGAGACAAATATGAACCTAAAGCTGAAGAGAAAAGCATGTATAATGTGTGTATATATATATATATTCGTATTTAATACTATATATACATAACTGCTATATACTTAAGATATTTTATTCTTAGAAGTATTTCTACAAAAACAAGTATTATCTTAATAGGTTGAAAGTTTGAATACCAACAATTTGTTCTTTTTCTTTTGTTTTAAAAGAATGTACATCATTTATGCAGCTGGAGCTTTATAAACTAAATTAAATAAGTTAATAGCCTAAACTGTCCCTGTATTTTTTATTTTTAATGTGGATCTATTTTGGCAACATGGAGGTATATCTTTCAAACTATTATAAATCCTACATGTGTAAGTGAAGACATTAAAGGATTTCTTAAATGAAAGTGGCCTTTTCTAACCTGAAGTGATAGAATTGATACCAGTTTTTTCCAAGACAAAAGTACATATTCAAGGAATAGCTCATTAAAAAATGCTCCATTTTTCACATTATTTCAAACTTTATGGGTAGAATGGCTCTACACATTAATTTCAGTAAGAGTACATAAACATAGGAAAATAGTCCCCCCAAAGATGCATTTATGAGCTTGTATTTTTCAACATAAAGTGCTAAGAGATGAATAAGGAGAGCTGAGAATGTCTTGAGCTGTAAATCTTGAGATCCCCCCCTCCATACCGCGGTAGGCCCTGGAACTCAGCATTCTGATTTTCTCTTAGGTTCAGGATCATCGTCCAAAGTGGCTGGATGCTTACTAGGACCATCTGGCGTCTCACCTGTGACAGCTAAAAGGATGATTTTCAGCCACTTCTGTTTCAGTTCTTCACTGTCTGCAGCAAAGCTGTGCACAGACTTGGACTGGGTCAGTTTGAAACTGTGTGGCAGGTCTGCACTCCTCAGCATGTCATCCACAATGTAGCCTAGGAGTGGAATGGTGGCCTGGGCTCTGACATCCTAAGAAAAAAGCATGGTACATAAAGAAAAAACATGGTGAGATGTGATCCAGTGCCCACTAAACCTTTCCTACCACCATTCCACAGACTCGCATTGTGAACTCTCCATGGAGAGAGATGGGGATCCAGTGCTTTTAGCACAGTGCTTGTGTATGAGGCCACCCGTAATGTCACCTGAGTGAATTGATGAATGAGTGCTGACACCTAAATCAGCTAGAGTTCATTGACCCCACACCTCTTTCCCTGTGAGGGAGGTCCATTCAGCTCTTCATTCAGTGTAAAAGAGAAGAATAGTCATCTTATTGTACAAAACCAGCAAATGTTAATGATGATTTCATTACCAAATGCAGTTCTATTTGGTGCTTCATTCATTCATGCATCAATTTACTTATGGACAGGAAAAGAATGTAGGAAAAACAATGAAACAGAATAAAAAACCAAACAACCCAATCAAAAAATGGGCAGAAGACCTAAATAGACATTTCTTCAAAGAAGACATACAGATGGCCAAAAGGCACATGAAAAGATGCTCAACATCGCTAATTATTAAAGAAATGCAAATCAAAATTACAATGAGGTATCACCTCACACCGGTCAGAATGGCCATCATCAAAAAGTCTACAAATAATAAATGCTGGAGAGGACATGGAGAAATTGGAACCCACATACACTGTTGGTAGGAATGTAAATTGGTGCAGCCACTATGGAAAACAGTATGGAGAACAGCTCTAAAAATAGAGCTACCATATGATCCAGCAATCCCACTCTTGGGCATGTATCCAGAGAAAACCATAATTCAAAAAGATACATGCACCTCAATGTTCACTGCAGCACTATTTACAATAGCCAAGACATGGAAGCAACCTAAATGTCCATCAACAGATGAATGGATAAAGAAGACGTGGTATATATACATACAATTGAATATTACTCAGCCATAAAAAAGAACGAAATAATGCCATAATAATAATAATGCCAACATGGATGGACCTAGAGATTGTCATACTAAGTGAAGTAAGCCATATAAAGACATATATCATATGATATCACTTATGATATATATGGAATCTAAAAGAAAAAAAAAGACACAAATGAACTTATTTCCAAAACAGAAAGAGACTCACAGACACAGAAAACAAACTTTGGTTACTAAAGGGGAAAAGGGGGTGGGAGAAGGGATAAATTAGGAGGCTGGGATTAACATATATACACTACTATGTATAAAATAGATAACCAACAAGGATCTGTATAACACAGGGAACTATACTCAATATTATGTAATAACCTATAAGGGAAAAGAATCTAAAAAAGAAATATATATATATATTCAGAGAGAGATATATATATATCTCTGAATAGCTGTGCTGTATACCTGAAACTTACCCAATATTGTAAATCAACTACACTTCAATTAAAAATACATACACACACACACACACATATCTCAGCATTTTTAGTCTATTTCTAAAAGTTTTACTAGTACTTAATGTAGATATGTGTAGGCTAAAACACAACAGGTACATTAAAATTTTTATATGTTTCCAGGTGAGTGCACAATTGATTTAAGTGTTGTTGGTTTTTTAAGCACAACACAATCCATAGGTGCCTGGTGTATGTCTGCTGTTCCTATATATTTATCTCAGATCCATTCATATAAGGTCTCAAAAAATTGTTACTGGATAATGTTAATCCAAGGTTGATTTAAATTCACCTTCTCACATTCCTTTCTTTTCCAAGTATCCCTCCATGCAGGAAAAAAAAAAAGGCTTACTAATATTTCCCATCATTAAAAAGGCTCCTTCTCCTTCTTGCCTCTCCCTCTGATTCAACCTCTTCTCCCCATGCCCTTTCCTAATTCAATTCACATTTTCTCAAACCCACTGAATAGGAATGAGGGAAGAGGGCAAATGATCCACAGGCTGAAGAAATTATTGGCTATAGAAGGAATCAGTCTAAATAAACTTGAATTTTAGTTACTTACTATTTTTCAACTATAATGAAAAATAGTGAAACTGTGTGAATTCTCTTGTTCTATAGAGAAGTAATGGAAGGATTTTAAGTTCAGTGTCCACTGGCCTCCCTCCGTCCCTTCAGAAAGATGAAGTTTAGATACCTGGGGGGCACCGTACATGTACAGCACAAGAGGGTCTTGTTTGGGGATCACACACCAAGCTTTCTGCCAAGGTTTTGACTTTTCCATATATTGAAGAAAACTGCACACCACACTGTTTCCAGATACTTCTGCAGATTCAATCTAGAAAATACAATGGAAAGAAACAGTGAGAGAGAGCGAATGAACACAAAATAAACCAGATAGAGAGGTAATTCAACTTAAGGTAACATTCATAAATTACAATGTGTTTATATAAAATGCCTCCTGGGATTGTCTAGAGAAGGTTCATCTGCAATTATTATTTAAACATTCATCTAGATCTATGATGAATTAAGTCAATTTTAACTGTATTACCAGACCTGTAGTTTAAATAAAATTAAACATTTATTGACTGCTTACTATGAAGGCACTTTTCTTAGCTCACTACTTATATCATTTAATCCTCACATCAACACTGAAAAGTTATTACTTGTATTATTATGAGGTTTAGAGATGAAATAGCTTTCCTAAGATTTAGGAATTGGTGTGCTAGGATTTGAGTCTGGACCCAGAGTCTGAACTCTTAGCCACAATGCTATACCAACGTCACTATGTAAGAATGCAATAGCAAAAAGGCAAATACTTACCAGCAACCTTTGTCCTATACCTGAGATAACTTTAAAGTTTTTAAAATTGCAATAACTCTTTGTGGAGCCATGTACGGTTTTCTGCTTTGTCTCCTAATACGTAAATCACTGGCTAAAAAGGGAACAAAATCCTTTGACTAAATGATGGTTTTTATTACACATATTATGGAAAGCAACTGGTGTGCATCTATTTTCTGTCTCTCAAATCCAGTGTCATCCACTGAACAGTGCTGGTTTGCAAACTGCTTTGCTACCAGTTCGAGATAAGCACAGAAAGCAAGAGTAAACATTTAGAAACTTTTATAGCAGTCTGACTTGTGATGATACCCAAGCACATGATTGTGTATTTTACAAAAATACTGAGCTGTGATGGTTTAGAAAGTAAAACTGGCCCTTCATCACAGATAGTTTAAGAAGCATTGACTGGCAAACAATGGACTCTAGCCCACCACCTGTTTTTATATGGCCTGTGAGCTAAGCAGAGTTTTTACAGATGAACATTTAAAATCAATCTGATGATCTAGAATACTAACTTTGGACTCCAACTAAGTGAAATGTTCTCTATCTCCCCTCTCCCAAAGGAATTCCATACTTCTTATTACCATATTACAAAAATTGTACTAAATTATTACTTTTAATTTTGTCAATAAAAATTTGAGAAAATTTGTTTTCTCTCTTGTTTTAGAAGTAATAGTCTCAGTTTTGCCTTTCAGCCTGCAAAGACTAAAATAGTTTCTCTCTGCCCTTTTACAGAAAAAATTTGTTGATCCTTGGTCTAGAGGACATAACAAACTAGTTGGCATGAGTAAGTTTCAAATATATATGTATGTGTGTGTGCATATGCACACATCCACACTTATCTTCTACTTATGGACTTCACACTATAAATACATTTGATTAAATGTGTTAACCTAATAAGTAATTGATTAATTTTCCTCCAAGTACAGGTTTTTCTAGAAAACTACCTAGAGATTTTTATTTCATAGATACAGCCTGAAACTCACCCCTTAAAACAAGTTATTTGACTCATTATTCTATGCCAGTCTCATCCATTGCTGCTGTTCAGTCTTCCGAGACTGTGTTTCTGGAAGCTGCTGAAGCATGTCTTTCCACCCTCCCTGCCAGAGAAAGTCCACTCTGGTCTGCCATACAAGCAACATCTATATCCTAGAAGAATGCAGAGTTATAGTTTGTGGGCCTGTACTTTAGCCTCAAGTGGAACTTGAAGTTTATGATCCTTCTTCAGTTAACAGAAATGACT